>NC_059351.1:9625000-10367500 GCF_019703515.2 Myxocyprinus asiaticus | reverse complement strand
AAAGAGATGTGGAAGGTCAAATGTACATGTAAACAAGAGGATAAGTACATCAGAGTCTCTAGTTTGAGAAATAGACGCCTCACATGTCCTCAGCTGACAGCTTCATTGAATTCTACCCGCTCAACACCAGTTTCATGTACAACAGTAAAGAGAAGACTCAGGGGTGCAGGCCTTACGGGAAGAATTGCAAAGAAAAAGCCACTTTTGAAACAGAAAAAGAAAAAGAAAAGGTTAGAGTGGGCAAAGAAACACAGACATTGGACAACAGATAATTGGAAAAGAGTGTTATGGATCTTAACCCCATTAAGCTTTTGTGGGATCAGCTAGACTGTAAGGTGTGTGAGAAGTGCCCGACAAGACAAGTGCTACAGGAAGCGTGGGGTGAAATGTCACCTGAGTATCTGTAACTTGACAGCTAGAATGCCAAGGATCTGCAAAGCTGTCATTGCTGCACGTGGAAGATTTTTTGATGAGAACAATTTGAAGTAGTTTAAGAAGTTCTGAATTATTATTATTATTTTTTTTTTATTTATTTTTTTCAAATTGTAATAGTAATTTCCTGTAATGTACAGTGTCCTGACTGTACATTGTGATCAGTTGAATGCCACTTTGGTGAATAAACGTACCAATTTCTTTCCATAAGAGCAAAATCTGTACATTATTCCAAACTTCTGGCCGCCAGTGTATGCTGATAACGCATGTAGCCAATATTATTGGATGTAAACAAAAAAAATACAAAAATAAAATCAAACTGATTCTATACTGGACTCTATTCAATAAACTTTAATGTGTGTGCATCTTATTTGGAGACTTATTTTATAAATAACTTCCATTTTATAAGTTTGACTTGTAATGAATTGTATGTTACATGTTTATGTTATGTCTGTTTATAAGAAGATACTGCTTTTGTAACTTAAAGCAGGCAAAGACCACTTATAATTTGATCTCGTCATAAAGTCTTTTGACTGTTTGACTGTTGCTTGTGTTATAATGCATTATACACTTAAGTATAACTATGAATAGGGAAAGTCTTATAATGTATTATAACTGTAGTTATAATTATTTATAAGAAGTTATAACGGTAACACTTTATAATAATGGTCCGTCATTAATAGGTTACTATGCAGGAATTAATGCAGGACAAATGAGTAGTACTACATTAACACTTCAGTTACTACTATTAATTATTAATTGGAAACATAATCAGTAAGTAATAGCGAACTGATGACTGAGGTAGTTCCCTGTTAGGTAATCAATAATTACTGAAGTTGATCTGTTCATTGAGAACTATTAACTAACTATGGCTAATTTGAAATAACTACTAATTAATTACTAATCAAAACATTAACGTGTCTAAAATGTAAATGATTATGTTTTTATTGTGAAAAAGATCATGCATGGGTTCTATGTGGAAATTAATTTATGAATGTAACAGGTTGCTAAATCAAGGCTACAGTATCTACAGTGTCTGCTAGAGTATCATAGTCAAGGATGTAACCACATATTCAGGATTGATGGGGACCTAATTTAATGTAATAAATAATCATGAAAAAAAAAAAAAAAAAAAAACATCAGTATATCCCTCAGTGTCTATGGTGGTTACGGCCATGATCATAGTCAGCTTACCTTACAGAAATATAGGGATATATGTGCCCAACATGTGTATTCCTTGGGATATCTCTTCAGTTCATTAAACTTCTGCATGTTTGATACTGCTGAAGGTCTTTTTTAAATAATTCTGTTAACCCATAAGTAATGAGTCAAGTGTTACCACATAAATATGCCAAATGATCTGGACCATTATTCTAAAGTGAGGGTCATGGTAGCACATTATTAATTAATGAGATCTTACTGTTTCCTTTCTTGGGAGTTAAAGGTTATCTGGACCATTATTCTAAAGTGAAAACACATTATAAACCATTAATAGTAACTGAGGTCTTACTTGTCAGTTAGTAATGAAAACTCAAGTGTTTGTTCCTACATTTTATTCATTCAATCATACAGATGGTTAACAAACATTCACAGACATTCAAAAAAATAATAATTTTCTGCCATTGATTTATGAATCATTGAAATAATTGAACGTAATTGCATACTTAACTAAACACAATGTATTTTTGTAAATCTTTAGCAGGATAATGCTTTTAATTGCTGGTGCTCACAGTTACTACATGTTTTTAAAAGTCTTATATCTTAAAGTAAAATAATACAATTATATGTCTAAAGGACAAGTGTGTTGATCTCCAGAATACTTCAACAGAAAACAGAGAGAAAACCTGCTTGCAACATGATGCAGATTCCACATGTTTTCTTCCACCCTAGACAGCCCACTCTGTAAATACGTACAGTTTTTATCAAATTAATTTGACATGTTTACTCCTTTGCCAATGTTCGGTATACAGAACAGAATGTATGTTGAAGTTTACTGCGTGCAGGCAGAGCAACGGGAGGGTGAAGCAAAATCACACTCGCTCTTCTTTCAGTTTCAGCACGAGCACTGAATATGGCAAACCCTGATTGGACACTCATTCTTTTTTCGTTGGATCCATTAATTTACTCAGAAAACAAAATGCACTTCACATAAAATTAAACACTTCTTGTAAGATTAACCTACAGTATCTATGAATAAAAAAAAATCATTTAAAAAATGTTTTGTAAAAAATAAAATAAAAAAAAAATAAAAAAAATGTTTGTGTATATTCATTAATTAATAATGAGTTACCATGACCCTCACTTTAAAATAATTTGTAATTCTTTCATGTTTATGTGGTAACACTTGACTCATTACTTATAGGTTTCCAAAAATTATTTTAAAAGACCTCCAGCAATATCAAACCTGCCAAAGTTAATAATATGTAATAAACAGAAGAGATATCCCAAGGAATACATATGTTGGGCACATACATCTGTAAGCTGACAATGATACTCTACCCGACACTGTAGCCATGATTTAGAGAGCTGTTATTTTCATAAATTAATTCCAGCAAAGAACAAACGTGAGGCCCATGTTTCTCTGAAGGAGTATTTCATGATCACAAATTAGCCATAGTTAGTTGATAGTTCTCAATGAGGAAAATTAAATTCAGTAATTATTGATTACCTAACAGTGAACTACCTCAGTCATCAGTTCGCTATTACTTACTGATTGGTTAATCATGTTTCCATATTAGTTAATAGAAGTAACTAAAGTGTTAATGTAGTACTACTCATTAACCCTGCATTAATTCCTGCATAGTTACCTATTAATGACAGACATTATTATAAAGTGTTACCATTATAACTTATTATTAGGTGAATTATAAGACATTATGGATGCAGTATAATGCATGTATAATGCCTTTAGAATACATTATAAATATGGGCTTCATAGAAAGTGTTACCAAATAATGTAATGTTAATTTAATCCACAGTAGGTCAAACATATGTGGGCTCTCCAGCCTTTAAGTTTACGACCAGGTTCTGTTGAGATTATGTGTGAAGTGGAGGAGATGTCCTGTGAAGTGCTGACTCAAGTTAAAGAGTTACTAGACCTCTAAAAGATGTGTTATTGAAGGAAAGAGAGAGAGATACAAAGACAGAATTTAGAGACTTTTTATTTGAATACGCAATTTTAATTAATATAAACAACCATAGTAAAACATTTAATCCTCTTTAATGTTTTAAAAGCCTTGTACATCTCTCTCAAAACAGGTGAGTACATACACAATTTCTTTACTTTTTGTTCATTGAAATTCATTAGTCACTAAAACATCAGTTTTCCTTATTTTTAATACATTTAATCTATTATTACAAAATCGTATTTAATGTCGGTACATCGGACCAGTAAAAAAAGAAAATTTGTTTCGAACACCTCACCCAACCTGACCAAAACAGGGTCAGACACTGAGACCGTCATGTCCAAAACTATCACCATGTTTTTTTTGTCTTCGGAGTCTGTATTATAACCCGAATCAGTGTCACTGTCTCCTGAGTAAGAGTCGTCATCAGGAGAATCTTCTCTATTAACTCTCAAAGTGCCTATGGAGACATAGCTGTCTGACTTATTGTTCATTAAATCACAAACTATTCTGAAACTTACATTTTGGGTTACAGCATTCCATAAGATAATGTACAGAAGGGTATCTCTGGTGGCCGTTGCAGTCTTCCAAACATGTTTGGAAAAGAAATACCAATCTTCTTCCATGAAAAACAAAGGCGGATTGTCAAATGAGTCATCATCAACTTCTCTAATATAGAACTTGACTGTATGTGTTGTTGTATGAAACTCGAACCCGCCTACACTCTCATAGGCTATGGGAAACTTACGCTTCACCATGTTCGACATTAACTCTGGCACATTCAATCCATTCTTGCGCTTTGGGGCAAAAGCCAATCTTTCAGTTTATTCATCTTGCATTCTCAAAGGAGAAACAGCCATGGTCGTCAGTGTTTAGAATAGTTTTCTGAATGTGGAGACTTATTCAGACTCAGGAAAACACACTTTTAAACCACATGCACGACAAAACTTTTATCACTTAAAACATTAACCAACTTGTCAACCAAAGGTCATCCATGGTCAGTTAAAACACACTTCCTGTAACCACAAACAGACATCCTGTCAGACACATCTGATTATTGTTATCAACCAACCAGACATCCTGTCTAAACATCCAGTTATTGTTATCTCACAAACAGACATCCAGTCTACCATTTCCGGTCATTTAACTATCAAACACACATCCGGTCAGACACTTCTGGTTATGTTATCAAACATAAACATCTGTCAGCTACTTCCAGACCCGCCCCCTCATCAATCATTTTGACAGGTGCCACTCAACATCACTACTGATATCACTATAAAGTTAATTAAGTACTAATCCATTTCCTTAAAATTAACCAAAACTCTTTCAACATAAAGAGTCAGCCTTCTGGTTCGACTAGGCAAATTAAAATAGTACTGCACGTTTCATTCGTACATCAATTCAAAATATTAATAGCAGTAGATATGAAGGACTTTTTTGTTCATAAACAACTCGCAGACAGCAATGATTCAGATTCCCTCATGAGGCAACAGCTGACCTTATGTTTTATTATTTCTCATTCAAAAATCTCATCAAACCCTCTTTCTTAAGTGTCTTACCTTGCCTGCAGCATTCCAAATCTTTCCCTGGGAATATGTACAGTATGTGACGCTACTATTTCCAACCCAGCTGACAAAAGTCAAATAACTTTTTTTTTTTTTTTAAATGAAACTGTTGCAATAGTAATATCCATTAAAAAAGGTTTATGTTCTCAGGAAATGTTGCTGGCTTTCATAACATTAGATTAAGTAGAGAAGCCCTTTAACAACCCATGGCAACCAGACATCTGAAATAACCTACAATACTTATAGCAGGCACTTACCTTATTCCTGTCATTTCTTGGCTGTGATTTTGGTGAATTTAAACTGACTCTAACATCAATGGCTTTATCAGTGTTTATCAAACATAATGGATACAAATTTTTGCCTTTTAGGTTCACATAAACATGATAATATAAATACAGCCTACAGTAAAGAGTGTATCCAGAACAACAACAATGTTCTGCTATTTTCAGGTCCATGGATTTGGATAATAAGAGTTTTTTTGAAGATCAATATTAACTTAATTTGTAGACACTTCCGGTTATGGTTATCAAACATAAACATCTGTCAACTAATTCCGGACATGCCCCCTCATCAATCATTTTGACAGGTGCCACCCTACATCACTACTGATATCTGAAATGTTTAGGACCTAGGCTGTTAACACCAATTCATTCCACAGAAACTGGAGTTGTACTCTGTCACCGTTGTGCCCTTAAGCAAAGCACTTAACCCCAGATCGCTCCAGGGGGACTGTCTCTGCAATTATTGTGCTATAAGCTGCCTTGTATAAAAAGCATCTGCTAAATGGCCAGCACTTTACCAGCCAGTTGAAACTAGCACACTCGCTCACTAGCAGAGCTGGCGGCTACTATCTTTATTGTTATTTTTGGTTTTTATTTTACATATTTTTTTTCATAGTGACAGTCAAGAGAAGATTGGGACTAGGTGAAAAGACAAGGGAATGAGATCAGGAAATATATAAATATATATTTTAGAAAATACTGAAAACACTGTGGTGGACATTTTGGGATGATACATAGTTTTTACAGTATCGTAAAAACTTAATGTAGTGTAGAATCTAGACATAGAAATAGGCATATTTTGTCAAAATTAGTGGTGCATTTTATTTATTGAATTTATTTTGCAATTCTCTGTGGAACTGTTATGAAAATTTGCAAGTACCACCAAAGCTCTAAATTTGTGATGCTTTGATTCTAGTCTGATTCTCTTTTGCAATGTCTTCATTTGATTCTCTGAGCAAAAGGCAGTAAAGGAACTAATCCAGTTGCCTTAAAGGGGTAATTTTACCACAGTCAGGTCTTATTTTGGCGCGCGCACACACACACACACACACACACACACACACACACACACACACACACACACACACGTTGGTTTAGCTATCCTTATGAGGACTCTCCATAGACATAATGATTTGGTCCCCACAACGGAGGTTAAGCTTGCACACACACACACACACACACACACACACATACACACACACACACACACACACACACACACAGAGAGTGAGTGAGAGAGAGAGAGAGAGAGAGAGAGAGAGAGAGAGAGAGAGAGAGAGAGAGAGAGAGAGAGAAACAAATAAATGAATGAAAAGAATATGCTTTGTTGGTGTTTGAATGTTATATTTGTTTGGCTACTTTCTGTTGGCATGGACACACCATGCTCTGTTTCTAAAATGGTCATGTATTTATATGAATCATTCTATATGACATCTCCTTTAGTGTTCTACAAAAAGACAATTATACGAGTTTGGAATGAGATCTGGGTGAATAAATGACAGAATTTTCATTTTTAACAATAAAAATACTAACATAAGGCTATAAAACACAAACACGGCACTAAATCAGCAGATCTCAGAGATGGCTGTTGTCATACAATGGTGCAATAAAGCTTTAATAAAGTCTGACCTTTTACTCACTTTACATTTGTGGTAATGTTTTGAATAAACCAAGTTATTTTATCTCAGCTCAGATGAGACACCTGATGCTATTCTGAGCAAGAGAGGAGTGACAGTCTATGCAGAAAAAAAGTCGTACATATTCAATACATGCCCTCTGGAGGTACACCTAACCCCTCCAGGCCTCCCATCTAAAGAAAGCAGAACAGTCCTGGAATAAAGGAGAAGAAACAAGTGTCTCTCTGCTGTGCTGTCTGCATCAGAGGGACCAGATTCCACACACACAAACCAACACTCTCACTCAAACTCTTCCACGCCTGCTGGTTACTGGAGTGTGTCTACATCAGTACAGCTGTGTCGATTGGATTGATAGACTCAACACTGTCACTCATCAATGTGTGTGTGACGTAGAAACAAACTCTATTAAACATTAATAGCCTAAAACTTTCTTTCTTTTTTTTATACTGTCTTGTACATCTTGAAATGTCAATGACTGTAATTAGTGATGCTATTTAAGGCAACCCCAAACCCTTAGTTTTAAATTCTGGCTTGCATTATTTAAAATGATAATTTTGTAATACATTTTTTTTCTGCCCAGGGACTACAGATGAAATTTAGCTCTGTAGCTAATTCTGGGGCAGTCCATTGTCCCTGTCAAAAAAAATTACTAAATAAAATAAATAAATGAAATTTTTGCTACGGACATGCATAATACCTCATGTGAAGCAACATGCTGAGGAGAGGTGAACTACTACTTTTCGAATAGACTTTCAATAATACTTTTAGATCAGGCTTGCATTTTTCGCCTGATAGAAAATAAAACATGCACACACACACACACACAAAATCCCATTAAGCTATATTGTAAGAGGGACTCAAGTCATATCTAGAGACCAGAATAGCATAGACTTAGACAATTAGAAATCACACAAACAATGCCCTGGCAACCAACCTTGACACCCTAGCAACAACCCACAGGACGCTAGCACTATGGTGGCATCAGCAAGAACTATTCAGAACTAATTCATAAAATACAAATAAATAAATAAATAAAAAAACCATTATATTTGTATAAATACCCTGACACACAAACACAAAATACAGCTGTATCCAGACTAGCTCATAATTTTCTGAGAATATTTCAGTATACCCACTGAATCACTAAAAGGCTATTAGTGAGAAAAAAAAAAAAAAAAAAAAAAACACACACACACAAATTCAGACAACATCAGGAAAGGCTCTTGTGAGGAAGGTAATTCATAACGAGGAGAGTTAAAGCTCATAGAATAAGTCTAATTGCGAATGCACAAGGTAATTATCTCAGTAAATTAGCTCACTGCCTTACAGTGGAATCATTTAAGAAAAGCATTAAGAAATGTTCAGAAGAGGAATTCTGCCACAGAGACTCTGGAGACACAAGGACCGCACTCTCAGCTTTATTTATAGAATGAAGAAAATACATAATTGTCCTTATATCTCTATTTAGCAAGGAATGTGCTACAGGGAGATATAGGACTGCGTGCCAGTTTCTGTGTGTGGGTGGGAAAGAAAGAATACATGCATGAACACCACAACATTTGTCATGTTACTCACTGCTAGTCAATGGCAGCAGACAGAGAAAAATGTAAGTCCATTTCACACTTTTAAGAGCCCTCCAAAAATAACCTGTCACTGGTAAAACCTCTATAATTAGATAATGAAATACTTCTGATTTATACAGTATGTTGCCGTCAGAATAAATGGTTATTTTTGAATGGACATCAATGGGGAAACATGCTTTATCCCATTATAACAGTTAAGTTCCAGCATCTACCAGCAGGGGCTAAGGGGCGATGCTAACCAGCCAATTGACCCTTCTCTAAGCTCTGTCCACATTGGTTACTGGTGCTTGGCCAGACAAGCTTTGCAACACGTCGCATAACAATGAATAGAAGTTTGCATGGCATCATGATTTCTGGCAAAATACACTCATAATCGGAATATTATTAATATTATTCTTGCATGGGTTTGAATGAAGAGTGACATTGCAAATCATTTTTATCTGCTGTGTTTCTTGAATACAATTGTTTAATTATGCATTAAAGTGACTGAAAATCAGACATGCAGCGTGGAACCTCGTCAACATGACATGTTCACTATAACATCTGAAGGCAGTACAGAGTTATCAACGATAAGCAGGGTTGGGAGGGTTACTTTTGAAATGTATTCCACTACAGATTACAGAATACATGCTGTAAAATGTAATTTGAAATGTATTCCATTAGATTACTCAAGGTCAATAATGTATTCTAAACACTTTGGATTACTTCTTCAGCACTGGTAGATTTTTTCACTTGTTTTGTCTATAAAAACTACAGTAAGACAAAATACACATGTTATAAATACATTCGCTGAAAAACATAAATATCATATGCAGTGTTCTTTCTAAAACTAGATAAATCAAATTGATCTTGTTTTAAGGATTTATAGATATTTTTTACAGGAAAACAATACAAAAATTATTATCAAGAATATGATTTTTGCCCTAATATCAAAGGTCTTACTGGAAAAAAAGAAATTATGATCCAACGTGAATTTTCTTGATAAAGAAAATAAGATCGTGCCTGGTAACGTGCATGTAAAATGGCTAGAAATAGCATTTTAGCTTAGCGTAAAGCTGACAATTTGAATTTGAAAGTAACTGTATTCTAATTACCAATGATTTAAATTGTAGCTGTAGTGGAATACAGTTATTTATATTTTGTATTTTAAATGTGTAGTCCCGTTACATGTATTCCGTTACTCCCCAACCCTGACGATAAGTATGTCAGACTACTTGTTAGGTTCTTTTTCATATTTGCAAAAGTGAATCCTTAATTTTAAACCTAAGTAGACAGAATGATCTACAGTATGGATTTGAGGTATAAAAAAAATAAATATGAATTAGCATAATATTGTCCAGTTAAAGTCAGGATTTAATAACAAATGTGAACTAATTTACTTTGGAGCAGACATAAGTGTTCTTTGTGTTTTTTGGCAAGTTTAGCTGGTAATGCACCCTACCGTCTCTCTTCTCTTGACTTTTTGGTTTGTGAAATCATTATAAATCAATTGCATCCTCCAAACTTTTTGGATATTTTGGACCTTTTGAGCATATTTGGAAATCCTAGGACCCTCTGGTAGAAGCAGATAATAATCAGAGAAAGACAACTGGGGAGAAATGCAGATTAAATGGTTTATGACATCTGTACAGGCAGCAATTCTGACTAAAAAAATTAAAAGTACACTGTAAAAAAAATCCTGTTGTTAAACAAAAAAAAAAAAAAATGCCAGCTGTGGTTTCAGAATAATTATGTAAAAAATACAGTAACAATGTAAACAACTTTAAGAACAACCTGCAAATTTGACAGTTTAAAACTGTTGTAATTTACATGACAATGCTGGCACTGTAAAAAAAAAAAATTTACAGTAAAAATAAAATGTCATAAACTTGATATTAATCTTCTGAAACTGTAAAAACCTGCTTTTTACTTTAAGGTATTGTTAATCACCATAAAAATTACAGAAGAGCACATGATGACATGAACTGACCAATAGTGGCTCTTCCAGGAGCGATGACCAATAAACATGTAGAGACAGTGCTCAGTTGCACTCACACAAACACTAAACACCAGTGTAACACATGTGAAATTTAAATAATGCAGTAAACATTAACTAAACTACATTAAATATAAAACAGAACACCTCAATGTACATAACTGATATTAAAAATAAGAAGAAACATAACTATTCCCATAAAAAATAATTAAATATGATGGGTTATGCAGCCGGTTATTGTTTTTTACTGTAATTTTAGCAATAATTTACTGTAAAAAGTACATGTACTCTCTTGTTAAACATAATGTAAATTTTTACCATTAATTATACAGGAAAGTCATACTTTTTACATCTAAAAGATGTATTTTAAACATTTAAAAAAAACATTTGATTGTAAAACCTACTGTATTGTCTTTTAAAATATATTAAAACAATTTCCTGTAGCATTTTACAGTCTTTTACCGTTGAGACATTTTTTTTTTTACAGTGTATGGACTATTTAAGTTCATTTGAGTCCAAAATGTTTAGTCCAGGAACTGAAATTTTTTTCCTGTAGCTCAACTGCTAGTAACACCAAAGGTCATGGGTTCAACCCTGAGGGAACACACAAAGATACTGATAAAACATTTACCTTGAATGCACTACGGGTCGCTCTGGATAAAAGTTGTCTCTCAAACACATACGTGAAATGTAACTAAAAAGCTATTACTGTGATTAATGAGAAACTGACGTTCTGCATTAAGTCCTGATCAATCAAACGGGGATTGTGATATTTAAATAAATTTGAGGCCAGTGATGATACTCCCAGCTTGCTTTGTTTCAACAGAAACCTTTTGTGCTATGTGAGACTGCATCAAACCAAGCAATATGAACCCAACTGCAATTACAGCGCAGTAAACAAAAAGCAAAAAAATTGTTCAGTTGTTCAATTGTTATTGAATCTTCACAGATAATTGTACGGAATTCATGCATCATTTTATAAATTAGTAAAACAGTTTGTTTAAATGCAAACCATACTTTGGGGTAAATTGTTTAAACAGAAACACGAGTGAGAGACAGCAGCAAGGGGGAAATGATGAAGGGATGAGTGGTGTGTGTCAGTGTGAGATGGAGTGATAAGGGACTGACAGAGAACAACAGAATGATTAGGTAGCTAAGTGTGTGTCTTGCTGTGTTGATTGTGCCAGAAGATGGAGTGATAAGATGAAAGAGAGAGAGTCTCTCTCTCTCTCTCTGCAAGCCCTGTGTGTGAGCCCATTGCATAAAATGTTTGTCCTGCTGTTTAGAATATTCTAAGATGGAGTGGTGAGTTGAAAGTGCAGAACAGAGTGATGAAGATGTGTGTGTGTGTGTGTGTTTGTGTGTGTGTGTGTGTGTGTGTGTTTGTGTGTGTCTTGGTGCCCATTGGAGGCAGTGTGTATCCTACTGTGTAGAATGTGCCAGAAGCTTGACTGGCGCGCTGCAATAGCTGTCCCAGTCAGTCTGCTCAATCAGAAACCAGCTGGAGAAAATCAATACAACAGGGGATTGCTCACTCACTCACTCACACAAACACTGAACTGTGACAGGCCATCACCTCATACACTAATGACAGTAGAGAAAATGGATGCTGTCTCATGATGTCTGAGGCCCATTTAAAGCTGTCAGTAGCAGAAATGATTTCTAAAAGCCATTTAACGCTGGAAAATGCACTCATTATACAACTAATTCTCATATCAGCAACTGTAATGAATTGCTTTATGATTTGTTAGTCAATGCGCTGCGGCAAACGTTTAACTGTGCATGTAACTACTGTTCTCTGAAGGAGGAAAAAAGGTATAAAACTGATGGCGTAATGGCACAAACAGAACAGTAGGTGGCCTATCGCACACAATAGAGTCACCTGTGCTATTTTGTCTGTTGAGTCCAGGGCCCAGCTGTGCAGAATTCATTCAGTCAATACATTTGGTATAAATCACGACTATAGGAGATGTACTGTACTGTACTCATGCCCCACAAAGTCATTTGAACCCAACAGGAAAGTTTCATGACATGACCCAGTCCAGTGGTGGTTCTATCTTGTATGGCGCCCTGGGAGAAACCCGCTTCAACCCACCCCCAAAGTTGTAGATGGGGGGGGGGTTGTATTGTGCCTTGGGCGAAACCCACTTCACGAGTTTTGGGGGGGGTCTGTGTGGGCGCCTCGTGCCGCCCCCCACAAGATGCCACCGCCCCCCCCCACAAGATGCCGCCCTGGGCAACAGCACATGTCGCCCATGCCTAAATCCGCTACTGACCTAGTCACTTTAGCCATTACAACACTGTAAAACGTATTTAAAATTCAAATATTCCGGAGCTCAAATCGAGTCTCGATCTCGAGCCTCTCCATCCAAGATAGCAAGCCAAATTAGTTTACCATTAAAAGCCGAAGGTTGGATTGGTGGGTGAACTAGTAAATATGTTGAATAAACTATAAGTAAGTCATTTGTAGGTTAATTTCACCTAAAAATTACTCTGTGGCACTATCAAAGCATTCCTCTGTTTGTTTGAGCGGTCCATCCATGCCGACACAGCAACATTGGCTCAACCAATGGTGTAAGTTTGGGGTGGGCCTTTCTGTTTGTATAACCAATCAAAGATGAGGGTTTTCAAAAACAGTGATTATTTTTGGCAATCTACACACATCAGCTTTAAAGTGTCCATCTTCTGAACTACACAAATTTTATTCTAATATTATGGGTATTTACCATTTTATAAATGTTACAGTGGATAATTGTTGTGATAAGAAAGGGGAAAGAGATCTGGACATCACAGGCATGATTCCAACCTGAATCTCCCGTATGAGCACCACAGCTCAATATGTCTAGACCACGTGCAAACCACTAGGCCACAGCTCTAACAAAAATTCCACTTTTTTGTTTGTTTCTTTTTTTAAAGGGTGTTTCGTCTTTCAGCACCAGAGCTACATCCTCTAATGCATTTGTAATGACTTCAATGAAATGAAGGGGAGAAATGCACACTCCCACTGAATCATGCTCAACAGAAACGATATTCCTGCACATGCTGGCCAATCAGCAGTGCAGCAACTTTCCTTATTGCCATCTGAGAGGTCACAGTACCTCTAGAGGATAAGACTGTGAATTGTAAAGAACTACAATTCTAAGGCTGGACTCATAAAGGAAAAGTGGTTGAGGACTTGGCGATGTCTGCCAAATTGCACTCTTCAATCTTTTAAAGACTTCACCTGCTTCGATGTGTCTTCAAAGCATGCCTAGAATTCACCCAAGGCATTACAGAGCAGCCTGGCAGGAGTGATTGGAGCACTAAGAAAGGCTTTGTGGGCCTTCCTTTAGGTTCCTCTAGGGAATGAAAACAACTAACCCAGCCTCAACTCCTCCATCAAAATCTATGATCTTATTGTAGCCAGGCAAAGCAGAGTTGGAAACATAGGGTTATTCCATGTGGAAGCAAACTCTGTGATGCAATCTAGGAATGAGTGGCAGGTCAGTTTTTACTATGGTATGAAGTGGAGACATGAAAAACCCACCTAATCGAAGCTGGCAATTCCACCTACACCTTATTAGCTGATCTGCTTTATGTATAGTTTGAGAAATGGGTCATCTGCAGCAGTGCAAAAGGAGTAGGAACAGCTCACAGATGCCACACTGCTTCACCTGGTCCTTCACAATGCCCCGAAATGTTTCAGATAGGGCTTTGTCTGGGTCAGCACAACCAGTGTAAATCTCTTCATGAAAGGAATCCACCCCCCCCCCCCCCCCCCGCCCATTATTTACTTATCCATGTTCCTTTAAATTCAGCCATATTAGTCACTAATTATAGGTAGCAAACAGGGAACATAATGCTAAATGTAGGCTAAGCAGTCTTGCCAAACTTCTAACTCTTTGCCAAAAACTTTCCATCTGGATGTAAACGACAGGGTACGTGAGGTTAGATGTGACTACCACAAACAGATGTATAGTAGGGTTGTCTTGAAGCATGATGCAGTAGTGCACAAAGCAAATGTGCTGTGTGTTTCAAACAAATGGGAAGTCATTGCCTGTTTTACATCAACTGTAAGAGCTGAAAACCACAGTAAGGTAACCTTGACAGCCGGCACCAGATGTTAACCATTAGGAACAAGAAGGAGTAGCTTATTTGGGCAAGTAATTGATTAAAAGAAGGTTGTGTGGGGTGGCACTGGCAGGGATCACAAACAGGTGTGTGTTTGTATGTGAGCATGACAAATAATAAGAGAGATGACTGTTGTTCTGCATGTGTGGAAAACTCCTCCCATCAGTTCTGTAGTAGATGATTACTGGGGCTGCACTTGTTGAAGAGCACAGCTTGCAGCTGATCCCACAGTGCCCCCCAGTGGCAGGAGGAGGAACTTATCTGGGTACGTTTTTAGCACAGGCAGTTTTCAGGGGTCCAGAATGATTACACTGGACATGAGAGTGGCATACACAAACATTTATACCCTTTCAGGCCACACACACTTCAAATAAGCTCAGTTTTATACACACTAAAGTATTTAGCAACTGCAAACTAATAAGTACAGCCATCCTGCTCTACGCACAAGCACACTTTTAATGGACTGCCCAGACTAAGATTGAGAGCCAACAATTATGTCAAGCTCCAAAGGGGCAAGCAACAGCACATACACACATACATGCCCATACATAAGCATACACAAGCACGTTCATTAGTGAAGTTTTGAAAGAATTAAGACAAAGAAGAAAACTTTAAAAAGCTGCTTAGGGAATGAGAGAAAACAAAAATTAACAAAAGTGAATGAGTGTAAGAGATAGAGGAGAGGAGGTGAGAGCAGACTAGATGAGAGGAGATGAGATGACAAGAGACAAGAACAAATGAGACAAAACTAGATGAGATGAGACAAGAGGATGGTTGAGGAGTCGAGAGTTGACCAGACAAGATGAAAAATGACAAAACAAGACACAATAACAGAGGAGAGGAGGGGAGACAAAAAGAGTCAACACAAGACACGAGGAGACAAGACAAGACCAGAAGAGAGGAGAGTGAGAAAAAACAAAATGAGACAACAGGAGACCAGACAAGAAAACAAGATGAGAGAAGAGACAAGGGGAGACAAGACAAGATAAGAAAAGATGAGACAATACAAGAAGAAAAGAGATTAGATGAGATGAGATGAAACTAAAGGAGATGAGACAAGATGAAAAGAGACTAGACAAGACAAAACTAGAAAAAAAAGATAAGATGATTTAAGATGAGAGAAGAGGAGACAGGATGAAACCAGTTGGGAGGACAGGAGATGACATGAAACAAAATGAAATAAAATGAGACAAGAGGAGACCAGACAAAACAAAACAAGACAAGATGAGATGGGAGAGGAGACCAGACAAGATGAGATTATACAAGACAATATTAGAGGAGAGGAGACGAGAAAAAACAAAAAAGATGACATAAGACAAGAGGAGAAAAAACAAGACAAGACTAGAGAGGAGAGGAGAGGAGATCAGGTGACACAAGATGAGATGATAATAGATGAGATGAGAGGTATAAGATGATATAAGCCCAGATGAGAGGAGAGGAGATGAGATGAAACAAAACTAGAAATGATGAGATGAGACCAGATGAGACAAAACTAGACAAGAGGAAAGGAGAAGATAAGAGACAAGACAAAAGAAGACAAGAAGAGACGAGATGAGATGATACAAAACAAGAGGTGATGAGAGAAGTGTAGACAAGATGAGATCAGACAAGACAAGACGAGAGGAGAAAAGATGAGACAAAACAAGACAAGACGAGAGAGTATAGGTGAGGAGACAAGATGAGAGGAGACCAGATGAGATCATGTAAGACGATAGGAGAGGAGAAAAAATTAGATAAGATGAGACAAGATGAGACAAAATCAGACAAGACTAGACGATTCAAAACAAGACGAGAGAGGAGAGGTGGGAGACAAAACGAGACAAGATGAGATATAAAATAAAAGAAGAGAGGAGACAAGACCAGAGAAGAGGAGAGAAGAGGAGATGCGACGAAACAAAATGAGACGGCATAAGATGAGATGAGACCGGATGATACAAAACAGATGAGAGAGAAGAGATGACAATACAAGACAAGAAGGGATGATACAAGATGAGAGGAGATGAGATGAGAGAACTGAGAATGGATTAGGAGGATAACACAGATCAAGAAAGGAGAGAAGGTAGGACCGTGTGAAGGAGGCAGAAAGATGAAAAATAAAGAGGAGGAAAGCAGGACAAATTTTGGAAGAGTAGGAAAATAAATAAAATAATTTAATGAGTAGAGATGGAGAAAACAGTGAATAGGAGAGGAGACAGGGTGAGGGTAGAGAGATGGGGAAAGACAGAGCATGATCACCCAGTCGACTGATTTGCTGCCCCCGTGTTACTACGGCGATGGGACGAGTGGAGGCAGTGTGCTATGAAATGTAATCAGTCCATCTCTCTCAGTGCTATGTCTAATAAATCACACACACAAATACACACTTGTAATTACCAGTTTGTAACCTAAAAAAAGGTCCTTGTAAACCACCAACCCCCCCCCCCCCACACACACACACACACACACTTACTTACACATACATGAAATATGTGTGTGGACATGCATGCATGACATTGCAGCTCGACCAGCTACAAACAGGAAAAAAAAAAGAAATCCTTCTTTATTGTATCATTACAATGCGACCACTAGGGTCACACTCACAACATAGTTGTTTTTGTACATCTCTATCTTTAGAGAACAACCATCTGACTCCCCACCCCCCCCAAAAAAAGTACTTTGGTGATACTATCAGACGGTAATACCATGGTATTTTGAAATATACCATGGTGCTATATGATTACCATGTGTAATCATGTGCCATGGTATTTACACAATACTCCAAGGTACTTTGAAGAATGCTCAGTATAACCATGGTACAGTATATACAGTATAAAAAAATAAAAATAAAATAAAAAAACATGTTACTGTCATGGCACCATGTCCAAAAACCATGGTAATTCCATATTACTTTTTCTGTAAGTGAAAACAGCTAAAGAAAAGATGTAACACCACTATCTGGAGAAAGAATAGAGCATCAGAATTGCACCATTACAGTTTGGCTCTCTGTCAAATGAAATGACTTTTATTGCAGCGCTGCCATCAATGTCATGAGACAAGAGCCGTTTCAATAGCTGGCTTAGGTGCAGACACCACACTTTGAGTACCAGATCAAATACATCATTTTAAACATAAGAACTCTGCATCCAGAGATTGTTTAGCAGATGTCAGATTACAAATTATGTATGGATACAGAGCTTAATTAAAAACGATTACTTATTTATGCAATACATTCCTCCTACACTGTCATTAGTGAATATATGATGATGAATTTTAATCAGCTTTCTAATCAAGGAAGCATTGATGACTCCTGAATTCATTTATTAAGCTTTTATTTGCAAAACTTCAATATCTAGCACTGCTCTGTACTAATAAAATGGCAGATGCACTGCAAAAAACTGATTTTCAAGTATTTTTGTCTTGTTTTCCTGTAAAAATATCTAAACGTCCTTAAAATAAGATACATTTACTCGAGGCAAAATAGTGTAAGATATTAAGACTTGTTTTCAGAGAATGTATCGGTGACACTTTCCATGAAGCCCATATTTATAATGTATTGTAAAGGCAAATCATAATGTCTCATAATACACCTTATACTAAGTTATTATTTACTTCTCATAAATAATTACAACTACAGTTATAATACATTGTAAGAATTCCCCTTATTCATAGTTATACTTAAGGGTATAATGCATTTTTACTCAAGCAACATCCAATTTTAATGCAGCAGAAGTTAATAAAGTTTATTGAATAAGTGCTGTCATGCAAAAGCAGCTTAGTGTAAACAGTCAAAAAGCTTTATGATATGCTCATATTATAAGTGGTCTAAAGTTACCAAAGCAATATCTCCTTAACAACAGCCATAACATAAACTTGTAACTCAATATATTACAAGTCAAACTTATACAGTGGAAGTTATTATGAAATAAGTCTCCAAATAAGATTCACAAAAATGAATGTTTATCGAATAGAGTTCAGTATAGAATCAGTTTTATTTTTTATTTTTTTATTTTATTCTTGGGTGTGTTTACACCCAAGAAGTTTGGCTATATATGTGATAAACATACATATTGTTTTCTCGAGAGGGAGTTTCTGATATATTTTAACCTTGTAGCTTTACAAGTGTTTTTCGTAACATCTCAGAATTTACATTGAATGGGTGTTATTTTGTATTTTGTGCATGTGTAATGTATATAACTTCCAGCATGAGTTGTAATGTCTGATAACCACTTAAAAATATCTTATGGATGTTTATACGAAGACATTGGATGTTGCTGGTGTTATAATGCATTATACTCTAAGGTGTAACTATGAATAGGTAAGTATTATAATCATTGGCATGCACAGACCTCATGCAGGGACAGGGGCAAAAGGTTAAAAAAGGGCACTGATTTTTATTTTATTTTATTTATTTATTTTTAAAGAGTAGCACTTATATATACTTAACTAATTATTTTCTTTTTGAGTATTTAAGCATTTTTCTTGTATTATAATATATATATATATATATTTTATTTTGTTTTTATTTTTTTTATTTTTTTCAGACATGGTCTTTGATAATCCCATGTTTTTGACATGTGCCATAGTAAAACCATGGTATTTTTTGAAGTATCTTTGAGTACTATGACAGCATCATGTAATATGAATATAATCATTCAGTCAATAATACCATGGTATTTTTCTGGTAGTGATTAGTCTATTAGTTTAAACAAAAACTAATCTGGGTTTGCCTGAAACAGAAAGATCCTTAAGTTAATGGCAGTATTCTATAAAAGACGTATTCAATTTCTATCACTGAAAATGATGCTACCGCTCCCATTATAATTAATAAAGCTGTCTACACTGCAGGTTTGTCATGTGATGTCGGAAATGTGGTAGCAATCGAGTATTAATATGTTGATGAACTTACAACACAACACATAGAGTTGACATTTTATATGACCTGTTGTGATGAGGAGGAGGGCGTGGCCAGGACGTGAGGATGCACGCCCGGCGCCGAGTTGCCCAATCAGCGGGAGAGAGATAAAGGAGGAGCCGGGGACGTCAGAGAGAGAGAGAGAGAGAGAGAGAGAGAGAGAGAGAGAGAGAGAGAGAGAGAGAGATGCACGCAGCAGTGTTTGTGTGTGTGCGCATTTGTGTTATGCTGGAAAGCAATTTTATGTTGTGTTTTGTTTATTAAAAGTCTTTTTGAGTGTTAACCCAGTTCCTGCTTCCTCCTTTCCCAATGAACAAGAGGCTTGTCTGTCACACCTGTGTTGGTTTGCATTTATAGTTCTGTGTTGGTTTGTCAGTGTCGTTCTGTGAGTACACAGCCAAAATGCTAACTATATGTTTCATAAATAAACAAAAGCAATGCAAGCAATGTAATTTCTGGATTTTAAAGTATTTATTAAATTATTGTAGCATCAAAAATGAGTTCAAAGTATGTGAATATGTTGAAATGTAGGCTACATATGATTTATTATACATGTTGTGTGCATTGCAGGCAGAAAATAAATGAGGAAATAAATTGATGCATGCTCTTGAGTCGCTTAAATAATAATACATAAACATATTTTGGCATACTTTTGACGTTCCGTGCTGATAAAGAAATCATCAAAATAATTAATAACTACTCAACAACACAAAATTGGTGTAGTTTTAAAGACTTTACAATGCATACAGGCAATATAACCAACTCTTACCAGGTGCTTTTTAATTTGCTGACAAATTAGAAGTGTTCCCTTTCCATAACTTATGAAATATGATTATTTACTCTTCAAACATGCCATCAAATCATTGTGCTGATCGGAAAGTTCGCGAATAGAAAATAACACATTATTTCACTCACATATTTAAATAATATAAAGTAATGGTCTGGAGAAAAAAGCTTTTAGAGTTTATATGCTGTAAACAGATATCTTCTGTCATGTTTCGCATGTAACACCATGAAACACAAAAAGTATAAAAAAAAAAAAAAAAAAAAAAAAAAAACAGCTGATGCTCCGTCTTTGATGCTCCGGGGCAAATTCAAAATGACATTTTTGCTCCCTCAGAGGGCACTGCTGCAGGAGGGGATGCCACTCAAAAGCTCGTTCCAAATGAAAGTGAGAAAATGTATGGGCCGTTCCACAAGACGAAGGGCACATTCATACAGTAATTCCATGTTCCCTTCAGAGTACCCACTTCAAGGGCTCTGCACCTCAGAGTGAGTAGGGCATGGGGAGGATCACTTGCAATTGGAATTCGCCCCCGATCTGCTGTAGCGTGCGCTGTTAAAGGCACCTCCGCTTAATTTTATTTAATACGCCAGTGATTTACAAATAAACTTCATAATAACACATTATTACTGTTATTGTGAGATTATTAAGAGATTTTTATTTATTTATTTAAATTTTTTAATTTAATTATAAAAAGATTTGTGAATGAAAGGGGCTTGCGCCCCTGCTGCCCCCGTTCTGTGCACGTCACAGAAGATTGTGGTTACAATTATTTATGAAAATATTATTTATTATTAAGGTATATTGTGAGACATTACTAATTACTTAACAAAGCATTATAAATATGGGCTTCAAAGAAAATGTTATCAATATATCTTTAAGTAAGCTTAAAAAAGTTTGCCAATGTGGTAAGAAAAATAAGCTTAATTCAAGACTGTACTGTACTGTACGCATTTGTTTCTTAGCTCACTGGCAAACAGTTTTTTTTTTTTTTCTTATTTCAAGCATTTATGAGCCTACTTAAAGATATATTATCTGAAAACAAGTCTTTATATCTTATGCAGTTTTGCTTCTCAACTAAATTTATCTTGTTTTAAGGACGTTTAGATAGAAAAAAATAGATTTTTATTGGAAACAAGACAAAGATACTTGTTTTGAAAATAATTTTGTGCAGTGTTGCATGACTATGTATTAGGAATCACTATAGACTATAGACATGAGAATCAATCAATCAATCAATCAATCAATCAGGTGTTTTAGAGTTTGTGTTAGACTTATGAGGTTTGGAACTTCAACAACATTCAACATCATTTCCCTCTGATTTTAGGGATTGCAAGTGGTTAGAACTGTGTTTGTTTGACAGAAATTCTGTTCAAAGTCCAACAAACGATGTTGACTCAGGTTCGTGCCCTACTTGGCAAATCACGGTCATCTCTGGATGTTGTGGACCCTTTTCATGTAGACAAATTATATTTATGGTGCCTCTGTATCCAACAACTGGAATAGCACTCAAATATGGAGTCTTCAATGCCTCCGGGACAACTTGAGTTACTGTGATTTTAATAAAATGGAATGACTGTCATTTTAGACTGTTAGGATGCCAGTATTAATACAATTGAATATTGTCGTGTGAGATAAAGACAAACAAGCATAGAAAAAAAAAAAAAACTGTAAATGTCTGCACATTGGTATTACTGCAGATGAAGACCCAATAGGTTGAAATATTGAATATTTGAAGAAATTTGGAAGCAGACATGTTAGTATGCGGACTCTGTACCCTGCCCTTAATTTAGGATTGGATGTGCACACTTTTCTACACACACAAAGACATGCTCTAAGACATGCGGACAAATAGAGAAACCATTTGGGTGCATCTAAATTAGTGGGCTAGGTAAGAAGGGGCTGAAAGGAAGAACATTTTGCTTGTTTTGTTATTCTTTGTTATATCATTATCATCATATGAATGGAAAATTCTGCCTCTGTCACTAGTAATTACAGTAGATTACAGAAAAAAAAAAAAAACATTTTTGCTGTGAGCACATCCCTCTGTTTTATTTTTTAGAAATGTTCTTTTTGCCTTATCCTCAAGCCTTCTCTATGTTTTTAATATGTCGTAATAATGCATGGGTGAATGCATGGTTTAAACTGAACTGTGTAACTGTGTAATGATGTGATTTCAGGGTGGGACAACCTGTTTGTACAACTTGGACACAGAGAATCACGTTACCATACCTACATTTTTGCAAAATTAGTTTTACGTGGCTCATTGTATGTATCGCCGCATGAGACAAAGATTATTATTTCATAAACACTTACTTTTTTCACCCTGTTCCTCACACAATGCTATGTTATGATAACTAAACACCTTTACTATAGTGCATGACTTATAAGGTGATACATTTTAACGCTTGCATTACAAATTCCATTTACAAGCTTGTTTGAGAACGACCAGATTGTGCGGTAGCTCAATTGATAGTGCGTTGAACCTACAATAGAAGTCAACAGTGAGTCAATAGTGTCATAAAAGCACAAATGACATGGTTGCTTCAGCAATTGTTTTTTTTTTTTCTATCTCACTTTTGCTTTTTTATTACACTATTGGTTAGGTTTAGGCTTAATGTTTAGGGTAAGGAGGTAGGTTTTGTTGTTTTAAAACTCGATAGCGCATTAACATTAAAAACTCTTAAAAATAAAATCTATTTATGGGAAAATTAAACTCGCTTTTATCATCAAACGGTGGACATTTCATCTCAGAACTGCTGCGATTAGGGGCACTTTAACGTACCACTTTCCCATGGGCTTGGTGGTCTGCGGAGGGCCCCTTCCAGTCGGACACTTATAACAACATGGATGCCTATAACAGTTGTATCAACAACTCCCGCTGTGTCTCCCGCTGAAAGCGTTTAGATGCGGTCCTCGCACGAACATGGATAGGGCAAAATGGGGTGACAGATGGCATGTGCTGGGCCCATGGGAGTTGTGGGCCCATGGGCTTCATCCCATGTAAGCTCGTACGTTAATGCGCCCCTGGCTGTGATACGTGTAGTGAACCACATATAATTTTGAAAAAACAAATAAAATAAATGTCAGGTTTGCGTCACGTCATTTGCATGAGATCAGGCTCAACATACTTGCATCTCCTTTTGTGGTCCATGGATGAAAGAAAATCACACACGTTTGGAACGACATGAGGGTAAGTAAATAATGACAGAATGGTCTATCCCTTTAAGCTGGGACAAGAGAAAGTATTTTCACATTGAAAAAAAATTGCACACTCCATTTTTAATACAGCAATAGCAAGAAAATCAAGAGATAAGGACTTAATGATATCATCGCTAATCTTCATGCCAAGTTCTTACATTGGACATGCAAATAGGGGCCACATACTTTTTACCTAAATGTTAATAACAGACATAGTTTACTATAATCACTATGAAAAAGGAATTCTTTGCTATTAACACAGTGACCCCCTCCAGTTTTTCCCTTTGTCTCCCTCTCCTTGTGTCTGTCTGTCTTGGTTTGGGAGTCTGGTAATTTGCAGGGCTCTGTGATGTGTGACACTGCAAGGTGGAGCGTTTCATTCCATCATGAACGCTCCACCTTGTGGGGTCTGAGTGTGTTGTGTGTGAGTGCATTAATCAGTCTGAAAGAGCAGCTACTGACATCCCTTACACACACTAGCAAGCACATCCACACACACTCATTTACACACTTAAGAAACACACGGCACAGTCACCACAGGCAGGAGACTGCCGAAGATTTGTTTTACACTTCACATCCATGGTTCTTCCTCTCTCCTTTGTTTTATTTGTGCCATATCTCTCTTATGTATTGCTGTTAATCTCTCCGTGTTCATGTCTTACAAGCTCTCACTCTCATTTTTTTTCATTTAGTTCACATCTCGGTTGATAAATCCACTTTACCTTCTCATCTCTTCTCATTTCTACTCTCATTTTAGTGCCTCTCTCTTTCTTTCTCCTACCAGAATCCTAATTTACAGTTGTCAGGCAACTTTGTTCCCACTTTGCCAAGATGCACCAGACAGGAAACTCGCCAGGATTGTGTACTGATGTGTGTTTGGGTAGCTGAAGCATAGCAATGTCCACGTTTTTAAATCAACATCAGGATTTAATGTTAAAGGCTTAATGTACAGATTTTGCTCATATGGAAAGAAATTGGTACTTTTATTCACCAAAGTGTACTCATCAAAAAATCCTCCACGTACAGCAATGACAGTTTTGCAGATTCTTGGCATTCTAGCTGTCAGTTTGTCCAGATACTCAGGTGACATTTCACCCCACGCTTCCTGTAGCACTTGCTATAGATGTGGCTGTCTTGTCAAGCATTTCTCACGCACCTTACAGTCTAGCTGATCCCACAAAAGCTCAATGGGGTTAAGATCCAGAACACTCTTTTCCAATGATCTGTTGTCCAATGTCTGTGTTTCTTTGCCCACTCTAACCTTTACTTTTTGTTTTTCTGTTTCAAAAGTGGCTTTTTCTTTGCAATTCTTCTCATAAGGCCTGCATCCCTGAGTCTTCTCTTTCCTGTTGTACATGAAACTGGTGTTGAGCGGGTAGGATTCAATGAAGCTGTCAGCTGAGGACATGTGAGGCTTCTATTTCTCAAACTAGAGACTCTGATGTACTTATCCTCTTGTTTAGTTGTACATCTGGCCTTCCACATCTCTTTCTGTCCTTGTTAGAGCCAGTTGTCCTTTGTCTTTGAAGACTGTAGTGTACGCCTTTATATGAAATCTTCAGTTTTCTGGCAATTTCAAGCATTTTATAGCCTTCAATCCTCAAAACAATGATTGACTGACGAGATTCTATAGAAAGCTGTTTCTTTTTTTGCCATTTTTGACCTAATATTGACCTTAAGACATGCCAGTCTATTGCATACTGTGGCAACTCAAAATCAAACACAAAGACAATGTTAAGCTTCATTTAACAAACCAAATTGCTTTCGTCTGTGTCTTATATAATGGCCAGTGATTTTCTAGTACCAAATTAGCAATTTAGCATGATTACTCAAGGATAAGGTGTTGGAGTGATGGCTGCTGGAAATGTGGCCTGTCTAGATTTGACCAAAAATTACTTTTTTCAAATAGTGATGGTGCTGTTTTTTTACATCATTAATGTCCTAATTATTCTTTGTGATCAGTTGAATGCCACTTTGGTGAATTAAAGTACCAATTTCCTTCCGAAATGTAAAAATCTGTACATTATTCCAAAATTTTCGCAGCCAGTATCTGAAAAATTAATTAGAAAGGGAATGAGGGGCCAGTGATGAAAAAGTAGCAACATAAAATATACTCTGAGATCATTCTTGTTTGCAACATATGTTTATTTAACTTGGGGTTTTATAAACTGACTTGGGCCAAACTTTTTTTTCCATATTTGTCTTAACTTACACTTTTATTGTAACTAAAATTTAATTGTAACTTAAACAAAACTGTTAATTATATGCATTTATTTACATTAAAATTGTATTTAATTACATTAAAAGAGGTATTTAATTAAGATTTTTAAGGTCTGGCTGTAAATTCCTTATTAAGATCTGGCTGAAGAACAAACATGATCTCACACCCTCAACTAACAAATAGGTTTTGACTAACTTTACTTTGAAAATAAAAGCATACAATGTAGGGTCATTGTTTATGAAAACTGAGGATGAATATTTAGATCTGCTTAAGTCTGCAGCTTTGACAACAACAACCCATATAAGAGAACAATGACAATCTAATGTAGAACTGTCTTTTTACACACACAACAATGTAGCCTAAAACTGAAAAAGAGAGCATTATGTCTGTTTTTCCTTTTATTATTATTATTATTATTATTATTATTATTATCCTCTCATTCAATGAGGACTAAATTAGCCTTTCCTTGTCCTACACATTTGATGAGTTTGCACACAGGAGCCAGATACTTGTGCAGATAATAATCATTAGAAACAGTGAACAAACTGATTTGATGATGTTCAGGATTGTGCACACTGACATACAGTACATCTGTGTATAGAAACAAACACAATCAGGATATAGCCTATGCATGTTTGCCCATTGCTTCACATAAACTTTTTACGAGGATTACAGAAATGAATGGAGAGTAAAAAGCAAATTTTCCTGTGTATTTTCTTTGAAGGTTCAGTTTTCATCATTGATTTGCCTTTTGTGAAAAAAGGTTGTGCATTTAAGCTGACATCACTTCTGTAACAGCTTTGATGTTTTTTTTTAAGTCTGTAGTTTTGACTGCACCCAGCAGCTAAGCAATTTGAATAAATACATTTGATTAAATAATACGTGATATAATGTGCTCATCCAAAAGTTGTTGGTTCATGTTTTGAAAAAAAGTGTAACTGAACTATGTCCAAAAAAGCTTACAAATCTGCGCTCCTCCGGAACTGGACCACATGTAGTTTGACGACCACCAACACTGCTGCACATGTTGTTAAACTCACCGCACAGTTTTGCGCAGAGAGTGCTCGGATGTTTACAGCGATTTTATCAAAATCATTTGGAAGGTTAGATAAAAGTGTTCGGTGGGCCTCATCAAATCACTGACTTGCATTAAATAAAGGCATTACATCATACCGGGAGATTCTAAGAAGTGGAGGTACGCAAGAAAAACTGCTGGTACTCTGTAGACTAAATAAGAGAAGTGCAGGTACTGTGTACCGGTGAGTACCAGCCTACTTCAAGTACCAGCCCACTTCTTGTTTAAGAGTGAAAAAACACACTGGACAAATGTACTCACCCAGTATTTGAACACTTATAGGGACAGTTTACCCAAAAATGAAAATTATTTCATCATTTACTCACCCATCTCTGATCTAATGATTTTTTAGAAAAAATATGTCTGCTCTGTAAGACCATTCAATGCAAGCAAATGGTGGCCAGAACACTAGAGGTCCAAAAAGCACATAAAGGCAGCATAAAAGTAATCCATATGACTCCAGTGGTTAAATTTGTGTCTTCAGAAGCTATATGATAGGTGTCGGTAAAAAAACACTTTTTTTTTTTTCTTCTTTTCTTTTTTGACGATTCACATTCTTCCTGCATATTGCCACCTACTGGTTTGGGCTGGTCGAAGGTGGAGATTTATGGTAAAAAATGACTTAAATATTCATCTGTTTCTCACCCACACCTAACATATCGCTTCAGAAGACATGGATTTAACCACTGAAGTCGTATGAATTACTTTTACGGAGTGTCTATTTGCACCCCGGTGTAAGTAATTTTGTGGTTACCGTAAATTTACAAAAAAATACCATGGTGAAACAAGGTTATTTTTTCTAAGGTAAGGTTAAGGTTAGGTTTAGGGGTAGGAGTTAATGTAGTGTGTCTGTGGGACCATAAATAAACACAATAAACACACTGCAGTGATGCACAAACTGTATGTTAGTATTTAAATATGGGTGCAATAGATTCTGACAATATTTGCACCAGGGTGCGATTAGTATCTACCATTATTTGCACCAGAGTTTGGGTGCAAATAATATCTGCCACTATTTGCACTGGTCTGTAAATAGCATATACCATTATTTGCACCATGGTGCAAATAGCATCTGCTTTACTTTTATGCTGCCTTTATATGCTTTTTGGACCTTCAGAGTTCTGGACACCATTGACTTGCATTGAATGGACCAGCAGACCACCAGATTTTTTGTGGTAATCAATATGTTGCCACAAATGCTGTTGATTGATCTTAACTTGAATTGAACTCAGAATATTTCTTTTAAGTTGACACAGGTGCCCTTGCAGAGTAACCACAGGTATAGTTTTTGAGATTAACAGTTTTTATTGATTCTTAATATATTACATAAAATAAATTAAAATATACATGAACAGAATCAAACAATTATCCCTTTTAACCCCCAATATCCCCTATCCCCCTCCCAATCCCGAACCCCACCCCAACCCTAAACAACATCCCGTGGCCAAGCCTGAGTCACACATGAATATACACAAAATAAAAAAAAAATAAAAAAAATGAAAAACAAAAATATTAAAATCAAGAAATTAAGAGAGAAAAAGAGAAAAGAAAATTTCCATAAAGGATACGGTTTACAATTTCAACCACAAACATGTTCTCTCTACATGGTCCTCACTGAGAGCCTTCCAGAAGGATCAAGTATTTGCCCATTTCTTCCCATACACGTCAAGTCTGCCAAGCTGTTTATATGACATCTTTTCAAATGCTGCCACCCTGCCCAATTCAGTGAACCATTCTTGAAATGAGGGAGCGCCTTTTGACTTCCATCCTCTAAGAATAATCTGTCTTCCTATTATTACACTAGTTTGGATCCAGTTTTTATATATTTGTCACCTACTTTAAGAACCGCCCCATCACCCAATATACTGTACATAGTCTAGGGCAGAATGAAATTTAAGTATCTAGAGTCACACAGATAAAATTCTGGACCCTTAACCAGAATTCTTGAATCTTAGCGCAGAAGCATGGGCTATGTCTCCGTCCTCCAACTGACATCGCCAGCAGGTAGGTGTGTCTTTAAAAACAAACATAAACAATCTAGAGGGAGTCCAGTAGAAATTATGCAAAATCTTAAACTGAATAAGGCATACCCTTGCATTCCTAGGCATAGTTCTAACATTTTAAAAAAAAAAAAATTATTCTTTCCCACTCCCACTCCCCATCCTCCAAAACCAAGTTCAAATCTCCTTCCCATAACCTCTTAAGAGCTGTTAAGGCTCCATCACCCAGACACTGAATCAACGAGGAGTAATACACTGACGCTTCATGACCTTTTCCAAAGGCTGTGAGCACCATACAAAGAGTGTCAGCAGCTTTAGGGGGCTGTGTACTACCACCAAAAATAGTACAAAGTAAATGGTGCAGCTGTAAATACCTGAAAAATTGAGACCTAGAAATCCCAAATTGCTGCATTATATTTTCAAATGATCTCAAAGCTCCATTTTCATAAAGTTCACAAAGTGTAGCAACACCCCTCTCGATCCACTCCCTCTAGCACAAGGGGGACTTATCAATACATAATTTGGGGGTAAGCCATATACTTGAGGAAACATTTAGGTACATATCAGAATTTAACATGTGAGAAACCTTTGTACATACTGAATGTAAATGTGAAATAATAGGATGCATTTTTTCTTCTCTAGGCAGTTTAATAGAAAGGCTTTGCAATGGTAAGTTAGGGGCAAGAACCGCTTGTTCAATGTTGTACCAGAGAGGGGCTCTCACTGGTGGAAGAGACCAATGGGCCAGGTGTCTAAGATTAAAAGCATAGTAATAACATTTTTTGGGGAGGCCTAAAACTCCTTTGTCAGTAGGTCTATGTAAAGTTTACCATTCCAAATAAAAGACTTAGATATTCTATCAAATTGTTTAAAATAAGAAAGAGGAATTTATAGAGGCAGGGACTGCAGTAGATAATTGAATTTGCGGATACAATTATTTTTTATAACATTGACCTTCCCAGCCATAGACAAATGTAGTGAAGCCTACCTATCAACATTGCAAGAGAACCTTTTCATTAATGTTTCAAAATTCACAAAATCTCTCAGATTTGCTGGAAATAAAATGCCTAAATACCTAATGCCTTGCTTGGGCCTTTGAAAGGCGCCAGGTTGGAAAGTTATTGTAGGGCAGTATGCTGTCAGAGCAAGAGCTTCCGATTTAAACCAGTTCGCCCTGTATCCTGAAAATTTGGAGAAAGAACTAATAATTCTATGGAGGGTAGGCATAGATTCTAGGGTCTGAGTAGAGTAATAATATATCATCTGTGTAGAGTAGAAGTTTATGCACCACACCTCCTGCAACAACACCAGGAAAATCACCTTCTTTTCTTATTGTGGCTGCTAATATTTCCAGAGCAAGACAATAAACAATAAAGTGGAGAGAGGACAGCCTTGCTGGGTTCCCCCATCAAGAGAAAAATAATCAGAAATTAATCCATTAGTTTGCACTGCCGCTAACGGTTGTTTATAAAGTAACTTAATCCATCCAATAAACATTTTCCCAAACCTGTAAATTTCCAAAATCTTAAAAAGATAGTCCCATTCCACACTTTAAAATGCCTTCTCTGCATCAAGTGAGATGGTAGTGGTCAGGGTCTGATCATTCGCTACTGACCACACAATATTTATAAAATGTAAAATATTATCAGAACTATGACCATGAATAAACCCTACTTGATCTATATGTATAAGAGATGTAATTACTCTGTTTAATCTATTAGCTAAAATTTTAGACAATATTTTAACATCTAAATGGATCAGCGAAACTGGACGATAACTTTTACATTCATTTGGGTCTTTATCTTTTTTAAGAATGAGACTGATCAGGGCTTGCATCATGGTTGGCGGTAGTTCACCTTTCTTTAATGACTCTGTGTAAACTTCTAACATAAGTGGAGCCAGTTCTGTGACATAAGATCTAAACAATTCTATGGAAAAACCATCTGGCTGTGGTGCCTTACCTGTTGGCAAGGCTTTAATTACCTCAACAAGCTCCTCCAAAGTAATATCTGAGTCAAGACAGTTTTTTTTTTTTTAATCATTCATCAATTTAGGAAGTTCTAATGGCTCTAAGAAATTGCTAATATCCTAATCGATAGATGAGGACATGGAACTATAAAGATCAAATTAGAAATCTTTAAAGGCCTTATTAATATCTGTGGCAGAAGTAAATATCTAACCCACAGAAGAATTCACTGAAGGAATGGTGGAAGAAAACTCTCTCTGTTTTATGTATCTTGCAAGAAGTTTCCCTGCCTTCAAAGTATGTCTGTCTTGCTCTGAATAACCAAAACTCTACCTTCTGTGATGATATAGTGTTTTACCTATATTTTAGCTGAGTCAGTTCTCCAAGACCATTGGATGACATTCGGTGCTTCAGCTCTGTTTTAGCACTTTTAATACTCTTTTCCAATTCCATGAATTCCTTGATATTCTTAATGAGTGAGGCATATTGTATGATCCACCCCCTAAGGACTGCTTTAACCGCCTCCCATGCCACACCCATGGAGGACACTGAGGACCAGTTGGTTTCTGCATAAACATTGACTTCTGTATTTAACATTTGTTGAAATTCAGGATCTTATAGAATGGATGTATTAAAGTGCCATCTATATGATTTGTTTTTCTCTATATGTGGCAACATCCCTAAACACACCAAAGCATGATCTGAAACTAAAATGTTCCCAATTGAGCAATCAGTGGCAAAAGGAATGAGTGACTTAGATCTAACACTCACACACACACACACACACACACACACACACACACACACTATATATATATATATATATATATATATATATATATATATATATATGAGTAAATCTTATGAATTGATGAAAAAACGTATAATCCCTCCCATATGGATTCAGAAGTCTCCAAATGTCCTCTGAAGTGTCAACGTTGCTCTAAAGGGTTTACACACTTTTGCATCATGATGATCAAGGACTGGATTCATTAACAGATTGAAGTCTCCACCCAAAACCATATCACGAAGGATCCCAGCTGCTTGTAAACGTTAGATCTATAAAAAGTTCTGATCATCAGTTTTGGGCACATAAATATTAGCCAAAATAAGATTTTGCCCCTGTATTTCAGCCAAAACAATAATGACTCTTCTTAAATTATCTTTGATCTGTTTGATATATTTAAACTGTAAATGCTTACTTTTAAATGTGATGACTCCCCTGCTTTTACTTGAACCAGCACTGCAAAATGCATACCCTCCCAATGCCTTACCAAGTTTTTCAGCTTCCTGTGAAGAAAGGTGCGTTTCTTGAAGGAACACTATATCATAATTTTTATGCTTAAGGAAAGATACAACCTTCCTTCTTTTTATAGGGTGCCCCAGCCCATTAACATCCCACGTGGAGAGAAACATTTTACCTATATTAAAGTGTGGCATACTGACATGTAAAGATAAATTGTGTACCCAAGGCAAAATTATATAGACCACTTTCCAACAATGATGTAACCATCAAATCCTGAACAACCCACAGAGCAGAAAAAAATGTGCTTCAACCCCACACACAATGGTCCAAACTGGCATCCATTCCCCAGAAATCCAACAGTCTAACAGAATAACAAACCCTCTGAGGCTGCATCAGTAAAATGCACGATGTGTAGTTTGTATTGTTGACCGAGTGCAGGTTTGGGTGGTTTACGAGGACATTTTTTAGGTTACAAACTGGTAATTACAAGGGTATTATACTTTAAATGAGGTTTATGAGGACATTTCTAGTGTCCCCATAATTAAAATCGCTTAAAAAAAAACACATACTAAATTATGTTTTTCTTTTTAAATATAAAAATGCAGGAAGTTTTTTATGAGGGTTAGGGGATAGAATCTATAGTTCGTACAGTATAAAAATCATTATGTCTGTGGAGAGTCCTCATAAGGATAGCCGCACCAACATGTGTGTGTGTTTGTGTCATAGGTGAATTACGGACCGGGCCATTGGGGACAGTGCCCAGGGGCCCTTGACTACCAAGCTCATCAACTTTGAAAACAAATGTTTATATACGCTTGAATATGTGGGCCTCACCGCTTATACAAGCCCTGTGAGGGCCCCTAGCCCTATTATAGGACCATTTTGCCTTCCTGTTTCTAAAAAATAAATAAAAAAATTGAGTCACTTTTGAACCCTTTAACGCCACGTGTATCATATTTGATGCATGACTTTCTAAAGCCTCTACATCATCATCAAAACTTTGCTGGAAAACCTGTTGTATGCAGTGTACTAGATGTCTACTGCCTCCTGGTGAAAGTTTCCATGCTCTTCTGGAGTAGAAGTCCTCGTAGTACACTTTCTTCTATAATTGTTACTGATATTTCAAAATTAGTACATATTGAATTGATGCAACATGTGCTTGCTTAAAATGTCATTATTTAATTGAATAATTGTGTTGAAAATGTGTTTATCAAATATGATACAACAGGCTTTTGAGTTATGTGTATATGATATACAGTATGTACTCATCTAATGGCTGGACAGGCTCCTGAATAAATTTTTTCTCATTTTTGTAACCTCATCCATTCATTCCTAATGGCCGTTCATTTCTGACCGGGAACAGCACAGTTGTGTGTGTGTGTGTGTGTGCACATGCCTGAGTACACACACAGTCACCCACACACCCCACCACAGAGGTGGGTAGAGTAGCCAAAAACTGTACTCAAGTAAAAGTACAATTACTTAAAAAAAATTACTCAGGTAGAAGTAAAAGTGCTAACATAAATAATTACTTGAGTTAGAGTAAGAAAGTATCCAATTAAAAAAAGTACTCAAGTAGTGAGTAACTTGTTACTTTCACAAATGACATGTTAACTCCCGTATATTCCATTACATAATACACATTTAACATGTATTACTGAATTATTATTATTATTATTATTATTATCATTAATGTAAATTCTGTCATCATTCACCATCATGTTGTTCCAAACCCATATGACTTTCTTCCATGCAACATAATAAGGAAATTTTAGACAGAATGTTAGCCTTGGTCACAGTTTACTTTCAGGGAATGTGCTTTTTCTTTCTCTATATTTTGAAAGTGTATGGTGACTAAGACTGTCAGTCCCTAACATTCTGTCTAACATATTTTGTGTTCCACAGAATACAAAGGGTCAAACGGGTTTGGAACAACATGAGGGTGGGGAAATGATGATGGAATATTAAATTATGGCTGAGCTATCACTTTAAAGGGATAGTTCACCAAAAAATGAATATTCTCTCATCATTTACTCACCCTCATGCCATCCCAGATGTTATTACTTCCTTCTGCAGAACAGAAATTATGATTTTTAGAAGAATATTTCAGCTCTGTAGGTCAGTACAATACAAGTGAAAGGGTGCCAAAATTTTGATGCTCCAAAAAGCAAATGCAGGAACCATAAAAGTAATCCATATGACTCCAGTAGCTAAATCCATATCTTCAGAAGTGATATGATAGGTGTGGGTGAGAAAGAGATCAATATTTGTCATTTTTTGCTAGACATTCTTCTCCCAGCCCAGCAGGGGGCGATATGCAGAGTGTGAATCACCAAAAACACAAGAAGAAGAATGTGAAAGTGATCTGTTTCTCATCCACACCTATCATATCACTTCTGAAGATATTGATTTAACCACTGGAGTTTTATGGATTACTTTTTGAGCTTTAAAATATTGGCACACAATCACTTGCATTGTATGGACCAAAGGAGCTGAGAAATTAATCTAAAAATCTTCATTTGAGTTCAGCAGATGAAAGAAAGTCATATACATCTGGCATGAGGGTGAGTAAATGATGAAAGAATTTTCATTTTTGGGTGAACTATCCCTTTAAGGGCTCTTGTCATATCTGGTTGAATTTGTAAATAAGAAAAGAGGTTTTGAAAACTTTCTAGTAATTATTACTGTGAAAATGTTATATATAACAGGGACATAATATATAATGCTGAAATATAAACCAAAGCAAGATCATGTTTTATTAATACATACTTTCGCTATTTCATAGTCTTTAGTTCTTAGTTAAATGTAGTTACATTTTTCAGTGAAAGTTCGCTGTCCTTTTCTGCATATCGCTGCTCCCTTAGGCATTTCGTGGTGCCATTTTGTGGCCTGTTCTGCATAACACGGCAGCTCATTTCAGCTTATCGCGGCCCATTCGGCCCGTTTCGTGGCAGGCCCGGTTCTCACGATGGCCAGTCCGCCCCTGATAGGCTCCAAAGTGCGTCGGCCCACCGGGAAAATGCCCGGTATGCCAGATTACCAATCCAGCCCTGGTGCTGCCTTAAATTGGAGCTGCAATTTTAATATTGAAATATCCGCTTGTCTTGGTGTAAAATGGTGTTGCATGACTAAACTATTCTTTTTCCACAGTGCTGAGTGAAGAAAGTGTTTCACTTATTTAGAAGAGCATGATGCTGCTGTGATGGACTCGGCTTGAGTGACAGTCTGTGACAGCATGTGCAGCTGTATGAACTTCCGCTGTCGTAAAAGTCCCATTCAATAATCTCTCAATAAATTACACATGAATTAAAATTAAACCCAGTAATGTAATGACAGGAACGCCGCCCAGTGTAACGAAGTAAAAGTAAAAAAAAAATTCATTAGAAATGTACTTGAGTGAAAGTAAAAATTACCCACTTTTAAACCTACTCTAAAAGTACACTTTTTTTCCAAAAAGTTACTCAAGTAAATGTAGCACGTTACTACCCACCTCTGCATCCCACGCACCCCCACATGCTTTTTGGATATATATATATATATATATATATAGGTTCTATAGGTCTATAAGTAAGAAAAAGAAAGAAAGAAAGAAAGAAAGTAAGAAAGAAATAAAGAAAGAAAGCATCATAAAGTAGATTAAAGGGCTGGTATGTGAGTTTTGACAGCTGAAGTTTGAAATCATGAACATTTAAAAACAGACTCTTAACTCATTGTCACCATTCTGTCAATGTAATGTAATCTAGGGTATTTTGGCTTAAATTACGCCTTCAGAGGGCTTTTTAATGGGAGAATAATAATGGTAGCCATGCTGTAGGGTTGTTCCACACTAAATTTCCAAAAGAAAATGTCCAAATGACCACTATTTTTGAGCCCCACACCTTTCAGCCAGCTCTCACAATGGAGGGTAAAGTCTTTGAAGGAAATAGGGCATAGGGATGGATGATCACTTCTGAATGGAACACACCCCATTATTTAGATGAGTTAGAAAAGATATAGTGGTGCAAGTCAGAACTGCCTGAACTCTTTGCAGAGTTTCACCAAACCATGAAGATGCTGTAGGAGCCTATTTGTTAAATTCTTCAATATTTACATATTTATAATTTTGATGAAGTTAAAATATTTCATAATGTATTATTGCCCATTTAAATGTATGCACATTTACACATTTTGTTACATGCTTGTTTTTTTTTGTTTTTTTTTGTTTTTTTTTTGGATCCATAATTTGTAGTTTTTAATAGTATTTACACTGGATTTACTAAAAGAAAATTGGCCCTTTTCAGTCATAATCTGCCCCTGGTGTGTGTTTATGAGGACATTTCCAGTGTCCCATAATTAAACTTGCTTAAAAAACATACTAAACTTGCCTTTGGGGATAAATACATTAAATAATGTTTTGCAAGGCCTTGAATCATATGATTGCACTGGATGGGCAATACCTTTATGGAACTGTAATTTATAAAAATATATACATAACAGTCACAAATCATAGTGGGTTCCTTATGTTCTTCAAAATGCAGTAACTTTAAGGTCACACACTCACATTTGCATAGTAATGCACAAACTTTTCAAAGCCTTACCCACCCAAACATACCACCTCTGCTAATTTAAACCCAGCCTGCAGCCTTTAACATTTTTATTTGGTGTTTATTTGTTTACCTGTTTGATGAATTATTCACAACTTCCATAATTAATTTATTTATTCATTCTTTCAAAATTGGAAAACACAGTATCCTGGGGGTGATCCATTATAAACTTGTGTTGATCAAGGAAAAGTAACTATTACCTAAAAAGCTTGTGTAAGTAGACAGCTTTATCTTATGTTTAGCATATTAGATCACATGTTTGCACAAACATGCATGTGTGAATGGTAACCTGGGAGAGCACCATTTATTTATTTGTCTGTTTGTTTATTTGTTTTTCAAACCATGTCTTTTCATTTTTTGTTATATTTTCTTATTATTATTAAAGGGGTCATGACTTGAGGAATAACATTTCCTTGATCTTTTAACATACAGCATAAGAGGTTATTATACTATAAAAACATCCTTTAAGTTTCAGAACTCAAAACTACCTCCTCATTGCAAAAGCAGCATTTGTTGAAACCAAGCTGCCAAAACAACTCATTCTCTACTTCCTCCACATTGTGAAGTCACACTGTGGTAGACATTTGCATCTGATCGCCTCCACAACTACACATCAACGGCTACTTTACCTTTTAGCTTCCATAGAAACATGATCACACAGGAAGTCAGCATGCTGTTTCCGAAAGTTCTGGTATCCTCACTGACTTTTTCACATTTCCCATCAGATATTTTTGCATTGGTTTCAGTATGTTTCCCTTCCCACATGGCTCGACCAGCAGCACATTGCATCAGCAGCGTGAGAGACCTGGGTTTGTATCCAAGTTGAAACCAGGAAGTAATTGCGTTCACTTAATCAGTGACGAGTGTGATTTGGAGGTTGCACTTTTCCCTCAAACATTTAATTTTTACTCCACTAAAAGTTAGGTTTAGGTTTGGGGTTTGGGTCTGGGAGTAGAGTCCATAAAATATGCATTCTTCTTCACTGTATTACATCCTGTACAGCTGAAAGGAACTCGCTTCACAACTAGCTTTTGACCTCCCCTGGACATAAATGAAGCTCACACGTGCCTATACGCCCTACATCACTTTCCACTTTGACCACTGGGGCAGTGTTTAAAATTTCGGACAGCGTAGACCAATTTTCGCTAAAGAAAAGTTGACCTACTCTTTCCGATTGTACTGTGAGATCAGGCTGTCTGTAGCCCCACCCAGTAGTGGTGAGCAGTGAGATGGCAAGGGGAGAGCAAATCAGTTTAGAGCAGAGAGCCAATCATAAAAGTGGATGTTTACTGTCAAGTCTTAAAGGAGAAGCAGCACAAAAACCAAGTGTTTCTAAAAGAGAGTTTGAATGAGGGTGGAAAATGATCATGTTTTACAAATATATGATTGTTTTTTGTCATAACTACTAATATTTTAAGTGAACCTCAAGAAACAGATTAAAATATAAAAGGCATGTCATGACCCCAATAATAATAATAATAATCATCATCATCATCATCATCATCATCATCATATTGTTCCACTTTACAGTAAGGTTGTATTCATTAAAATTAGTTAACTACATTGGTTAAAATAAACTAACAGTGAACAAATTTCACTTATTCTCAGTTAATGTTAATTTCAACATAAATATTTTTTTTTCAATTAAAAGTTGTGTTAACCTTAGTTAATGCCTTATGAACTTATTTTTAAATAATATAAACCAAGATTAATAAATCCTGTAAAAAAATATTATTAACTGCTAGTTCATGTTACATAATTCATGTACTACTGTTATAGAACCTAACATTCCAGTATTATATTCCAGTGCCTACAGTATTGTATATTGCTTTAAAAATAAAATTATTTGATGTTTGCTCTACATATGAAATCATTTTGATTGCTCATAAGATGATAAGAGGATGGGGGTTGTATTTTTCTTTGCAAGAATTGTATAACTCATTTTGTTCTTAAATGTTCTTTCAAAACAATATATAAATTGTATGAATTAGGAATTATGATGAATTCATTAAAATACGAGCAAGATTATTGCATGGTTCATTTATATGAAAAAAGTCTGGCTCCATTTGGCAATATTTTCCAAATTTATTAAAGGATCAAGGCAAGGGCAAATCCAGTGATCTCATTAAATCAATATACACAAAGCAAGTGAGTAATAAACATTGCCAATAAAAGAACAAAATATCTCTCTGAGATCAAATGTCTGATCTACACAGGCAACTTGATTCTCCCTCAAAACAGGGCAGCACCAGTCCCTGGCTCTAAACGTTAATAAAACAGCACATAGTATGACTTAAAAAACAAAAACAGTTCCAAGGTAATAAAAAATAAACATTAGTAACATCACATATTTACCAATTACTTTGGGCTAAAAAATCATTTCCACAGGCAACTTCAACCCTGCACAGAAGTGTTCAATTTTGTTTCCCTCAAAATTTCCATGGGAAATTGTTTTTTGTTTATTTTTTAGTAATCAATCTTGTGCTAAACTGTGCAATAACCCAGTCACATCTTAGTAACAGTAACTAGTTAGTGTTAGGTAAGTTACTCAAAAAAAGTAATTAATTACTAACTACTAATTACATCTTCTACAGTGTAATTAGATTACTGTACTAATTACTTTCTAAAACCCTTATCAACCTCGACCAGATGAAAAATATAAGGATAGACATGAAATTGTTCTTTTAATTCTTTCAAATAAATCATATAAAATCAAATAAATTATTCATGAACTGCCCAAAGAATTTAAGGGGGCTGCATTAAATTGGAAAACTTACATTTTAACATTAGACGTTAAATTTCAATTTTAAATTCACTATTGTTTTATATAGAATTGTTCTATAGTCTATACAATATTTAACACAATTACATCAGATGTAACTGTAATTAAATTACTGAAAAATTAAGAGCAATCCCTTACTTTACTTTTTTCAGTGAAAAAGTAATTTAATTACAGTACTTAATTACTTAGTAATGCATTACACCCAACACTGTAACTAGTAGATCAAGGTTGAATATGTTGTAATTTCCAATGGCAACCCTGAAAATCCTATGACCCACATTATTATTCGTTTTAGAACTGGGACTGGATATCTCACCCGCTAATGCTTTGGCAAATCAAATGTACCTCTATTTGTCATTCCAATGAAGCTTACTTTGTGTATGTGTGTGTGTGAGTGTGCATATTCATGGTTGTAAAGAAGTGAAGTCAGCAACGGTTGTGCATCAGTAGTCTGTTTAATTGAATCCCTGTATCTTGGTTGTCTGAACGTTAGTCAGAAATGCCTTGCCTTGTGTCTTTAATCATACTTTGCGTCAAAAAGCTGCACTCTCAGTAAATGTGCACCAGTGACAAAGATCTCTTGCACCCTATCTACACTGCTTGCACACTTGCAGTGCATACAGATTTGTTGATAATAATGGGAGCATTTTAGTTTTTTGCATCGCTTGCTCACCTGCAGTGTAGATGGGTAAAAATAAGGCAATGAAAGACAGACAGAAATGGAGGAGATGAGTTAAAGATTATTTTACTTGATCTGAAATGCTTTTGTCTGAACTCTAAAGTTAAATTTTTAAGCTGTTTTTGTTTTCGGTTCAATTGCTTGTTCTGAGTTTGATTTTACCCCTACAGTTTTCACATTGTATTATTTGGCTGTGAACTACATTACATTTGCATCATCAAAGTGAGTGCCACCATGGGTACTAGCGGTAGCACTTTACCCAACCTGGTCTCATAGAATGAACGTTACGTTCTGATTTCAAAACACTTTTACTTTAGCATATTATTTGAAAAAATAAAAATGTAATTACAGACCCACCTACATATACACATTTATTCCTATGTCATTAGCTTGCTTGGTAGCTCAGCTGATACAGTAGAGTGTTGGACTTTGGGCACGACGGCCGCGGATGGAGTCCAGCCAAAGGTGCACGAAAGTGAAGGTGGCGTAGAAGCGTCACAAAATGATGTGGTTGCTTCAGTTAATGTGTGTTTTCTTTTTTTCATTTTGAATTTTCATTTTAAAACACTATCTGTTAGGGTTAGGTGTTGATTAAGGGTAAGTATGTCTGTTTTGTTAAACTCTCATTTATCTTGGTTAGGTTTAGGGTTCAGTTTTAGGTTAGGGAGGCATGTTGTACTTATTAAAACCTCCATCTAAAATTCACCTTAAAAACCGTTTGATTACAACCTAATTTCACTCAGTTTTGTTCATTAACAGTACAAAACTATGAACTAAGTTGTACTGTCAAAATCCACTTCTAAAATAATTACCAATACCAATTTGCTTCCCCCATGATTATTTAATCAACAATCTCCTCATACAGAGGTCTGTAGCAGACATTTAACAACAGATCAGGTAGAACCGAGTTATTGTTTTATTGATAAGTATATCGCTATATGTTGAAATGTAAATGTATATTTATTTATTTTTTTGCATAGAGTTATTTGAAAAAAGTACTTGAGCTGCCAAAGATAACGAGTTCTAATGTTAAAGATGAATTAAATAATTGTAATGCTGTTCAGTTATTTTTAATGCTGTTAACATTTATTCAATTGACATTAAAAAATGCTTCATTGTCTTCTGTGTGATTTTTAAAGACTGGTCAGAGTACGAGAATGGTTAATTTATTTATAAATCAAATCTATATAGGACATTTCACAAAATTAAAGTTATTTGCGATTATTATATGGTGGAATTTAATTATCGTTGAAGCTCAACAGGTGTGCAGTATCATCAATGAATGAAACACATTGTTAATGAAAAGTGCTGCAGGTTAAATATATTTGATTTATTATTCAAGAGCTGAGTGTACATGTTGAAAGGAAAAAATATATATATTTAGAAGCAAATTAGATATCAGTAATGAAAATGGCAAGAAACTTTTATAGTGAATTCATATAGTGAATTTATAGTGAAAATAGTGATTTATCAACTGACAGCCCTAAAAAGTAGAAATAATCTGTCTTCCTATTAATAAATCTCTGCATGTAGATGCACTGGACGTTGTAACTGGTAGTACCTGAGCCTCACTAATTACAGTACTTGGAAGCAGTTGAGCAAGTAGTCCATTGTGTATTTTTGCACCACTGGAACACTGTATGAACCAATGAGCATTCAGGACTGGAGCTAACCATTTTATACTGTAAATAAGATAACTTTAGCCAATTTGCAGAGATTTGAATGTGGCAGCATACAATAGAATCAGTTCATCAGAAAGTGTGAATAAGAAACTGTGTTCCTTATGTGACCAGCATTATCACTAAGCTGAGAAAACCAGCAACCATGATTTTTCGTTCTTCTTCGTTTTAAGAATTTCTCCCCTACAGCAGCAGATTTTCCTTCTAAAATAGGCCAGCCACTGGCAATGTAAGATAAATATTAAATTTTCTATTTTCTAGAAAATCTCTGCTCTTTCTTTCAGGACAAAAAGCCCACGGCAATATCCACGTGAAGTGTCCATTTACACAAAAAATATCTGAAATGTAACCACTACAAGTTGTGTTCTCTTCTGTCCTCTACTCCAGAGTATATCTTCAGCAAACATGAGTGCATCCAACTTTGCGTGAGCATTTATTGATGGTTCACTTTCTTGGCAAGAATAAAAAGAGGCTAATGCACTCGTTGGTGGGTGTGAGAGAAAGAGCTAATGCATGTAATTAAGCTATCGACAACAGTAAGCGTGAAGCATCAGGTCTCAAACGTTATTGAATCCAGCTCCCATTGTGACAATAATGCTTCATTATCATTACTTCTGAAATTGATTGTCTGGTAGAGTGCAGACCTGGTACAGGAGAGAGATCTGACTGTTTATGGATCGAAGCTGAACCTCAAATTGTTTTGAGATTGCTGTTTCTAAAAGAACACAACAATTAAGATACTTCCTGTGCTGTTGAGAAATCGATAATATTTGCTCACACAAATACACAGAAGTAGAGTGTGATAATGCCATTGAGGGGTTGTGAAGTCACACACACAATATTAGGACATGAGACACAAAAAGAGAAAAAACAAAGGTAAGGGGAGTCTGACTTTTAAACATAACTTCACACAATTGTAGGAAATTTGGTTTGTTGTTTCAATAACAACGTCATTTGATCAGAGCGGATTTTGTGTCAGTTTCTGGATTCGCAACAAGGTCTGTCCACAGAAGTTAAACAGATTTACAATAAATCTTTAGCATGATCAAACATTTACACTCCCATTCAAAATTACACTCGGACAATGATGCACATTACATTTCAAATTTTTAGTTATTTTCAAATTCGCTCAACGAGCAGACACAAAAATGCGAACATCTACTTCAATGATTAAACCACAGACAGTTAAGATAGTCTAGTTGAATGCACTGGAACATTGCAATGTCATCAGTCTAGCTATAAAATAAGGCCTTTTAGAAAGAGATCATGTAGTTTATTTCCATGTTACTGAACATAAGCCTATCATTGGCCTAAAGTCCAAAGAAACATCGCTCGTATCTTTTCCTTACCTCTCTGCGAGGAGATTTCTTCATCCTGGCAGGGGAAATTTCAAACTCCTTTCGTGGAGTTTTAGTTTAACTGGAACTTTATTCCATAAAGTGTGTTTGTGTTTCTTTCATCAGAGAGCTGAATTCAATTTCTGTGCACCTTTCATGAGCGCTGAAGTCGGTGTTCAGCCTTTAACTTATAAAAATATGAGGTAAATATGAGCTCTAGCTTTCTCGTTGTCATGACAACAAACCGGCGCATAATATATATGTCACAGACATGGAGCTTCTGTAGTTTCTCTGTTCTGTTTCTGGATTCAAAGAAAACTGTGTATAAAACAACAAATAACTCATTTAGATTTTTGCCCACATTCTCCACCAATATATGTAGGAAATTTGGTAGTATTAATGTACACGGGATGGGTTAAAGTGCCCGCGTACCCCCACCATTATATGTAGGGAAACAGTATGTGTGAGCTAGGAATTAAATTAAACTGTCCTTAATCTACATTATTATGTAAGGACATTTATAATGGAATTAGTCACGTTCGACAACCATTATAAATTATATAAATGACAAAAAACTAGATTATTTGTCTGAATAAAATTCTCCACCATTAAAATTGTAATACAACATCTCGTTGTATCTGCTCACAATTTCTACTGTAAGGAATTAGCTTTAATAAGGGAATTATGATTAATTCACTTATTGGAGCAATATTATTATAATGGCTTATTGAAAATAATATTACACATACTTAGGTATAGCTTTTTTAAGATTAGATTATTTATCAAAATATACCACAGTCAAATTATCTTTGAATACAGACAAACTTTATTGATATTCTAAACATAAACTAATCTAACACATAAAACATGAAACAGGTTGGTGAGTAGTGACAGAATGTGAAATAAATTATCAATACAGAGTAAATGAACTTTATGGAGTCTGTTGACAATGCCATTAGAACTATTTATCCTTCTTTGAGTCTACATCGATTTTCAATCGGATTACGCAAAGTATTTAACTAATACACCAGCACTTTGATCAGAAGTCTGGAGATGTACTTGTGTGTCGTTGCATTACCTTGCACTGCATTTCCTTGCGTTGCTTGGTTCTTTGGCATTTGAAGAAAGTTCGTTCTGTCTATGTTTTTGACTCTGTAATGATTGTTGATAGTTGTTGTCTCGATGGATGATGAAGTGGGCTTTGAAGCGATGCCTTCGACAAAGAGGACTCGCGACTCCTGTTGGGTGTGTGAACTATAGAGAGAGAGTGAAAGGCTTCCTCAGGACGAGTCCCGAGTTTTACTTGGACTCTACATGGCACGGAGGCTGAAGAGCAAGAGACAGGACCAAGAGAGGAGACCAAGCGACGGTTCCAAGAGAGCGTTGAGAGCAGAAGAGAGAGGAAGAGAGAGAGTTCTTCCTGTTTAGGAACTTTTGAACTGAAAATGGCCATCACCAGAAGTGACTTTTCAGAGTCACATGGTCAACTGGTCTGTCCTTGTCACAGCTGATTTCTATATCTTGAAAACGGTGTAAGAGACATGACATTTGCTGTCATCAACATTCTCTACGAAAACAAGCAAGCATTTACATACTAAATATGACACTTTCATAAATATTATATGTGTAAGTATCAACACATGAAAATCCCTGAATACCAATCATACTGGTTAATTCATTAGTTTTACAACATGGATAATACATTACACGTTATGAGAAACCTGATTGTTGGGGTATATTTTCAGGTTAAGGTTGCCAGATTAAAGATTATATTAATCGATTTGTTAGTTATAAGTGATTACAAATCACTACACATATTAATAGGTACATCAGGCTATAATCATTAATTTGTCAGTTATAAAAGTAATCACAGGTCAAAGTGATTTTCAGAATTATCTAGCAAGGCTAGGTATTGTGTACATTGTGGGTTTAAATGCATTCTGTACATTGTAGATTTAACTCAGCGAAGAACAATGTTCATGGATTCCTTTTAGCTGCGGTTTGCAGAATAATAATCATGATGTCTCATGATCTGATGAGTCTAAGTGTAGCAAATTGGTTTGTATCGGAGGACAAAACAGAGTGTGTTCTGAGTCTTTCCCGGGACTTCCAGGGAATGTGTCTTCTGTCTTTTATTGCTTGTGACCTCTGCACCCAGGGGCCCCTTTGCAGAGTTGTTCTCAAGTCTCTTTTGTTAGTTTCATTGGCCGGATGTGAGCACCAGCTAGGCTTCTTGACGTCAGCTTGAGCAGAGACTTTTTAATTTATAACACTGAGGAATTCCAGTGTCAGAAGGTTGGGTTTTAAGTCATATGGCTGCAATTCTTCTGCATCTAATATCTTACACAATCAAATAGACAAATCATGCTAAATAAAATACATAATTATTGCAGAATACAATATAACCCAATGCGATCAACCAATAAAATTATTCCCTTCCAACACTTAACACTATCTAATAAATACAAGCTTTAATCACAGGTGAAATAAATCATTTCCCGTCCTGTGCAAATAACATCTTCGGTATAACAAGCTCTCACAGTCCTTGATGGCTTTGAAGAAACCAGTCAGGGTTCTGGCTTTAAACCAACCCATTTAACAGCCACCCCACCTGTGGCCCTAATTTGTTTTCATGCATTGCGTACATTGAGATTAATGACAGAAACAAGTGCATTAAATCAACTCGCCATGCAAAATCCTCTATTGAAGCTGACCTGACCTTTTTGCTAATGGTGATTTACAATTCTCACCTACCACAATTGACATTAAGCAATGTTTTTCTTCTACAGTCATTGGTTCTTTTAGATGGTTCTTTACTTCTTTCTTGTCATGCAGACAACTATCCAGTGTTTTTAGTCAGTGCTTGTGCATTATCTATTTTTTCTCTACAAACATCTACTACACACCACCGTTTTTGTGGCACAATGTATAAGTAAGTCCTGGTGTCATCCTTGTCTCAAAGAATCACAGTAATAAAGTCTACCTAAAAATTTTTTTAATGATTTTACGTGACTCGCAGTACATATCGTGGGACTTTCCAGGTGGAATAAACACCAGAGCACTTTTATTCCGTTTCAGACAAACCACAAGTAAAACAGCAGATTATCTGTTCATAAACACTTTTCCCCATGTTCCTCACACAATGCTATCTTATGACATCTAAACACTTTTACTATTATGAATAACTTGTAAGGTGATACATTTTTACATTTGCATTACATAACCAACTACATTTACAATCTTTTAAATTAGCAATTGATAGGGCATTGCAATTGCGATGCAAAGGAGCTGAAGATCCTGAGGAGCATGCGAGTTGACTCACAAAATAGCGAAAATGTCATAACAGCACCACAAAATGATGTGGCTGCTTTAGCAGTTAAGTTTTTCATGTCACATTTGATTTTTATGACTCTTTATGACAGGTTTAGGTTAAAGGAATGTGGTAGGGAGGTCAGTTTGGTTTATCTCAAACTCAACAGGGTGTTAACCTTGAAAATCTTGGCCCATATTCACAGAAAATCTCAAGGCTAAAAGTAGCTCCTTACTCAGAAATTTAGGAGCAACTCATTCTCGATTCATATATTGTTAATCTAATTGTAATTCATAGAGCATATTAACACTAAAAGTAGCTCCAACACCCACAACTCCTTGGAAGTTGTCCTGAGGACTCCTAAACCCGTAAGAGTGAATCACTAACAATCGGAAACAAGGCTGAGTCATCAATCCACATAGCAATCGTGTCAATGTATTAGAATATTATTTTGACAAAAAGGTATTTCCTAAATCATGAGGCTGTTGTTATTATTTTAAACATACTTTTGGATGCAATTACCTCTCCTATGAACCGGAATAACCCAGTTACACTGGATATAAAGGTTTTGACAACTCTGTGTTCCCTGTGTTTCGTGCTGATAAATTGGGATTTCCTACGTCAGCATCATCTGTCAAACTATAAATGCCCTCTTCAGACCCCACATTGGTCTTCAATTCATATGTTTTTTTTTCTGTAGATACGTGCTTGCTGCATAGAAATGAGGCGACATTCATGGCTATCGCTGTGCTACACAATGTTGTTGACAGGACACACTTTCGTATCATTGCACTAACACATGATAAAGACATGTTCTTTAACTGAAAAACACTTTCATACATGGCTCTTGCATTCTCATGAAGAGGTATTTGACCCATTTTTATTTTGTATTTTTTTTTAGCTTTGTGTAGAAATACAAAAACCCTTTATTATTTTTAAACCTTTATTATTTTTAAACCTAACCATTAGAATATAATATTATTATGGCAGCCAATCGATTACATTTTTTTATCGAATTAATTACATGAAATGCTGATTAATTAAGCGCAATTAATGGCATATCAACATTTGCTGAGAAAGGCGCCCAAATAAAATAAAAAATTCAAGACAAGTACAGCATTGATTAGGCAATATATTGTTAAAAAAAAAAAAAAAAAAAAAGGGTTTAAAAGGCAACATGTAGTTTATTTCCATGTTACTGAACATAAGCCTATCATTGGTCTAAAGTCCAAAGCAGTCAATTTTGCAATTGAATTTGTCAGTCTGTCCAAAGTAGGGCTTTGGTAAAGACAAGTCCATGTACACGTGTCAGACTGATGATTTTGGAACGTCTCATTTTGATTGCTTCGTTCACATAATAAACACAGCATTTAGGATGCTGTTTCAAGTTAAACATAGATTGAAACAAAAAAATCTCTATACCCCTACATTCGGAGTTGCGCTCCGTTCAGCTGTATTTAAACGCAAGACAAGCCCTCATTTTGAGCTGCAGTCTGTAAGTGTGATTTGTTGCATCTATAGCTGTGAGTCTGTACAACTAGATTTGCTCTTACTGCCCCCCGCTGAAAACAGTTGGTACTTCAAGCTTGAATTGCTCCGATGGTAGGAAAATTCCTTATTAGGGTCTGAGGGCATGATTAATTGCATATATTTTTTAACGCACTATTTTCATATAAATAATTGTACTGAATTAATGCGTTAAATTGATAGCCTTAAATATAATATGATAAACGATATATGACATTGATATGATATAATTTTATATAATATAATATAATATAATATAATATAATATAATATAATATAATATATAGGCTACATATGACTTATTTCCGCTGTCTTTATATAATGAATTTCCTAACAAATAGCGGTTTCCTGTCTACCAATTACTTTGGGCGATTTAACAAAGTGCCCTTGTAGAACGTGACGTCATTCATAGCAATGAGGTCAACTCCGCCTTCACTCTAACCTTAAGATTTCCCCCTTTCCTTAGTAAAACTTGCTCTTAGCAGATTTGCAAATATATTTTAAGCAAAAATTCCTAGCTCGAAACTTGGAGAACTCCTTCTGATAAGATAATAAATCTTTGTGAATAGAGCCCTCATCAGTTTGGGAGAAAACGTAACTCGTTTTAAGTGCCACACAGTGAACATTTCACCTCATGAACTAGTTTTGTAAAAGTTTCTCCACAGTCACAACATTTTCAAGACATCAGACTGCTAGGTGTTGTCTCAGATATAAACTGGAGAACAAAGTGGAACAAACATGTCTTCAAGGGTATCTCTGTTACTTCCTACTGAGCATCTCAGACAAAGCTGTGAAAACCTTCCAAACTTTTAATGCCATGAATCCAGCATCTAGATTTTCCTCAGAAGTGCTTCTTATATCAACCCCGTTACCTTGTAAACATGAACTCTGGTGGACTGATAAAAACATCTGCACCTTGTGTAGTAGCCAAACAATGTATATTGCGCACAAACAGGTTTGTGCGCAATATACATCAAATGGTTAGCGAAGCGTGCCCTGAAGCTGAGAATAGTCCTAGTGTAACTTCAGAAGCCATATCAAACGTTACACAATACTTTAAATACAGTGCAGATTCCACAACCCAACCACCAGCTTGTTTTCAATTTTATTCAGTTTGGTTTTGGAAATAAAGTTGCCCCTCTATTTGGTAGATGCGCAAATACTTCTCTCTTCCTTTGGGAGAAAGAACACACCCTGAGGCACCAAATGAAATTGGTTCCTGAAGAAGTTAAGTATAATAGATTACAACTTTGCCAGGAGCCCAGAAAAAGGAGCCATGTAAGCCAGCTGATGCCAAAGAGAGCAGATGTCACCAGGTTTTTAATTATTATAATCTTTCCTCTCTATGACGCTTGTGGAGGAAACCAGCTCCATATCTGCCAACATACCTTCTCTAAAGGAAAAAAAGAACTCCTCTACTTGCTTTCCTGTAACATTAACAACATAAACTCTCAGTAAACCCATTAATCTTCCAGCCAAGCATGTAATTCATGGAGACCATTTTCCCATTTTCTTGAAAGCTCAAGCTTCCACTTCCTGCCCAGTTCACTTTGGCCAATGTTATTTTACCAAATTTACCAATCATTGTCCCTCAATCCCTTAAAGGTGCAGTATGTAAGATTCAGAAACCCTTGTTATTAATGACACCTGTGGCCGTTAAGTAAATTGCAGCCAGCTACCTGTTGCTCGTGATTGCGCACACACTCCATAGGGACACGAGCATTGGCCAAAACAATGATGTAACGTACAAAGAGGCTGAACGTGATTCACCAACATCATGTTGACAGATTAGGTAGCATAATTAAAATTACACAGTTATGATTGTTTTACTACAAACTTTGAGACTGCATATTATATTTGACACTCAAGTGCTGGAACAGGGCTAAAACAAAATGTGGATATAGGTCTGGCTATGCGAGACTGTGGTTTGAAGTAATCACTTTTCTTTGCATGATACGTTGACTGCATTTATACGATAGCCTATGTCGGCGTTAGCTAGCTAACCAGCTTTATCAATAGCTGTTAGCTAAATTTGGTGGATGATGACAGCTGTTTATAAAATAGACTGTACATTATAAATATGTTGTACAGTTCAGTATTGATGTGATTCCATCACAACTGTCCATTTGATATATTGATGCGCTATTGTTTTATAATAATAGATTGTATATATTTTCTGTATAACAAGTTACGTTACACTAATGAATGGAGCTTTTTGCATTATCTTGAACATTGTCTAGCATTCATTTCAAGTATTATTTTAGTTTATCTTGCTGAATAATTACAGATTAACATTGGCATTAACCTGACATTTAGTATAAAGAGAAGATCGTTAAAATTATTTGAAAGTTACGAAGTAAGGTAGCTTGCAATTCGTCAACATTAGCAGGCAAGATCAAGTTAGCTAAAATTACACAGATCAATCCTTATGGCACTATATTTCACATGCTTTGCAGTTATGTAAACTTACCTGTCCAATAAGAAGAACGCCAATTCAGGGTCGGTTTTGATCCCCAAAACCGAACGAAGGTCTCTCCAGGAATCAAATGCCCTGCCAATGTTCACTCTAGTTATCGCTTGACCACGATCACATTTCCGCTTAGCCAGACGGGATTCAGTAGATACATTTTTTTTTTTTTTTTGGCTATCTTGGAGTTTGTGTAGGAGTTGGTGTTGTGCTGGGAGCCGGACATTTGCTGGATTCCATCTCTAAGATAACATTACCTTGTGTTGCAGTTTGTTGATGCTGTTGAATAGCGGAAGAGAAGCTACTGTCTGAGGCAAGGCTCTCGGGAGCACGCATAAACGTCACATCCTTTGTATTTTCCCGGCAAAAGCGACCCGCTCCCTTTGCATGAAAATCAGTCTACAGGTTTTAATAGGCAATCTAGGAAGTCCGGGAAGGGCTAATTTTTTAAGTTGTGTTACAAGCCGTTCACACAATGGCAAAAAAAAAAGGCGAATATTACATGAAAAATATTACATATTGCACCTTTAAAGGAACTTTTCACCTAAAAATAAAAATTATGTTCTAACCCTCTCATGTCATTACAAGTCCGCCTAACTTTGTTTTGTTCATTGCAACACAAAAGGAGAAATTTCAAAAAAATGTCACGCCTTTTCCTACAAAGGCGCAGGAAGTGGGGTGCTGAGGGTGCTGAAGCACCCCCTGGTGAGCAAGACTGGAAAACAGTATCAATGAAATTTCATATATTTAACTGTATTTATGCAGTATATATAATGCATTTTTCACTTTCAATATATGATTTATGTTAATAAAAATGGTGTGCCATTTCGGAGAGATCAAACTAAAGAGAGTCCATGTGACAGATGGATACTAGAGAACTTTTTATTCTCCCTTTTTTCCTTTATTTGCACAAAAGCCAAAAAAAAAGTTATCGTTAACAATGAAACAGTAATTTGACAATAAATTATGATTAAATTGTGTTATTGTATCATTACTGTTGTTTAATAATAAATATTGTAGTGTAATATTACAGTTTATGAATAAAAACAAATTAATCAGTGCTAAATATAAAGTTTTTTTTCTTCAGAAGAATATTGTGCTTTACTCGTGTGTAAGCTCATCCTTTGAAATTATAATGATAAAAAATAAAAATAAAATAAAAAAGTACAGGTTAGAGCTTTTGTGTTCTCGTGTCGCCCTGCGGAAGGCGATAAGAACTCAGCTGAGCAAAAACTTCATCTTTTGGTGTTTGTTTGTGTTTAACATGAATCGCTTGGATACAGAAAATCTCATGAAGAAATGTATTAGCAACAACCCTGAGCACAAGGCCACATTTGGGGTCTACAAGTAACAGGTAGGACATTTCTTAATAGCTTAATATTGTAGCATATGGATTCATTTTAATAGCTGTTTTGTTTGAACAATTATATTGTGTTTTATGGTTATTTCTCATTCACACTGACACGACAACAGTTTTGAATGTGGTAGAATGTAACTAATGTATTGGTTGGCTTATTGAATGACCTAATTGCAGGTGAATACGTTCCATTGTATTTTGTGAGTGTGTGTGTGTGTGTCTGGTTGTTACTTGCAGGGTACTCAGCCTTACAGGCTCCATATGGTTAGGATTATGGTGGGGGTGGGGTTAGGGCATCTGCTGCCTCCCAGGAACAAACTGAGGCCCCTTTGTACAATGGGCATACCGTGATAGGGAGACACGTGGTTCTCTGATGCCCTCATTGCATGTGCATAATAAGCTAATCGTCCGCCAAAACCTCAGCACCCCTTGCCAAAAATTTGTTCCCACACCTTTGTTTTCCCATTCAAGAAAATGCATCTTATGACCTAGGGGTGTTAAGCTCCAGAAAGGACAAAAGCAAAAATAACATAACCTTATATTCCAAGTTTTCTGAGGCCCTACATTGGCTCTGTGGAGGAGGAACTGACCATAATTTAAGGTCATTACTTGAAAGTTATTTACTGGAAATCTCCCCCTACACTGTAGCTCTCAATACTTGTTCATGTATATTGAAATTTGTGATCGGTTATGTAGTAGAGTACGGTAATATGTTTATGTTTTTTTGGTTACGTCATAATCACATTACGAACAGTATTTATTTTTTTTTGCTTATTAATTTTTTGTTTTTCATTCATCTTCAGCCGGTGCAAGTCCAATTGTGCCAGTTTGTGTCTCTTTCTCGTTGAAGACTGTTAGGTCTCATTGATACTATAGTGACTCACTCAATTGTTTCTGGTTGCTTTGAAAGAAATATTGATCGAATGTCTATCTGGCCCTTCTTGGCTTTCCGGGCCTAAGTCATTATGCACTTGGCTGTGTGAGTTGTTTATTATTTTTTATTATTATTATTTGTTTTGTGTTAGTGGGTTGTTGAAATTAAGTTCTTTCTGTTTTATTTATTTATTTATATATTTTTTTTAGTTTATATAAAGTAAATTTTGGCCTGTTGATTTAATTATACATTTTTTGTCATTTCATGTTTTTTTTTCACATTTTTTTTTTCGACATAAAACAAATATTTTGCATGTGCCACGCAGTTTTCCTTTGTATTGTGGTTAATTGGTTCTTTTCTTTTGGTATTTGCAGGTGCTGAGGGCCAAGAGCAGGCAGGCTGTGTTTTGTCACCTACATTCAACTTTATGGTGTGTAAAGTTTGGGTGAACTGCATGTACACTAAAGTGGTTTTGTTTTTGTTTTTTTGTTTTTTTAAGCCCATTCTCGTAATAGCTAGCCCGCTTCTCCCTGATTGGGAAGCCTCAGCCCTGCGGTATTTGTTGTTGTGTTTATTTCTCTTTGTTTCTTGTATATGTGAAATTGTTTGTTCAGACCATTGACCATTTGATGCTGCAGATTGCGGAATGTGTTTTAGCCAATTCTGTCTGACTTGGCCAAATTCAGATTTTTAACATTCTAATTGGGTATCAATAAAGATCTTTATATTTTTGTACTGAAACCCACGTCTCTAGTCTTCATTTATTTGTAGAACAAATCCGTGTGACCTTTTGGGTTAATATCTGTGTGGTCAGTAATATGTCCCTGGGTGCAATTCCCAGGGTGGCATAGTCGACTCATATCTCCATCTAGCACTTTAATACTGGTAGTTTACCACAACCCCCTTCTCTAGCTCCGCCACTGTTACAACTAGTGTTGTCTCGGTACCAAAATTTCAGTAGTCGGTACCAATAACAGTGAAATTTCATGGTTCTTGATACCAATTTTGGCACCACAGCATAAATATGCTAATGACAATGTGCTATTGAACACACCCATTTAGCCTATTTAAAAAGTTACATTTCAAAGTAAATAATAAATTAAAAGAAATCCATGTTTCCTTCAAGTATTTCTCAATCAAGGATTATTACAGTGAATATTACATTTCACTATACAGTTGTAATATATTTTTGTCACAATTTCTTCGATTTCAGGGCTCTAGCTCATATTTTGAAACATGCTTTTATTATGATGTATATTTTTTGCAGGAAGCTTCACTTTCCGGATAAACAGTTTTCAACACGAAAATCTGAATTCTCATCTCTTTACACTGTCCTTTTGAGTCTGACAAACTAAATGTATGACACAATTTTGGAGTGTTTGTATTTTGTGTTTTAGATTACTAGTGTTTGTGTATGTGGTAATTATTAAATGTTATGTTTTAAATTGTATTACTGTGAAGCACTGTTCAACTCTGTTGCTTTAAATGCTATATAAATAAAGTTTGAGTTGAGATTAAAGCGCAAATGCTGTGATTTAATTATATACATTTATAGTTTACATATGCTGCGTAATTCACAGTAGATTAGTGCTCTGCTCTGTCATATCATACAACTCGAATGGGCCTTAGTGTCTGTGGAGTTTATAGTGGATGAGTGGTCTTATTTATAGTACATTCATGCGAAGTATGCATCTCTTCCACACCAAGATTGCAGCCTTTAGCAGTTTAATAAATCACACTAGGACATGTCACGATTTTAATTTGATTAATTGTCCATTTCAGTATAAGGAGTACCAGAGCATGCGCTCAAAATGAGCATTTTAAAGCTGTCATGTGTCAGTCAAACTGTGCGCTGGTATTGGACTGAGTCGGTGCTCGGTACTACCGGTACTGCAGAAACACTGGTATCGATACATCTTTTTTATTTTAGTATTGACTTGGTACCGAAGTACTGGTACTTTTGACAACACTAGTTACAACACCCAAGAACAAATGTCCTTTGCCATCACTGGCGCACAAGTCATATGGACTACTTTTAACCTGCAATCAAGGAGCTTGCCAGCCCCTATTCAGTCTTGGCATTCATTTCATGGAAAAAAGCAATGCAAACATTCAGAAGAAAGTCAGTCATTCAGGTTTGGAATGACAAGAGGGTGAGAAAATTATGACAGAAGTTTCAATTTTGGCTTTACTATTCCTCTAATCAAAACAACAAAATCATCTGAAGAGGCAGACAGAGAAAAAGTCTCCCTATGATATGAAAAAGCCACCTATCAGTATCACCCTGAATCTATAGCAAGCAAAGATTAGGTTGAACTCTGCTTACAGCAAGAGAGAGAAGAAGAGAAATTGAGAAAGAAAAGAAAAAAGAAAGAAAGACAAAGTGGGCAAAAAATTGTGTAAGAAAGAGAGTCTAAGAGAAATCTTATTGACTGTGTGGAATGCACATGCAGTCAGAATTCTGTTTAAACACACTCCCTCCTTTTGGGTGGAATTGATTTCCATTAACTCCACACCTCTTAATCAGGTCCTAATGCTCTTCTAGTCTGAAGAGAACCCGAGAGCTTGCCAGTGTGTGCATACTGGCAGTAAGGGGACCATGTGCCTCTACAGGGGCAGATAGCTGTGTATATGTGTGCATTTATCTTTCAACCAGTGTGTATGTGTCAGTTTGCCCAGCTGTGTCTCTGGTTCGGTTCTGATTAATTGGGAATAAATAAGTATTGCGCTCTCAGACGCTGAACAGCCATCACACTCCTATCAATTAATATTCCTATCAATTAATATTCCTTTTTCCTATCAAAAAGCAAGAGCGAGTGAAAGACTTTATGTAAATGCCAAATTGCATCCTGTAGAGGCAGTACATCGATCACACCTTCACAAAATTAGATATTAGTGATGTCCGATTCTTGAACGAATCGTTCCTTTGAGCCGATTCTCAGCAAATAAACAGTTGAGCCGGTTCACAAAATCAAACTAAATCGAACTTGTTCCGGGTTGATGACACAAGACACACAGCTGAAGTACTTGTACTGACCACGCACGCAGCACGTCGAACAGTCTGACTCAAAAAGAACCAAATGAGCCAGTCCCACTGATTGTCAAAGTTTGCCAAAGATTACAGAGGACTTGCTATGTGTTGAGAAGTTAATGGCAGTTGCCGAATAAAACATTTATAAACCTACAGATGTCTATTTCTGTTATTTCTGAATTATAAAAAAAAAAAAATTGCAAATGAAGGTCTTGAGAATTAAAGGTGCTGTACGCAATTTTAGCGTTCTGAAGCTTTCATGTGACTGAGCCGTTGAATTAGCCATGCCCCCTAATTCCAAAACCCGCCCTCCAAAGATAATTTTGAAACCAAAACCGAGCAAAAGAGCAGTATTGTTTGTTCCTGTGGCTGTCAATTCAACAGTGGCACAATAGCGTCCTCAACTGACAAACATTATGAATCATAGCCTCAATGATCTGCTTCAAATACAACACTATGAGAAGGAGCAAAATGATTGACAGGTGAAAAGCATCAATGTTCGCGGTCCGCGGACAAATGTTTTTTTGCTGTTTACAAAGTCTACAGCTGTCACAGAGACCGGTAAGATATCTCAGGACACTTAATTCATTAATATCTTTAAGGGAGTAGGAAAATTGTTTCCATACTTTTACAGCACCTAACAGCACCACTAACCTATTGATGTGCCCGAACTGATGTCACTTTGCTTAAATTAGTTCACATTTACTATATAGTCTAGTCAAAAAAGAGTTAATAATGTAGCCATCACTCCTACACCTTATCCATGAGTAATCATGCTAAATTGCTAATTTGGTACCAGAAAATCACTTGCCAATGTATGTAATAGACTGACATGTCTTAAGGTCAATATTAGGTCAAAAATGGCAAAAAAGAAACAGCTTTCTCTAGAAACTCATCAGTCAATCATTGTTTTGAGGAATGAATGAAGGCTATACAATGCTTGAACATATATATATACTGAGAATATTGTTATATAAAATTTTGCTTTTTACCACCTACTCCTATTTCAGACTAAGAAATCTTCAGACTTCTTTTAAATCACAGAGTGTGTAGGGCAGAGCTGCTAGCTATTTCCATTTACATCTCATTCACGCTCTCCAATTCTCTCTTCATCTCATATCACAGGCACAGAAGTCTGTCAGGTTCTTAAGATGTCTTTGACAAACAACATTCACACACACGGGGGAAAAGAGAGACAAAATTACAAAGATAAACTCTACTGCTCATTCACAGATTATAATTCTGAACCAATATTCTTTGCTTTTAACATTATTCTTTGCTTCACATTTTTGTCCACAACAAAACATGCTTGTGGCTTTTAAAATATAAAAAATTGTTTTGCATATTATGTGAATCTAATATGATGGACGCTGTGCACCATTAGTGCTTGGCAGGAACCCACAAAACAAAACAAAATAAATAAAAAAATAAAAAAACAACTGAAAGTCTCTAGTCCTTCTTTACTGTATTCATCCACAATGCATCACCTTAAACTAATAAAAAAGAGAAAATTTAATTGAAGCCCTAAATATTTTGGTCAGTACTGCAGTCTTTCATTCTGTTGTGGGTAACAAAGTCCACCCAATCCTGTCAACATCAGGCCCTCTCACTGAACCTCAGTGTTTAGTCAGCTCATTAGCACATTGTACATTTCCACTGTGTTCTTTGAAAATGGTAAAATTGTTTGAAGATTTACAGATCTTATTGCAATACCATGTACTTGTTGATTGTGATCTTTTAATCTAATCAGTTCTAGAGAGAGAACATTGTTAAAAATAAAGGTTCTTGAGATCCAGCTAAGAACCATCTTATACAGAACCATTTTTCAATGTACATGGTTCTTTAGTTGGCTATATGATTAGCTGAAGATGAATAAAGTTCTTGATGTTGGACTCTGGGTTTTTTAAATCAACATGAAAACAAAACTAACCATATTAACTTGCATGTTATTCTTGTGAACCATGTTTGTCTTCTAAATCTATGATAGAAATGTAATTATATGATCCACTCCTCTGAAAGACTTTCTTGTGACGCTCCACACTTCAGCTCAGTAGGTGACGGTAATGCACCAAAAGCTGTATTGCCAACTGGCAATTAACATCACAAGAAGAAGAAATACTTTCTTGCCTATGTCAGCGATATGGATCATGAAAAAACGTTAAGTAAATAGTAAACCAGCAATGGTGTTGATGTCTGAGCTGTTGTGTTCAGTCGAGCTGTATTGCATTGTTAGTGCTGTCTTGTTCAATACACAACAATATCACATTAGCCAAATAGCTAGCTTTTAGCTAGCGGCTACCTACTGTAGCCTCATTACAGGTTTACATGACAGCAGGGCTTATGTAGCCTCTTACCAGCTAACACTTCCCAACCAACGGCTGATTTCATGACTGTAATTCCATTAGCTAATTGTGTGTGTAAATTTGCAAAACTGCTTGCATTTTTAGCGACATATACTGAACCTGATCCAATCATCTAGCTGTAGAACACATTTCCAAATATCGGAAATTACTCAAAGTTTTTCATCGATATCGAGGATTTATTTTTTCTATAAATATTGAAATCGTTTTATCGCCCAACTCAGTTGTGAATGCTGTTTCATGTTAATTTTAAAGCATTAGCAAATAGATGGCCCTACAGAATATTTAGAGAACACAAACACCACTATATAAATGGTGATCTGAAGCACAACTGGTGTGATTGGCACAAGTAACTAAGGTCATGGGTTCAATACCCAGGGAACACACATACTTATAAAACAGCTTTCTAATTGCACTGGACATGATGTTACTCATCCTTAAGTGCTAAAGAAAATGGAAGAGCACTAACCTGTTCTTGCTCCATTTTTGATCTGATGTGGACAGGATGGCAGAGACTGGACAGGTACATCATTGGGGTTATCAAGTGGGCTCATACCTTTATTAACATTGTGCTGATTGGCCCACAATGTCTCCAGTAGGTTCAGCAGTGAGTTCTGGCATCCCAGAAAAAAACACCCTCAGCATCTGCCCAGGCTATTCACCTTGGGGCCCAGCTGGGGTCTTTACTTTTTAGCCAGAGCCACTGGTTAACCTGTTCTGTGGCCTCCACTGTTGTCTTGATGGTCTATCGTAGCACCTTGCCCCTAATGAATGATGTTGCCATGAAGCCCCGACACCCAAATTCCACCGGACAGACAGTATGTATACTTTGAATGCACTTGAAATATCTTTGTAAAAAGAAACATCTGTTAAATTCATAAATAACTAGAAAAGAACAAGTTTGTAATTTAAAAAGTTTCTCCTGTGGCATCAGGCTTTAAAACCCTTTTTTGTTCTAATTGGAACCATTGATTTTACAAGTGAAGAAACAAGAAATATGGTAAGAGAATGAGAAAGAGAGAGAAGTCATTTGTTCTTTCAACAGGTTTGAGGAGCATAATCTTACCGAGACCAAAGCACAGACGTGTCCTCCATACATTATGGATTTATTGTCAATTTCACCCTTTCATGATGCATGGCGTGCAACAACTCATCGCTAATGGTGTAATGAGAATTATAATGTCTTATGAAAAAGACATGGTATTTTTCATATTAACAATATCAGATGCACACACACAAACACCACACTGTAGGTCTGTTTCAAAACCTAGTGAGCTGCCTCATTGCCTACTGCCTATGAAGGCAGTTACCTTCTAAGGGAACATCCTAACCTAAGAAGTGACTGATCTGGAACACTCTACATAAGCAGAAACACTGTGAGGCATGCAGATAGTGTTTCACACTGGAATGCGACAAACAAGTGATTTCAATAGTTTTAGAAGTGACTGATTCAGAGTTAGATCAGTTTGACATTAGCATGTTGCTAAGCTAACAGTGCGATACTCTAATAAGCTTAAAAATTACATTGCAAACACATATATGGGGTAAATGAATTATAAATTATTAAAAGGTAAAAAAGGTCTCTCTTCCATGTTATTCCAAGTTCCCTATCTGTCACTCACTCGACGTTGTGTCGATGTAGTGACACTTGGGGTCACTCTTGGGAGCCCGAGATACCTCTGGTCTTTGATAAAAGGCCAATGAAAATTGGCGAGTGGTATTTGAGGAGTGGTATAAAAGGAGCTGGTATGCAACCGCTCATTCAGATGTTTTCTTCGGAGCCGAACGGTCATGCTCACTGAGCTGAATTCCCACGACTGTTCATTCACCTCTGCTGGATCTGACGGTGCATTTCAGTGGCTTCTCCCTCCTCTGCACTGGTGCACTGCAGAGAATGCCCCTGGGCACTTCGGCAGAAATAAAAGAGTATATTTCTCTAAAAGAGTATATATCTCTAAAAGAGCGGCACACACGGAACATCTTTTTAAAGATGCCTTTCCTTTGCGTGTTAGTCCTGGTTGCACTCGTTATCTGTTGCCTTCTGACAGTCACGATCACTGTCTTTCGTGTCTGGGCACGGCTCATGCGGAGACAGCATTCGTGGATGGGTCATGTACTCATTGTGAGAACATGTCCATGGCAACGATGCAGTCGCGGCTTACCTTCGTAAGAAAGCAAGACACCCCTGAGGCTCCCCGCCTCGGTCCTTCTACCCACAGGTATGAGGCCAGCGCGGCTAGCACTGGGGACGATTTGGGGACCCCAATGGGAGCGCTTCTGCCGGGTATCCCCCCGCGGACCTCCCATTCCCCAGCACACAGCTGGCCCCCTGGCCTGCACAAATATGCGTTTCCCCCAGTGAGCCTACTTGCACAGACTCTGTGCAAGTTCAGGGAGGACGAGGAGCAGGTCATCCTGGTAGCACCCTACTGGCCCACCCAGACGTGGTTCTCGGACCTCACGCTCCTCGTGACAGCCACCCCCCTGGCGAATTCCCCTGACCAGAGGTGTCTCAGGCTCCCAAGAGTGACCCCTAGTGTCACTACATCGACACAACGTCTCGTTCCTTCAATCAGGAAACGGAGGTTACGCAAGTAACCATGACGTTTTTATCCTTACCAGCCACAACTGTGACAAGTCACAGGACGATCGCTTCATTTCTGTTTTTGTGGCATCTTGTTGCTCCAAAAACATCAAATACATGCCGACTGACTGTGATTGTGCTACATCACACAACATTATCGTGATCAGTGTGTACTGATAAACTGTGCTGTATTTGGAATCTTATTGTGTCTGGTTAGGACACAGTGTTAGAATTTGGCTAAAAATAAGTACTTTACAAGGCAGCATAAATTAGATACCTACCTTTAAGAACAGCCTTCATATCGGGATTGTTCTAAAATGCCTTAAAATGCTCCCTATATTTTGGAACAGATCATGTGAATAATTATTTGACTCTTTCACTTCACCTCTGTGAGGTCTAAAATGTTTCACCAATGTTTCTGTGGTGTTTGTGAATAGCAGTTTCCCTTAGCCTTCATATGAACATCATCTAATATTCTCATCAGCTCTATCAGCATACATCTCTCCACTCATCCCTCATGCTGATACATTCATCCATCTCATCTATCCATCCATCCTTGCATTCACCACCTTAATATTCACTTGAGAAATAGAGAGACAGCAAGAAGGATGGAGAGAGACAGTGAATAGAAACACAAAATGCATGAAGCATGCTTCAACCAGCTTGTAGGTCAGTTGGAGGATATGACTGCAGGAATAGCCCTCTACGTAAACAAAAGGAAATGACAATTTCCTGCGTTAATGAAAGATAAGCTGTTTTAATTTATCAAGAGCAGTTCTTTAAAAAAAAAAAAAAAAACATGTGGTAGGAACCAGGCAAAAGTTTTCTGAGCTGAAGCTAAAATAGTAATCAAGTGAAGTGTGAGGTTAATCTTTCATACTTAAAAAAATTCACCCAAAAATGAAAATGATCTCATCATTTACTCACCATCATGCTATCCCAGATGTGTATGACTTTCTTTCTTCTGCAAAACACAAATGAAGATTTTTAGAAGAATATTTCAGCTCTGTGGGTCCATACAGTGCTCCAAAAAGCACATAAAGGCAGCATAAAAGTAATCCATACAGCTCCAGTGGTTAAATCCATGTCTTCAGAAGCAATATGAAAGGTGTGAGTAAGAAACATGTTGGTCTTCAATATCTGTTTTTTAAACAGACTATTTGAGTAAAAATAAACACGGTGTGTGGCAGGTGCTATATACACCTAGTGCAAGTAGTCACTCCATTACTTTTTGAAGCCTTTATATGCTTTTTAGAGTTTCAAAGTTCTGGCTACCTTTCACTTGCATTGTATGGACCTACAGAGCTGAAATATTCTTCTAAAAATCTTTTTTTGTGTTCTGCAGGAGAAAGAAAGTCACACACATCTAAGATGGCCTGAGGGTGAGTAAATGATGAGAGAATTTTCAGTTTTGGGTGAACTAATCCTTTAAAACTGAGTATGCAAATTGGGAAGTAGAACTACCGGTGCATCATGATGCAACAAAACTAGATCACTTCTAATTTAAACAATGAAGCTGTGAATACTGCAAGTGTCACAATATAGCTAGCAGACATCTGAGTTTATTTAAAGCATCTTTGTGTGTTTGCCGGGGATGAACCTCAAAACTGCAATCATTTCACTGCTTTGAACATTGAAAGAAGCCCAGCAAGTCCGTCACCTCCTGCCTTCCTATTAAAGAACAGAAAACACTCTTTCTGTGTGTCTTTCTCTCTGTCCTTCTTTCCCTCTCTCTGTAAAAAAAAAAAAAAAAAAAAAAAAACAAACAATCCAAATCCCATTTGTGTTAATTTCTATTTAAAATGCTAGCAGCTGTCTGCTCAATGGTTCACAGAAGACATGTTTTATTTTGGCTTATATTCAAGAAGTTTCAAGCACGGGTTGGGGGTGGGGGTTAGACAAAAACACAATTATGAAAAAAATATTCAAGTTTTATTTGAGTCCTGGATGGGGGAGTGATTGACAGTGGCACTCAAAAAACACCCTAAGAACACTTATAGACGGAGTGATCACTCTGTGCTCTGCAAATTATAAACCAGCTATATGTGTGTTTACAGTTTTTAAAATCAGAGCTTTTTGTCATGATTTATGCATGTTTATGTGTGTAAATACTGAGGTGTGTGTGTGTGTGTGTGTCTCGAGGCGTTTACCCTCAGGCTGTGTTCCAGACTGTCAGATCTGTATGATCACCATCTTCCTAACACAACACGGCAGCGCTCATTTATTTATTAGCCCATTACACTGTATCGCATCCAGCATTCACAATCACGTGGACACACACATACACGCACACACTGATGCACTTGTGCCAATTCTTACTCATAATCACCTGCACACATTCACAGAAACACTTTCTCCACCTGTCTGCCTGTGGACAGATGCCATTGAAAGTAGGGTTGTCACAATCTCAAAATGTCAGGACTCTCAGTACCAATTTTGATACCACAGCAAAACGTCATGGTTACTGGTGTAACCTGCGTTCCCTGATGGAGGGAACGAGACGTTGGTGTGATGTAGTGACACTAGGGGTCACTCTTGGGAGCCCGAGACACCTCTGGTCTTTGATAAAAGGCCAATGAAAATTGGCAGAGTGGTATTTGCATGCCACTCCCCAGGACATACGGGTATAAAAGGAGCTGGTATGCAACCACACATTCAGATTTTCTCTTCGGAGCTGAACGGTCATGCTCATTGAGCTGAATAACACTGTTCATTCACCTCTGCTGGATCTGACGGCACATTTCAGCGGCTTCTCCCCCCTCTGCACTGGTGCACTGCAGAGAATGCCCCTGGGCGCTTCAGCAGAAAAACTAGAGAGTATATTTTCTGAAAGAGCACTTTTCCCCTCTAAAAGAGTATATATTTCTCTAAAAGAGCGCACACACGGAACGTCTTTTTAAAGACGCGTCTTTTTAAAGATGCTTTCCCGATTGTGTGTTATTCCTGGTTGCGCTCGTTATCTCTCGCCTTCTGATGGTCACGATCACTGTCTTTCGTGTCTGGGCACTGCTCATGCAGAGACAGCGTTCGTGGATGGTCATGTTCTCATTGCGAGAATATGTCCATGGCAATGTTGCAGTCGTGGCTTGCCTTCGTAAGAAAGTGAGCCACCCCAGAGGCTCCCGCCTCGGTCCTTTTACCCATGGGTATGAGGCCAGCGCGGCTAGCACTGGGGGCGATTTGGGGACCCCAATGGGACCGCCTCTGCCGGGTATCCCCCCGTGGACCTCCCATTCCCCAGCACGCTAGTCTGCCCCGATCGGGCTTCCGGGTGAGTCCTCCGGCTCGTCTCACGGCGAGTTCGACCTCTTATTCGGAGCCCGCGAAAGTGATGAGCTCTCGAGCGCAGCATCGGAGAGTGGGCTCGTCCAGTCGGAAGCCTCAGCTGGGCTCCTCCCTTCGGGGTCGATTGCCCAGTCAAAGGCTGACGCGGAGATGACGACATGCTTTCCCGGGCAGCCGCGAGCGTCGGTTAGAGTGGATCTCGCTGCTCTTCCCTGAACCCTCGCAGCTCGGTGATTGGTTCCTGGGCTCGCGGCGCCGCTCAAAGCCATGCCCCACCCCCGTTCCTTTCTTCCCAGAAGTGCATGAAGAGCTGACAAGGTCACGGGAGGCACTTTTTACTGCCCGGTCCCGATCTTTTCAGCTTCCCCACTCTCACAACCCTCACTGGTGGGGCGGCCAAGGGCTATTCGGCAACCCACCGGTGGATAAAGGCGCTCGCGGTGCACCTATGCCCGCAGAGCACTGCCACCTGGCGCGGGTGCCCAAGGCCCCCATCCAAGGCCTGTAGGTCTACGTCGTCTCTGATGGCTAAGGCCTACGGTGCTGCTGGACAAGCCACCTCCGCCCTGCACGCCACGGCTCTCCTGCAAGTCCGCCAAGGCGCTAAAGGAACTGCACAAGGGTAGTTCCGCCCCGGGATTGATGCAGGAACTGCGTTCGGCAACCGACCTCACTCTCCGAGTGACAGAGGTCACGGCGCGGTCTCTTGGCGGTGGACGATGGCCACACTAGTGGTCCAGGAGCGCCACCTTTGGCTCAACCTGGTCGAGATGGGTGAGGCTGACAAGACACGATTCATTGCTGCCCCCATTTCCCAGGCGGGCCTATTCGGCGACACCATTGAGGACTTTGCCCAACAGTTTTCGATGGTAGAGCAGTAGATGGATGCTAGCCAGCATATCCTGCCCCGGCACGGCTCAAGATCCTGCACCCCGTCTACTCATTGCCAAGGGCATCCCCCTGCGATGACTGCACCGGCTCCGCCACAGCCCGCCCCTTCGGCCCGGCCCTGGTGTGGAGCCCACTGCAGGAAGCAGACGCCCACTGCAGGAAGCAGACCCGTGAAAGGCTTCAAAGCGCCCTTGAGACGGGCAACCCAGGGATGACGAAACCCGCTGCTCTGGAGCTGGTAAGCAGATCTCCATCTTTTTGTTACCCTTTGCATTTAATTGTGCTGCATGCCCAAGTGGCTGCAGTACTCAAGAGCTCAGCAAGAGCAGTTTCCTTGTTCTCTGGGTCACGTATCCGGTGTGTACGACCGTCATCACGACCACCGTCCACCACTCTATTTGGCAGGTTTGGCGCTCCAGCAGCGGTCTCCCGCCCCTGAGCGCCCAGCTGTGGCACAAATCCGCCCCCGATGTGACAGTCTCCACGGGTCACGAGGACAGGCCTCTTCCTCCCCCATCCCAGGCAGTCCGGGGGTGGTCACAAGGAGCCAGTTAAGTGCTTCGATGTCCTTAGACTCAGCACGGCCACGACGTGGTGTGGTACCTCGAGCTCCGCCCCACCGCGAGGCCCCAACTGGCGGTACGTCCGATGATGTTGTCCCTTTGGTCCCCCTTGCGCGGAACTTGGACGCATGGCTTGCGCTTTCCAATCCATCGCAAGGGCTGGTCCAGACCGTCCGACTCGGCTGCGCGATTCACTTTGCCGGGCATCCGCCCAGGTTCAGCGGTGTCACTTCACCTTGGTGAAAGACGAAAATGCTGCTACCCTGCACGGAGATCGCTACCCTCCTACGGAAGGGCATGATAGAACCTGTCCCTCCAGCCGAGATGAAGAAGGGGTTTTTCAGCCCCTACTTCATCGTACCGAAAAAAGGTGGTGGGTTGAGGCCAATCATGGACCTGTGAGTTCTGAACTAGGCTTTACAGACTCCCGTTCAAGATGCTGACGCAAAAACACATTCTGGCGAGCTTCCGGCATCAAGATTGGTTCGCGGCGGTAGAACTGAAGGTTGCGTACTTCCACACCTCGATTCTTCCTCGACACAGACCCTTCCTGCGGTTCGCGTACGAGGGTCAGGCGTATCAATACAAAGTCCTCCATTTCGGCCTGTCTCTGTCTCCTTGCATCTTTATGAAGGTCGCAGAGGCTGCCCTTGCCCTGTTAAGGGAGGTGGGCATTCGCATTCTCAACTATCTCGACGACTGGCTAATTCTAGCTCACTCTTGAGACGTGTTGTGTGCGCACACAGGGACCTGGTGCTCTCACACCTCAGCCGACTAGGGCTTCAGGTCAACTGGGAAAAGAGCAAGCTCCCCCCGGTTCAGAGCATCTCTTTTCTCGGTTTGGAGTTGGACTCAGTCTCCTTGACGGCGTGTCTTATGAACGAGCGCGCCCAGTCGGTGCTGGCCTGTTTGAAGGCATTCAAACAGGGAACAGCGGTTCCTCTGAAACATTTTCAGAGGCTCCTTGAGCATATGGCATTCTCGGCAGTGGCCACCCCGCTCGGGTTGATGCATATGAGGCCGCTTCAGCACTGGCTCCAGACTCGAGTCCCGAGACGGCCATGGTGCCATGGGACACACCGCGTGGCCATTACGTTGGTCTGTCACCGTCTTTTCAGCCCTTGGACCGACCTCTCCTTCCTATGGGCAGGTGTTCCTCTAGAACTGGTCCCCAGGTGCGTCGTGGTCACGACAGACGCCTCCAAAACGGGCTGGGGCGCTGTTTGCAACGGGCACGCAGCCGCTGGACTCTGGACGGATCCGCGACTGCATTGGCACACCAACTGCCTCAAGTTGTTGGCAATTCTGCTCACCCTGCGGAGGTTTCGCCGTTGATCCAGGGCCTCCTCTGGAGTCAGCAGCACTTCAAGTCACTGCAAGCCACTCAGATCCCGGGCAACCTCAACACTACAGCGGACGCGCTGTCACAACAGGTTACCCTCAGGGGAGAGTGGAGACTCCACCTTCAGGTGGTCCAGCTGATTTGGAGTCGATTCAACAGGCACAGGTGCACCTGTTCGCCTCCCAAGAATCCTCCCCACTGCCCGCTCTGGTATGCCCTGACCGAGGCCCCCCTCGGCATAGACGCGCTGGCACACAGCTGGCCCCCTGGCATGCGCAAATATGCATTTCCCCCAGTGAGCCTGCTTGCCCTGTGCAAGGTCAGGGAGGACGAGAAGCAGGTTGTCCTGGTAGCACCCTACTGGCCCACCCAGACGTGGTGCTCGGACCTCACGGTCCTCGCGACAGCTCCCCCCTGGCAAATTCCCCTGAGGAAGGACTGTCTTTCTCAGGGAAGGCGCACCATCTGGCACCCACGCCCAGACCTCTGGAATCTCCATGTCTGGCCCCTGGACGGGACGTGGAAGACCTAAGCTGTCTCCCACCTGCGGTGGTAGACACAATCACTCAGGCTAGGGCCCCCTCTACGAGGCGCCTGTATGCCTTTAAATGGCGTCTGTTCGCTAAGTGGTGTTCTTCCTGTCGGGAAGACCCCCAGAGATGCGCAGTCAGATCAGTGCTTTCCTTCCTGCAAGAGAGGTTGGAAGGGAGGCTGTCCCCTTCCACCTTGAAGGTATACATTGCTGTCATAGCAGCACACCACGACACAGTCGACGGTAAGTCCTTAGGGAAGCACGACCTGATCATCAGGTTCCTAAGAGGTGCCAGGAGGCTGAATCCCTCCAGACCTTGCCTCGTTCCCTCATTGGACCTCTGTAGTTCTTCAGGGTCTACAGGGAGCCCCCTTTGAGCCTTTGCAATCAGCCAAGCTTAAGGCACTCTCCTTGAAGACTGCCCTCCTGACTGCGCTCACTTCCATCAACAGGGTAGGTGACCTGCTAGCATTCTCTGTCAGCGAAACGTGCCTGGAGTCCGGTCCAGGTTACTCTCACGTGATCCTGAGACCCTGATCAGGCTATGTGCCCAAGGTTCCCACCACCCCTTTAGGGACCAGGCGGTGAACCTGCAAGTGCTGCCCCAGGAGGAGGCAGACCCAGCCCTGTCGTCGCTGTGTCTGGTGCGTGCTTTACACATCTATTTGGATCGCACGCAGAGCTTTAGAATCTCTGAGCAGCTCTTTGTCTGCTTTGGTGCACAGCGGAAAGGAAGCACTGTCTCCAAGCAGAGGATCGCCCACTGGCTCATTGACGCCATAACTATGGCATATGTCGCCTAGGACATGCCGCCCCCGGTAGGGCTACCAGCCCATTCTACCAGGGGTGTAACGGCTCCCTGGGCCCTGGCCAGGGGTGCCTCTCTAACTGACATTTGCAGAGCAGCGGGCTGGGCAACACCCAACACCTGTGCAAGGTTCTACAACCTCCGGGTGGAACCTGTTTCGTCCCAGGTAGTGGCACGCAACACAAGCCCGGGATAGCTGGCTGGGTGTATCGCTTGCACATAGCGCCTTCCACCTCCCTTGGAGCTGAAGACGTGTGCCATTAATTCCCTGTAGTGTTCACAAACTTTGTTCCCTGGTTGACTTCCTCCGAGCCCTGTGGCAGTTGGGTTTTTGGAGAGACTCTTTGCCGGCCCAGTACACATGCTAACTAAAATCCCTGTTCGGGGGTAGGTGCTCCGCATGTGGCGGTTCCCTGTAAGGCTAACCCCATGTGATCTATATCTTCCGCTAGTTCATTTTCCTGCTGGCAAACTGCATCTTCCTTGGGCAGAGCCCCTCTGCCCCAGTCTCCATGTTTGTGGTAACTCCTCCCCCATTGGGCAGGATCTACCTTGAAGGCTCTCCACATGGTTGGAAAGACCATGTGATGTATTTTTCCACTTAAATATCCCCCCCTCTTTGGGCGAGGTGTGGTCTCCGCGGTGTCTTCCCCTTGGGAGGGACACTCCCTGACTAGACCTGGCGGCCCAGTCGGATAATCCCCTTCTTTTTTAGGGAGTGGAAAAAGAGAAGGGGAAAAGAGGCCACGACTGGGTTAAGCCTGTCTCTATCTTTGGGTAGTCGACTTGTCCCCAAAAAGGGCCGTTCGACACTCATAACTGTGTTGGGGGAGGTTACGTGTCGACCTGGTATGCTGGCTATGAGGTACACAGCAAGTCTGCCCACCACACACTGCCAGTTCACGTAACACAGTTCAGCCTTGTGGCGTTTTGTATAGGGACCCCTAGTGTCACTACATCGACACCAATGTCGAGTGAGTGACAGATAGGGAACGTCATGGTTACTGGTGTAACCTCCATTCCCTGATGGAGGGAACGAGACGCTGGTCCCTCCTGCCACAATGCTGAACTACCCGCTGAAATGGCCGGTCCTTATATCGGCTCCTCAGCGTAAAACCTGAATGAGTGGTTGCATACCAGCTCCTTTTATACCAGTATGTCCAGGGGAATGCAAATACCACTCGCCAATTTTCATTGGCCTTTTATCAAAGACCAGAGGTGTCTCGGGCTCCTGTACATCACTACATCGACACCAACGTCGAGTGAGTGACAGATAGGGAACTAATTTTTTTTACATTTTTTTAATAATTAAAAATTTACAGTTATCAACAATTATTCATGAGAAGTCAGCAATATCATAATAATCACAATACAAGTAATAGAACTAATGAAGTCAATAGAACAAAAGTACTAATAAATTAAACAGTGCTTTAAAGAGATAATTCACCCAAAAATAAAAATTCTCTCATCATCTACTCGCCCTCATGCCATCCCAGATGTATATGACTTTCTTTCTTCTGCAGGACACAATTTATGATATTTAGAAGAACATTTCAGCTCTGTAGGTCCATACAATGCATGTGAATGGGTGCCAAAATATTGATGCTCCAAAAATCACAAAGGCAGCATAAAAGACTCCAGTGTTTTAATCCATATATTCAGAAGTGATATGATAGATGTGGGTGAGAAACAGATTAATATTTAAGTCCTTTTTTGCTAGAGATTCTTCTCCCTGCCTAGTAGGGGGTGTGACTCACCAAAAACACAAGAAGAAGAATGTGAAAGTTAAAGTCGAGATTGACTGACCAGGGAGGATAATTTATAGTAAAAAAGGACTTAAATATTTATCTGTGGGACGCTGGCTCATCGGCCATGAAGTGGGACGTTGGCTCGTCGATCATGTCTTGGGACGCTGGCTCAGTGGCCATGATGTGGGACGCTGGCTCGGCGGCCATGACGTGGGACACTGGCTCATCGGCCATAATGTGGGACTCTGGCTCGGCGACCATGACGTGGGACTCTGGCTCGGTGATCAAGACATGGAGAGGGGAGAGGACCGACTTGACTAAAGTGACTGTCTAATAATGATGTTTACATACACACACAGTTCTTCTCTAATCTTTGTAGCCATTAGGCTTCAGTTTGATTGTAAAGAGGTGAGCCAGACTTGTGCATCATCTAAAAACTTTTACCATCATAAGTTTATCGATGATTCCTAAAGATTTTTGTTCATGACGTGGGACCCTGGCTCATCGACCATGACGTGGGACGCTGGCTTGTCAACCATGATGTGGGACGCTGGCGACCATGACGTGGGACGCTGGCTCGGCGACCGTGACGTGGGACGCTGGCTCAGCGACCGTGACGTGGGACTCTGGCTCGGCGACCTTGACGTGGGACTCTGGCTCGGCGCCCATGATGTGGGACTCTGGCTCGGCGGCCATGACGTGGATCTCTGACTCAGCGGCCATGACGTGGATCTCTGACTCGGCGGCCATAACGTGGATCTCTGGCTTGGCGGCCATGACGTAGCACTCTGGCTCATTATCCACCTCCCCCACAGTGAAAGTTCAACCACTTATCCACAGGGCAAGGTCGATATATTGAGCCAGATTGAAGGTACTCCAACTGCCAGGCATCCAGGAGTGCACCGGCTCATTCAAGCCTTCATGAAAGTGTTTGAGGGCGATCTCATTGAAGCCTACCTCATCTGCCAGGATGCAGAAGTCCTCCACGTAATCTTCTATAGATCGCTTTCCTTGATGTAAACCTATAAGGATATCCGCTGGTTTCATTCAGGTATTCTGTAACATAGTTGGCAATGACAGGCAGACAATGATGTGTAGAACTCAAGTGCAGTTTATTTCTTATATACGTGGTAAATCCAGAAACATGAAACTAAACAAACATGACTTGACTTGACTTGACACTAAACATAAACATGAGCATGAGCATGAACATGAACATGGACTGGACTTGACTTGACCTTAGCACGCCAGCACAAACAAACATACAAACACTACCTGAACTTGATACAATGGAAACATGAGACTTAAATACATGGACAAGTGAAACATCAACCAATGAACAGACAGAACTATAAACAAGATAACAAGACAATGACCATGAACCAATGACATAACAGAACTATTAACAAGACTATGAACCAATAGGAATAAGACACATGAACATGGGAAACACATGACAAGATCACATGACAATGAAACAGGAAATAACATGACATGGAACTACATTTCAAAATAAAAGACATTAACACAAAACATGACAGGAAAACATGAACATGAACACATCTAGACGTGACACACATTTGATTTTAGATCACTATTGGTTAGGTTTAGATTAAAGTTTTAGGTTAGGGAGGTACATTTTGCTCATTAAAACATCCCAATATTCAATTTCGACACCATTTCACTCGCTTTTGGTGCCCCCCACTGGACATTTCATTGGGAAACTTCAGCCAAACGTACAATAAGGCACGTAATTTTGTTTTGCAAAAATGTTGCCACTGTCACTTAATGTTCACGAGACCAGGCTTTAAAAAAATAAAAACATCAGATCGAATGGCATTTATTTGTAAAGATAGCATAGACACACTTTTCTAGCAAAACATGTAACATCTGGCATCTGGATCTTTGGCATTTGTTGGTTAAAATTTATTGCAAAAATGACTTATAAAAGTGAAGTTTAGAAATAACCTAGCATCATTTGTTTGCAGATGACAATGCATTTTCAGGGCCAAGGTATGGTGCTGTGATTGACACAATTTCCTCTGCTGTTTTTTTTGTTGTTTTTTTTTGTAAAAATGATTAAAACAAAATCTTATTTGCAGGAATGGCAAAAAAAAATAAATAAATAAATAAATAAAAATAAAAAATAAATCCTTTGAATCCTGTTTTCACCTGTTTGCTAAATGCCACACTAGATTTCTTCAGTGTGCTCACGTGTCCATATTTTCATAGATACAAGCAGGTAAATGTTAACATAGGCCATCAGTAGCGTATTTCACATCAGAAGAGCAGGAAAGGTCACCAGAGTCCCTGATGATGTGCTTAGATGAGTGTGACACTAGGCAATGAATGGGACACGTAATCACAACCTAAACTGAGCACTCTGAGATTTATCAGCACAAAGTGATCCAACCTGCCCTTTTGCCTGCTTCTTCACTCTGAGAATGAGAGGGAGATCATACAAGAGGGAAACAGAGAGACAGTGTGAAAACTACTGTAGAAGACAGAGAACCTAGAGGAATTGTCTTGTGTTTGGTTTGATTCACATTACAGTGACCCAAATGTGATTAAACAATTGGCTTTGCTGAGTAAATATATTGCTCTGTCTGAACTAAAATTAATTTCTACCAGTCCTAAAACTGAAGTGGGCCCAGTAAATGCGCAAATAACCACATATTTATTTATAAGGTGCAGCAAGAAGGTTCCCAGTTCAAGTCCTAGATTCACATGGGTTTCCTCCAGGTGCTCTAGTTTCCTCCACAGTCCAAAAATGCAGATCAAGTGAATTGAAGACTCTAAATTGTCTGTATGTGAATGTGTATGTCTGTGTGTCTTAGCCCTGTGATGTACTGGCCACCTTTCCAGGGTGTTTCCCTGTCTTTGGCCTGAGACAGCTGGGATAGGCTGATGGATAGATGTTCAGTAGTATTTGTAAACTATCTCACAAATACATTAATTTGCCACACAGTTGAAGGATACACTCTTGAACTGTTTTTTAACCAAATGCATGAAGCAAGCTGGTGCAGTTTCAATAGGTTCAGTTTTAACAAGAGACAGAGCCTAGCTCATTTCGTATGCTGTAAGTGACACGATGACCTGCTCCGTTTGCCACAAATATTGAAAAAAAATAGCATTATTATTATTATTATTATTATTATTATTATTATTATTATTATAAAATATAATTACATGGCCAGTAAGACCCATCATTATCATTTTGGCAAAAACAATAACAAATAAAATAGATAATCAGCCTGCCAGCATGTATGCCCAACATTTGGAAAGCGAGGCACTTTCTGGAAAACAACGCTACTCAGTTTCTTGTCCAGGCCTCAGTCAGTGTGGCCCTGGACTGCTTGTATCCTCAATATCTCCCCTTGAGTGCATACACTGGTGGCCGAAAGTTTTGAAAAATGTACAGATTTAGCTGTTTCGGAAGGAAATTGGTACTTTAATTCGCCAAAGTGGCATTCAACTGAACACAAAGTATAGTCAGGACATTACTGATATAAAAAAACAGCACCATCACTATTTGAAAAAAGTCATTTTTGATCAAATCTAGACAGGCCACATTTCCAGCAGCCATCACTCCAACACCTTATCCTTGAGTAATCATGCTAAATTGCTAATTTGGTACTAGAAAATCACTTGCCATTATATCAGAGAGTTGAAAGCTATTTGGTTCGTTAAATGAAGCTTAGCAATGTTTGTTTTTGAGTTGCCACAGTATGAAATAGACTGGCATGTCTTAAGGTCAATATTAGGTCAAAAATGGCAAAAAAGAAACAGCTTTCTCTAGAAACTCATCAGTCAATCATTGTTTTGAGGAATGAAGGCTATAAAATGCTTGAAATTGCCAAAAAACTTCATAAAAAGAGAGATGTGGAAGGCCCAGATGTACAACTAAACAAGAGGATAAGTACAACAGAGTCTCTAGTTTGAGAAATAGATGCCTCACATGTCCTCATTCCTAATTCTACCCGCTCAACACTAGTTCCATGTACAACAGTAAAGAGAAGACTCAGGGGTGTATGCCTTATGGGAAGAATTGCTAAGAAAAAGCCACTTTTGAAACAGAAAAACAAAAAGAAAAGGTTAGAGTGGGCAAAGAAACACAGCCATTGGACAACATATAATTGGAAAAGAGTGTTATGGATCTTAACTCCATTGAGATTTTGTGGGATCAGCTAGACTGTAAGGTGTGTGAGAAGTGCCCGACAAGACAGCCACATCTATGGCAAGTGCTACAGGAAGCGTGGGGTGAAATGTCACCTGAGTATCTGGACAAACTGACAGCTAGAATGTCAAAGATCTGCAAAGCTGTCATTGCTGTACGTGGGAGATTTTTTGATGAAAACTCTTTGAAGTAGTTTAAGAAGTTCTGAATTATTATTATTATTATTTTTTTTTTATTTTTTTTTTTTATTGTAATAGTAATTTTTCACATTATTAATGTCCTGACTATACATTGTGATCAGTTGAATGCCACTTTGGTGAATAAAAGTACCATTTTCCATAAGAGCAAAATCTGTACATTATTCCAAACTTTTGGCTGCCAGTGTACAAAATGCAGCTGCTTGACTTGTTAACTTCTATATATTCACTCATGTCACACTTTTGCTCAAGTATCTTCACTGGCTGCCAGTTTCTGCTAGAATTCAATTCAAGACACTTCCTGTCTGACACAGCTGCCAATGGTTCAGTCTAGCACTGCATTACATTCAATCTTTCATCAAACAGTACACCCTAGCCTGACCACATAGCCACTTTTGATCACTTTTCTCCCAAACAGATGTTTTTTTAAAGGTTAATGCTATTGAGTTTTTAATCAACAAGACCTGCCTCCCTACCCTACACCTTAAACCTAAGCAATAGTGTCATAAAAAGCACATGTGACATGAAAAACACAATTATAATGTTCGATTCTATGACAGTTTCAGCTCACCGGTCGACTTACATGCTCTTCAGTACCTCTGTCCTTTGCATTGCAAGTGAAATGCTCTATCTGTTCAGCTACTGCACAATTTGATCTTGTTTGAGCAAGCTCAGAAAACTCTTCAACACACACATTCATTCACTTTCAACCAGTGAAAACAACCCTTTTGCTCTGAAGAACATGTGAATTATTCCTCATGCAGATAATTCTGTGGTGTTCATAAATACTTAATGCAGGTATGACACATTCCATATGAATGTTCAGTGCAGCTAATGGAAACACACTTTAAAGTAAACGTTTGCGATCTCAATTCAACCTTGAACACAAGGAGTGCTATCCTTTATCCAGCTATTCGAGTTTAGGTGGTGCTCAACATCAGCAGCCCTTAATATGATACGATGTCTCTTATAAAACATCTTGATGTGAGATGATATTTCTGGATAATGGCACACAAGTTTTGATACATGGCATATTTCCCTAGTAGTAGAAATGGCATCACATTTGCATCATTTATGATGAAAATTAGAAAGTTATACAACAGATGGCAAGACATCGATATGCAATAATGACCATTTAGAAAAAAAAAACACTCAGTAAGTTCCCCATTTCAATTCAAAACGTACTATTTTTTACAATGTTATATGAACAAAATATGGTGATATGGTGATAAGTCAGAAGACAGCAGAATACTGTGTGTTGTGTTTGCCACTAATGGGACAAAGAGGTAGAACATGAACTGGTTGCTGGCACAACGGCTGCAGGCAACAAATACTGGGAATATAATGGCGGTAACAAGATTTTATTTGCATGTCTGAAAATAATATTCCTCATCATGTGTGATCGGGTCCATCTGAGCATTGTCATGTGGTCATTAGGCTGATGGTAAACACGGCGATGGCTCCACAATGCTAGAGCAGAGAATTCTGGGAAAAGATGACAGCTTATTAGGGTGGCCAAACCTTTTCATGTCAGTGCATTCATTTTCAATGGCTCAGACAGAGAGAGAACAAGAAAGTATGACAGAGAGAGAGAGAGACTGATGATAAAATGGACAGGTGTCTGGGTGAAGAGGGGGCATGTGTCCAGCAGCTGCTTGGCCATGATGAGAGAGAACAGGAGAGGAGGAGCAGGAGGAGAGGAAAGAAGGGCGGCAGCAGGACAGGGCATCCGGGGAAGAGAAGCAGGAACAGAGAGGAGGAGAGGAAGCAGAGAGGAGAAAGCATGATTTGCTGTTGGCGTGAGAAATACACACAAATTAAAACAAATAGGCAGCATGCCACAAATACACAGACTTTAACACATGAATAAGTGTCACACACACGCTCACACAAATAGTACATTGTTATGTTATACACCGATCAGCCACAACATTAAAACCACCTACCTAATATTGTGTATGTCCCCCTCGCACCGCCAAAACAGCGCCAACCTGCATCTTAGAATAGCATTCTGAGATGATATTCTTCTCATCACAATTGTACAGAGCGGTTATCTGAGTTACCGTAGACTTTGTCAGCTCGAACCATTCTGGCCGTTCTCTGTTGACCTCACTCATCAACAAGGCATTTCTGTCCACAGAACTGCCGCTCACTGGATGTTTTTTGTTTTTGTCACCATTCTGAGTAAATTCTAGAGACTGTTGTGTGTGAAAATCCCAGGAGATCAGCAGTTACAGAAATACTCAAACCAGCCCATCTGGCACCAACAATCATGCCACGGTTTAAATCACTGAGATCACATTTTTTTCCCCATTCTGATGGTTGATGTGAACATTAACTGAAGCTCCGGACCCGTATCTGATTGGTATTATGCACTGCACTGCTGCCACACGATTGGCTGATTAGATAATCACATGGATGTTTGTTGATGCCAGACGGGCTGATTTGAGTATTTCTGTAACTGCTGATCTCCTGGGATTTTCACACACAACAGTTTCTATAATTTACTCAGAATGGCGACAAAAACAAAAAATATCCAGTAAGCGGCAGTTGGAAATGCCTTGTTGATGAAAGAGGTCAACAGAGAATATCCAGACCGGTTCGAACTGACAAAGTCTATGGTAAATCAGATAACCTTTTTTTGTGTGAGACCAATTGTGGTGAGAAGTATATAATCTCAGAATGCTATTCTGAGATGCAGGTTGGCGCTGTTTTGGCGGCACAAAGGGGACTTACACAATATTAGGCAGGTGGTTTTAATGTTGTGGCTGATCAGTGTAGTATGTTAGCAGTCATGCTCATTAACAAAACAAGCTCTTCATTTAATCAATAATATGCAAGTGTGTATTTGCATGTACAGAATGCAAACTCACAGTGGTAATCCTGGCATTTCCATAAAATGCTAGATTTAAAGGAATATTACGGGATAAAAACAACTTATGCTTAATCAACAGCATTTGTGGCATAATGTTGATAAAATTTTTTTTTTTTTTTTTTTTTTTTTTTACTTGTCCTCCCTTTTCTTAAAAAATGGAAAAATCTCAGTAACAGTAAGGCACTTACAATGGAAGTCAATGAGGCCAATATTATACCACAACTCTGTCGATTGAGCTTAACTTGTATCAAACCCAGAATATTCCTTTAAGTAATGGTTAGTGGTGTTTGCCACCACAATGCTAGGGTGTTGTGGGTGGGTGGTTGCCAGGGTGTTGCTATGTGGTTGCTAAGGTGTTTTTAATGCATTGCCATGTTGTTGCTATGGTGTTTTAGGTGGTTGCTAAATCATTATAATATTCTTATCCCTAGATATGGCTTGGGTGCCTCCTTTAATGTAAGTCTATGGGATTTTTTGCCCATTTTCAGGCAGACATTTTAAGCCCAATTGCTTAGAGAAGTAATAGCACACATCTTCTGAACAAGCTGCAGTTTGAGGTATCATTCATATCACTACTCATCATAGTGATTTGATTGCCTGCATTTTTCTCAGGAATTCCATTTTAGCAAAGGAAATGCTTTCACAACCAAAATGGAGGACAGACAGAGCGAAGGACTACAAGCAAAGACAGTCAGAGAGAACGTATGTAAGAGAGAGAGAGAGTTCTGGCAAGATGAGTGATAATCAGATGAATTCAGCATGGCTCTGGGCCCTCACTGCTTTCATTCCAGCGGCAGCTGCAACGGCTTGGGCTGACACCACTCTTGTAAAAGAGAGTTGATTCAGAGTGTGTGCGCACACACGTGAATGTGTGTCATTATGTTGAGTTGTTCTGTCTGCACATACTAAATCTGAGCCAACAGTGCCCTCACCAGGCCAAAATTTTATACACTTTTATTTTCGTCTCTCTTGTTGTCTTTTTATTCTAGTTTAAATTAATGGGGTGTTGGTTTGGGGGATACACACACATACACACTCACAGGCTAATGAGTAATAAGACAGTCTAATTTAGCTGGTATACAGGATGCACACTCTTAATCCTAAAAGAGCATATTAAACACACTTAAACACATACAGTATACACACTGGTTTAACAGACACACTCTGGTTGTTGAAAGACAGACTAGTTAACTGTTCACAACAATGCAGTGTAGTGAGCTGGAATTTGTGTGTGCATTGCAAACAAACCCTGTCCTTAATCAGTGCCTTTGCCGTGTTTTCCAGTAAAACCATCTTCACATTGTTAAAGCAAGATACATTTATCTGAGAACCATTGCAGCATAAGTAGCAAGACTAGTTTTCAGAGAATGTTTCTTAAATATACACTGATCAGCCACAACATTAAAACAACTGACAGGTGAAGTGAATAACATTTATTATCTCATTACAATGGCACCTGTCAAGGGGTGGGATATATTAGTCAGCAAGTGAACAGTCATTTCTTGAATATCATATGTTGGAAGCAGGAAAAATGGGCACACGTAAGGATCTGAGTGACTTTGACAAGGGCCAAATTGTGATGCCTAGACGACTTGGTCAGAACATCCTGTCCACTAATGATGGGTCGTTCATGAACGATTCTTTCATTTTGAACGAATCTTTTATGTGACTCAGAAGAACGAGGAGTCTCAGAGAGTGATTCATTCATTTTGTGTTGGCCGTGCATGTGCATTGCACAACCTCCGTTCGTTTGTTACGAGAAAACCGCATAGGCGCTGTACAGGAAACAGAAATGATTAGTTCACCTTTCAACCCTTTTGGTCCGAGTCATTCGTTTTTTTGTCACGTGACAGCCGTATGTGCTATGCATTGCTCACACAGGAAACAGAAATTATTAGTTCACCTCTCGATTCTTCTGGTCCCAGTCGTTCGTTATTTTGTCACGTGACAGCCGTATACACTATGCATTGCTCACACAGGAAACAGAAATGATTAGTTCACCTCTCGAGTCATCTGGTCCGAGTCATTCGTTCTTTTGTCACGTGACAGCCGTATACGCTATGCACATACGGCTGTCACGTGACAAAAGAACGAACGACACGGTCAAGAAGATTCCAGAGGTGAACTAATCATTTCTGTTTCTCATAATTTGCCATTGGCTGCATTATCAATTTGTCCTTATTGGGACTATAATCAATCAAAGTGTTGGGGGGATTTCGCTATTGAAAATGTAACATTTTAATTTAATTCTGCTCAAATGTACGAAATGACTTGAATAAAGATTTGTTCATTTTGCTGAACGAGACTCAAAGATTCAAGTCAGTAAAATGATCCAATCTTCCCATCACTACTGTCCACTAGGGGTGTAACGGTTACAGTTTCTCACGGTTTGGTTTGTATCACGGATTTAGGGTCATGGTTTTGGCACTGTTCAGTATTTTTTATGTTCAGGGGGGAAAACTAATACTGCCAAATCCAAAGTAAAAATATTTAATTGGTAACAGACACTTCAAGAGATTTGCCTTCACTATAAATAACCATGGTTTTACTACAGTAACCATAGTTTAAACAATGAATTTGTAGTAAAAATCATAGTTAACAAAAATTAACATGGTTACTGTCATGGTTACAATACTATAGTAAAATCAAGATTACTATATGGAAACTACAGTATTACTGTTGTAAAACAATGGTTAATTGCATCAAAACTATGATTTCTACCAAAAAAAAAAAAAAAAAAAAAAAACAGGTGACAGCAGTAATTTTTACTTCAGTCATGACTACTACAATATTACTATAGTAAAACCATAGTTACTATATGGCTTCTACAGTATTATTACATAAAACCATGGTTATTTCTAACAAAACCATGATTTCAGCTAAGAAATCCATGGTGACAACAGTCCTTGTTATTACACTCATGGTTACTACAATATTACTATAGTAAAACCATGGTTAATTTTTGTTAGGGTCCTTAACTATAAAAAAATAAAAATAAAAATAATAATAATAATAATTAATTACTAACTCAACATTTTAACTTAATACCTGCAGTATTACGCTACATGCATCAACATAAAGTGCATTTAAAACTCAACTCATCGTATATTCAACTTTCAGAATCTGTACATCACTATATAAGAAATACATTTGCTATTAAAATTAATACGAGAATGGATGTCATAACAGGACTCGAGTATTTTAATCATATGCGGAAATCCCACATCTTCATCAACTTTGGTTATGAACACCCAAAGCGCTTTAGTTCTTGTTTCATGTCTGTCCGAACTAGCACTGAGTGCCTGCTTAAAGATGGAAGGGAGTGTGTATGTGTGCAGTTTCGGGCTCACCTGCGGCTCTGTGTGCACTGCGCACTATATATCCTCAGGTGATGTCAGAGTAAATAGCTTATCAAATATCGATGTACCAGTATACGGCACTCGCGTCAAGCAATGTCTGCAAACAGTGCCTGTTTTGTAAACTTTTTTTGACCATCGCTGTTGTAATTGACTGCAAAAAGACATTCATACCACCTACCTAAAGATTGTTGCAGACCACGTACACCCCTTCATGGCAACGGTATTCCCTGATGGCAGTGGACTCTTTCAATAGGATAATGCGCCCTGCCACACTGCAAAAATTGTTCAGGAATGGTTTGAGGAACATGACAAAGAGTTCAAGGTGTTGACTTGGCCTCCAAAATTCCCAGATCTCAATCCAGTTGAGCATCTATGGGATGTGCTGGACCAACAAGTCTGATCCATGGAGGCCCCACCTCGCAACTTACAGGGCTTAAAGGATCTGCTGCTAACGCATTGGTTCCAGATGCACAAGAAAACCTTCAGAGGTTTTGTGGAGTCCATGCTTCAACGGGTCAGAGCTGTTGGGACCTACACAATATTAGTCAGGTGGTTTTAATGTTGTGGCTGATCAGTGGAAGTAATTATGAATAGTTTGTCTGGTTCCATTGGCAGAATTTTTTCAGTATAAACCTCGCTAAATGTATTATTTTATTTCTTACTTTCTAGCAGGCATTTTTTATTTTTTATTTTTTTATTTTTTTGCAGTGTCAGGATGAGGGTAGATCTTCCATACCGTAATTACAAGCGGCATCATTATATTGCCAATTCAAGCAGCACACGTTCACAAATTACACCTCTCGTGCCTTAACACACACACAAACACTCTCTCTCTCTCTCTCTCTCTCTCTCTCTCTCTCTCTCTCTCTCTCTCTCTCTCTCTCTCTTTCTCTCTCTCTCTCTCTCTCTCTATCTCTCTATTACTCAGTTTCTCAATTCAGGTCATTTTACTTGTTCCCATCATTGGCTCATATTCTTAAGTTCCTCATTTATTATTTCATATGTTGTCCCTGTTCTGTCTTTTTACCATCCCTCTGTCCTTTTCCTATTGCTCTCTCTGTCTCTCTCTTTCAGTGACAGCATGCTGAGCTGAGCTGTTACAGGCTGAATACTAAAGCGTTGATCCATATCAGCGATGTTGAGCATCCAGAAGACTTCAGCCAGAAAAGAGAATCTTAATACAGCACAGTGGCATTTACACAGACAAACACACCCACACACTGTCTATCACCTCTTCACACATAGTAAGCCCATACTCGTACATGACAGGGACTGTAAAAACTCTTCAGCAGAGTAATTTCCCTTTGTGGAAACAAAGACAAGTGTCTTGTCTTCAGCGGTGACCGTTTCTGATAGCACGTTCAGTCTTTGAGTGACCACAGTCTGGATGAGCCGAATCGGTAGTATTTGTAGCTTTCTCACCCTGTTGGTAAAACCAAGTCATGCCAGCTTAAGGGGCTGTTCACATCGAACGTGTTCTTGGGATAAAAAAGGCAAGATGGAGCCCAATGAATAGAACAGAATGCAGGTGTCTCAAGACATGTTTTTAAAAGTTGAAGTTCTTTAACTTGACACCGCTGAGAAAGACACTGAAAAGACAGCAAGACATTGTGCAATGGACAAAGACGTTCATATAGCATGTTATATAGAAAAACAATTGGAAAATAGTGTGGATGGACACAATAACACATTGGACTTGTTTTACTCTGTCACTTGGTCTGGATCTCAAAGCTTAAATCTTTCTTGAGAGAACACTTATTGTCTCAGGTGAGACTGCAGTCTATTTCCAACATACAAAAGATTATAATTACCTCAAGCACAGGTTAGTGTGGTGTTTTTCACCATTATGAATTGAAATGAATGCTGCATTCAGCATTTCCTCTATTTCAGAGAACAAGTTTGGGTCTTGGGGTTTGCAGAAAGCTGTCCATGGTATGGATCTGTATGGAAAGATTTTCAGGACTATTTTCAGAACAAATTACAAATTGTATTTGCAAGTGCGTTTTCTATTTGTGGACACATACATTTTGACATAATCCAAATGCAAATGCAATTGCAAATTGCGTATTACCATTTGCATTTTCATTTACACAAACGTACAAAGTCTGTCAAATTTCAATTGGAAAATCAAAGTCCTTTTGCAATTGCATTTCCTATGTCTTACAATTTATGACCCTGTCATAATGAAAAAGCAATATTAATTACCCCGTTTGGTATTTCACTTCCTCGGCATCCTGTATGGAGCCTGCCAAAATTCAAATGGAACCGCAATTCCCTTTGCACTTGCATTTCCAATGCCTTACAGAGACACCTGTCAATCAGTTTTGGGGGTGAGAGTTTATACTGTGGGGCGTGTTTGTAATTGGAAGTGACATTAGTCACAATCGACCGCATTTTAGAGAAACTGCCACCTTGCTCTTGACGGCCAAGAAGGAGATCTGTGTTTCTGTACATTACTTTATTTAAACTTTCCACTAGGGATGGGAAATGAAGCTGAGTGAATCTCTGATACTTTCTGCTGAGTGCTTCAGGAAAAGTTTCAAAGGCTCAGGAGTGTCGAAAACCATCTAGTGGTTGGTCAAATATAAAGTAGTCATAAACACAGATGTACAACTCCGTTGGATGGAGTGCCTGTTAAAGTTTTAATCTATTATGAACAAATAAAAGCATTACAACGCTAAGTGCATTTATTTTAAGCTTCTGATAATATTCATACATTAAAATGTGGCAATACATTTCAATGAGTGAATATGATTCAGTGTTATAAGAATAAGAATAATAATACATAAATTTGACTAACAGAGTTGTTTGAGGCAAGTAAATTGTGTTTTCTAATTATTTTGTGGTTTTTATACTATTTGTAAGACAGGTTATATGATCATGTAATATTAAAGCCATTTCTAATTAGATCTAAACTTGAAGCGCTAATGTGACTGCACAGAAAGTGATGCCAGAGTCCTTCTAAAATGGAGCCTGCAAGGCTTGCATAGAATAGCGTACACTGCGGTCCCATAGACATTCTATGGGCGGTACACTGGCGAGGAGACAAGTGGACATTCTTTTTGAATGGATGTCTATGGAGAAGATGCTTCATGATGCTGAATACACCACTTTTGTAAGGAAACAGCTCATCACTTAATCCAATCCACGCTTCGATATGGGGCTTCATTGGAAATTGTGCTGAGTACTCGATACTCACCTTGAAGCTGTCTTATGTAACATCACTACCGTGTATTGATTTCAGAGAATCTTTGCGCAGCTTCATTTCCCATCCTTAGTGAAAAGTTTAAATAATGTACCCAAAGGCACATCTCCTTCTTGGCCGTCAACAGCAAGGTGGCAGGTGCTCTAAAATGCGATCAATTGTGACTGATGTCACTTCCAATTACAAACCCCACAGTATAAATTCTCACCCCCAAAACTGATTGACAGGTCTGTCTGGTAGGCATTGGAAATGCAAGTGCAATGGGAATTGCGATTCCCTTTGAATTTTGGCAGGCTCCATATGGGCGCTGAGTAAGTGAAATAGCAAATGGGGTAATTAATATTGCTTTTTCATTATGACAGGGTCATAATTAGTAAGACATAGGAAATGCAATTGCAAATTTGGCAGACTTTGTATGTTTGTGTAAATTAAAATGCAAATATGCAATTTGCAATTGCATTTGGATTGTCACAATTGATGCATCCACAAATAGAAAAAAGCAATTACAAATACAATTTGCAATTGTATTTGCCTGAAGTCCTGAAAATTCTTCCATAGATCTGGGCTTCAAGGGGTCTAGTCTTGATCTGGTATTTAGGCGGTCAGTTGTTGGTTTGGTTTGAATCTTGGAGGGTCTAGTCTGGACTCCAACTTTTCTAGAAACCAGGTACCTTGATTTAAAGCACAAAACTGTTTAAGGAATCTTCGGCATCTCCAGTTGGCAGTACTACCAGTTATTGCGGAAAGCATTTAATTTTTGTGCTGATACAATCGAACACACACACCAGTGCACCTGGCCAGCCCACAGGCTCACACCTCTGAATTTCCAATAAGCATTAACTACTTTAAATAGAGATGGTCTTCAATCTTAGCTTGATTAGCCGCTGGCCTCTAAGTGAAGTACAGATAAAGGTGGCAATTTAAGCACTAATGCAACACATTACTGGGTCGTGTTAAAATGAGTAACGCTACTCCCCAGCACATAGCCTCACATTTGTAAAATAGAGTGGTTTATGATGAATGCCACCTATAATGTCTGCTTGCATCGGTTTTTAATCAGTAACCACACACACAAAGACAATAAAGGATGAGCTTTGAGAGTGTTATAAAACAACATGATAGAACATGTTTGGGGTTTTTATGAGACTCGAGTGTATGTTCAGAAGCAGCTAATGCTGCTATTATAGTTATCAAAGGCAGCGAGAGCTCGTTGTATGAGTCTTCTGAGATCAATACAAAGATCATCGCAGCATTACAGAGGAATCTGATGAGGCCAGTCTCATCTAAAGAGACACACACACGGTCACAGACCACAAACACTGAAAATAAAAAAGCATGTGCAAGTGTTTAAAATATGTCGCTATTTCTTGCTTAAGATATCACTTTGGTTAAAGGAATGGTTCAGCCATTCCGCCTCATGAATTACCACAAAAGTAATCCATATGGCTTGTGTGCCACATTCCAATTCTTCTGAAGCCAATAGCTTTAAAATGAAAAACAGACTGAAATTCAATTGTTACAGAAAATGTAGTTTTCAAATCTCATTCACAAATGTGCACATTCAAATCAGGTACGTCACGATTGGTCCCGAGTCACACAAAAACCAGTGGTGTTTGATATGACTGATCATGTGATGCTACCATAAACACATGAAGGTGAGAAAACAATTTACCACCATCTGGTAGAATGGTTCTCGTTGTGGAACCATGCCGATATGGATTAGAATGGACTGACTGACATGTGACTAACTTTGTGTCGCCACGTCACTAAAGCCGTTCCACCGGCACGGTTCTCTGTCCTTAGTATGGTTAGTTAACTGCACTGTGAAATCCTGACTGGGAACGGTGTGTAATCATACCATAAGGTGTAATGTGTAAATGTGTAAATGCTGCTAGAACTGTTACACACTGTGCTCAGAACCGTTTGGATCTATGGTGGAAAAGCAGCCAATGACAGAATTTTAATTTATAATGTGAACTATCCATTTAAGTAGGCCTATTTCTGAGCCCCAGACAGATCGGGTGAATTCGGTGAGCAACTACTTTTTCTGACAAACCTGAAACGCTTCTGACATATTCTACAACTTGACACTTTTTGATTGATTGCTTTTCCTGGCAAACTGTATAGTGTATCCAGGAAGTATAGTCCATTCATTTTCCCAAATGGCACTTTCCATTTTCTATCCCTCCAGAATATTGTGAATAATTTTAAGATGCTGGGCAACTTTTTCTGGGCATCAGGCCTTTTTCAGCCTTTATCATGATGAACGTGTTGATAAAGCTGGTAGGTTTTTCTTTCCTCTTATGTTCCTCAAATGCAGTGCAGAACTAATCAGATTTGCACTTATTGTTGTTCCATTGCTTTTCTTGGCTGATGTAATTTGAATAATTTTAGGGGCAGGCAATGGCCTCAGTTCTATTACTGCACATACTGGTCTTCGTATTGATCAGGTTGGCACCAGATGGGGTTTGTTAGGCTTTACCTCCTAGCTGCTGTTGTTAATCAGATAGGCTCTGCTGGGCATTGCAGAGCTGTTCTCTCGATCTGACATTGGATGGCATTTCTTCTCCTTTTGGTGAGTCTTTCATCAGATTTGGCTCAATATGTAGAACAGGTTTCTGCCATTCAATAACCTTTTTTAATCAGTGGATTCACAGAATGTTCTGCACATGACTCTAAATGCCTGATTCACTATAATAGAGTTATTTTTATTGGAGACTTCCATGATGGACTGCTTTGGTCTGTCTGATTTGCAGCGTTACTCATGTTTAAAGATGTGCTCTCTTGTCTATTAAGAGATCCTTTAATCTAAATAGCTGGTCTTGGTTCTGCCTGTCTTTATAGCCTGGGGCCTCATAGTGGCCTCCCTACAGTGCTGGCTAATGTAGCCAATAACACACTCACGGCAGGGGAAAGGACGCTTATACACATACATGTAGACACACTCTCTCTCACAAACTCACGCACTGCAGGGGCCTGAGCTCAGAACAATACATCAAAGACAAAACCATCAGAGGCACAAGTACATGATGGATTTATCCAGGATGGAAGGATGAGGGGTGAATGGAGAGGGTCCAGTCTCCTAGTGTGGAAAAACAGTCCTGATGAGCTCATTTAGGAATCATTTTTATGAAGCATGGATTCATAGTATTAGCTCAGACCCCCATTAGATGGAGAAGCAAGTCTTAAAAAATAGGGTATTAATATTTTGATGAATGAGATGACATTATAGCTGCAATATTTGTCACTTTTTGCTACAATGTTAATGTTTAAAAAATTAAAAGTTGGTGATCTTGCTCAACTAATAACTCACTTTTGATCCGAATGGCTGTCTTGAGTCAAGATGGAGCCCAGTGTACGGTTTTAACGTCCTCCAAACTGCTGCGTGTCCTTCAACCCCTTCTGTTTCTCATTTACTGGCAAGAAATAATAGGGCCATTAAAATATCTATTATAAGAGCACACGTCAAGAAATAAGCAGAAGGAAATAGGATGGAGGAGTGCTGACGCCTGATATAAATATGACAAGTGTGATTTAATAAGAGCTTGTTCTCTGGTTTTGAGAAACGCCAGGGCACCTCTGCATGTATGACACAGTGGGTAGAAAATAGTAAAAAATTGAAGGAATGTGTAAAAAGTATTCATGATACATTACTTGACCAGATGAGAAAGGCTTTTATAGAGATCAAAAAGAATATCCTCTCTCTTTCTCTACAGGGACACACAACCTGAACAATGAAATCACAAACTTTGACTGTGACAGTTAGAAAGGTTAATTGGTTTAATGGTAAATGTGAGTGTGTGTACCTACCGTATTCCCTCAGAAGACTAAATATGATGCATGAGTCACATGGACTATTTTTATGATACAAATTTTTCTTCCCTTTTTTGTTTCACAAAAGAAAGTTGTACATATTTTCTACTGACATGAGGGTGAGTAAATTATGACATAATTTTAATTTTTGGGTGTGCTTTATATGTACTCTCTATATATAGTTCTTTACACTGATCAGCCACAACATTAAAACCACTGATACTGTAGGTGAAGTGAATAACATTTATTAAGGGGTGGGATATATTAGGCAGCAAGTAAACAGTCAGTTCTTGAATTTCATGTGTTGGAAGCAGGAAAAATGGACAAGCATAAGGATTTGAGCAACTTTGACAAGGGCCAAATTGTGATGGCTAAATGACTGGGTCAGAGCACCTCCAAAATGGCAGGTCTTGTGGGGTGTTCCTGATATGCAGTGTAAGTACCTATCAACTTACAGGACTTAAAGGATCTGCTGCTAACATCTTGGTGCTAGATACCACAGGACACCTTCAGAGGTCTTGTGGAGTCCATGCTTCGACAGGTCAGAGCTGTTGTGGCGGCACGAGGTGGACCTACACGATGTTAGGCAAGTGGTTTTAATATTGTGGCTGATCGGTGTATATACTGTATGTTTTATAATACATTGAGAATGTGACATAGTTCATGTGCATTAATATTGTAATTATTGAATTGTTCTCTTGATAAAAACACTAAGTCACAGTGATAATATCTGTGTATTTAAAGTAACTTAAGAATATAGTGAAATAGTGCTCATTAAAGGCATAGTTCACCTAAAAATGAAAAGTATCTTATCATTTACTTACCCTCATGCCATCCCAGATGTATATGACTTTCTTTCTTCAGCAGAACACAAAAGAAGATTTCTAGAAATATATCTCAGCTCTGCAGGTCCATACAGTGCAAGTGAATGGTGATCAGACCTTCGTAGCACTAAAAATAAGGAAATAAACAAACAACAACAACAATAATAATAATAATAATAATAATAATGGAGCAAAAAAGTAATTCGTATGACTCCGGTGTTTGAATCCATATCTTCAGAAGCAAGGTGTGGGTGAGAAACAGAACAATATTTCAGTCCTTTTTTACTCTAAATCTCCACTTTAACTTTCACTTTCAGATCTGAAACTAAATAGGCACCACACGTGACACTCAGATGTAAAAGTGAAAGTAGAGTAAAAAAAGACTTCAATTTTGATTGAACACCTAAGTTTCTCACCCACACCTATTATATCGCTTCTGAAGGTATGGATTTAACCACTGGAGTCGTATGGATTACTTCTATGTTTCCTTTATGTGATTTTTGGCACGAGGGTGAGTAAATGATGAGATAATTTAAATTTTTGAGTAAACTATCCCTTTAACACTAGATAACAAGCACTTTCTGTCAGGTCAAACACAAGGAAAAATGATAAAAACCATTTCATCAGCCTGCAGTCATCAGCCTCATCTCCTGAACTTTAAGTGACCAAGGCAATATTTTTTTTCAAAATGAAATTATGTGCTTCATTACAAGTATCGCTGCAGTTTCTCTGTGGAATTTCCAGAAGAGGGCGTAATCAGACAATGTTTTAAAGATGAATATTAGATGAAGATGGACTCAATGAGTAAAACGTACCTCCCTAACCTAAAATCTTAACCTAAACCTAACCATTAGTGTCCTAAAAGCAAATGAGAGGTGAAAAAAACAGACATCCTTACCCATAATCAACATCTAAACCTAACAGATAGTGTCCTAAAAGCAAAGCACATGAACAGCACATTTTCTGAAGCAACCACCTCATTTTGTATAGCTTCTGTGACACTCTTGTCTCACGTGTCAGCTTGTGTGCTTAGCTGGGCTCGAGCCGCAGTCTTCTGAGTCCAAAATCCAATACTCTTTTAGGTGAGCTATCAGGCAAGCTAATCACATTGGAATATGTGTTTAAATGTAGGGGAGTCCGTAAAAGCGTTAAAATGTATAGTTCTCAAATGATGCGCTAGAGTAAAAGTGTTTCGATATCATAACATAGTAGTGTGTGAGTAACAGAGTGAAAAATACGTGTTTATAAAGTTACAATCAGCCTTCGTAGTGAAAAGATGTGTGTGAAAGTGAATAAAATGCAGAAAACTTCGACTAAACATAGAACGAGGCACCTAAAAGTCAGTTTTAACAAAAATTTTGTTTTATTAACATTCATTCTTCGAGACTAGGTTGGTTTTCATTTCACCTTTTTCAGTGTTGTTTTGAAACAACAATTGCCCCAAACTTCTACATGAAGCAGTAAGATCAACAGCAAAGCAAATACTAATTGTATTATTGTTACAGGTTCTATTTCAATCACTGCATTATTAAAATAGCAGTACATGGATTCATATCCAAAAATGCTCACCATTTTATAAGGAATAAAAGGACAACTCTGATTGTTGTGAAATCCCAACACAACCAACAAGTGTTTCTCTAACTAACAAGTGTTGAGCTACATCTAAGTAGATTTGGTTTGACCTCATAAATGTGGCCTTAATATAGTGCAGTTCTTTCCTCATTAAAAGCATAAGCATATAAACTCAGTTAATTTCCCACACCATTGCAGCCAAATAATCAGTCTCTGACTGCATTCTAAATTTAGCAAATGTCACTGCAGAAACAAAATCTTATTTGAATATGCATCTGTCTTGGGCATAGAAAAACAAAAAACAAAACAAGAGCTTGAAAATAATTTCTGCAATTTTGTGAAGGGTAACGGAAACCATTTCTCTGCCCTGTTTGCTAATAAGCTATACTCTGAGCAAGGAGATGAATATACCATTGGCTTTAGCAAAAGGAGTCTTAGTTACATACAATCCAATAAGTACTTGATCAGTGCAGGCCAAATAACAACATGTTAACATTTAAAAATTAAATAATAAAGAAAAAAAAATATATGTTCCAGACTCTCTCCTTCTTTCTGTATCATTACATCCTGAATCCTGATTGGGTTTGAGTTGCTATAGCAACCTTACTGTGAGAGGTGCAGAGCGTGTTAGTTTTGAAAATTGATGAGTCAAAGGTTGGGTTAGCTGCCACTCTTTAATACAGGACTACTAAGAAAGTGTAGTCATTATTTGCAAAATTATTATTATTATTTATTTATTTATTTATTTATTTATTTATTTATTTATTATAAAGAATAGTGAGATGTAAATCTTAACTTTACATTCATTTTATCATCAGTTATACAGTCAATTTAAATAACTGTTAGATATGGTCCATAATGTGCACATATTTGTGAGTAACATGGTGCTAAACTCTCCAATGAACTCCTGATTTGAAGCTATGCATAAAAACATGTACAGTATTACTCTCAGAAAGCTTTAGACAGTCTGCACTTGTTTAAAATGCAGCCTTGTTGCCTTGAGGCACAACACAAATCTTTGTTTCTGCAAATATGGGAAAGCAGTTAAGTTACTGTAGAAGTATGTGGAAATGTGCTTTTGTTGTTGCACTTCCATTGAAGTCTTGCCAACTGCAGCAACTGCAAACAGTTCACATTACAGTTTAGTTTCTTATGTTTTAACAATAGTTGAAAACCTGAAGCAAGCTGTGCTATTTGTTGTATTTATGGCATTGATTTTATCTCTAATTCAGTCTACTTTTAACTCTAGTCTATTTCCTTGTGGATAGACTATCTGTTTTATAGTTAAAGTACATTTTTAAAATGGCTGGTGTGCTCCAGTGGGTTGATGTAATCTCCATGGAACAATGTCAGATTGTGGGATTTCTTTCTGGTGTCACAAGGAGAATGGGAATACCCATTTTGATACTAGCTTTGCATAGTTACAAATAAGGCAAATAAGAACAAGCCAAAGGGTCAAACACTGACTTATGTTCTATTTCTAGACATTCTTTCTTGTTTCAGTCTATTGGTTAAATAGCTATACGTGCAGGGGCCTGGGTAGCTCAGCAAGTATTGACGCTGACTACCACCCCTGGAGTCACGAGTTCGAATCCAGGGTGTGCTGAGTAACTCCAGCCAGGTCTCCTAAGCAACCAAATTGGCCCGGTTGCTAGGGAGGGTAGAGTCACATGGGGTTACCTCCTCATGGTCGTGATTAGTGGTTCTCGCTGTCAATGGGGCGTGTGGTAAGTTGTGCGTGGATCGCAGAGAATAGCATGAGTCTCCACATGTTATGAGTCTCCGCGGTGTCATGCATACCGAGCCATGTGATAAGATGCGCGGATTGAATATCTCAGAAGCGGAGGCAACTGAGACTTGTCCTCCGCCACCCGGATTGCAGTGAGTAACTACACCACCACGAGGACCTAGTAAGTAGTGGGAATTGGGCATGCCAAATTGGGGAGAAAAGGGGATAAAATTTTTCTTTATAAAAAAAAGCTATGTGAAAACACTGCTTGTGATTCATGATAGCTTTTTAAAAGAAATATATTTCAGTTAAGCACACAGACTGAGAAGCACATCTGTGCACAAGTGTGTGTGTTCATGTGTGTGTCAGGACTGCTTTGAATGAGTTAAGGCATCATCAGCACTTTGTGAATGGGCTCTAATGGGAAGTGTGTGTCCCACTGGGGCCTATCTGCCATTTAACTGAGATAGCTGCTTATATTTGACTAGATAATTCCATGCCAGCTGCTAGAACTTAAACAGTGGGTGAAGTCCACAAATGTTATGTAGAAATGTGCTGTTTAGTCAGGAGACTATATTTTGTTGAACTCAATGAGTAAAACGTACCTCCCTAACCTTTATATTAAAAATTGTGAATGTTTACCCTACTGAAAATAAATGGCTTGGCAAAATAAATAAATAAATACTTATCCTGATGTCACTTCAAATGCCTATGACTTCGTTCTTCAGTGGAACACAAAATAGAATATTCTGAAGAATATAAAAAGGAAGAAAAGGACCACAAAATAAAATATATTAAAGAATCTTAAAAAAAAAAAAAAAAAAGTACCAAAAGACCCTAAAATACCTTTTTTGTTTTTTTGTTTTAGGGTCTCCGTTTTCCGGGCCGGCTCAGAAACTCTTAAATATATACAGTATATGTGTGTGTGTGTGTGTATGTGTTTCACAGAAGAAATTACATCATATGTGTTTGAGATGACATGGGAATGACAGAATCTTAATTTGTGAGTGAACTATTCTTTTAAGAATGCTAGGTCACACTGTACATATAATGTTTGCTGAGGGACAAAAAAAGTGAGTCCTTCCCCTAAGCAGACATGCCATGCCTGTTTCTACTTAGCTTGGCAACAAAAGAAGAAAGCAGAAAGCATGAGAAAGGAGAAAAGTATGTGCAGAAAAAGAAACGAGACGGTAAGGATGGAAGCGGGAGAGGAAAGGCAATAGCATTCAAACTGTAATGTGAAAAACAGGAGGGGGTGTTTGATATTATCAGTTTTGAGGCACCGTAGATCATCTCCAAAATCGAATTATCCCCTAAAGGAAAACACGACAGCGAGAATATAGAGGGGGCAGGATGTTGAACTGCAGGACGGGAGAGAAAAGGAGGGAGATGCTAAATCAGACTCCATTTTCCACTTTTTCATTTTAGTAATCGCACACGCTCCACCGGACCGGCTTCATCCCACATCTCACAACTCCATTACCACGGCAACGAAGGGCTTTTGTGTGTCTGCAACAGAAAACAGCCGGGACAGATGGGGAGGGGACTGAGAGCAAAGGTGAATTTAAGAATACAAGAGAGGGTAAAAAAGAGGGAAACAGGAATTTCTTCCAATGCAACTAGCTCTCTGGCATCATAATATATTTCTAATTACCATTCAAGTAGGAACAGAGATAGATGAAAGAACAACATTCAAAGAAACAGCAAGGCCAACCTTTTATTTTGGCTTCACAATGCTATGATAAGAAATATGCTCAACAGGCATGAAATATACAGTAGACAATCCAGAACACACAAACCTTGTTATGTTCGACTTAACATTTTCTCCAATAAACATTGTGAAGGCTTAAAACTATGTAGTAGCTTAACAAAATGAACTCTTTCAAAGGGCATCAATTAATATTCTATATACATGAACACTCAGATCTCACTATATGTGACGTCCTCCATCAAAATGAGTCGTTAGTCGCATTTGGGCCATTTAAAAAATAAATAAATAAATACATTTGGAAGTCCCGACTACATATATATAAAAGTTTTTTTGTCTTTTTGTATGTTTGTTTTTAAGTGCGGTCTGTCAAATCACTTCAGATGCTGTCCATTTCAGAGGCGGGTAGAACAACAAAAAACTTAAAAAGTAAAAGTACAATTACTCAAGTAGATGTAAAAGTAATAATGTTAAAAATTACTCGAGTTAGAGTAAGAAAGTATCCAATAATAATAATACACAAGTAGTGAGTAACTAGTTACTTTCACATATAACATAATGGATGTTTACTCTCCTATATTCCAGTATATGGTACACATTTCACATGCATTACAGAATTATTATTACTACTACTACTACTACTACTACTAATAATAATAATAATAATGTTAATAATGGAAATTGTCATCATTCACCACCATTTTGTTCCAAACCCTTATGAATTCTTTCTTTCATGCATCAAATTAAAGGGATAGTTCACCAAAAAATTTAAATGATCTCATCCTCTCACCCTCATGCCATCCTAGATATGTATGACTTTCTTTCTTCTGCAGAACACAAATGAAGATTTTTAGAAGAATATCTCAGCTCTGTAGGTCCATACAATGCAAGTGAATGGTGACCAGAGCTTTGAAGCTCCAAGAAGCACATAGAGGCAGCATTTAAGTAATTCATATGACTTCAGTGATTTTCAGAAGCAATATTATAGGTGTGGGTGAGAAACAGATATATATATATATATATAACTTTATATATAAAGTTATCTTTTTTTCTATTAATTCTGCTTCCTGCCCAGTAGGTAGCAATATGCACAAATAATTGAATCACCAAAAACACAAGAAGAAGAATGTGAAAGTGGAGATTTATTAGTAAAAAAGGATTTAAATATTGATCTGTTTCTCACCCACACTTATATACCTTCTGAAGACAGACTGAACCAGTGTCATTTGAAATCCTTTAATGCTGCCTTTATGTGCTTTCTGAGCTTCAGAGTTTTGGTACCCATTCACTTGCATTTTAGTATAGTCTAACAGAGCTGAGATATTCTTCGAAAAATCTTTGTGTTCAGAAGTAAAAAAAACAAAACTAAAAAACACATCAGGGATGGCATGAGGGTCAGTCTACTGATAAGAATTTTCAATTTTGGAAATATTATTCCTATAAGGAGACGTTAGACAGAATGCTAACCTTAATCATCATTTACTTTCACTGCATGTTTTTTGTTTCCCCTCCATATTTTGAAAGGGAAAGATAACTGAGAGTCAGTCTCTAACATTCTGTCTATCATCTTTTGGATTCCACAGAATACAGAAAGTTTCACAGGGTTGGAAGCACATGAGGGTGGGGAAATGATGATTGTGGTAAGGAGGAGGGCGGGGCCGGGCCGGGCCGTGACTATGCACGCCCGGCTAATCAGCCGAGGAAGCGGGAACCGGCTGAACACTCAAAGTAATATTGCATGTAACATTAAAACATAAAGACAAAACACAAAAGCACACATAGCAGCTGCGTGCGGCTCTCTCTCTCCCGAACTGCCGCATCAGGCTACCTTTATCCCTCTCCTCAGCTGATTAGCCCTCACAAAGATATAATACTAATTAAAGGCTGAACTATCACTTTATGATGCTTCTCAGATTTGGACGAATCTGTCAATTAGAAGAGAAGTTTGGAAACATTTTTTCTAGTAATTATTATGGTGAAAAACATGAACAATGTCACAGTCCCAAGTTATATATAATGTTTAATTATACACTGAAGCAAGATCATGCTTAATTCATGCCTTCTGTCATTATTTCACAGCTATTTACATCCTGCATGAATTAAGTTCAGTGTAGCTCCAGCATTGTCAGTGTCAAAATAGTTTAGTTAATTATTTCTGTTCACTAAGGGTAAATTGCACATTATCTCTGTGTGAAGCTTGTTGTCCATAAGACTGCATCTGTCAAATGCTGTGCACACGGCAACTTTGCACATGCAGAAATGCTCACAATTGCGATAGACAGGCCAAAACATCTGCACTTTATGCGGATGTTTACGAGGATGTATACATTCGGCACTGATATGTTGCAGCATTGATATAAAAATGTAAACTTAGAAACTGAGGTTATAAGATCCCATATTTACAGATTGACGTGGAAAATGAATGAGTATTACCATGATATAGACAAGCCCACATTGTCACAATCTCTAAAATTTACCTCACTGTGTTTTCTTAAGTTGGAGCTGCAATTTTAATCTTGAAATATATCCTTGTCTTGGTGTAAAATGAAGGCATTGTGGAGTGAAGAAATGTTTGTTTTGCACTCTTGCTGCTGTAGTGTTGAACGCGACTCGAGTGACAACGTGCAGCTGTGAAGTTCCACTGTCGTAAGAGTTCCGTTCAAAAATCTCAATAAATTACGCATTTATTAACACTTATTAAATTAAAACCAGTAATGTAAGGACAGGAATGCTACCGATTGTAACGAAGTAAAAGTAACAAAATTTAATCAGAAATTTACTTGAGTAAGAGTGAAAAGTACCCACCATAAAACATACTCATAAAAGTAAATTTTTTCCAAAAAGTTACTGAAATAAATGTAACGTAGTAAATGTGGCACATTACTACCCACCTCTGGTCCATTTAAATGGGAGTGCTGCATATAGCGTCTCTCGTCTGATCAGCGCTCCTAATTTACCTCAGGAAAGTGATCCAATGTCCATAGTTTGTCAGCTTGAAAAAGTGAACTCCAGAGAAGAGCATGTTGCTACAAATTTTAAATACCATCACTGTCAGAGATGCGACAACAGATGCGGAGTGGATTTCAGACTATTTTAGCCGGTGGATTGCGACCTCCCCGTTGAACTCTATCAATATCTCTGAGGTGTGTGTGTGCACTGTGTGTGTGGATTTCTAAGTGTAAATACATGGATATGTTTTTTTTGCTTCATGAGCCTGCATTGATGTTATTTAGACATTTAAGGAATTAATATTCACATATGTGCACTGAACATGCGAGAGCAGTGTCCATGTATTATATACTGTATATATTATTTTATTTTTACTTAATCTGTTGTGTATGTCTTAATTTAGTTTAAAAAATCTATATAATTTATATGAATTAAATAGATTTGGGATAGAAACATTACAAATATATCATTAAAAAGCTGAGAAGCAAGACATCTCAACTTCAGACATCTGTTTTAAAAAAGAAAACGATACAGTTAGAGATAATCCTGGGTGATCACCTATTCAGCCTTAAGGCCTAGACAAGGATAGATGTTTATAAACTGTAAACAGTATAAGGTTTTTTAATTTTTTTTATTTTTTTTTATTCAAAGTTGCTACTGAAGAATGCTGGTGGTTTTAGCACCACGGACAGTGCAACCACCACTGAAGAAAGCTGGGGTTTTCAGAACCATGGACAGTGCAACAGTGTTCCCCAGCAGCAGCGTTTAAAGATAAAGACTTTTTTAAAGACTTTTGCAACTGTTTATACACTGATCAGCCACAACATTAAAACCACCTGCCTAATATTGTGTAGGTCCCCTCGTGCCATGCACGATCGGTGTATATGTGTGTGTGTGTGTGTTTTGTGTAAATACATTTAAACAATAAAATGTTGCAAGTATATTACATAGTTAGAATTAATATTAATTATCAATCATTTTCTAGCTGGTGTTGCTGCACTATGGATAGTACAGGCCTGAGCAGCAGTTCTGGAGATTTTACCATAATATACAATGAAGTCACAACTGAAGTTAATGGATATGTCAGTACAGTACAATGGACAGTGCTTTTCAGAACACAAATATCTGTGTGTTTGTGTGTGTGTGTGTGTGTGTGTGTGTGTGTGTGTGTGTGTGTGTGTGTGTGTGTGTGTGGAATCAAAACATTAAAGGAAGTGATTAAATACTCTTTTAAACTCTAAACTCTACTAATTTTAAAAAGGCCTGAAATGAGCTCCAGGAAATAAACATACCAACATTCATTTTCGATATCTGTTCCCCACTTCAATGCTAAAATCTGTAATACTATTGGAAAGAAATTTTATCATAGAAATTCACTTATTAGCTACAAACTCCCTTTTCAAAATGAAGCATTTTGTAGGCCTACAGAGCTGCTGATAGAGACTACAGCCTGCTGGGTGAGGTATTTGCAATTTTGGGGCCGCTCATTGTCACTCCATCTGTAGTACAGTGGGGGTAAACTGCGGTCTGCTAAATAGCCAATTTATATGTTTCAAGTTGCACTAAGATACATTTTCAAAGAAAGAGAAAGGGAGAACAGAAAATGAAAGTGACCTATACTTTTCCACTTTATCTCATTTTTTCTGCTTTCTTGTGTGTGGGGATTGTTTCCTGCTGTGTAAAGATCTCAACCAGTCCTGGCATCTCTTTCCCTCTTTTCTGAGCCTTACGCTGCCTGTCACTTTTGCTAACTGTAAGGCTTCAGTTTATGTCTGTCACTACCTCTATTTCTCACAAATTTTCTGTTTATTGTATGCTTACATTTTACCTTTTTATTTAAAAACTTTTTAAAACATAACATTTTCTAACTATACGCAGTAATTATGCAACATTAAATTACACAATTATACAGCTCTGATTGGATCAAAAATATGTTTTTTTTTTTTTAACCAAGGAAAATGAGTGGTACTTGCATATGCTACTCACCACAACAATGTTATGTGTTCTGGGGGGTTGATGAGGGTTGCTAAGGTGTTCTTAGTGGTAATTATGGCATTGTTATACGGTTGCTTGGGGGTTTCTTAGTGGCTTAAGTCAAGAGAGCCAACCCCCAAATCTCTATTATATACTCGTTCATAGACATGGCTCGGCACCTCCTTCAATATGAGTCAATGAGATTTTTTTTACATTTATTTTATCATCAACCAGGTGAGAATCATAAGTCTGATCACTTAGAAAAGTAATAGCATATAGATCCTCAATAAGTCACTTAATTTGAGATATCATTCATTTATCATTCAAATGCACCTAAGTTTAAAACATCGAGTATGAGCAATTTACAGCAATAACAACAAGCAAAAATAATTTTATGTTTGTTTAGGTAATTCAAACAGAAAACAAAAACAACATACAGGTTGAGGACATAAAACTAGACCAAATGTTTTGCTAAAGTATCATGCTAGAAATTAAACATAAAAAGATTTGATTCACTTAATGCTACTAAAAAGATTTGATTCACTTAATGCTACTTGAAAGATGGCTAACTATTGCAAATAATACTTCAATAACATATCCACCTAAACAGACTCATGGAGAAGCAATGCAGATCCCATTAAACCAGGCATTATATACAGGGAAAATATTACACATGCTGTCAGAGGCAGAGACACAGAAGCAAGAAACAAACATGACACAAAAAGGAAAATGAAAGCAATGTCAGTTCAGTACAATGGATACATTATTATGCAAACCCTAATAATCTTTAATGTCATTTTCCTCTGAGCACATGAAGCCTTGACTGCTTTTCTGCATTCAAGTATAAGGTAAATGTATAGCTAATGTTTGCACATTTTAAAGAACTGCTCTGCCTGATTGATGCTTTAGTCAACAGTGTCCAACATTTAATCCTCTGACACTTTCTCAAATGGCAGCATCTGAATAGTCACAGCTCCCATGGCTGGACCAGGTTCCTTATGTCCATCTTTTTTAATTTCAAGGCTGTGATAACGTATTTCATCCTCCCGTATTTAAGTATGTTTATCTATACAATGTTTAGGTGTAAATTGTTAGAAAATGTTTGTGCTGTTCTTGGATCTGTTTTTTTTTTTTTTATTTATTTTTTTATTGCATATACAATTTATATTTAAGCATTAATGGTGCTAAGGTTTGCTAAGGATCACTATTATGCTCATATTTAAATAAAATCTTATCCCTAAGAATTAAACTTCAGTATGCAACTCACCCCACACCATTTTTACTACTACAGATACAAATAATGTCCCAAATTATGAGGCTTGTTAATGAGAGGTGTGCTAAAGGCTGTGCTAGGTGTGCAGACAAAAAAATAAAAAATACCACTGATATGATATGACTTGAGTCATATCAAAGGAGCAGAATGTCGTAGAGATATTTATTTTATTTATTTATTATTATTTTTTCTTTTCTTTTTTTTTCTTTGACAGTATTATTGCTCTCATATGCATGTCAAATGCATTTGGTTACATTTTGGGCACTAAATTATACTTTTTTTCTCTTGGTAGGTCCCCTATTGCCACTGACTTGATAGTAGAACAGGGAAAAGGGTTGTCCCTCCTCCAGATGTGTGCATGTGTGTGTGTGTGTGTGTGTGTGTGTGAAAGAGAGAGAGAGAGAGAGAGAGAACGAGAGAGATGAATGTGACAGTGCCAGGCTGCAGTCCCAGGGTGGCCTTGGATCAATCTGCTTATCTGTGGCCTGCCAGTGAAGCCAATGATTAATACAACCCCATCAGTGAAGACACTCTTATTTATTACTTCTCGAGACATAGCACATAGAACATAAGAGCATAGAGCATAGAAAATAAATACACAGAGCAAGGAGACACAGACTAACTACAGTGTGCAAATGCAGACTGATCTCACAGTGAGATCGGAAAGAGTAGGCCGAATTTTCTTTACTAAAATCGACGTATACTTACCGAAATTCAGAACACTACCCCACGTGGCCAAAGCGGTAAGTGTTCTTGGGCATATGGTGACGTGTGAGCGCCATTTTCTGGATGTTAGGAATGACTGTATTATAAAGTCTACAACCCAACCCAACCCTATACCTAACCTTAATCATTAGTGTATGAACAATGTAATGTTAGATGTGAAATTGCAACGTGCAATGCACAGCGCGGCCGTCACTGATTATGCGATCGCGATTACTCTCTGATCACAACGGGATTCGATCCATGGTGTTCCTCACTGATGTGATGTGCATCCAAATGCAACACGCTTCTGGGTTCGCCACAGGGGAAAGCAACTGAGCTGGAGCCGTCGCAGACATGTCTGTGAGGACATGACGGCGGTCCATGAGTCAGCATAATGTTGCCGATCCTAGTGTATCGGAACTATCGGAAACAACATGCCGAACTCCAGTGTGATCATGTTGGCAAATGTAAGGGATACAGAGTCGCTGTTTTGCGAAACATGGAGACAACAGTACATTGCCATTTAGCAAAGAAACTATGGAGTTATACACTGTATGTTCCAAAATTCTGCGTGAGCAAAATAGAATTTTGAGTGTGCAAAATTATATTTTGAGCACACAAAAATTTTCAGTGCACGCAAGATTATATTTTGATTGCGTAAGTTGATATTTTGAGCGAAAAAAAATAATATTTTGTTCACGCAAGATGACATTTTGAATGCAAAAAAATATTCTGTGCATGCAAGATGATATTTTGAGCGCACAAAAAGTTATTTTGCACATGCTTGAACTCAGTTTTGTAAAGCAATGTATCTTCTTGCAAAGATGAACACATTTTTTGCGTGTGCAAGATCTCACTCGCTCCCTCTCCTCATATGCGCTCTGTGTGCACTCGGAACTTTAGACTGCTCGCTTGCTTTTACACCCGTATAACGACAAGTCCCACCTTCTACATCAGGATTGGCTATTAGGAGATGCTTACAAGCACTCTGTGATTGGACAGATGAGGTAGCTACAGCAACCATGAACATCTCATTATAAATATTGCAGAAGAGCCAACAGGCACAATGCTCCAAGTTCAGTACACACTTTATATACTGTATGCAGTGACCATAACAAAATATATTTAACCTGACATACCAGGAATACTGTAAGGCTTAACTTACTGTAATGTAAGTTTTTTTCAAAATGTAGTAGCCTGGGATCACGCAATGCTAAGGAATTCTTTCTATTTTTTATTTTTGCAGTCTCAAACAATTGATGTTAAATATACGGTGCATTTAATTTACCCCAAACTATGGCAGGAGACTTAATTAGCCTCTTTTCCTTTTCTTCTGTTTCTTCTCATTAATCATTTTTGCCATAAGGGTTGTGGTAGAATGCATAAACTTCATAAAAACAGCATACTGAACATTTCAAGATACCCCACAGCTTTGAAATGCAAACATAAACAGCTTTTCTAATTCATTCTCAAGAATAGAATATGTTAATTTAGGCAATATTTATAATATCCATAATATTTATAATATGTCAGGCTGAAGAAAAATGGGAGAGGACACACTAAAGTAATATTTCATATAATAATAACAAAAAGAAGAATATTCAGTTGTTGCAGATCCAAGGTAGACTGTAATCTGGTCACATTTATTTTATTAAACTGATCTCTCAGAATATTCTTTGGGATAGATAGAAGTCAAATTAAGTTCCCCCAATACCACACTTTTACATTTTACAATGCAGTTTTACACATGGTAAAAATTATATTAATATAATTTCAGATAAAAGTGGTAGCTAACATGGCCAAGCTAGTAGCTACGTACGTGTTACTTGGTAACCTATATAATCAAATACTAGCCAAGAGAACCAAATACTAATATAGACCAAAGTAAGAGAGCTAGACAGAGAGTTATCAGCCTATTGGCAGTGTACAGACTAAAAAATATATTTAATTAAGGTTAATTAAAAACAGTTAAGTCAACAAAAGAACTGCTTTCATGTGGTCATAGTGTTACACATTTCCTTTCTTGAAAACAAACTATCCCCTTCTCCTCTTCCTCCTGTTTTGATAAGCAGTATGATATGTGGTCAAGCCAGCCAATCAAAATTTACCACCTCATCTCTGATTGGCTGTAATTCTGGCACATTAAAATGCTGTAAACTTGTTGAGCAAGCAAGCAGTCAAGGCTATGAGCGCACAGAGTGGGTAGTAGGAGAGAATGAGTGAGATCTTGGACACACAAAAAACAGTGGTACATAAATTTCAAAAATCTTTGCAAATTCACATTCAAAGAAACTTTATTCAAGCACAAAAACAGATTTTTGTTTGCTCAAAATGAATTCGTCTTTGCAGGAAGATACATTGTTTTATAAAACGAGTTCACGCACATACAAAATACCTTATAACGCGCTCAATATATCATCTTACGTGCACAGAACAATATAATTTTGCACTCTCAGAATTGTGGCACATATATAACTCCATAAGAAAAACGGCATGGTTACAGAGCACAACATTTTTCTGCAACAGAATCTGCAACAACGTGGATACAAAACACAGCAAACATAGTCACAGAGAGAGAGAGCTGTGGCAAAACAAGAGACACAGAGATTCAGAGACTGTGCTTTAAAGGAATAGTTGACCTAAAAATGAAAATTCTTTCAGAATTTACTCACGATATCTCATGTCATTCCGAGCCAATATATGGCATACTTTCTTCAGTGGGACAATAAAAGAGATTCAAGCAGAATCGTGCCAGGATTAACATCAGTGATGCCAAACAGTATATGTTCATGGGTGTTTCATAACCGGACGCACAAAGCTAGATTATGCGGAAGTGCGAAGGAGATTGCCGTAGGGTAAGACTTTCAGTAAAAAAAAATTTAAAAAAAATTGGTCTGTTACTCACAAAAAGCTATCACATGGCTTCAGAAGACTTGAAATATAAGTTGTATGAATGTAACGTTGAGGTAAGCTGAACAGGATGAAGACAAGATGATGATGATTATATGAACCAAAATAAAAGATACAAAAGCAAATAATAAAGAAGACTAAACTAGACTTGACTTGACTTGACTAGAACAATGACTAAGACTGTGACTCCTCGAATTACGAACATGAACAACATTACAAACTCATGACAAACAAGGAACAGGAACAAGGAAGTGATCTAAACTTTCAAAATAAAAGACAAAATCAAAACCTGAAAACATGAACGTGACCAAAAACACACAAACACGGGACATATGACTACTTTTAAAGTACTTTTAAATGTATTTTATTTATTTATTTACTACAGAAGAAAGGAAATCATATGGATTTGAACTACATGATAGTAAAAAATTAATGACAATTTTAATATTTTTAATTTTCTGTTGTAGGTATTTATTAACTTTATTATTACAGCATACAGCAATAATCTCAAAGAAAAGAAACACATCACAGTCAATCAAAGCACAGCTATAAGCCAAGCAACAGCAGCATGAACACCTAAGCACTTGGAACAATCACAACAAGCAAAGCTCTGTGTGTGTGTGATGTTAGCAACAAGGCCGATCGAGGTAGACAGTAGGTCACTGTCAAGTCAAAGGTTGCAGACAGTGAGCTTTAAACAATGTATAAAGAGCAAGAAATGTAAACGTCAGCTTTCTAGTGACTCCACTGGCTAAAAGTACACATATTTTTGTGTGCGGGTTTGTGTGAGATACTTGCAGTGTAAGCAAGTTTAAGATGTAGCATGCTCTCACTGTGAATATAAAAATGTTTTACTGAAGGCACACTGCCCATGGGTTTCGCCAACAATCACAGTGTGGTCACTTAAGGCAAATACTGAGCTATGGTACATTAACTCTAATGCCATTAAACCATTGTAAATTAACAAGCTCCAATATCCACTTTCCACGTCGGATAAAATTAAATCAAAGCGAACAGGACTTGCATGCAAAATAAGATATTTCACTGCTTTTCCAAGCAGCTTCATCAGTTTACACACACACACACACACACACACACATATATATATATATATATAAGGCTGCATTGTAAGTAAAAAGTACCCCAGAGCACCCCCATGCCTCATTTAAAAATAAGTACTATTCTGTTTTCTTGGACAAGGTATTGCAGTAAAACCATGGTTCTTTGGACATGTACCATGGTAACACTATGGTATGTTTTTAAGTATATTAGAATGGCATGTAAATACCATGGTATATATGTATGACAGTCAAACAGTACCATGGTATGTACTGTATATGGTATGGTACGTAAAGTAAAATGGTAAGCCTATCATTTCCATATTACCGTTTTATGGAAATTATTTTTGTACAATAGTAACACCACAATATGTTGTTGTAAGGGTTGTATGTTCCAAATGTTCTAAATTCAACATTTCATAAAGTGTTACTTACAAGTATCTCATTAAATATCTCCAATTAAACAAGAGTCAGAGGCATGAGAACATGAGAGAAAAAAAAAGCAAGAAAAAGACCTAAATGTTACAGAATATTTATTTGCACCCAAAACTGTTCTCCCACGTTTCCCTACAAAACATTTATTCACACCGCACAAAATAAAGAAATAAACTCACACAAACACATAAAACAAAGTTAATGTCAAGTGAATGACTTAAACCCTCTCTTTGCTCTGTCATTTTCTGTCTCTTTCTATTTTTCCCCAACAGGCGTCCTCCTGTCTTTCAACCATTTGATCTGTGTGCCAGTAACACAGGCGAAACTTCAAATAGCTTCAGCTCTGTCAGGTGGGCCTTCTCTCTCTCTTTCCCTCTATCTCTCTCTTCCCTCATCTCCAGCTGACACTATTCTGTTGCGTGTGATTTCTGACAGCTGAACATGTCCAAAGCTCTCTATCAGACAAGTAAAGTGAAGGTTGCGCAATACAAGACTTCAAGGCAGGTTAAAGTCATCTAAAAGGTTCTGTTTGTGAGGCTGTACACTACAGGGAGAGCTGCCCTTTGCCTTTCTTGAAATTGAAGGCTTTTTTTTTTTCGGAGACCTGTCTGTCTTCAGACTTGCAAAACTGTCTTACTGTCATACAGCATTACCTATAACCCTACAAATACGTATGCTATGAACTGCATGTTGTTAAGCTACACAAACAGTAAACATAGAAATTACAGGTGTGCTCCTGGCTCAAAATCTGTTTCAAAAGATAAAGTTATATTCAAAGTTATGCTGCCCTCTAAGGTACCTCATTTAGTGCAAACCAATCAAACCAATGCATCCAAGATGGCGGAAGAGTAAAGAGAATTGCAGATTGCGAATATGCTTAAAATTTATGAAAAAATATTTTAATGTTTCAATTTAAAAATGGATTATTTTACCCAATATTTCTGTGCTTAGGGGTGTGCGATACCGGTTAAGTCGATATACCAGTAGAAATGTGTCAACTATTAGAAATTGTCGCTGCATGGGAGGGAATATGCAAAGCTTGTCCTTAAATGAAAAATCAACCCAAAGATAATGCTAAAATGAAAATAGATGCAAATTAGTGCTAAAATAAAATGCAAGGGACATTTAATTGATGTAGTGATAAATTTAATGATTTAATATTTTACGATTTCATTGTTTTTATTTTTTAAATTTCATTTAAACATTTAAATATTTAATCATTTAATTTTAAGCAAAGGGATCCAGCAACACTTCTGGTAAAAATTATAATAATAATAATAATAAATAAAAAAAGGAAAAGTAAGAAAAGAAGGCACGTAAGGCCTTCATCAAGGTTAGAATAAAGATACAAAACTCAGTTTATGTTTTGTACTTTTATTTTAACCCTGACGTAGGCCTACATGCCGAAACACATTTGTTACTTTTAATTTGTATTATTTTTTATTTGTATTTTTATTATTATTTATTTTTTTACACAAGTGTTGCTGGATCCCTCAGCTTCATTCCTGTTGATTTAATCCATGCACCTTGTGAGTGGGTAGAGTTGCACCAGATCTAATCTTGCAACATGATGTAATTTTGTAAACCTTCCATACTGCCATTATTCTGAATATCGTTTTAATAATAATAATAAAAAAAAGGAAAAATTATTTTATTTATTTATTTGTTTATTGAAGTTTTTGAATAACTTTCCATTAAAAAAATAAATAATAATAATTAAGACTGTCAAGCGATTGATTTATATCAAATTAATTATATTAGGTGATGATTAATAAATCGATTTAATTGCAATTAATCACATTTCCATATATTCCATATTTACTGAGAAAGGTCCCTAAATAAAGATAATTTTGTATATAATAATTAAAATAATTATAATATGTCACAGTTCTGTCACCTTGTCAGGTTGGGTTTTGTCTGACGAGGACCATGGCATTATCGTCTCCTGTCTGTCTTGTGTTTCGTGTATGTTTTTTGTGTGAGCGCACAGGTCCGGTTGTTAATTACCATCATGCGCGAGTTACCGCTGTGCGCTCTCCGGTGATGCCACGGTCCTGTCACCTTGTCAGGTTGAGTTTTGTCTGATAAGGAATGTGGCATCATCGTTCCCTGTTTGTTTTGTCCCAAGCATGTTGACGTTTTTGCCCTCATGTGTTTCAGGTGCCACTGGCACGTGGAATCAGCATTTCCTTGGGAACCCTGATTGTTTCAATGGGGACGCTGATCATGCCAACTTTCAGCTGTGATCGGCACCTGCCCCTTGTTTGTTCATGCCTATATTAATCCCCTTGTGTGTCATTGTAACAGTTATGGAAGGGAGGAAGCTGGGGCCATCTTGACAAAACACATAGACATTTATTGTTGCACTTTTCTGTCGCACACAGTAAGGCCGCTTTTCAGCAGTACACAAAAGGTTTGCTTTTCAGCAACACCACACTGACACGCAGACACACACAGACAGCTTCGTGCATCTCTCTCTCTCTCTCTCTCTCTCTCTCGTCTGCCGCTGTCTCCTCTCCTTAAATACTCCCACCGCCCCTCACTGGAACGCGAGACCGTTGTGGCACACAGGTGGACCTCATTCCCCACTTATCTTCCCAGCCTCGCTCTGCCCAGATGCTGCTTGGCCCCGCCCTGCTCGCCACAGTCATGTCCTTGGCGGGATTGTTAAATGTATTTAGACGTTAAATGTTTAATGTTGCTCAGTGTTGACTGAGTTTGGAGCATTGTTGTTTGATGTTGAGTACTAACCTCACTCTCTATGCCTAGTTGGTCCTGTCTCGTGTATCTGTTGGTTGCCTGTGTGTCGGGTGTGTGGTTTCCCTCCAGTTTTGCTGCGTGTCAGCTGGTCTTCCACAGAGGATACCTCATCTCTGCCTGCGTGTCGGGAGTTAAGATCACCCATCTCTGCCGGCCATTGTTCTTCACCTCACTAAGCTTCAGCGGAGGATTCTACAAATCTGTTCCTCATCCCAGTGACTGCTCATTATTGCTGTTAATAAATCCTTGCTCTTGGGTCTGTTTGTTCTCACTATCGCTCGTTACAAAATATTAAACTATTAAACATATTGTTTGTTATATTTACATTTCATTGGCATACTTCCGTCTGTGCAGTTTTTAATTGTTGGTCTATATATGTACATATGTGTAAATGCTTTTCTAGCATTTCACTCGTTGCGTCGTGTCTCACTAGTTTTCAATGTCTCTAGTTATAAGCACTGTGTTTTTTGGTCCATAACGACATCACAATATACATTTTTCAAGTTCCGTCAATAAATATGCAGTACAAGTAACAGCTAATCAACTGTGTACATTATAAGAATCTATCAGGGGTGATTTTAACAATCTGTCCCTCACTTTCTCTCTCTCGCTCTGACAGGACTCAATTCCATTTCATATACTTTCATTTATGTGTCATTTTGCTGCACATGTTTCAGAAACCCTCATCTGCTTCTCAGAGCGAGAATGAAATACTGTGACCACTCCAAACTTTGAAACAAGAGCCGCAAGGCGATTCAAGCAATTTGGGTACTGAAGTGTCTTTATGGAGATGGAGAAAGAGAAAGAGAGGGAGAATACAGAGGAGGTATAAAATGATGAAACTAGAGAAACAAAATGGAAAGCAAGAGGATTACAGTGGTGAGAGGAGAATAAGGAAAGAGGGCTTAGCAACCATAAAGATAAAAAAAAGACAAATTCTAAATAGAGAAGGACAGAATGAGAGAATAATAATTAAAAGGAGAGGAAAGGTGGAGAGGTTAAATGAGACTGTGACAGACAGATAAAATGAAGTAGGAGGGAGGGAGAGAGACAGTGACAGAGATAGAGTGAGAATGAGTAAATCAGTATGCATGGGCATTCTTCACATGAGGTACAGCGGCTGACAGGGGACCAGCACAAAGTCTGATTGCTAAAGAACCCTGCTGACGCATCTCACACATAGACCCAAACACACATGCAAACACACACGTTCATGCATACCTTTCCCCAGAAATCTCCTAGAGCGATCTGTAACAAACTTTGCTTCCACAACAAACACGCACACATCCACAGAGCAGGTATAGCAGTTTTGTGTCACCCTGAAACATGTGGAGAAGAAAAAAAAAAAAAAAAAAAAACTCACACCCTCATTGTGACAGCATCTCTGATACATCAAACAATAAAGTGGCTCAGAGGGCAAACAGGACTAAAGAAAACCTAAAACAGACAGTGCTCAGTGTAGAAATCTAGCAAGGACACACACTGTGTGTGTGTGCTATTTCACGTTTATTTATGTATCTATGTGTGCGCCTAGTTACAATGTATATAGGGAGAACCGTCACATATCAGTCACTGGAATTGAATTGGAATGTACCTCTTCAACTTCCCGTCACACAGAGTAGGTCTGACACATGTAGACAGCATCTCTTCCAACACAGCCTCATAGGACTATAACCGGGTGAAGCTCCCGAATCCTGTCAAGAGTATCTCCAGGTCATATTTCACCCCAAAATCAAAAGAAAGAAATAAGAAACTATATTTTGCCTCAAGTCAAAATCAAAGGATCATTTTAGGATCATTAAGGCTTTTTTTTGCATTGTGATGTTATTTTCATGACAAAAATGAAGCATCCCTCCCCTAATTCTCATTACTGTAATGCAAAAAAATCTAATTTTCCCTTACTTCAAAGTCCATTTTATTTATATTATTTATACGTCTTTATAATTTATAAGCCTATTTATATTTTATTATTTAAACCACCAAGTATTTGTACATCATTATTTGTTTCTCTGCCTTTAATTTATACTGAATTTTATTTTAAATACATTTTTGCTTTAAAATCATTGTATTGCAGTATTAGTTCATGTATTTCAGTAATGAGAATCACTTTTGAGAATAAAGGGAATTACACAAAAAAATCTCACAAGCAAAATTATGTGACCACACTACATGCAGCATAACGTGCAACGACGATATGTAACGCATATGACCTATCGTATAATGCTGTGCTTAGCACTCTTAAAATAGGGCCCTAAATCTTAGTAGTCCAAAATATATGCTTTATTTTCTTTTTTTCAAAATACTATTTTTTTCTTTTGAATCTTGAGTGAAATGTGACCTGGACATGTTTTTGTGGGATTCAACCCAACCAGAGCCCTGTCACAGGGAAAGAGACATTAACTTCTAATGCAGAAGAGTTATTCAAGTTCAGTGCCTGCTACTGCTACATGACTGAACCCATGTACATTTGCCATTGTAATGAGAGGACAAATTGGAAATATGGCTCGCTGCTCCCCACTGAACAATAAAACCTCACTCGCAGCTCATCTCATTAAACAAGGGAGTTATTGCTCAGGATACCACCACTAGATTAATTAACTAAATGTATGGAGGAAAAGGGCAGTGGGATGAGCGAAAGGGAAAGAGAGAGAGCAAACTCAGAGTAAACGTGGCAATTGTACCTCATTTCAGTTGAAATAATGTGGTTTCAATTAAATTTTCTCACCGCTAGGGCAGTAACAGTGAAAAGAAAATTGAGAGTTCAGTCGGCCTTAGCTTAAATGATCACATCAGTCCGGAATGGAACAGTGGACATTTTTTTGTGGAAAGTGACACAACTGCAACAAAATATGTCATTCCTGAGACCAGGCAGTTATGTCCTCATTAAATGCATGAGACTTTTTGTCAAGTCATCGCTGGAAGTTGATTAAACAAATGAATAATTCCATGTTTGCTAAGGCCACTGAATGCAGATTTTTTTTTTAAGTATATAACTAGTTTTATTAAAGTAAAAGTAATTTATATATTAAAAAGCCCTTACAAACCCAGTTACCTGCATCAAATTTCGCACCAAAAGCTATCATGTCACTTTAGAAGACATTAATTTAACCGCTGGAGTCGTATCAATGACGATTATGCTAACTGTCTGTGATTTTTGGAGCTTCAAAAGAGAAATCTCCATTCACTTGCAATTTAAGGACCTAATGAGCCAAGATATTTTATTTTTCTTCAAATGTGTTCTGCTGAAGATAGAAAGTCATATACACCTGGGATATCACGAGGGTGAATAAATAATGAAAGAATTTTCATTTTGGGGTGAACTATCCCTTTAACAACACCTACACTCAACATATTATTAAACATAACCACACTAAAATAATGCATTATCTGCTTGCAGAATATTTTGTTAATTAACCAATTTTAACTGAAAGACAACAAACACCAGTGCCATTAAAATTCATTGTCAGTTCATCACAAATTGTTGGTCAATGTTTGATTTTGCCTTAAGATAACAATTAAAATCCACTCATGCTTAAGAAGTCGTCAGTTGTAAACTCAACACTCCGTTAGCAAAATGTAATTACTTTTTAAATACTAGGTGCCTTTGATTTGCTTTACGCACAGAATGAAGATGATCAGCATTGTAAATGTGCTTCGAATTACCCATTTTACCTGCAGTTGCAGGAAAACAAACAGAACAGCGAACAGTAAACAGAAAAGTGCTCCTCTGCAATTACAGATGAACATGAGAAAAGCAATTTATAAATTTCAAAAGATTTTGTGCACAGTATACAGCATATCATCCTTTTACAGATCTTAAGAAATAGTTCACCCAAAAATGAAAACTCCGCCTAAGTAACCATTCACTTTTATAGCATCTTTTATTTATTTATTTTTTTATATACAATGAAAGTGAACAGTGACTGAGTGATGTTCAAAGGAAGAAAGTTAGATGAGTTGGAAACAACATAGGTAAAATGTTTTCCCCAGTCACCAAGAAGTCATACAGGTTTGAAAAACTTGAGGGTGAGTAAATGATGACAGAATGTATACAGTATGTATACACATTAATCTTTCATTAAAATGTAATAACTTGCTCCACCTCTGAAATGACTCTGAAATGACCCCTTTCACCATCCTGACTCCATTCAGGCATGCAACGCCCAATTTTCACAATTCAATCAATTCCTAATGGATAAAATTAAGTCTAATCTTACATTTATTTTCTAGTTGAAAATCCCATTTCGTTCAAAAAAATAAAATAAAATGCCAGATTACAGAAGTAAAACGGGTTGCAAACTGTGTTTCATGTTGACTTTGAAGTCAAGGCAGGTATCTTGAACATCTAAGTTATATTCAAAATAACTTAAGAAGTTTAACCTTCTGAATTGTGACCTATTGAGATGAAATGTAAAAAATGTTGAATGTGAAATCCTTCTATTCCAAACTGTCTGATGGCTGTTTGATATTAGCTATATCTGAGGCTGATGAAAAAGGACTTCCAGAAAAAATCTGAAGATCTGACATATCTTCTTCCCCTCCACAAGGTTGAGATGTCTGCATGGTGTGATGAAGCCTCAGAACTTCACAGAAACTTTGACTTCACAACTTTCAAAGCAGAGATGAGCAAACTCCTCCGCATATCTGCATTTCAACCGCACACTGTCGTTTCTCCGTCTCTCTTCCCTGCTCCCACTCTGTTTCTCTCTCATTCTCTCTCTCGGTCACAAAAGAGGAATGTCACTTTGTGTCTGCTGTCTGCCTGCCTTTGTCTCATCACTCTGGAACGATTTAAACACTGACACTGTGTCTCTGAATGATTTTCCTCTGCCTGTTTATATTCTTTTGATGCGGTAAATGAAATCTAATGGTCAAAACACAGCAGCAAGTCACTCTATTTGTTTTGGTGGTTTTTCTTATTTGCGATGGAAAAACGAAAGATTAATTTTTCCAATTTTAAAGGAGGGTGACAGATAGGAGCAGAAAAATGGATGAGAAACGGGTGGAGAATTCATCCCAGGTTTATCCGGCTCCAACCAGGATTCATCTGCCCTCTAAACATCTAGTCAATCGCTCAATTACTCCGCCGTTTGGGGTCCACAGCCCATACAAACGCACACACAGATATCCGGGATTATTTTCCCGAGACTAAAACTGGATGCCTCATTTAATTTAACATCACTATGAAGTTTGTCCATAGGACTTATCAATGTCACAAGTTCCACACACACCCCATGTGGGAAAATATTCTCTGTGGTGAAAGATTCCAAAGCGGTAATGCACTGCTTGGAAGCTGCAGCAAGCCACCAGGCCTGGATTCTTTCATTTTTATCTCAGCCTGAACGGCATTTGTGTGTATGTTTATGTGTGTGTTTTTCTCCCCTTCCATAACAGCAATGTAAAAAAAAAATATGTAAAATCAACAGTAACTTACTGGCAACAAATAGCCAGCAAGCTGCTGTATTCCATACCACAGTAAAATTACTGTAAAACTATCTACAGTAGTTTACAGCATACTGTATAATGATTTACAGTATGTGCTGTACTGTAAAATTAGTTACGGTAGATGTTTGTATGATTTATATTAAAATACAGTATATTAACTGTACAGTCAAATTAATTACGCTAATTGTTTCTATGTTGTGTATTAAATTGCAGTGTCCATACCATAAAACTAGCCATAGTAAGCACAGTTTTAGCTTACAGAGTTAGAGTAACTAACTTCTATCTAACTAACTACAAGTTAAAAAAAGAATGAAACAATTGAAACCTTTTTGCAAACATAACATTTATTACACAATGACAACTCAAAAATCAAATAAATGTTACTCATAAAGGACAAATTATGACTACACACATGAAAGTCCATTCAAAAACTTCAATATTAAGTTCAGCAGATGTCCAAATGACTGAAAGAACACTCTCCAATTCTTTGCCTGTCCAGAGACATAGAGAACAAAATACAAAAATCAGTTCATTTAATAACTTCATTCTTGATTTTAAATCATCATGACTTTCTGAACTGTTCCACACAGGCACCAGGCTTAGCCTGACTATATCATCTACAATAACAGACAATCAAGCATCACCGTGCTCTAAATTAATGGAGTAACTATTATAACCTTTAATCTGGATTTACAACCACATGAAACTAACATTGTTCTTGTCCTTTTCATATGTATATTTACCTTAGATATTGTCAGACTACCTCATGTAATGTTATCCTTGCTTGAACCATATGATTTATTCTTATTACCTCATGTAATGTTATCATGGCTTTAACTATATTATTTATTCTTATTCTTTTAATCACTAATCATGAATGTTATTACCATTGCAATGATTATTATCATTACCCTCATTTTTGGTATCTGTGAAGTCCATAGTTAATTTCCAGAATGTTGATGTTGGGTAAAATCCTATAACTTGCATTGTATCTTTGCTATCAAAGTTTAGGACTGAAATACCTTTAGTCAGAGCAGGAAAATAGGGGAAAGCATGTGACAAGAGAATGACATGCTTTTTAATTAGAGGTGGGAAAAGCTGTTTACACCCCGTGGTCAAGTTAATTTCTGACTGGTCAGAAGTCTTCTGGGTTGTGCCCAGTCAGAAAGGTTAAAACCTCATGACATTGAACGAACGAGTTGAGTTGAAACGAGTTGGGTCGAGTCGATGCTGAAAGCAGAATCTATACTGAACACTGAATCTACACTGAACACAAAGTCTACACTGAGTCTACGTTTTCTTTTGAGCTGTTAGCATTATCATCCAGTCTTTGTTTCTGCAAAGTCTTTCGTGATAGTAGTTTACTTCGCCACAACTACCTTTGGCCCTTGAACGCACCGCAGCAACCCGCATATGAGTTAAACATGGCTCATTCATCCCTTGACTCGTCATTCCCAATTGGCTTCTCTGACCCCTCATGTCATCTTTGGCTCAGCTCCCAGACCGCCAACACAACGAAAGAAACAACTCATCAACTGACCAAGTAACCAAGTACAGTATTTCCATGTCTCACTAAACTGGTGTATTAGATAAAATTAATAACGCTATTGTGGGCTAATACAAAGGTGAAAAGATGGTTTGTTTTGTCATGGATTGCTACATTTTATACATTGTCATAACAAAATTCTGCATTTCCAGTATTCCAAATCTTGTTTTCTTTACTGTTCACTTTGTGTGTGTGTGTGTGTGTGTGTGTGTGTGTGTGTGTACACTAGATTAGTTTATGTATTAGGTTTAGAATAGTTTAATAAAGTCTTGTTTGTATTCAAAGAGAGGTGTCTTGTACTTCATGCTCATAAAATTAATGTCTTAAACTGTCTGATCCTGTTACTTGCTTATAAACAGTGTTTACGCTAAATTTAGGATATTATTTCTTTGGCCACAAGGTGATATTACTTCCAGAATTGAAAAAGACGCTAGCTTCAACATATCAATGGACGAATACGTTGATTGGGTGTTAAATATAAATTCTGTTAGATTCCCTAGAGATTAGATCATTATTCTCCCTTTTATCCAATAATGAGCTAAATTCCTAAAACACACAAAGTAATATGGTTACTTAGTACTTAAAAACTTGATTAGTCCAATACTAAACAGAATGGCCATTATAACTAATGCTAGTATCTGTTTGAGAACGTAAACTTTATCATTAAAAAGCAAAAATTACATGCAGATCTTCATTGTCAAATGATGAATGTTTGAAAAAAAATATTATAAACTGCTAAAAGATGTTTTGTGCAATTTTTGATGCTGACCTGGTTCAGTCGAAAAGAAATCGCTTTGCTTCTGCTCCTCTCATGGCTGAAGTGACGAGGAGTCGAGTGCAGGCCAGTGGCGGACTGGCCACTGGGAGAACCGGGACTTTTCCCTGTGGGCCGGCCACGAAATGGGGCCGCATGGGCCACCGCGTTATGCAGAACGCACCACAAAACGGCGCCGCGATATGCGGAAGGGGGCAGCGATATGCATAAAAGGACAGCAACCCCCCCAGCTCAACAACTATTGGGCCAGTTTCTATGTAAAATCCCGGGCCGAATTTTCTTCCCAGTCCGCCCCTGGTGCAGGCTAAATGTGCATACGTTGCCAGGTGCAATTCCCATTTTATGCGATTGTATGAGTAAGTCCAATGTAGAGAACACATTTCCTGGGTTTCGTCTTTTTGATAATAGATCACTGAATAATACCACAAATGTCCCCTCTAAATTGTGTATGTGTAGGTTTGAGACTGGGCCAGTTCTCATGCAATTTAACAGTAAATTACTGTCATTATTTTCCCGCTAATTTTCCCTAAAGAATATAGCTCAGTTTGACAGTAACATACTGTAAACAGTTTCTACAGTAAGGCATGGTGGAAAATACAGCAATAATACTGTAAAAACAACTAAATTGACAGCGACAGTGTAAACAGTATCTACAGTAAGTTGCAGTTGGAAATACAGCAATAATACTGTCAAAACAACAAAAATAATTTACAGTGAGGGCTGATAAATGAAAGCAATGCAGGTGTCACACCAAAGAGAGGTTTCCTGGATGTGTAAATGAGGACGCACGGAGATACAGCTTCTGAGCGTTTTTACCGGTGTCTTATTTCCCTATCACCGTTGTGCTTATGCTGAAAAATATTAATTACTAAGCATTATCAAGCATCTCACACACAAAAACACACACAAATGAGAACAGCATCATGCATACAGATTCACATGGATGGCGGTGCATAGAAAGTTCTGTTTTAAACATGCGTCATTGTCTAGTCATTTCATGGATCTGGTAATGCATTGTTTTAGTAAACAAACAGACCAACATTATTAACAACATATAGAGATGCATTGCATAATAGTTTCATTTTAATTTTAACAGAGGGAGTAAGAAGAAACAAAAAGCATAAATGGAATGGTGGAATAATGCATAGCTGTTGTTATAGAAATGAATTAAATTAAGTTAATTAAATGAATACATTTTTTGGTACAAATGATTTCAAAACGTATTCCTTTGCAGGTGCAATCTACAGTGAAATATTATAGTTTTTAACTAAATTAGAGATGATCAGATTCAAAGTCCACATTGGCTTTTTACAAGAATTTTACACTGACGTTTACATGCACAGTCTTGTACCCATTATGCTTAACAAGCCAACAATGTGTGTGGTCACATAAACATATTCAAGGGCGTTTATTTATCAGTGTAGGGGTAAGAATAAAACAATCGACATGGGTCGATTTTTGCCCATTACGCAGATATCGCGTTGCATGTAAACACCTTAACTGGTGTTCTTACCGGCTTTTCCAATGTTCACACGTGTCGAGCACATGCCTCTTCATGGTTTTTATGTCAAAAGCAGAGAATAACATTATTATTTTAAATATCATGTAAACACAGATTTCTTGCTTTTTCTGATTTTTTAAATAAGCTGATTTTTGGGAGTAATCAGTGTATTATTGTAGATGTAAACAGGCACAGTACTGAAGGCATATTCATTGCATGATAGTATAATTACAATTTTTACAGAAGGAATAAGTAAACTTAGAGTCAAAGACAAAAACACAGTGAATAAACACAAGTTTAGATCAATGCATAGCTATTGTTAGAAATCAATTTTTTGGTACAAACATATTGATTTCAAAATACTGTTTCTTTGCAGGTAGATTCTACAGTAAAGTTCAATAACAGAATCAGAAATGTTCAGTTGGAAAAAAGTCTCTTAACTTTTAAAACTCACAAACACTATATTCTTTATAACAGCAAGGATGAAGGATGACATGTCCGTCATAATTTTATTTTAGTACAAAGCTGCAAGTACAGAAGGTGGCTGAATTGAAGATAATACAATTCTGGAAACTTCTGGAATCACAGAATTATTTGTGTTAATTAATTTAACCTATTGGCATTTAATTTAACCTATTGGCATGATTTTTGTTTTTCAATTTTAAAATACTTTCTTGTCTTCCAGTTTAAAGCAATATTCCGTGTTCAGTACAAGCTTAATAGTCAACATTTGTTGCATAAAATTGATTACTACAAAAAAAAAAAAAAAAAAAAAAAAATGCGACTGGTCCCTCTTTTTCTTAAAAAACTCAAATTCAAAAATCAAAAAATCAAGTTTTTAAATGAACCACTTACAATTCTGTGCAGTGACAGTACTGGTGAAAAAAATGACACACTTCAGCTTTAAGAAAAATACAAGGAAAAGCATGAATATGTAAACTCAAACTTTCACACCTTTTCCCCCAATAAATATATATCCTCTTTGATTTGTATACTTGTTTTGTCATGACTAAAGGTTCTACCACTTTCACACAGGACAGAAAAGCAGTATGAGAGATGTGATTACAGAAAACAAGCAGTTTGTGATTTATATGGGAGCTCAAAAAGAAAAAGAGACTCCAAACACAAAAGTAAAATCACTTCTACTTCACTGCCACACTGCTACCATTATTTCTTCCGTTCACACAGTATTATGTCACCTTAAGCATTAGGTTAATAAATCATATAATATTATACAATTTAAATACAATTTGGAATAATCAAATAATGAATCTCATCTTTAAAGTCCACTCTAAATCAAACTTAACCCTATATACAGTATTTCTTAATACACATGGTCTTATTATGCATAATGTGTTGGGGCACATTATTCTAAAAAATAACAATAATAATAAATAAAAAAATATATGGAAATATAATAACTTGCTCCTCCAGCAGTTTTCCTTTCCAACTGATGTCACCAACCCCTCCCCTTCAATTGCCTTCATTCAGGTATGTAATGTTCACTTTTCACAATCCAATCAATACTTGATGGATCAAGTCCTGCTGTACATTGCTTTTCTCATAGAATATCCTTTTTCACTCTGAAATAAATACGATTACAGAAGTAAAATGGCTTGCAATTGTGATTTTTATGTTGAATTTGCTGTTGCAAAAGTCACAAAATATCTTGGATGTATACATACATACATACATACATACATACACACACACACACACACATATACATACAAAGTGCAAATCTAAATACAAATTGGTTATGTACAGTGCAAGGGAATGTAATGGCAGAAGAGGTAGGATGTGTTGGATAATATAAAAAGACTAAGCTGTGTATTGCACATTAATTATTACTCAAAGGGGCAGTTTTAACTGTTCATGAGATGGATAGCCTGGGGGAAAAAACTGTTCCTGTGCCTGACGGTTCTGGTGCAGAATGTGTTTTTTCTATGTTTTGTTTTATTTTATTTTTTTTATTTTTTTTATTTATTTATTTTTTTTTATATATATTTTACAGCTTAATAATAATAATAAAAGTAAATATATTATTATAATAATTATGGTAACACTTTACAATATGGGTGCATTAATAGGCATTAATTCATGCTTAACTAATGCACAGATAATATTGAGTTAATGTATGACTCATGATTAACTAAGCCATTCATTAATGATTGCCACATCAGCAACTAATAAAGAGTCTGTCTGATTAATATATTAAGTCATATATGAATTGCTATTAATTAAATGTGTCATCGTGGATTAATTCCCCAACAAGTTATTATATGAACTAATGGCATGAATTAATGCCTATTAATGCACCCATATTGTAAAGTGTCACCATAATTATTATAATAATAATAATATCATTACTTTTATTATTATTATTAAGCTGATGTGTGTCACATCTGCACCACTAGTGTCACCAAACAGAATTGCAAAAGTAACCACCATTTTCAAACAGATTTCAGAAAACTCCCCACATCTTTCACTGGTTGTACAAACAGATAGTCCCGCTCCAAACTCACACCATTGGTTGAGCCAGTGTTGCTGTGTCAGGCTGGACGGGTCAAGAAAAACAAACAGAGACATTTTTAATAGTGCTACAGAGGACCAGTGTTACACTTTTAGAGTCAAACAACCTACAAATAGCTTACCTGTAGTTGAATCTGCATATTAAGGTGGGATGAGAAAAAATTACACACATCACTCTTAATTATGAGAAAGCACCCTAAATTAGTTACAATGATTAATTTTGACTGAGCAGCCATGAAGATTTCACCCATTTTCATTCACACTCACTCATTTGTCACACACACAAACAAACACACTCTCCTCTTTTAAAGAGCTTTATGGGGCTGCCCCTTTGGCAGCTTTGATTAGTGGTGGTTGTGGTGGACAGGCAGATAGATGGTCTGCTGTGAAAGGGGTGGAAGGACCTCAGGCTGAAAAAGAGCGAGAAAGACGGATGATGGAGGAGAGGAACTGCATCTCTCCATCAGCGTCTTCATCAAGAGTCACTCACTGAGAGCATGAGAGAGACCTCCGACCCTCAGCCTTCATGTTGAGGGCCTGAAGGAGGTGGCTGATTGGTGGGTGGACAGGAAGAGCTCTCACTCATCCGCACCAGCTGTCAATCAAACTGATGGCAATGGCAAATGACTGCAGAGACAAAAAAGAGTGCTGTTCTTTTTTCCATGTTGTACAGCAGCTCTCGGCAATGCTCAACACATAAAGAACACCTTGTTGTACATTATTACAGAAGATTTTTGGGTCTCAAAAAATAATGAAGGCACCATGTAATCACAACCAATCTTGTAAAAATCCCTGCTAAAAAAAAAGAAAAAAGGAAACAGTGGTGAGCTGGTTTAACCCTTATGTTGTGTTCCGGTCATTTTGACCCGTAATGTTTTTTTCTTGCTATTTTTTATTTATTTATGTATTTTTATTATTATTATTTACTTAATCAGATTGGAATAAAATTAATTGACTTTGATCAGATACTATGGTATCTGGAAAAAAACAAAAATATTTGGACCATTTTCTTAAATTTTTTTTCATTAAATGTTTTTTTTGTGTGTGTGTGTGTGTTGGGGGGGGTATTTTACTTTGTTTCACTTGTTATGTTCCTGATCAAAAATGATCGGCCATTGGAAATGAATAAATTATACTACAAAATACAGAATTATTAGGTGTTCTGGAGCATCCCAGTCCTTTAGATGAGCACATATGTCGATGTGTGTTTGCACACACAGAGTCCTCAGACTCATGTGCGCACACACACACACACACACACACACACACAATGTGCGTTGACAGCCCTTTTGTGCATTGTCTTTCCATGTACACTCTGAGGAATATTTCAAGATCTACTTATTATATTATTTTGTGTTTGGGCTCGTTTGAATCGGGATCATCTGATGTAAGTTATGATATGTAATTTTTTATGTTACATGTATGTTTCAGGACGTAATAAGGAAAAACGGAACAAAAAGCCACTCCTATTTATTATATTTATGTGTCAGTGGGAATTTCATACACTAATACTCACTGCAGTTTGGCCTCTGAGTGAAATTTGCTCATTACATTCTACTAATTGAGACCTTTCCAACGATATATAACACATGGCTATCTCATCTTTTTATGGTTTTACCAACTCTGAACATAATTGTTGTGATAACAAATTTGCAAATGATGAGAATTTTATTCTCTTTTAGTCTCTTATTTGTCAGCAAATTAAAAACCATTACTTAAGAATTGGTAGGATTAGCTGTAAAGTCCAGATTCTGAGCTTTGAAATGACACCTATTTTGTTCAGATCAAGCAAGTGGTTATTAATTTATTATGTAATTATTATTATTATTTACTTTTTTCAGTGGGGAGTACCCCACACTGGCCCGGTATAAGCTCAGTTCAAATAATCCTTCTATCAATAAAAATATATATTTAAAAAAAAAAAAAAAAAAAAAAAAAAAAGGAGTACAAAACCTGTCATAATTACTAAAAAAGAAGTTGATAAAAATATCTAATGCAATATCTTGTGATAATATAAGCAATATGAGAGATTTATAAACAGTCTTAGTGGGCCGGTCATTTTTGACTGGGAACACAAAATGTGTAAGCAAAAAATGAACACAATGCAAGGGTTAAACTGGTCTAGCTGGTCTCCTAGCCTGGTCAAGCTGGTGTTTAGCTGGCTTAGATGGTCGGCCAACTAGTCTTCCAGACTGACCAGCTAAAAAATGCCATCAAAAACAGACCAACCCAATGAGCTTGACTAGGTGGGGCAATCAGCTAACCGCCTTAGGCTAGTATACTTTTTTTTTCTTAGCAGAATTATTCAGTACTGATAGTAAATCAATTAATACTGTTGCTGTATTAACAGAACAACCGCACTGACTGCCCCACAAATGCCCCAGATCACTTATTTTCCAGTCATGATCCACTTGAATGGGTAAATCTCCAAATCTGTTTGCCAGTTTATGATTTAAGAACATGAAATCACAATTACTGTATGAAAAATTTATATTTCAGGTCCTGAATGCTGAATTGCCATAGAGGTCAACTATAAATCTTAGCACTATGTTCGGTCACTTGTAAGGGACTATATCTTTGAGCAGAAGGATGGCACTTCATGAATTTGCTAAAAAAAAAAAAATCTCTCTGCTCCTTCAGCATTTACAATATCTTTCCCTCATCTATCGTTCTTTCCTCCACTCCACCTCATCCCTCCTTCTCACTCTCCTCTACTCCCACTTTTTTTTTACACCTGTCACACTTTCTCTTGACCTGTTCACTCTCTGTCTTTCCATTCCTTCTATTTTGCTCTCACATCGTAGATGGTGAGGAGGGATAATAAAAAGTGCTCCCCTTGTAACACAGTGAAAAGTGTGACTTTATTTGCAGTCGTTCTGGTTCAAAGTTAAGCAGTTTAATTTTCCCCCAGAAAACCGTGTCACTTAGTCTAAGACTGGGCAAATTACAAATTTTAAGACATTAGAAAAAATATCTTTAAAAAGTGTTTTGAAGAACAATATAGTAGGCACACAAAGTGATTTACTCAAGTAGGACATATTTTGAAATTAATATTTGTGGTAATCAGTATTCTGCCACAAATGCTGTCGATTGAATTTAACTTGTATTGAACCGGGAATATTCCTTCAAAATTGTAAATATGATGTGATGTACATTTTATTCCAAAGGGATTTTGGGTCATTGGGCCATTTCATATATTTTTCTGTCTTTTGGATTTCCTGACAAAGACAGGAAGCTTTTATGGCACTAGTGCAACAAAAGTAAGAGCAAATGATGCACATTAGGTGTGTAATTTAGGTTTTATCAATGTATTTCATCATCATCATTGTGATATAAAATGGGAAATGTAGTTTTGCCATATAAGCCTGTCACCTCAAAATTGGCTACAGTAACTTTGGTAGTAGTACTATTTTCTGGCAAGCGTTATCACTATTCTTTATCAACAGTACACAAAATATGTACAAACTACTACAGTCTACACAATTTTACACTTACAAAATTCACTAATACAAATTATTAGGATCATTACTAATTTGTTTTTGATTCTTTAAAGGAACTTAACGACGTTAAAACAATCATTCCGACATGCATGTCACAGTAACTAACAGTAAGCTATGTTTAATGTTTTTTAGATTGTAATCACCCTATAAGATGGGTCCACTGTCACTCTGCGGTGTGCTATTTCTAAAGAACAATTTGAGTGTCAATCCACTGCATCAAAGTGTACATTTCACTTACATTGATATATCCTACATTTTGGAGTTGATGAAAGTACTTTAAGCCTTGAAAAGGGCATTGAAATCTTTGGGGAAGAAAAGCTCTGTTTGGATCTGTTATTTATCCATAAAGTAAACAGCAACACTGGGGGCCTGGGTAACTCAGTGGTAAAAGACGCTAGCTACCACCCCTGGAGTTCGCTAGTTCGAATTCCAGGGTGTGCTGAGTGACTCCAGCCAGGTCTCCTAAGCAACCAAATTGGCCCAGTTGCTAGGGAGGGTAGAGTCACATGGGATAACCTCCTCTTGGTTGCTATAATGTGGTTTGCTCTCGGTGGGGTGCGTGGTGAGTTGAGCGTAGTTGCCTCAGTGGATGGCGTGAAGCCTCCACACATGCTATGTCTCCGTGGCAATGCGCTCAACAAGCCACATGATAAGATGCGCGGGTTGACGGTCTCAGACGCGGAGGCAACTGGGATTCGTCCTCCGCCACCCGGACTGAGGCGAATCACTACGCGACCTCGAGGACTTAAAAAGCACATTGGGAATTGGGCATTCCAAATTGGGAGAAAAAAAAAAGTAAACAGCAACATTAAACTCTCTCTGCTTGCTGCCTTTATGGGTCTTTTAAACAAAGTAAGCAAGCCAAGCTTTACTGGAGATCATTAAGAGTTGTTAGTGAATATATGTATATGAACACACACAAGTGTTTGATACTCGGAGAAGTGTTGTTAGCGCCGAAGTTTCACTATAAGTGAAAAGCTGCTGTTTGGCTGTGTCCAGATCCACATCAGAGCACTGGACTCATTAAACTTAATGCTCGCCTATAACAAGGCAAACATTGCACAGCTAGTGGCACATTTTCCACGACATGGGAAGCAGTTGTTACCCCAAATAAAAACAAGGCCGGAGTGATTTCAGATGTACAGGCAGAAAGAAGCTCCATGGGAGATGGACTATGATGAAGCCTTGGTTTAAAACTCTTTGAAAATCACTGCCATGAATGTACAGAGCGGTAATAAAAGCGAGCATGAGGATGGCTCGAACCGAGTTAACAAGGTAAAAGGAGTGTTGAAATTCAATTTCTGAGTTGATTATCAGTTTATTCTCCATGGCCATGATTTGTTGTTTACAATATAACCAAAGCAGTAATAAAAGAAATTTTTTTTTCCTAAAAGAACGAGCAGAAATAATCCAAACATTTTTTTTTTCTTGAAATGCCTCTTTCTCTCTTTCCATCGCTCTTTCTTCTTCTCTGCCCTGATGAAACATTCTCTCTTAGTCAAAAGTCTGTACAGATATCCACAATAAGAATGACCTAATTACCCATATACAGTCTTATATAGCCAGTTGAAATAGATGTTTTGTTTTTTTAATTGTGACAAAGACTTGCAGGCTACTAGTCTTAGAGGCATCAGTTAGACTGTGTTGAAAATGATAAATAAATCAGTAACATTTTTGCATTGTATGACATCGTTTACAAGTAAAAGCTTGTTTACGAATGGTGTTATATAAGCTGTATAAATTCTATCTATCTGTATAATTTCTATCTATTAATTTCTAGTATTGCTGCAAATAAAATAAAATATTTTATTTTTTATTTATTTTGTATTTTTTTATAAAAAAAAAATTAAAGAAGCTTCACGTTTATTTAATTCAAAATGTATAATTTTTTTCTGGCACAATTTTTAATTTCTTGTGGTGAGCCCAGTGAAACTAAAATTCTGAACTACTGAAAAAATCTTTACTGTTGCGCCCTGATGTGTGTAGGTGTATGATTTAAAGAGTGAATCTCTCTCTTATCCATTCACCCAGTCATTGCGTTTTACTCCCTGTGGCTCCTTCATGTCAACCATCCTCTAGCCAATCTCTCTTTCTCACTCTCACTCCCAGTGGTCTTGTTTTGGTGTACTGGTCCATTTGCCTGCCATGTCCCAGCATATAAAAATCTCAGCTCAGGCTTGTCTTGTGTCACCTATTGCGATTTGTTCACTGAATGACCCCCCTGCCAGCTCTCTCCGAGGAATCTGTGTGTGTTTGTGAGTTTGAGTGTGTATCTTGCTTTCTCTTGGAGAAGAAAAGAATGTATGTTCATGACTGTCTCTCTTTTAACAAAGCACATTACTGTGTATCTCTGAACCACAAAACCATGTTTCCATTAACCAGCAAAAGATCTGCCATTTCTAACTGCCTCGGAGATTAAGAGAACATCTCATGTGTACCTCAGCCTGCCTACTGTCTTTAACAGGGACTTTATAATAGGTAAAGTATAGCACAAGACATCTGCGCTTTTGTATGTTTGATTGGACTCTCAAAGAAAACACTTTAGAACAGTGAGTCACATATGCACACACAAATAGCACACACTCATTCAAGACCTTTTGTTAGAAAGGCTGTAACTTTCTCGTTCAAAGACATAGAAGGAAGGGGGGACAGGTTCACCTATTTTCAGTCTCTCTCACTCTCTCGTACACTCTTAATCCCATTAGAAAAACAATTGTAAATCCTTTGATTCCTATAACATTGACAAATTCTTCTAAATCACTGTCCTTGTGCTTCATAAGGCAAGGCAAGGCTGTTTCTTATATTTAGGGTTGGGGATTTAAACAAACCCCTTAACCATAAGTGGTCAACTTTGGCATGTAACTCAACCCACATAATTTGTGCTAGAGATTTGTACCTTACAATTTGGAAAAAGATTTTTAGGGTTGCACATTTTCAGAAATACCCTTGATCGCCAAGGTTATTAATGAATGAAAATCATTTTTTAAAAACACTATACATAGAGGCTATATGAACAACTCTTAACAAGTGCTTTCTAAATTGCAGACAAATTGGAAGTGTTCCATTTTTAACTTATGAAATATTGCTGCACACTATTTAAATCAAACATGCAGTCAAACATTATATACAGATCAAATAGTCATAATGTGCCATATGAAGTAGAAATTAAGTATGAGTAGAAAATGAGTTTGTAGAAAAAGCACTCAAAGATGAAAGTATGCTTTAATGAATAAAAGCTGTGTATTCTAGGAGTGTCATAAAATATTGATACATTGATTACTGATTGGTACGTTATTGTCTCAATATGTTTTTGAGGCATCGATGTATATTATAATTAGCCGACATTTAAATTAGAAGCCTAATTTGTGTGCTTTCCAATTCACTGTCAGTTGGCCTTCCATTTAATGTAGTCTGGCATTCAGGAGAACACAAGGGGGTGATATAACATTTACTTAATACTAAAGAACGTGTCGATGCGGTGCAGGTGGCAGTCCAAAGTTGTGAATCTAGTCACCACACACAAAAGTTACGAAGGTTTTTGTAATTTTTCAAGAATGAACAAAGTGACGTTGATAAATTTGCAAGTTAGTGTATGAAACTGGTTTAACTGTGCAAACCGAATGATTAGACATTTTTTAAAGAAAGGTTTATTAAGCAATTTCTCTGTATATAGCCTTGAACAGGTTTCATTCAAGCTGTCAAACCACAAAAACACATACTTGTAACTGAAAAGACATTTTGTGGGCTATATGAAAGATACATACACACAATATGTCATCCATTGATGGATAGAGTAAATAACATATGCCCTGTGATAATGATTTGGGTCAAATTGCAAGTTAGCTTCCTGGCGCTGTAGAATTTTGAGCAGCCTTCGGAATCGTAGATGGGCGCCGCCTACAGACACCGAGCGGTGGCTGCAGTGTGCGTACCTTTATAGAAAATAAGTTTCTAATTTTAGAATGTGCCATATCATCCACCAGGTGTGCGACCCCCTTTAATGTACTCTCCACTCACATTTTACCAAAGTTGTGTTGAAAAATATGTATTAAGAGACTATTTTGCAACTATTGTGCAACAATTAGCCATATTTATATGTGAGAAAATGCAGATATCGATCGATAATCATCGGGAACATTTTCTGTTTATCGATGCATGAAAAAGGCATGAGATTTGGCTTTTTTAACACAAAGACAAAAATAGTGAATAAATGTTGTGCTCAGTGATGTCATACAATGGCAATTTATGGTGACCACCTCTTCAAGCTTTAAAAGGATGCAAAAGTATAATTCAAAAGTCTAATAAATTATTCCATGAGACTCATGATTGTTATGAAAACACACAAAAAGGTTAGGTGCAAAACAAACCGAAATCAAATGTATTATTTAGTGAAACTGTTGACCGACCATTGCTGGTGAGACTCTTGAGACTGCATGAGAACAGTAGTTCATGCAGCCCGCTGGTGAAAAGGGGCATTCAAGCGAAAACGTGCTTTGTATCAGCCACAGCGATACAAAAGAACAGAACACACCTGCACACAAACCAGACAACTTAACTTGTCAGAAGAGTTTGTAGTCGAAGATTAGATGCATTTCTATGCCCAGCCTTATTTTTTATTTATTTTTTGCTGGAGTACAAACAGGGAGTAGGCAGGAATGTCTGTTAAGAAAAACAAAGTCATAATGGGTTATAACAACACAGGGGTGAGTAAACACTGACTGAATTGTCATTTTTGGGTGAACTATCCCTTTAAAGCAGATTATCCAGATTAAAATGAGCCCAAATACAACCTGATATGACATTTGCATGGGAGAATTCACAAACATTTTGTCCGCAACAGATTTTAAAATTTCATCGCATGAGCTTATGTTTCTAGTCTCCCGCATTCAGATGCGCTTGAATGGAAATAATTGGAGCCTGAAGTATAGTGTGACCATGGCTTCAGTGTTACAAAGTACAATATGCTATGTGAAAGCATCTCTTATATTTATCTTTCACCAATGTGTTTAGTTAATGCACAAAGAGCGTTTTTCACACATGATCCAGAAGTAAAAAGGATTTTTATGGCAGTACATTAGAGAAAGTTAACACAGATGAGAACAACCTTTCAATCCACTCTCCAGATGCTTGTCTTTAATCCATCTCTCCTCTTAACAGCTCTCTGCATATACTGCCATTATCTTCATGAATCTGCTGGACTGGAATTCCATTTAAAGCTGCTGTAATTGCCGTCGATACATATTTCAAGAGGGTACAAGCTAGGGTTCAGCACAATGTTTAGAGATTTGTGTGTGTGTGTGTGTGTGTGTGTGTGTGTGTGAGAGAGAGAGAGAGAGAGAGAGAGAGAGAGAGAGAGAGGGAGAGGGAGAGAGAGAGAAAGCGATTGTTTAAACTTGAGATTAAATTGTGTGCTCTGCTTGTGTGTGTGTATGCGTGTGAGTGCGTGTGTGTGTGTATAAGAGATAATGGGTTTTCTGGAAAAATCCCAAGTTATTTCTGTAAATCAAACCAGTCTCTGCAGCTGCCGGGAGCAATAGTTTCAAACTGGCCTCAAAACCCATATCTAGATTACACAGAATACATAGCAGAACACTTCCGTTGAAACACACACACACACACACACAGATACACACACAGAGCAAGGGAGTTTTAAGTCAATCAACAAAAATATGATGAAACACTCCAAGGTCCTACTTTATTACAGTACTATACTTTTTACTGTACATTCAATATAAATAACAAGGGAGCAAGATATTAAGAGAGCAAGAAAAGGAGAAATAAAGAGAGACACAAGAGTAATGTTGTCAGATGGTAATACCATACTTCTATATGGTTCTGTATAACTTCAATATTCATATACTACCATGGTACTTACGTGGTATTCAAACGTATGTCAAAGAATACCATGGTAATGTTCCATGTCAAAAAAATAAAAAATAAAATGAAAATGCCATAGAACTTTTTTTGTAAGGAGAGAGTGAGATTGACATCCATTTTAATAAACATCAAACTGCTCCTCTCTGTACTCATGTGGTTGTGGTGGAATGGAGGACTATATGAAAAGAGGGTTTATATAATATCTGACAAATTCAGATATGTGATGACAAGCAATTTATCTGGGAGCAAAAAACAAATGATGGGAATTTAAATTTGAGTGAGAGCGAAAAATAGAAGAGGAAGACAAAGTCATCAACTCATTACCGTCTGTCTCTCTTTGAAAATCTGATAATTGCTTCATAATGGCTCTCCAAATGCAATATCAATCCCCTTTTAAACAAAACAAGTACATAAACATGCTTGCATCCAAACAAATACACTAATTGACATGTATTTTTCAAGGCGGTTAAAACATAACTCTCACAGTATCTGCAAAATGAAACTATGGCCTTGAACCCAAATGTTCTTGTGTTTAATCTGTCTAGCATACCTATGGTGCTGACAAGGTGTGTGTAATTTGTATTTGTCACAGTCTGTCTCCATCGTGATCTTCAAGGACTCTTATTTTGAAGTTTTCCCCAGACTTAATTTCCAATAGTGCACTGCCCTCATCACTTCCATCTGTTTCTTATTATCCTCACCTATATTCCATTCACTCATTAGTTCATTTTGTATAAATATCCTCTAGTTTTACCCACTCCATTGTCAGTCCTTGAAGTGTTACATTGTGAAGTGCTATGTTGAGTTAAGTTTGCTGTTATGATTTGTTTGTTTCCACTCCAGTGATTGTTTTACTCCAATGATTATAATTAAAAGATTGAAAGTACTTACTCCTGTGTCTCCTTTCTTCCACTCCAGACACTAACGTTACAGAATTATTTGTTTTGTCTTATTTGTCTAGTTTGCTTAGTGTTGTTCCATTATTGTTTGGAAGTTTTAATTGTGACCTGCCAGGGGACTGTAGATTAAATTTAGCCTTAGGCTAAATCTGGGATAATGCATCAAATGGGAACATTTATGTTTAATATTGTGCAAGGTCCATGGTAAAAAAAATAAAATAAATCTACACTGCAAGTGTACAATGTGAAGCAACAATGTGTTGACTATAAAGAGATTGTTCTAGCTTTGTTGCATCGTGTCACTCACTTGTAATATACACAGGGTTGGGGAGTAATGGAGTACATGTAACGGGATTACGTATTTAAAATACAAAATATAAGTAACTGTATTCCACTACAGTTACATTTTAAATAATTGGTAATTAGAATACAGTTACATTCAAAAAGTATTTTGATTACTGAAGAAATTACTTTGCATTTTATTGTCATTTGTTTCATTTAATATTTAGTCCTTTCAGATGGAAAAATGTATACATCCAAAAGTGCATTTGAACAGTGGTGAAACACTTTCTTATGATGTGTAACATTCATGCAAGCAGACAGAGAAGTACGTTTGGAGCAGAAGAAATAGAAATAAACCTTGTGTAAATTGTCAGCTTTACGCTAAGCTAAAATGCTATTTCTAGCCATTTTACATGCACATGTTACCAGGCACGATCATATTTTTTTTTATCAAGAAAATTCACATTGGATCATAATTTCTTTTTTTCTAGTAAGACCTTTGATATTAGGGCAAAAATCATATTCTTGATAATTTTTGTATTGTTTTCCAGTAAAAATATCTAAAAATCCTTAAAACAAGATCAGTTTGATTTATGTTGTTTTAGAAACAACACTGCATAATATATTTAGGTTTTTCAGAGAATGCATTTTTAACATGTGTATTTTGTCTTACTGTACTGGCAGAGTTTTTATAGTCAAAACAAGTGAAAAAAATTTACCAGTGCTGAAGAAGTAATCAAAAGTATTTAGAATACATTACTGACCTTGAGTAATCTAACAGAATACATTACAAATTACATTTTACAGCATGTATTCTGTAATCTGTAGTGGAATACATTTCAAAAGTAACCCTCCCAACCCTGAATATACAGTACACATAATGTTAAGGTGCTTTAACACTGGCTATGTTTCCATCCAAGTTATGCCAATCATTGTTATGACAGGTATTATATCTGTCAAACCAGAGTGTCATTTCAGATGCTATGCAATGATACTGATGATATTCTCAGAGCGAATTATGTATTCGCAACGCTTGTTTAGGCAAAGTCACATGCGCATCTATATTCCTATATTAACATGTTCAGTAATGCGTTTGCATTTTGGAGATTTTAGTCACATCTTGGTGTTTCCATCCAGCATTTTTTAATACGATATCCCACAATTTGCATAAAAATACGTGGATAGAAACACAGCTACTGGCAGTGTTAAAATTGATGGAGGTTGCACAGTCAGTCGCTGAAACGCTGGTTGCAATTAGGCAATCCTACTTGACTGCGAGTGATGCAATGCAAAATTAGAGCGCACCAATAATACAGTAATTAGCAAAGTTGTCTACTCTGCATGCACCATTCGCTGTTTTGTGACATTTACTGTGACATACGCAACATTCATCACACAACTTTGTTGTTAAATCAAAGCGTTCTCTACACAAAACTCAACGGTGAGTTTAACAGTGCTCAGCTGTGATTTTAACAACAAGCAGGATGCAAATTCACAGGAAAGGCTAACTTTTCTTTAATGAATTGAAGGATTAATAGAAGACCACTTTGTTGTCGGTGTGAACGCCCCTTAACGGGAGCATTCTAGTTTTGTCGCATCGCATATTATCACTCGATTTCAATGTAGTCACACTGTAACACTCACAAACAACAAAGAATAAATCCAGATTTACTGGTGTGAGTCCAACTGAGTAATATTGGCTCATTTATCTTGTCAATCTGAGCAGATGGAGTCATTACACATGAAAACTCTCCATTTGCATTCCTACCTATACAACCCCTGTCAATCAGCCTGCTCTGACTCAAACACACAGACTTAGAGAATCTCATAGCTGTCGATGGCAGTCTGCAGTGTGATCTACACAAGAGAACAGGCCTCTGTCAGTGCACAAGGCTCTAGCCCATGGCGATCCCCTTTTTTTTATACAAAATTTAAACTGCCTTCCCTTATGTGTGGGGCATAAGCATCAAACTTCCAAAGCTGTACTTGTTTAAACATGATCTGACTGAACTCAGTCCCACATCCCTCACGACAGAAATCGCTAAAACTATATTCTGTCAGTAGCAATAGTGATTAATGCTTAATGTCACTGAAAATGTCATCTGCCTTTAATATCGTAATTCAGGATATGGACACTAGCAGCAGAGGATTTCATAAGAGAAAATGCCGAGAGCATACTTGACATTCTGAGGCAGATGTTCACCAGTGTAATGCTTACATGTGCCAAGTAAATGTCTGCCAAGCTGGCTGCACAAGCTTGTTAAGGGTTAAATCATTGCTTAAACAAGCTGAACTGTAAAATTCAGAAGTGGAATCCTAGGCATTTTGAAAACAAGTGAATGTTTTTAGACGGTAATATTGTTGGGTATATTCAGTGGACCTCAATTAAATATCAGTGAATGACAACTCTATCTGTCTCTGAGTGAAAACACCTGCAAAATGCATCTTTGTCCACACCTGTATTTTATTTAAGAGCTGTTCACTTCCTCTTAAATAAACACAGACACTCTTGCGTATATAATCCTCTCTAAAATCGCTTGGCGTGAGAACAAGTGAAACGGTAAATGTAAATGGCTCCAATTCGGCACCTGTATCCATCGAGCTGCACTCTGTCAAACAGGCATGCAAACACATACTAAATAAGTGCTGTTGTTATGTGGGTAAATGTGAAATATTTGAATGTCAACAGCTGTGTGTGTGGAGTGTGTCCCCTCAGAAACACCCACTGAAATATCTCATCTGTGGCCTTCACACCCGGATCTGCCATTAGTCTCGCAGAACTATTACACCCACCTACATACTTACACATTCATTTTTCTATCATGGTGGGGACTTTCCATTGACTTTGGTTGTTTTTATAGAGAGCTAATAATATTTTCTGCATTTTTATTAAGACATAATTTAGTATGTTTATTAAGTCGTTTAGGCTGGTATCCATAATATGGGTAATAGGTGTATGTACTGTATATACTATAGGCATATGCTTTCAGGTTTTACTGTCCTTGTGGGAACAATTGGTCTCCACAATGTAAGCAAAACCTGACTCAAACAAACACGCATACACACAATCATTCATGTATATAATCTGAATTGAAATTTAAATGTTACATTTAAAGTTGATTTGAACATGAAACTGCATTGCTGTATGTTGACATTAATTTGCAAAATTATGTATTTCTGAGTATATTCAACAAGAAAAAAAGTTTGACAGGAAATGATTTTAGCATTTCAGAGGCAAAGCAATTTATAAATTGTGAACAATAAGACCAGGAATGCGCATTAAAGGGATAGTTTACCCAAAAATAAAAATTATCTCACCATTTACTCACCCCCATGCCATCTTAGATGTGTATGACTTTCTATCTTCTGCTAAACACAAACAAAGGTTTTAGAAGAATATTTCAGCTCTGTAGATTCTTACAATGCAAGTGAATGGTGAACAGAACTTTGAAGGTCCAAAAGGGACATAAAGGCAGCATGAAAGTAATGCACAAGACTCCAATGGTTAAATCCATATCTTCTGAAGCGGTATGATAGGTATGGGTGAGAGAAAGATCCATTTTTGAGCCCTATTTTTACTGAAAATCTATATTTTCACTTTCACTTCCACATTCTGGTGTAGAAGTGACTTTTACTTTTACATTCAGCCACCTACTGGTTGGGGCTGGTCAAAAGTTGAGATTGATTGTAAAAAAAGGACTCACCTACACCTGTCATATCGCTTCAGAAGATATGGAATTAACCATTAGAGTCATATGGATTACTTTTATATTGCCTTTATGTCCTTTTTGGACCTTCTGTGTTCTGGTCACCATTCACTTGCATTGTACGGACCTACAGAGCTGAGATATTCTTCTAAAATCTTTGTTTCTGTTCTACAGAAGAAAGAAAGTCATACACATCTGGGATGGCGTGAGAGTGAGTAATTGATTTTCATTTTTCATGAGATTTTCATGAGAATTTTCATTTTTGGGTGAACTATCCCTTTAAGAAAGCAAACAGAGTCAATTCTGATTACATGTTGACATAATGATGCCACTCACTAATACCATTTACAAACTAAATGTGTTGCAAAAAGTTTCCAGCGACAATCATTTTGTCTGTCCACACTTAATTGCAAAACTGTTGCCAATCACAGCCAATAGGAGGTAATTCATGTTTAATGTACTGTGTGGAATAAGACCAATGAGTTTTCACTTTGGCCAGGGCTTCCCAGCAAAATGGCACAGAAATAGAATACGGATTATCGACAAAATGTCCTGTTTCGCTGTTTATCAGGGTCGTAGCTGGATAAGACAACGACTCAGATTTATATGGAATAAATGGCTGTTCTTGTGTTAAAAAAGTCACAGAAGAACGAATGGGGACGTCTCTAGACGTGTTTTGAATAGTTGACATGGCGTCTTAAATGTGACAATCCTGAGTTGCTGAAAAAACAGACATGGTGCAAAAGTCAAAAACAATATATAAAAAAAAAAATATAGCTGCAAGCAGCGATGACGGGCCCAAGTACCAGGGGTCAATTTCCGCCCGGTGGCAAGACTAAACAATACATCTCAGTTTTAATCCAAATCACACATTGCACACAGAAGATATGAGACACTTCCTTTTTCCCATTTTTTGCCATTAATTTAATGCCTCGCCATGGCAACACCATTCGATATATCAAAAATCTGTTCACAATTTAGCATCTACAGAGGCCATCTTACATGCCCATTTTAAAGGGGGCACTACAGAGGCCCCCCTATACGCCCATGCGTGAACTTTTGCCCAGCCCTAACGGCCAATGACTCTGATGTGTGTGCAAGATTTCATGAAAATTCAAGCATGCCAAGTACCTCAAAAACATGTGAATATACATAAAAGGAATAATAATATTTAATGTGTTGCCATGGCAACACTAATTAAGATATCAAGAATCCCTTCAGAATTTTAAATCTGCACTGTCTTGACTTTATTCTAAAGGATTTTGAAACAGTTCATGTAAACACAAGAGGGCTATTTCAAAGTCTGTTAAAAGTGCCATACTTCCTGCTGCCAGTTGGTGGTGCTATGACCGTGACCCATAATAGCCGCATCAATGTGATCAGCCCACATTACCAAACATACAGCTGAATTTTCATCAAAATTACACCACACACACACAGAAGATATAAGGCACTTCCTGTTTTCCATTCTTCCCTCATTCCTTTCAGCTCCTTTCAGTGCTTGGGCCCTAATAATAATCCTTAGAAGAACAATAGGACCTCCGCACTTTCAGTGCTTGGGCCCTAAAAACAGTGCAGACATGGCACAACAGTGAAAGATGTCCGTCTATTGCATGTTGACATAAAAAAAAAAGAAAATGCACAGACGGATGTAAAAACACGTTTGTTGTGAACAACCCCTAACACACGCATGAATCTTTAGGTGTGTCTTTTATCTGTGTACTTTTCTGATGTCATAGTATCACATGTTTATCTCTGTCTCTTTCAGTCAGAAGAAGTGTAACAAAAAAGAGTTAGTAGCTAGAGAAAAGAAAAAGAGAGGTGTAAGTTTAGAATGAGAAAGAAACAATAAAGTAGTTGTAGAGAGAGAAAAAGAGAGAGATTGCTAGTTAAGGGGGAATCTCGTGTTAGATGGTGCCATCGGACCACTCTGACATGACAGTCATTACAAGATGAAGCCCCTCTCTCTTCCTCCGACATCACCCCATCATCACCACCCTTCCCCAACCTTCGACTTCTTCTCTCTCTCACTGACAGCGCTTGTCAAGAGATCTTCTGTGAAGCAACACTGCCCCCTTGAGTTCAATCTCACAATCTGAAAAAACAGACACTGCTGCTTCCAGTACCAAATCTGTGTTGGTTTCAAACGAGCCTATGTAACATTTTGTCAACACTCAGACTGAGCAACGCTCCCGTTATAATCAACAAAGCTGTCTATACTGCAAATGGTTGAAGAAGTAGACTGCAGCTGTGTTCCAAAACCTACTGAGCTGCCAACCTAAACAGGATTTTAAGGGATAATTTAACCCTCCCGACGAGAAGGGTGTTCAAAAAGGTAGGCAGCATAATGATGAAGCATAATAAATCAACCTACAAACCAACTTTTGGCCGAATTCTAAGGCATCATTCCATGTATCCTTTGCAGACAAGGCAGTCTAAAAAAAATATATATAAATAAAAATTAAAAAATGCAACAGGTTTAGTGAAAAAATTTACCCAAGATGGTGGGGAATTGAGAACAATGTAAATTATAAATATAATTGTACTTCATTAAAAAAGAAAAATATGAATTATATTAGTGAAATGTAATTGAAAAGTGATATAAGTGAATATCTTACCCAATATTCATGTGTGCTATCTATTGTTATGCATATTATAGTATATTGTTAGCTACCAGCAGGAAAGCTTTTTCAAAACGTAGGCAGCATAATGATGCTGAAAAAATGTATGGCAGATGATGGATGAGTCAAGAGAAATGTTGACAAAAATCTTCAAATGTAATTTATTTATTTATTTTTTTTACCCAATATTTGTGTGTTATGTATTGCCTCATGACAACTGATCATTCTTATGACATGCCAAAATCATTAGAAATCGTACAACTTGGCATGTATGAAAAGATACGAATTTTACACCAACCAATCAACAAACACAATTTCACATCTATACAATACAGCCATCATTTTAGCTAGCCTCCTAGCAAACACTTTATTTTAAGAAAGGAAACATCTTTAAACTTTTTTTACTCATTTCATATTTATTTATGTAATACAAATGACTGATGTATATCAATACCCTGTATGCTTCACCTTTTTCAAACCCCAAATATTTTTCTTATGTGTTGCGTTAAAGTTACTTTTAACTTTGGAGAAATCCTAATAACATCATTTGCTGGTTGATTTTTTGTACGAGCCCATTATGATTTCTTACGATTATGACATCTTGTACTATTATTACAATTTCTCATGAGTCCGGGTTTTGTATTTGTATGCTTGTTAATGTGTTGCGTTATTAGCTTAGCAACATGCTAACACCAGACCAGAGACTATTTAGCAGAGACAGGCCACATCTAAAATGAATGAATAGTTAAAATAAATGGGAGAAATTGGAACAGTTGATGGATGCAGAAAGGAAGTCCCACCTTAAAGGTAAAAGATGTAATAAGCTCTTAGATACAGACATTGTCTGTCAGTCAACTCGAAAGCACATGCACATTAGCTATTCGAGCCAGGGAAAATTATGTTTTTTAGCATAATCTGAGGTAAAGAAGCACAATTTATGATACCAGTGTTGTCAGATTTTACTGCTGATTTGAAATGTGTTCTTTGAATTTAATCTTGACCAACCATTTTGGAGATTTCGTTCTTTCCCCACTCAAGTAGATTGGGACTGCACTTGTATACCGCTTGTTTACATAGAAAAATGGCTGCCCGGGAGCGTTTCAAAGATGGCTGCCGAGTGGACTGACTTGCTAAAAAGACTTTATTGCAAACTCTATAGGAATAAATTGTGAGTCAAGTCTCCTCGGTGCTTCATGTGTGGGACATATGTACAGTATGTGTGGCGTCAAAAATTCCTGCTCATGTAGAGCGTTCCAAATCGGTCACTTGTGAGCTTCCATTTCAGTTAAGATGAAGCCTTAGAAGGCAGCTACCAATGTAAGCAGTAGACAGCAAGGTAGTTCACTAGGTTTTGGAACAGAGCTAGTTTAGTTGATTCGCTCTCAGTATAGGCTGAGATAGATGTGTGTCAGAGTTTGTGACTTGAGGAACAGTCTGAGCTCTCAAGCTGGGATCAGTTTATTCCTTTGCAGCTCATCTGAAACAACATGACATCTGCAGGACTGTGTGCTCAATTCCAAGTACAGTGACGGTAGACTGATTTGAGTTTTAATTGTTCTAATGTTGTATATTACACTCAAATGGGTTTCAAGAAATGTCTGTTAGTCTTTAGCAGTATAAAAAAAAAAAAAAAAAACATGGAGGAACCATCTGTTACTTTCCCCACCTCATCTTTCCAGAACACTCAGAGGGATAAGGAAGGTTGCTCTGGGTTCAGTAAAATAAACAGGAAGAGTTTGAACTTTTCTTCAAACATATTCCTCTTATAGACTTTTTTCACAGACTGTAATGATGCATTTACGCCTTATTTAGCAGTGTAAATCTAGCAAACTTTTTTATATAATCTTTTTTTTTTTGTTGTTTTTTTTTTTTTATATTGATTGTAAGTTTATAATATTATTCTTTGTGTCATATTAACCTGGAATTAGTTTTAAAAACTGAATTACCACAGCTGTGAGGGGGTTTCGATTACAGCTGCTGAGAGAGTGACAATAAATTTGGCATCTTCTCCCATCTGACTGTGTTAATCCACAGTTATTTTTTCTTCTTCTCCTTCTTCTTCTTCTTCTTCTTCTTCTTCTTCTTCTTCTTCTTCTTCATCTTCTTCTTCTGGAAAGTCATTCAAATGTAATGGTGGACTTTTTCTTTTGCTCTTGGAGCAAATGGGTAAGTGAAAATAATATTTGCTCTGGTCTCCCATTCACTCCCGTTCACCGCTGTCAAAGTTTACCCTTCAATCGTTTACTTTCGTGTTCCAAAACCCAGAGTGTGAAAAAGGTCTATTAAAGTGCCATTTGCCATTATTCTGCCTGCATGTCTATTCAGTAAGCAGGTCTCTCTCTATTGTTCTGTGTCCCTCTCTTCCTCTTTCACTTGTTTACTTGCTTTTTCCATTAACAGAAGGGAGGAGCTTTAAAGTGTAACGTAAAAATGATTTGGGGTCTGTCAGCTATATTTGTTTCTTTCTCTCTCATCTCTCTGGTCTTCAGCCATCTTTTAGGAGTCATCCCTTTTTCTTGGTGTCAGGCATGGCAAGTCTAAATGGAGAGTAACCATATTCTATTCTATTCTATTCTATTCCTTGCTCCTGCTAAATTAAGAAGAAATGTTTGTCTCTCCTTCTGGTATCTTTTCTGGTCTCCTTCAGGGCAGAATAACATCATTATTCAGACAAAGAATAATTTCAGCACCATCTAAACCTGAGAACATATGGTGTCTACTCTTGTTTCGGATGAGACAAAAAACGAAAACAACAATTAGGCTTTTTTAGTGTGCAGAGACGGCGTTATTAGCCATAACTTTTCATCACTACCTTTATTGCACTTCATTTCAACATTTGGAGATCCAAAGCAGTGCAAATTAAAGTAAACTAACAAGTACAATTTAACAAAAAGGAATACATTATAAATGCAAGATTCATTAAAATCATGGTTAATATACCTAAAGAATGTATTTATTTATTTTGGACAAAATATGCCCAAACTTTGCCACTGTGTAATAAATATGCTTTCTCACTCTCATAACCACACCAGTTTGAGTATAATCCCAAATTGAGTCATCACTCTGGCTAATGCAATTAATGAACTCCGGATTAATTACCACAAATTTTATCACAGTCTGTCTGACTGTTTAAATATGGATAAATATTGGCCAATTATGCTACTGGCTGCAGTGTTTGAAAAATAATGTTTGATAAATGCTTTTTACCTCCTGGAGAGTCTATTGAGAGGAGAGGAGAAGGCACACAAATCTCTTTTTTTCATTATATTAATTAGTATTTTTGTCTTCCAGTAAAAAAAATATCTAAATACCCTAAAATCAAGATACATTTACTTGAGAAGAAAAATAACATGAGATATTTAGTCTTGTTTTCAGAGAAATCGAACTAAATGTAGTGAGGTTTATGCTTAAAACAAGCAAAAATGGGGTAAGATAAATACACTTGGTTTCCCTTTGAAGTTTTTTCTTACGCCACTGGCAATGTTTTTTTTTTGTTTTTTTTAAACATAAACCTACAAAGTTTTGCCATAAAATTTTTGTTAGATTTCTCTGAAAACAAGGCTTAATATCTTATGTCACTTTGCTTCTCAAGTTAATGCATCTTGTGTTAAGGATGTTTGTATGTTTTTGCTGGAAGACAAGACAAAAATACTGAATAAGAAAATGATTTTTGCAGTGAGTGGAATAACATGGAAAAGCAGGGTAGAAAAGAAAAAAAGGGAAGGAATTGAGTGCGGCAGAAAAGTGCATGGAAGTCAATTTCACATTCAGGAAGCATTATGGCCATTGGGGTAAGACGCAGGAGGAGAGTTGATCATACATGAATGGACTGGCTTGATTTAATGCTTGATTGAGCTCTGTTTGAAGATGTAATCCATTCCGATCATGATGAGCAAGAAGGGGAAAAAACAGATGGAAACGACAAGAGATGGACATTATAATAAAAAAGGTTGAAAACGAGAGGGATTGCCCACAAGTGGAAATCCTGCTGTCTTTTCAAATAAGAGCAAAGTTCTGAAGCTATTCAACCTATAAGAGGAAGGAAGATATGAAAGTTAAAAGAGTGCAGAAAAAAGACCATAATGAGGGCCAAGGTGGAGAGAGATTTTTGAATGTTCGGGGGTGGAATATGCACTTCCTGTCAAAGAGAGAGAGAGTTGCTGGAAGCCTCTAGGGGGCTTGTGTCTTGACACTCACAACGTCAGTCACACTTTGGGGAGATTTAATTAATATAAGAACAAAGTAGAATGATTCAACCTCCACTTTCTCTCTCTCCTTCACACACATTCACATTTCTCTCAGTTTTTTCTCTCTTTTTCCTCTCTCACTTGCTCCAGCTCCTCAGAGAGTGGGGTTCTCTGTTATAGCTTTGCTCTCTCCTAGTTTGTTCTCTCCCTGTGGTAGCTGACAGCCAGATCACAGTAGCACAATATACCCACTGTGTTGTGATTATATTAATTGATTTATTTATTGTGATTTACTTTTAGGTTTTCTCTGTACCCATGTTATGTGATAAATAGTAAATGAGGAAAGGAGATTTATCTTTACCACATAAGTCTCATTTTAGTCCCAAAAACCCAACAGGTATTATGTCATTTTTGTTGCTACAGATACAGAGATATATAAGTGAATCTCAAAAAAAAAAAAATAAAAAACAGTCAAGGACATGTCATATCAGAGACAATGTAAGGGTGAAGAGGTTTTTGGACATAGCTTATTTGCATCTTGAGATATATCATGTAAAAAAAGAAAAAGAAAACACTTTGGAAACTAATTTTGGTGTTTTCTCAGCAGTGAGAGAACTGAAATCTCAAAAATCTTTTTATTTATTTAGTTAGTTATTTATTTATTTTTTCATTGAAATAGCTTTGTGTTAAAATATTCCCTGCAATTGACCCACATTATCATTTTGTAAGAGTGATAAGTAAGGATGTCCTGATACCATTTTTATTTTTATTTATTTTTATTTTATTTTATTTTACGGTGATTACATACATTTACAGTAGTGATATATTTCTGTCATACTTTTTTCCAATAAATTTACCTTTAATTTTGACACAACTTTTATTTTGAAGTGTTTCTGTGTTGTTTTGACCAAGGAGCTCTGACGACTTGATGGCAGATTCCCACTCTGGAAAAGTGGGAATCTTTTGAGTCGCTACGGGACTCAAAGTGATTATTAAACCGCAAAAGGCTGCTATTTTACTAAATAAGTATGTACTCTGTAGGTGCCTCCTGCTACAATGTGAATTTGCACTCTGTTTACTGTCATCTGCTACAAACAGAGCGTATGATGCTCATGACGGTGTTTTCCCTGTATGATCCTTGGAGGAGCCTTAAAAGTTATGAACAGCCGGTGTCAGAACAACACTGTCTCCACACATTCACAAGCGCTCACATTTGAATTACATGCATTTATATATTTATCTCATTAAATCGCAGCTTTTGCAGTTAAATAATCTCATTAGGACACAATGTGATTTTAATTTGTGCGCTGATTGTTTGCGTAATGACATTTGTACATCAGATGATATCGGATTTTGGTATTGGAGCATTTTTACGAATACAAGTACCAGTGAATGAGCGCAGTATCGGACCCGATACCAATACCAGTATCGGTATCAGGACATCCCTAGTTATAAGCCTTTATTTTCTGTATCCCATTTAGGTAGAACATTTTTAAAAGATTGCCTTCAGGGTGTAAGGGGTACAATTTTTTAAGAGGCTGTGGAGCAATGAGTGAGTCAGTTAAATTTTTGTGAGAAATATTGAAAGGGGATTCATGCAAAAAAGAAATGTCTGGCATCAACTCACAATCTTTATCTAAAAGGCAGCATTTTTTGAGAAGGCAGCTGACCTCGAGGCAAATGCTCTTATCATTTCAATGTTATTTCCATGAGTTCTGTAAGCTATAAAATTAAAAATAAAAGCAATATATATTCTAGAAAACAAACATGTGTGCCAGCCTGAAAAAAAAAAAAAAAAAACAGTTTTTAAGCATGATTTGAGCAATGTTTAAGACACAATTATTGTCAGATTTTAGTGCTGATTTAAAATATATTATTGAAACATATGTCAAACAGTTTAGAAGATGTTGGCCTTCCCTTGTTGAAGCATATAGCTGTATTTATATGCCTATTCCTTACACAGAAATAGCTCCCCGAGATGCTTAGACATGACTTGACTTACAAGGATGCCTTACTTTGGTCATAAAATAAGACCATTTTAGGGGACCAATGAGAATTTTTTCCATTGTGACATTATTTTCACGACAATTAATAAAAAAAAAAATACTGTTTTACAGTATTGAGAATCCAATGGAAATTATAATAATAATAAAAAGGTGAAACATCCACATGCAATACAGAAAAAAATTGTGAAATGTGAGAGGTTTTCAAAACATTTAACCAAATTCAAATACTGTTTCAACCTGGTGACATTTTCTTATATAGAGTATTTGGATTCGGGGTAGTACACTTGACATTTTGAGCTATAGAAGGCTTGCTGGTGTTAGTTTAGTGCCACAGGAATAGAACCTAATCTAAAATCTAAAAATATAACTCTTACTGACTTTTAATTTATGACATATCACATTTGTTATGATCCACAAGGTCAGAAGAGCACTGACCAGCAAGGGCATAGCCAGGAAATAACTTTTGGGTGGGCCTCAATAAAAATGGATGGGCCAAATTTTTGCCATTTTTTATTTTATTTATTTTTTATTTATTTATTTGTTTTTTTACAAAATTTCCTAAATAACAGAAAGGCAGTACATTAAAACAATACTTTCACACTTTCAAAAATCAGAATTTATGCATTTTTAAAAACTATTTTATAAATACATATTTGAAGTCAAAGAATAATCTTTAATATTTTGGATGGACCTGGGTCTAACTTGGGTGGGCCAGGCCCACACCACTACACCACTGCTGACCAGACTCATAAAACAAATTTATTGTACCAATCGAAGAAGGATTTTGCAGAAGGATTTGCGAGCGTCCATTTTAACAGTGCCACAACACAGCCTCTGCACGTGTGTATGTGTGTGTGTGGTGTAATCAGCCGAGCCTAAAGCACTTCTGGTTAGTAGATTAGTTTGTGTCACTAGGGGTCCCCGCTTTCCCGAGGTGCCTCTGTTGTGCTGTCTGTTATGTTTAGTTGTGTATTTGTTTCCTGGTTTATTATGGATCCTCCAGATTGTAAAATTGTTTTGAATATAAATGCTGTGCAGACTATTTAATATTCACCTCAGGTGAGGGGCGATAAAATTTGTTTCATTTGGCAAAATCTCTGAAACGCTGATTTTTAATCACCTAATATCATGCCACAATGAACAGATCGGAGAGTCGCAAGTCAAGACCGCACAAGAGGAAAGACAGAGAGACAGAGTGGAGAGATAGATAGTAAAAAGTGTAACTAATTTATAGGTAAATATGAGCATAATTGATGGGGACTTAATTGAGATGAGGAAAGCAACAATTGGATTCTCTTCAGAGTGATGAGACCTCTGTTTCTCTGCAAGAATGCAATATGCTGCCTCGGATATTGGGGGTTTCAAAGATACTTTGAAACTGTAGCATTGCCAAGCCACAAGCTACTCAGTTAGCTAAATTTCAAGATTCCTACGAAAAAGTAGCAAGTGACAATACATAAAAATCAGATGATGTAATACAGGTAGCCTGTTCTCAACCTTTTTGACTCCAAGGCCCCCATTATTCAAGACCATATTTGAAGGCTCACCCATTTAGGCTAAGATATTTCCTCTGGTACGTCTGCTGTATTGATGACAATGCTGCTTGTTTTCATATTTTATTAACAGATACTAGAAATGTCAATAGATTACAATAATTAACCATATACATTTTGTGATTTCAGAAGTTTCAAGAATTGTATGTTCTTCAATAAAAAAATTAAAATAAAAAAAATTGTTGTTGTAAGGAGTTGTTGAATTAAAAGTTGTTGAAAGAGATAGGCCTATGATGTCAGTTTACATGTATTACATCTTAATTTTTAGCGGGGTTTAGCATATAAGATTATTATATTATAGCTTTTAGCAACAGTATTATCCCCTGGTTGAGAACTACTGATATAATATATTTCTGAAATAAGGGTGACAACACTAAACTAAAACACAACTAATAAAAACAGGAATCACCCAAATTCTCAAAAACATAGTGATGAAAAAGTACACAATTCAAAACAGAAAAGAAAATATAAAATGTTCAGCCCGATCTCATGAACATTACGTGACCATTTTTGCAAATCGAAATGACGTGCTTCATTACAAGTTTGTCTGCAGTTTCCTAGTGAAATGTCCAGTGGGGGGCGCCAAAAGTGAGTGCAATGGTTTCATAATTAAAAGAGTTTTTTTTTGTTGTTGTTGTTTTTCCTCCCCTTTTCTCCCCAATTTGGTATGCCCAATTCCCAATGCACTTTAAGTCCTCGTGGTGGCATAGTGACCTCAATCCGGGTGGTGGAGGATGAATCTCAGTTGTCTCTGCATCTGAGACGATCAATCTGTGCATCTTATCATGTGGCTTGTTGAGCGCGTTACTGTGGAGACATAGCACATGTGGAGGCTTCACGCTATTCTCCACGGCATCCATGCACAACTCACCACGTGCCCCACTGAGAGCGAGAACCATATTATAGCGACCACGAGGAGGTTACCCCATATAACTCTACCCTCCCTAGCAACCGGGCCAATTTGGTTGCTTAGGAGACCTGGCTGGAGTCACTCAGCACCCCCTGGATTCGAACTTGCAGTGGTAGTCAGCGTCTTTACTCACTGAGCCACCCAGGCCCCCAAAAGAGGTTTTTAAAGGGAATATTAGATGGAGGTTTTAATAAATATAATGTACCTCCTCATCCTAAAACTTTAACCTAAATGTAAGTAATAGTGTTTTAAAAGCAAATGAAAGGCAAACAAAACAGACATCCTTATCCTAAATCAACATCTAAACTTAGCCTATAGTGTGGAAAAAGCAGCTGTGACATCAACAGCAAACTTTCTGAAGCCACCATGTCATTTCGTATCTATTCTAAAACTCTTGCATCTCACGTGACAACTTCTGTGTTTGACTGGGTTTCGAATCGCTGTCTGCCAAATCCAGACAGTCCAAAACTCTATCAAGTGAGCTACCGCAGAAGCTACTCATGTCAGAATACCTACAGTTGTGCTCAAAAGTTTGCATACCCTGGCAGAAATTGTTACATTTTGGCATTGATTTTGAAAATATGACTTATCATGCCAAAAAACTGTCTTTTATTTAAGGACAGTGGTCATATGAAGCCATTTATTATCACGTAGTTGTTTGGCTCCTTTTTAAATCATAATTATAACAGAAATCACCCAAATGGCCCTGATCAAAAGTTTATATACCCTTGAATGTTTGGCCTTGTTTCAGACACACAAGGTGACACACACAGGTTTAAATGGCAATTAAAGGTTAATTTCCCACACCTGTGGCTTTTTAAATTGCAATTAGTGTCTGTGTATAAATAGTCAATGAGTTTGTTAGCTCTCACGTGGATGCACTGAGCAGGCTAGATACTGAGCCATGGGGAGCACAAGAGAACTGTCAAAAGATCTGCGTAACAAGGTAATGGAACTTTATAAAGATGGAAAAGGATATAAAAAGATATCCAAAGCCTTGAAAATGCCAGTCAGTACTGTTCAATCACTTATTAAGAAGTGGAAAATTTGGGGATCTCTTTATACCAAGCCAAGGTCAAGTAGACTAAGAAAGCTTTCAGCCACAACTGCCAGAAGAATTGTTCGGGATATAAAAAAAAACCCACAGGTAACCTCAGGAGAAATACAAGCTGCTCTGTAAAAAGACAGTGTGGTTGTTTCAAGGAGCACAATACGACGATACTTGAACAAAAATGAGCTGCATAGTCGAGTTGCAAGAAAGAAGCCTTTACTGCACCAATGCCACAAAAAAGCCCAGTTACAATATGCCCGACAACACCTTGACACACCTCACAGCTTCTGGCACACTGTAATTTGGAGTGACGAGACCAAAATAGAGCTTTATGGTCACAACCATAAGCGCTATGTTTGGGAGGGGTCAACAAGGCCTATAGTGAAAAGAATACCATCCCCACTGTGAAGCATGGTGGTGGCTCACTGATGTTTGGGGGTGTGTAAGCTCTAAAGGCATGGGGAATCTTGTGAAAATTGATGGCAAGATGAATGCAGCATATTATCAGAAAATACTGGCAGACAATTTGCATTCTTCTGCAGGAAAGCTGCGCATGGGACGCTCTTGGACTTCCAGCATGACAATGACCCTAAGCACAAGGACAAGTTGACCTTCCAGTGGTTACAGCAGAAAAAGGTGAAGGTTCTGGAGTGGCCATCACAGTCTCCTGACCTTAATATCATCGAGCCACTCTGGGGAGATCTCAAACGAGTGGTTCATGCAAGACGACCGAAGACTTTGCATGACCTGGAGGCATTTTGAATATGAATCCCATAAGAAATAAAAGAAATGTGTTTTGCCTGCTCACTCATGTTTTCTTTAAAAATGGTACATATATTACCAATTCTCCAAGGGTATGCAAACTTTTGTGTACAACTGTATGTAAATGTAGGTGAGTCTGTCATACAAGTGTTAAAATGTGTCTTTTTTCAAATTATATGCGATAGTAAAAGTGTTTCGATATCACAACATAGCAGTTTGTGAGTTATAGTGCAGAAAATAAGTGATGATAAAGTCATAATAAGCCGTTGTAGTTGTGATTTACGCAAAAGTGAATAAAAGGCATAGTTGTAGCGCCTCTCGTGTTCATTTCAGCAGGAAACTGTGGCAAAAAGTAGAACACGGCAAGTAAAAGTAAGTTTGCAAAATGTAGTAATAGTAACGTTCATTCTATGAGACTAGGTTGAAAATGTTGCACAGAGACTTCTGCAAAGAGAAAATTAGTGAATACATTTTATTAAAGTTTTTATTGTAATTAACTGCCCAAATAACCCAATTCACTAAAATGAATGGGACTCCTCAGTGCTACACATGAGAGAGCACAGTTATGTACGCTTGTTGGTAAAAGTAGCTTGTTACTGAAACGGCTATGCTATTCTGAAAACAGCTGAACTACTGTAATGCTACTTAAAATGTAGTTATGTACACAGTGCCTTGTTACTCCCTAACACTGGCTACCTCACTCATGAGTTCTGCCAGCTATTGTCAGCTATATGCCAGCTATTGTCTCTTTCACTGGACACATTTGAAAGAAACTTAATTTTTAAAAGCCTCCTGCCACTTTCACTTAACATGCCAAAACAAACTCCTACATTCAAATGTTGGCCCTTGTTGTTTAGAATGTTGTTTAGAATGTCAAAGATCATGTAGGCCAAATTATCTAGTTTAGATTTGAGTATCACCCCCATGCAAATACAAGTTCTGGACTTCAACAATTGGACCTGGAGCATGCTACTGTAGCGATTGTTAGTGTAGGATGATTTTGAAGACATGCAGCACAATGTAGCGCAAGAGTTGTGGAAAGATATTTTTCGATCCTACTTACTCATGTATCCAGTGAGCCAAAGCCAGTCAGGGCAGAGTGGGAGAGGAATCGGTGGCATTAGCTGGCACTGCAGGCTTTAAACTGGATTGTCATGCAAATTTAGCTGGCACATTGAGTCAAATTGCCTAGCAAAAAGCTTTGAATGAAACCAAGAGACTTGAATGTTTTATGTTCTTATTTGATAAAGGCAGCAACATAGTTCTTTATACGCAAAAACCTTAAATTTCCAGCCATTCAAAGATTACAGTAACACAAAGGTAACAAAACACTGTGGTGTAAACTATTGACCACGGCATGAATCGGGTGTAATCCCCAAAGCCAAAGTCTTTCTGTCAATAAATGGTTTTGACAGAGCATTGATAGACTTTAAACTAAGAGGAACAAGGCAGATAAGAACAACAAATCCATAAGCATCATCATATGGCAAAGGATTTATAAAAGACCTTCCCCTGAAACATCACAAAAACACTCATTCATCCTGCCCGAAGCACAATTCATCTACAGCAGTGAAAGTAAACTTTCAGAACAACTGTGTCAGTTGGCCCCACTCTGTATAACTTTGCTCTTTTCTTTTGACAAAAACAAACAGCCATTTTGGCTCAAACGAAACATTGAAGAACAGTACACAATCTTATAGTGTTCAATCAATACCAGAGCACTGGAGGGAAGATTCTCATACATTCTTTGATTGTGGAAAGCAGACAGACACATAGCAGGGTAGATGAGCTGCCAGGTCTTATGAAAGAAATGACCTCAGTTCTATTCAGAACTAGCCCAAAACCAGGCTAATGTCTGTGAATACTGTTACACATCATCTCTTTTTGATGTATTCTGAATACAGATTCACAGGTAAATATCTTGGACATGTGTAACAAATCAACATGAATTCCACCCTGGATATATCAGTGTTTCATCAAACAAGGTATTAAGGTATTGTATTATGCAAATAATTTGAGCCATGAATGCCATGTGACTTATAATGACAAATAATGTTGAATGCCTGTCAATGGCGAAAGCTGTTTTTTTGCAGTCAAATGATGGCTGAACTCATGTAAACATTTCACACATTGAGGTGTGCTGTGTGATCTGATTTGTGTAATTACATGCCTGAAATTCATACATACGAGACCTTAGGAGGCTATAAGTTAAACCTGTACCTACTGTATATGCAAATTATATATATATATATAAAATAGCAATATGATATATATATATATATATATATATATATATATATATATATATATATATATATATATATATATATATATATATATACATATTGCTATTTGCACTTCTGGTTAGATGCTAACTGCATTTCATTGGCTCTGTACCTGTACTCCGCACAATGACAATAAAGTTGAATCTAATCTAATCTAATCTTGTGACTTTGTTTCTTGAAAGGCCTTGTGTTAAAGGGTCGTGTCTAGAAGGTAACCGTCTCTTACCAAGATCCTTGCGCATGTGTGTTCTGTTGATGCTTTTGCTGCTCTCACGGGGATGCGAAGTGGCTAAACTATTACATATTAATTAGGTTATGCACAGTAAAATATTATTTTAAATTGTCTGTTTTGATAAAGAGTCATTCCTGATGACAAATTCAAGTGCTCAAATAAATATTTAACATGATTAATGTGATAACTTAAGTTCTAAATGTGCTACTGTCTGTCGTGGGATATTATTAACTTGTGGTAAAATACATCAATCAGCTCTGCTTCAGGGAGCCGACTGGTTGGTCTAGTGTCATCGTCACCGATGTAAAAGTTTGTGGGTTCGAAACTTACATTTTCTAACTTGTTATTTTAATAAACCAAGATTGCATCCGCGTATTTGTGGATGTATATCTTGAGTGGGGATACATGTGTTTGCATATTTCTTTGTGATTCGACTGGAAAGGAGCGAGTAGAGCACTCGTCTGTGTGCATGAGAGAACATTACAGCTGTCACACAACGCCACTGATGACAGCCAACGAGCATTCATCATACCATTCAAAATAACACATTATAGTGCAGGATTGCCACTTATTTTAACACACACTCGAAATGGAAACTCCTGCTCAAGAACTGGCAATGTTCCCAAACCCCCCTGCACACGATTGAGAAACCATCCACCCAACCACCCAGTTTAAAGTTATTTGTGCCTTTACATGTACAACTGTCAAAACATTACTGTACCTTAGAAAAATGCATATGAGATTTAAAGAAGACAAAAGGATTTTTTTTTATTTTATTTTTTTTTTATGCATGGCATGTGTGATCATCATTGCATGACTCTTATAATAATGATAAGAATTATACCACCCCTGGATTCGCAAGTACAAATCCAGGGTATGCTGAGTGACTCCAGCCAGGTCTCCTAAGAAACCAAAATTGGCCTGGTTGCTAGGGAGGGTAGAGTCACATGGGGTAACCTCCTCGTGGTCGCTATAATGTGGTTCTGTGGGTGGGGCGCGTGGTGAGTTGTGCGTGGATGCCGCTGAAAATAGTCTGAAGCATCCACATACACTATGTCTCCGCGGTAACGCGCTCAACAAGCCATGTGATAAGATGCGCAGTTTGACGGTCTCAGACGCGGAGGCAACTGAGATTCGTCCTCCACCACCCAGATTGAGACAAGTCACTATGCCACCATGAGGACTTAGAGCACAATGGGAATTGGGCATTCCAAATTGGGGAGAAAAAGAGGAGAAAAGAAAAAAAATGAAAAAAAAAATGAAACAAATTATAATAAGACATAGGCTACAACTTTGTAACAATCTAACAAACAACCCTACAAAAAGAACAGAACTTGATACAGTGCTACACACACAAATGCGTTCAACTCAGTGTGACTTGATACGAGTCTTAAAGTACGTAATGCTCTCCATCATTAATAAACTGAAAGGCAAGCTGTGAAAGTATCAACAGGAACGCGCATGCATGGAAATTTTGACATGAGAGGGTTACTTTCTAGACACGACATGATTTCAGCCATGGATAACTTCTTCTGTTGATTGGTGATTGGAAAATCCACTTTTGGCACATTACCACCACCAACTGAGCTAGAGTGTAAAGTGTGATGCAAAAGGACATTTAATCTTTAGTGGTTTTCGACCAGGGGGACAGGGACCACTAGGGAGGCTTCAGCAAACTTCCAAAGGGGGCCACAAGATGACTTAAAATTATTTAAAATAAGTAACCTTTATAATATAACACAGTAAAATGCCAAAAACTACTATATATGCAACATAAAAAAATGACATTGTATTTCTTAGGGTAATTCAACTCCTCTCAACAACTGTTGTTTTTATTGGACAACATACAGTTCTTGAAACTTCTTGAATCAATGTAAGCGCAGCGTAGTTCTAGCGAGAAGACTCACAGCTGTACATCATCGCACCATTTGTTAGGTTACTCCATGCCAATCATGCGTCAGCCATCGTTTTATAAACCTGCTCACAATCCATCACATTGCTGTTTTAGTGTGCCAACATGGCAACCTCCACCACTCCACCACCACCAGTTGAGTCCCATCCTGCACGGGGTAGGCTCCTCACCCACTGCCTCCTATCTCCGGCAGGATATGACGGTTCCGAGTACAACTTCTCTGGACCGCCAGACGGGGCTTACACCAAAGAGAGACATTAAATTTCTGCTTTTTATATTCATCAAATAAATGTTATCTTAAATTTTACTCAAGTCTGTGATTCTTCCTGATAGAACAATATTAAGCATAATGATGTATTTTTCTACTTTATTGAAACAGTTTGAAAACAAAAAGTTTGAAAATGAACAGCTTCATCATTATTGGGACCATCATCATCTTAGTCTACATGGGGGGACTTCGAGTCAAAAAGGTTGAGAACTACTGATCTACATTAAATTTTAGAAACAAAAAAGAAAAGATGTCTATATACTGTATTTATATACGGTGTTACAGTATGCGTGTATTATATATGTTAGCATATGTATGTTGCTAATTTCACCCACACCCTCTCTCCAAATCCCCACCCTCCATAGACAGCCAACCCAATATCAGCAAACCCAAACAAACAAAATGATTCATAGGCAAATAGTTTCTCATTGGCTTATTTTCTAAATAGCTAAGAAAAATTGTGGACTGGCCTCATGACTCGATTGATTTTAAAGGCCCCTGTACACTTTAAGCGAATGGGTGTGATGTAAGTTCAACAATATCTGGCCAAAAGAAAAGGGGTTTTGAGTTTGTTTTTCAGTGGCTCGAACCAGCTCGCCAGCGTGAACTCTGAGGACAACTTAGTAATGGTTATAAAACACCTTCATACTGCCATTGGTCCAAGTGATTGGTGGGTGTGACCTTGAGCTCAGTCAACACGAACACACTTGTGTGAAAAGTTATTAAGCTGTTGCTAACTTAGCTACATCTGCATTTTCCAAGATCATGTTGTGTGATTTAAAAAATTGTCTAAAAAGGAACCAAATGTACTCTCATACTAATACTCTTAAGTGCCCATTCAAGCTGTTGTTTTTATTTGCTGCTTCATTCATGTGCCGCCTGCAGCCGAAAGCCACTTACAAATTCACAAAAGAAATATGTCTATAATCATCGTTCATTTGTCTGTATTCTTTTCATTTACGCCTGTCTGACACACTGTTATACACCCATCTTTGCAGTAGTAACAGTGTCATCATAAAATACATAACAGAGATTAACCGGCACACATTATGGGCAGGAATAGTGTTTCATAGGGTTGTCACCCGACTTACCGTAAAAGTCACGTCCCGTATCGAATCAATACGTGATGCAATTTGTCCCGTATTTTAAGCTGGTCAGATGGCATCACGCTGAAATCGTTCAAGATCGTTAATTTAACCTTGATATTCATTGTAAATGTTGTCTAATGCGGGTAAGGGACAGTCTAAAAAGTCCACACATTGTTAAAACGTCCTAATACTGTCGCGGGTGTGATAAGGGACACCATCTGATAGGGGGATCATCAGATAAGGGACCCCCCACCCCCTTCCCAGATTCACTTCAATCGTAACTCCTGTCATCGTGTGCTCATGCTTGCTGTCTGCATTCCCTGTCATTTCTGTAATTCTAGTGTTTATTCTACTTTGGTTTTGTTTTGTTTTGTTTTGTTTTTTCTCCATCGAGAGAGATCCTTGTTGCACCCAATTCCGTGACAGTCTTTTGCATCCTCATATTAAAATGCACCTCTAAATGCCTCCCCCAGCGGCATGGCAGGTATCTGAATGTTCGCGAACAGCACTGTATTCTGTTGCTCAGCTGTTTTCAACTTCTTTTTAGCTTTGAGCGAAGAACGAAGTAGAACTTCGTAATGAGTATATCAGTGCCTTTAAAGAGCCTATAGGTCTGTGAAAGAGACAAGTGTAATTCTCATGACAACAATTTCAGTGATATCTGTCTGGTATAGGGTCATTTTTATTCTTGGTATTGCAAAAATCGCTCACAGCCACTGGATAAACTGCAGAATTTAAAATTCTAGCTTGTCCTAATCTGTCTAATATCACACAAGTTATCCTTAAAGTTGAGAAACCAGCTACACATTATACCTAAGAGAAATATTTATATAGTTAGTAATAATTCAACAGACTTTTAGCATACAAAGATTTGCAAGATATGCTATTAAACTGACAGCTTTTTGTCAGAGGAGTCTAAGGATTGCTATCCAATTGGGTATACACTTTCCATGTACACTTGGCACTTGGTACATCTGTAAAACAGATTTAAATCCAATCTACAATTCCCGTGCTACATGCGTATATAACGAGTTCACTTCTGTGATGATAATAATGGCAAAAAGTGCAATTTTGATGCACTTGATATGGCTTATGCAAGCAAACACACACAAAATAAAAAAAAATAAAAACAGGAAATTGCTTTGACAGTTGTGGAACAAAAGGCAACACCTATTATGTGTCCCATTTGTCAGTTTCATTTGCGCCAGTTTGCACATTTGCTTGATGAAAAGACACTCAGGTTCAGAGGACCATATGTTCATCTGTTTAGGAGGAGTTAAGTTTGCATACGTGGCCTGAACATCCAGATCCACTTACTCTTGGCTGAGTGTCATCTTGTGTGCATCTTAAACCACCTTCCGAGGTTTGAGTGCTTCTTTTCATGAAACAACCAAATGCAAATACTAGTTCCACAATCTTTAAAAGGTCAGTCCATTCAAACACTTTGTGCTTCAAAGAGAGATGCCCTGTGTCAGGGGACAATGGATTCCTCAAGTGTTTGACCTCACACCCTTAAAAAATTAAGAAGTCCTACAGCATCAAAAAAAGAGTATGATAAAAAATACTCTGGAACAAGAGTAGACATAACATTAATAATAAGCAGCTATTTCAGAGAAAGTAAGAGGATCAGGGTTGCCCTTTTAAAAACACATTTTATGTGTTTATTTATCCTTTTTTTTTTCTTACCTTTACAATCTCTCTTCCTAATTAATGTTATGTGCTTTTCAGAGTTCCTCTGTAGACGTAACTCTTTATTATCAGATAGGCTTTTTAAATGGACAGATACTGAGGCAAGGCAGAAGCACTCATTGCTAGGTCAAGACAATGAGGAGTGAAGATGTGCATCCATTTGGCCACAGCATACAGAACTAACACACAAAAACAAGAAAAAATAGGGAGAGGGTTAGACTGATGAAAATGACACATAGAAATAGAAATAAGTGCTATGTGAGGGGTATAAATTAATAACAGTTGAGTGGATGGAAAAATAGATAAAAAGGAAATCAAAATATATCTGGTTGAATATACATTAGGGCTAGAATTTGTAACAAGTTTGGAAGCTGTGATGTGAGAATTTGACATTTATTGGAAATATTCTTGACTCTTAATTCTTTCCTCATGTTCTGTTCAGGGCCCGAGAGATGTATAGGCCATTTTAATAGCTTGAAAATATATACTTAACATTAAAGTAACAGGTTGACATGCCATGCTTTTTTTTCTTTTTTTTTTTTTTTTTTCATAATCTTATGAGAATTGATTAAAAACAAAATTTCAAGTTGATAACACACTTCAGATGTCCTTAATTAATAATGTTACATTAGTTATGTTTGAGATCTGTGAGACTCCAGATAAAAAACAATAAAAAATAAATAAATAAATAAAAACATGAATAAATGCAATTAATTTTCACATTATGATTCTCTGGAGTACACACTGTAGCAGATGGTAAATGGATGTAGATTCCTGCTTGTAGAACATATTTTTCCAAAATCATGACTTGTTGCCCCTTTTTCTGCTATTTCATCCTCGACACTTCTGATTAGGTTTTGTATTCGATGTTGTAACATCTCTCCAAAGATTTGCCATTTAACCAGAGGGCCATAACTGAGCTGATCTTGGGCAATTAGATCTTGTAATCTGACTTCCAAGTCATCCAACGTGATTGATTGGGTTGAGATCGGGACATTAATGCAGGCTAGTCAACCTTTTCCACCCTAATTTTGACAAACCATTTCTACACAGATGTGTGAAAATGAAAATTAACATGAAAAAACTTTCCCAAAACGGTTTTCCCAGTGTTGGAAACCTTTAGAATCTCAATGCATTTCCATTAAGACTTCTCTTCAGTGAAGCTAGATCCCTTTATTAAACCATGAAAAAAAGTTCCAGATCATTATTCATCCTAACAAAATTTTGCCACAACACGTTTGGGCAAATATAGTGTTCTCCAGAAATTGCAAAATTCTACCTAACTGAAAAGTACTGTATTCTCTCGAGAACTGCTTCCAAACTCTAGCCCAAATATTGTTGAGCTTTAAAAATCACTCCAGCCAACACTTTGAATGGTTTGAATGGTTCAAGTGGACTTGTTTGTTGCAGTATTGGCAATGGAAACCCATTTCATAACGCACATACAGTACACACTACATCTTTTTCCAGTAATCGGTCCATTTTTGGCCTATCACTTCACAGCTGTTGTTGCTTCTAGATGTTTCCAAATCACAATAACAGCACGTTAGGATGATCCGGGGTATTTCTGGTGGCAAGGCCAAAATTTTAACCAAATTACTTGTTGGGAAAATGGAATCTACACCACGTGCCATGTGGAATGTCACTCAACTCTTCTGTACTGGTTATTGTATTGGCAGTGTGACAGTCGACTCCACTAATTAGAAAGAGTGTCCATTTGGAATTGGCACATCAAGAAACAGACAGATGAATAATATCCAATAGTATCCAAGACACTTGGCAGGCAACATGCCTATCCCTGGATTTCAAACTATGACCCCAAATCAGAAATTGAAATAAACCACTTGTTTAAGAACAGTTGAAGAATAGTTCAGCCATTTACTCACCACCATGTACTTCTAAAATGTGACAATTTTTGAAGAAAATTGACAAATGTCCTTTGTGTTCCATGGAAGAAAGTAAGTCATGCATGTTTGGAACAACATGAGGATGAGTAAACAATGACAGGATTTTCATTTTTGGGTGAACTGTCACTTTAAGAGGAGTATTTCGCCCACATCATGTGAAGTTCAACTCCTTGGCAGATATTTAAAGATTGTCATGTGCCACATTGTCTCTTTCAAGTTTGACTGGAATAGAAAAGCATAAAAGTGTTAATCAGCTGCATGCCTGTAACATATGTTTTATCACCACAGATGGGAGTTAACATTATTCTCACTCATATATATATATATATATATATATATATATATATATATATATATATATATATATATATATATATATGTGTGTGTGTGTGTGTGTGTGTGTGTGTATCTTTTTTTATTATTATTATTTCTTTTTTTACTTTTCTTTTTTTTTCAAATATACATCACAAGACAGAGAATTTTCAACTATGCTAGACACACAACCACAAAGATGAACATAAAAACTAAATAATAACATAAACAAAACCAAAACAAGCAGAAGTGTAACATAGCACACAGACACAGAAGACTGGTTAACCCAGATGTGGGAGCTTTGTTGAACACACAGATTAGAAGGCAAACAGCAATGCGGGGAGATGAACTTAGCTTGTTGAGAACGGAGTTGGAGATCACAGGGAGTTTCCACGGAGAATGAGCGCAGAGTAAAGCAGGCAGATGAAGGAGTCTTGGAAGGTCTTGGATTTGGGAATCGATGGAGAGAGAGTTAGCTTCTCGTTGGAGATAGGAGAGCAAGTGAGTCTTTGGTTCCCTATCTGTCACTCACTCGACGTTGGTGTCGATGTAGTGACACTAGGGGTCACTCTTGGGAGCCCTAGACACCTCTGGTCTTTGATAAAAGGCCAATGAAAATTGCCGAGTGGTATTTGCATGCCACTCCCCCGAACATACGGGTATAAAAGGAGCTGGTATGCAACCACTCATTCAGATTTTCTCTTCGGAGCCGAACGGTCATGCTCACTGAGCTGAATACTACTGTTCATTCACCTCTGCTGGATCTGACGGCGCATTTCAGCGGCTTCTCCCTCCTCTGCACTGGTGCACTGCAGAGAATGCCCCTGGGTGCTTCGGCAGAAAAACTAGAGAGTATATTTTCTGAAAGAGCATTTTTCCCCTCTAAAAGAGTATATATTTCTCTAAAAGAGCGCACACACGGAACGTCTTTTTAAAGACGCATCTTTTTAAAGATGCTTTTCCGATTGTGTGTTATTCCTGGTTGTGCTCGTTATCTCTCACCTTCTAACGGTCATGATCACTGTCTTTCGTGTCTGGGCACTGCTCACGCGGAGACAGCGTTCGTGGATGGTCAAGTTCTCATTGCGAGAATATGTCCATGGCAACGTTGCGGTCGCGAAGTTCCCGCCTCGGTCCTTTTACCCACGGGTTTGAGGCCAGCGTGGCTAGCACTGGAGGCGATTGGGGGACCCCAATGGGACCGCCTCCGCCGGGTATCCCCCCGCAGACCTCCCATTCCCCAGCACGCTCGTCTGCCCCGATCGGGCTTCCGGGTGAGTCCGCCGGCTCGTCTCACGGCGAGTTCGACCTCTTATTCGGAGCCCGCAAAAGTGATGAGCTCTCGAGCGCAGCATTGGAGAGCGGGCTCATCCAGTCGGAAGCCTCAGCTGGGCTCCTCCCTTCGGGGTTGATCGCCCAGTCACAGGCTGACGCGGAGATGACGACATGCTTTCGCGGGCAGCCGCGAGCGCCGCTCAAAGCCACACCCCGCCCCGTTCCTTTCTTCCCGGAAGTGCATGAAGAGCTGACAAGGTCGCGGGAGGCACTTTTTACTGCCCGGTCCCAATCTTTTCAGCTTCCCCGCTCTCACTACCCTCGATGGTGGGGCAGCCAAGGGTTATTCGGCAATCCCCCGGTGGATAAAGGCGCTCGTGGTGCACCTATGCCCGCAGAGCGCCGCCACCTGGCATGGGTGCCCAAAGCCCCCGTCCAAGGCCTGTAGGTTTACGGCGTCTCTGACGGCCAAGATCTACGGTGCCGCTGGACAAGCCGCCTCCGCCCTGCAAGCCATGGCTCTCCTGCAAGTCCGCCAAGGCACTAAATGAACTGCACGAGGGTAGTTCCGCCCCGGGATTGGTGCAGGAACTGCGCTCGGTGACCGACCTCGCTCTCCGAGCGACGGAGGTCACGGCGCGGTCTCTCGGGCGGACGATGGCCACACTAGTGGTCCAGGAGCGCCACCTTTGGCTCAACCTGGTCGAGATGGGTGAGGCCGACAAGACACGATTCCTTGCTGCCCCCATTTCCCAGGCGGGCCTATTCGGCGACACCGTCGAGGACTTTGCCCAGCAGTTCTCGATGGTAGAGCAGTAGATGGATGCTAGCCGGCTTATCCTGCCCTGGCGCGGCTCAAGATCCCGCACCCCATCTACTCATCGCCAAGGGCGTCCCCCTGCGGTGACTGCACCGGCTCAACCGCAGCCTGCCCCTTCAGCCTGGCCCCGGCGTGGAGCCCACCACAGGAAGCAGACGCCACCCGTCTCGCGGCCGCCCAGAACCTGTGAAAGGCTTCAAAGCGCCCTTGAGACGGGCGACCCAGGGACAATGAAACCCGCTGCTCTGGAGCTGGTAAGCAGATCTTCATCTTTGTTACCTTTTGCATTTAATTGCGCTGCATGCCCAAGTGGCTGCAGTACTCAAGAGCTCAGCAAGAGTGGTTTCCTTGTTCCCTGGGTCACATATCCGGTGTGTACGGCTGGCATCATGACCACCGTCCACCACTCCATTTGGCAGGTTGGCGCTCCAGCGGCGGTCTCCCGCCCTGAGCGCCCAGCTGTGGCACAAATCCACCCCCGATGTGACAGTCTCCACGGGTCATGAGGACAGGCCTCTTCCTCCCCCGTCCCAGGCTGTTCCGGGGGTGGTCACAAGGAGCCGGGTAAGTGCTTCGATGTCCTCGGACTCAGCACGGCCATGACGTGGTGTGGCACCTCGAGCTCCACCCCGCCACGAGGCCCAACCTGCCGGTACATCCGATGACGTTGTCCCTTTGGTCCCTCTTGTGCGGAACTTGGACGCATGGCTTGCGCTTTCCAGTCCATCACGAGGGCTGGTTCGGACCGTCCAACTCGGCTGCACGATTCACTTCGCCGGGCATCCGCCCAGGTCCAGCGGTGTCCAATTCACCTTGGTGAAAGACGAAAACGCTGCTACCTTGCGCGGAGATCGCTACCCTCCTACGGAAGGATGCGATAGAACCTGTCCCTCCAGCCGAGATGAAGAAAGGGTTTTACAGCCCCTACTTCATTGTACCGAAAAAAGGCGGTGGGTTGCAGCCAATCTTGGACCTGCGAGTACTGAACCGGGCTTTACACAGACTCCCGTTCAAGATGCTGAAGCAAAGACACATTCTAGTGAGCGTCCGGCATCAAGATTGATTCGCGGCGGTAGACTCGAAGGATGCGTACTTTCACGTCTCGATCCTTCCTCGACACAGACCCTTCCTGCGGTTCACGTTCGAGGGTCAGGCGTATCAGTACAAAGTCCTCCCTTTCGGCCTGTCCCTGTCTCCTCGTGTCTTTACGAAGATCGCAGAGGCTGCCCTTACCCCGTTAAGGCAGGTGGGCATTCACATTCTCAACTATCTCGATGACTGGCTAATCTTAGCTCACTCTCGAGACATGTTATGCGCACACAGGGACCTGGTGCTCTCACACCTCAGCCGACTAGTGCTTCGGGTCAACTGGGAAAAGAGCAAGCTCCTCCCGGTTCAGAGCATCTCTTTTCTCGGTTTGGAGTTGGACTCAGTCTCCTTGACGGTGCACCTTACGAACGAGCGCGCCCAGTCGGTGCTGGCCTGTTTGAAGGCTTTCAAACAGAAAACAGCGGTTCCACTGAAACTTTTTCAGAGGCTCCTGGGGCATATGGCATCCTCAGCGGTGGCCACCCCGCTCGGGTTGATGCATATGAGGCCACTTCAGCACTGGCTCCAGACTCAAGTCCCGAGACGGGCATGGCACCACAGGACACACCGCGTGGCCATTACGTCGGTCTGTCACCGTCTTTTCAGCCCTTGGACCGACCTCTCATTTCTACGAGCAGGTGTTCCCCTAGAACTGGTCTCCAGGCGCGTCGTGGTCACGACAGACGCCTCCAAAACGGGCTGGGGTGCTGTTGGCAACGGGCACACAGCCGCTGGCCTCTGGACGGGTCTGCGGCTGCGTTGGCACATCAACTGCCTCGAGTTACTGGCAATTCTGCTCGCCCTGCAGAGGTTCCGGCCGTTGATCCAGGGCAAGCATGTGCTAGTTCGGACAGACAGCACGGCAGTGGTAGCATATGTCAACCACCAAGATGGTCTGCGCCCCCGTTGTATGTCACAACTCGCCCGCCGTCTCCTCCAATGGAGTCAGCAGCACCAAGTCGCTGCAAGCCACTCACATCCCAGGCAACCTCAACACTTTGGCGGATGCGCCGTCACAACAGGTTACCCTCAAGGGAGAGTGGAGACTCCACCTTCAGGTGGTCCAGATGATTTGGAGTCGATTCGACAGGCACAGGTGCACCTGTTCACCTTCCAAGAATCCTCCCCACTGCCCACTCTGGTACACCCTGACCGAGGCCTTCCTCGGCATAGACGCGCTGGCACACAGCTGGTCCCCTGGCATTCGCAAATATGCATTTTCCCCCAGTGAGCCTGCTCGCACAGACCCTGTGCAAGGTCAGGGAGGACGAGGAGAAGGTCGTCCTGGTAAGCATCCTACTGGCCCGCCCAGACGTGGTGCTCGGACCTCACGCTCCTCGCGACAGCTCCCCCCGGGCAAATTCCCCTGAGGAAGGACCTTCTTTCTCAGGGAAGGGGCACCATCCGGCACCCGCGCCCAGACCTCTGGAATCTCCATGTCTGGCTCCTGGATGGGATGCGGAAGACCTAAGCTGTCTCCCACCTGCGATGGTAGACGCGTTCACTCAGGCTAGGGCTCCCCCTACGAGGCGCCTGTATGCCTTTAAGTGGCGTCTGTTCGCTTAGTGGTGTTCTTCCCCTCAGGAAGACCCCCAGAGATGCGCAATCAGATCAGTGCTTTCCTTCCTGCAAGAGAGGTTGGAAGGGAGGCTGTCCCCTTACCCCTTGAAGGTGTACATTGCTGCCATAGCAGCACACCACGACGCAGTTGACGGTAAGTCCTTAGGGAAGCATGATCTGATCATCAGGTTCCTAAGAGGTGCCAGGAGGCTGAATCCCTCCAGGCTGCGCCTCGTTCCCTCATCGGACCTCTGTAGTTTTTCAGGGTCTACAGAGAGCCCCCTTTGAGCTTTGCAGTCAGCCGAGCTTAAGGCACTCTCCTTGAAGACTGCCCTCCTGACTGCACTCACTTCCATCAAGAGGGTAGGTGACCTGCAAGCGTTCTCTGTCAGCAAAACGTGCCTGGAGTTCGGTCCGGGCTATTCTCACGTGATCCTGAGACCCCGACTGGGCTATGTGCCCAAGATTCCCACCACTCCTTCTAGGGACCAGGTGGTGAACCACGCTGCCCCAGGAGGAGGCAGACCCAGCCCTGTCGTTGCTGTGTCCGGTGCGCGCTTTACGCATCTATTTGGATCGCACGCAGAGCTTTAGAATCTCTGAGCAGCTCTTTGTCTGCTTTGGTGCACAGCGGAAAGGAAGCACTGTCTCCAAGCAGAGGATCGCCCACTGGCTCATTGACGCCATAACTATGGCATATCTTGCCCAAAACATGCCGCCCCCGGTAGGGCTACAAGCCCATTCTACCCGTGGTGTAGCAGCTTCTTGGGCCCTGGCCAGAGGTGCCTCTCTAACAGACATTTGCAGAGCAGCGGGCTGGGCAACACCCAACAACTTTGCAAGGTTCTACAACCTCCGGGTGGAACCGGTTTCATCCCAGGTAGTGGCACGCAACACAAGCGGATAAGCCTGGGATAGCCGGACGGGTGTATCGCTTGCATATAGCGCCTTCCACCTCCTTTTGAGCTGAAGACGTGCATTGTTAATTCCCAGTAGTGTTCACAAAAGTTGTTCCCTGGTTGACTTCCTCCGAGCCCTGTGGCAGTCGAGTTTTCGGAGAGATTCGCTGACGGCCCAGTACGCTGATGACCCAGCTAAGAGCCCGGTTCTGGGGTAGGTGCTCCATTTGTGGCGGTTCCCTGTAAGGCTAACCCCATGCGATCTATATCTTCTGCTAATTCATTTCCCTGCTGGCAAACTGCGTCTTCCTTGGGCAGAGCCCCTCTGCCCCAGTCTCCATGTTGTAGTAACTCCTCCCCCATTGGGCAGGATCTACCTTGAAGGCTCTCCACATGGTTGGAAAGACCATGTGATGTATTCTTCCACTTAAATATCCCCCCCTCTCTTGGGGCGAGGTGTGGTCTCTGCGGTGTCCTCCCCTTGGGAGGGACACCCCCCGACTAGACATGGCGGCCCAGTCGGATAATCCCCCTTCTTTTTTAGGGAGTGGAAAAAGAGAAGGGGAAAGAGGCCACGACTGGGTTAAGCCTGTCTCTATCTCTAGGTAGTCGGCTTGTCCCCAAAAAGGGCCGTTCGACACTCATATACGTGTCGACCTGGTGTGCTGGCTATGAGGCACACAGCAAGTCTGCCCACCACACACCGCCAGTTCACGTAACACAGTTCAGCTTTGTGGCGTTTTGTATAGGGACCTCTAGTGTCACTACATCGACACCAACGTCAAGTGAGTGACAGATAGGGAACGTCATGGTTACTGGTGTAACCTCCGTTCCCTGATGGGAACGGAGGTTACACCAGTAACCATGACGTTTCCTTGCGGAGACTTGACAAGGATGAAGTGGCAGGGTGAGTGCTTATATTGGTGAGTTGATGGGAGATGGATTGAGAATAAAGGTAGCGCAGACAAAGAGCAAGATTTAGGACAGATGGGATAATGAATAAAGACACTAAACCAGACTTCATTGAAACAAATGTTTTGACATAGAGGGACAAAGTTTTAGTCTTTCTAATTTTTTTTTGTTTGTTTGTTTTTTATTTATTTATTTATTTCCAATCTTTTTTTTTTTTTTTCAAAATACAAGGAAAATAACATTGCAGACTGTAATATAATGCAATGTGTGTGTGTGTGTGTGTGTGTGTGTGTATATATATGTGTGTGCATGCAAGTCTTTTGATGGAGATGGAGTGTTTGTAGTTTATGTAGAATATTTAGTATCTTTAGGTGTATATGGAAAGCAATGTTGGTGCATTAGGAGAGAGAGGAAAAGGTGCATATATTGCATATGTTCTGTCAGGATCAATAGCACCCCCATGAGCCATATTTTTGTCCTCATTAAGATATGTCGAGTTTATAAGTCTCTTCTCAGAATTCGCAGTGCCCCCCCCCCACCCTCCTCCATCTGGGTAACCATGGTCAGTGTGTTCAGCACCTCCACAATCCCATCTGGAGTGGAAGCCATGTCTTCAGAGAGCTGGTTTGTTGTCCTAGGATGCAATGGTTTCCAATAATATTCAATATGTGTGGAGTGTCTCCTTCACCATGGGTCACTGCAGCCGGTGTGGCCAGTACCACTGCTAACAGGGGCAGTACGCTCACAGTATGTAATTATGCATATGGCACTTAATATTACAGCTCTTTGAATGCGGAGGTAGCAATGGATTAGATTGATCCAGACAGAACCCAGGACGCAATTATGCCCTCCCTATATATATATATATATATATATATATATATATATATATATATATATATATATATACACTACCGTTCAAAAGTTTAGGGTCACTTACTCATTCTTTATTTTTATTTTTTTATTTTTTTCACATTTTAGAATAATAGTAAAGTCATCACAACTATGGAATAATAGAAATGGAAATATGGGAATTATGTTGTGACTAAAAAAATCTAAAATGAATCAAAACTATGTTATATTTTAGCATTGTCAAAGTGGCCACACTTTGCCAGATTTTGCAGAAATGTACTCTTGGCATTTTCTCAACCAGATTCTTGAGGTATCACCCTGGGATGCATTTTAAACAATATTGAAGGAGTTCCTATCTATATGCTGGGCATTTAGTGTCTGCTTTTCTTAATTATTCGGTCCAAGTCATCCATTTCAAAAACTTTTTTTTTTTTTTTTTTCTCTTTTTATAACATTTTAGTTTTGTAATTAAATAAATTAATATGTTGGCACAACTATAGATAGATAGATAGATAGATAGAGTCATAGAGTCAGAAGTTTACATACACTTAGGTTGAAGTCATTAAAACTCATTTTTTAACCACTCCACAGATTTAATATTAGCAAATCGTTTAGGAAACCTACTTTGTGCATGACACAAGTAGTTTTTCCAACAATTGTTTACTGACAGATTGTTTCACTTTTAATTGACTATATCACAATTCCAGTGGGTCAGAAGTTTACATACACTAAGTTAACTGTGCCTTTAAGCAGCTTGGAAAATTCCAGAAAATTATGTCAAGCTTTTAGACAATTAGCCAATTAGCTTCTGATAGGAGGTGTACTGAATTGGAGGTGTACCTGCGGATGTATTTTAAGGCCTACCTTCAAACTTAGTGCCTCTTTGCTTGACATCATGGGAGAATCAAAAGAAATCAGCCAAGACCTCAGAAAAAAACAAATTGTGGACCTCCACAGGTCTGGTTCATTCTTAGGAGCAATTTCCAGGGGGCCTGGGTAGTTCAATGGTAAAGACGCTGGCTACTCCCCCTGGAGTTCGCTAGTTAGAATCCCAGGGCATGCTGAGTGACTCCAGCCAGGTCTCCTAAGCAACCAAATTGGCCTGGTTGCTAGGGAGGGTAGAGTCACATGGGGTAACCTCCTCATGGTCACTGTAATGTGGTTCGTTCTCGGTGGGGTGTGTGGTGAGTTGAGCGTGGATGCTGTGGTGGATGGCGTGAAGCCTCCACATGCACTATGTCTCTGTGGCAACGTGCTCAACAAGCCACATGATAAGATGCGCGGGTTGACGGTCTCAGACGCGGAGGCAGCTGGGATTCATCCTCCGCTATCCGTATTGAGGTGAATCACTACGCGACCACGAGGACTTAAAAGCACATAGGGAATTGGGCATTTCGTATTGGGAGAAAAAAAAAAAGGAGCAATTTCCAAATGCGTGAAGGTACCACGTTCATCTGTACAAACAATAGTACGCAAGTATAAACACCATGGGACCACACAGCCATCATACAGCTCAGGACATACATAGTTTGGTGCAAAAAGTGCAAATCAATCCCAGAACAACAGCAAAGAATTGTCTACCAGGTAGACTGGTAGACAAGTATCTGTTTCCACAGTAAAATGAGTCCTATATCGACATAACCTGAACGGCTGCTCAGTAAGGAAGAAGCCACTGCTCCAAAATCGCCATAAAAAAGCCAGACTACAGTTTGCAAGTGCACATGGTGACAAAGATCTCAAAGATCTTAGTGTATGTAAACTTCTGACTTCAACTAATTTCTGAGGTGTGCTGGTAAGATGGTACAGAGCGAGATAGTACAGTATATGGCTACTGGGATTTTAATGAAAAGAGATCATGAAGATACATATTATGCCCCCAAGTTGCCTCAAAGAGAGAAAGAGAAATGGAGAGAGACAGAGATAGAGGGAAAGGGGAGAGATGCATTTGTGCAAGGCTCGATTTAGCATTGCAATTAGCACCTGAAGATCTCTGTGTATGAGTGTGCATTAGAGGTGAGATGACATGTACACATCTACTAAAGGAACCAAATGTACTCTTATACTAATACTCTTATGTGCCCATTCAAGCTGTTGTTTTTATTTGCTGCTTCATTCATGTGCCGTCTGCAGCCGAAAGCCACTTACAGAGCACAAAAGAAATATGTCTCTAATAATCATTCATTTGTCTGTATTATTTTCATTTACGCCTGTCTGACACTCTGTTATACACCCATCTTGGCATTACTATCAGTGTCATCATAAAATACATAACAGAAGTTAACACACATTATGGGCAGGAATAGCACTCTATAGGGTTGCCACCTATCCCATAAAATACGGGATCATCCCGTTTTTAATAGCGAATCAATACGGGATGCAATTTGTACAGGATTTTAAGCTGTTCAGATGGCATCACGCAAATTTGTTCAAGATCGTTAATTTAACCTTGATATTCATTGTAAATGTTGCCTAATGTGGGTAAGGGACAATCTAAAAAGTCCACACATTGCTAAAATGTCCAAATACTGTTGCGGGTGTGATAAGGGACTATCAGATAAGGGACCCCCCCCCCCCCTCACTTCATTTGTTACTCCTGTCATTGTGTGCTCATGTTTGCTGTCTGCATTCCCTGTCAGTTCTGTAATTCTTGTGTTGCTTTGATGATTGTGGAACAAAAGGCAACACCTATTATGTGTCCCATTTGTTGATTTCATTTGTGCCAGTTTGCACATTTGCTTGATGAAAAGACACTCAGCTTCAGAGGACCATATGTACTTCTGTTTAGGAGGAGTTAAGTTTGCCTGTGTGGCCTGAACAACCAGATCCACTTACTCTTGGCTGTTGTTTGCATTTTAAACCACCTTTCAGGGTTTGAGTGCTTCTTTTCATGAAACAACCAAATGCAAATACTAGTTCCACAATATTTAATAGGTCAGTCCATTGAAACACTTTGTGCTTCAAAGAGAGATGCCCTGTGTCAGGCAGGGGCGTGTCCAGGGAGTGGCCTGGTGTGGCACGGGCTACCCCTGGAATCTGATTGGCCACCCTAGGTGCCACCCCTTTTTCCTAAACTATGATCATTATCTGGCGGGACTTTAATTTGAACTGTATGACGAGTAACCAACCTTTCGTTTATAGGTGCAATTTAGTCTTAAACCTGAGTGACAGTAATGTGCCAGATTAGTGTCTAGCCTGCCAAAAACCCAAAGAAAGTTTTGGATTTTGAGCAGGGTGATTATCGTTGAGTACCAGCTGCCAATAAATCAACAGAAGAAGAAGAAGAGCGGTTGGTCAACCGCACGTCAAGAAGTCTCCGGGATTCTGGGCTACATTTGTTACGGCTGGTCTTATCTCTCTAGTCGCTACTTACTTGTCGCTCCTGAAAGATGTGAGTAGACTTGATACACATACTGTGCCAGCGGTTAAAAAAGTTTTAGCTGTAGTAAGCTAAAAATTTCCCCCATCTTTTTTATTTCCATGATGCTTGCTAGCAAACCTGTCGTCATTGTTTGGTTATTGTCAACGATGCTAACGCTAGCTATGTAATTTGACACAATGAATAACTGGCATGATTGCTTACACACCCACCCAGTCAACCCACATACGGGAAAAAATGCAATAGTGTATAACAGGAGTTAGATTTCCATGTCACATTCATTCATGCATATGTAATTAAATGTATTGTGCAAGATATAAAGTGAGATGCATCATGTGACTATTACTGTATGAAAAGAAATCAGAACATTCAGGAATTCTTCAAAAGAAAGAAATCCAAAACAGCAGAGCAGGACAGAGCAGCCAGCAGTGCTAGCCAGTCAGAGGATGAGAGCCAGCTTGACACTGGAAGGGATGTACAGCAGGAGCCTCCAGATTTAGCTGTACACATGGGTATGTCAAATCCTGATATTTCCAGATTTCTCTTTAGTAAGTACTTCACATTGGTAATATCAATGCCATTGTGGTTAATTGCTAGACATTGAAACTAAAGTAAATTATATGTGTAAAAGTGCAATACTCATTATTTCATATTAGTCATATGGTTGGGTAACATACCACTTAGCCTACTTAAAAAAAAGGCTGATTTTATTATCATTCTGATGACAACTTATGTGTTTTTTGTAGACTCAGACAAGGATACTGGCGATGAAGGCCCTTCAGCTCCACCTGCACATCAGGGTATGTATGCATTTGCCTTCTTTAAAACTTTATCTGCTTTGACTTGGGATGGGGATGTTTCACTTTTGCTATATTTATATACAGTGGCTTATACTTTCATTTCAATACAAGTTAAATAAGCTAAATATGGCTAATTTGACATACAAATACATTTATACAATTGTTAAAATCCTTGTATTGTTTCAGATGTGTCAAGTCAGCCACTCTCAGAGTCAAAAATGATACTGACAATGAGAACCATCCAGCAGTGCCAGCAGGCAATGCAGTGTCACGTGGGGATAGTGATGTGGCAGCCCTTGTTGCCCCACCTGGACCTCATGGTTTGCCTTAATATTTCATTTTTCATATAAAATATATTGTATTTAATTAATATATTGTACTTCATTAAATTCTTTCATCTGTATTCCCAGGAAGTCACATCTGTGACTTACATGACACTTCATGCAAGATCTGATTCTCATGCTTTTGTCACTTTAAGATATTTCACAGTCAAGAGCAGCATGTCCCACTCAACCTCATTTAAAGATTTTTCCAAAAGCCAAAGGTGAGAAGAGAAGGTTGTTCAGTCCATTGTGGTATAACCTGCATTCATGGCTTGAATACTCACAAAGGAAAGATTCAGACTACTGTTATGCATTCAGACACTTCTCCCTGCCTAATGCGTCAGAATCTGTTTTCACCTCAGAATCAGGCTTTTCACATTTAAAAAAAAGCAATGTTCAAAGATGGTGGCTTTAAGTTGCATGAGAAATCTGACTCTCACATTAATGCCATGTTTGCTTGGAGTAAATAGTAAATTAATGCTATCCAGACATGTGTGTGTGTGCGTGTGCGCGCGTGCATGCGCTCATAATTCATGCCACCCCTGCATAAGTCAGTGCCCCACTTGGGCCACCTCAGTCAAAAAAGTCTGGACACACCACTGGTGTCAGGGGACAATGGATTCCTCCAGCGTTTGACCTCACACCTTTAAAAAATTAAGAAGTCCTACAGCATCAAAAAAAAAAAAAAAAAAAGAGAATGATGAAAAATACTGAGGAGTATACATAACATTAACAATATGCAGCTATTTCAGAGAAAGTAAGAGGATCAGGGTTGCCCTTTTAAAAACACATTTCATGTGTTTATCCTTTTTATCTTCCCTTTACAACCTCTCTTCCTAATTAATGTTATGTGCTTTTCAGAGTTCCTCTGTAGACGTAACTCTTTATCAGATAGGCTTTTTAAATGGACAGATACTGAGGCCAGGCAGAAGCACTCATTGCTAGGTCAAGACAATGAGGAGTGAAGATGTGCATCCATTTGGCCACAGCATACAGAACTAACACACAAAAACAAGAAAAAAATAGGGAGAGGGTTAGACTGATGAAAATAATGCATAGAAATAGAAATAAGTGCTATGTGAGGGGTATAAATTAATAACAGTTGAGTGGATGGAAAAATGGATGGAAAGGAAATCAAAACATATCTGGTTGAATATACAGTACGTTAGGGCTGGATTTTGTAACAAGTTAGGAAGATGTGATGTGAGAATTTGACATTTATTGGAAACATTCTTGACTCTTAATTCTTTCCTCATGTTCTGGTAGGGGCCGAGAGTTGTCAAGGCCATTTTAATAGTTTGAAAATATATACCTAACATTAAAGTATCAGGTTGACATTTCATTATTTTTTTTCATAATCTTATGAGAATTTATTAAAAACAAAATTTCAAGTTGATAACACACTTCAGATGTCCTCAATGAATAATGTTACATTAGTTATGTTTGGGGTCTGTGAGACTCCATATAAAAAACATATAATACAAAAAAATATAAATAAATGCAATTTTCACGTTATGATTCTCTGGAGTACACACGGTAGCAGATGGTATATGGATGTAGATTCCTGCTTGTAGAACATATTTTTCCAAAATCATGACTTGTTGCCCCCTTTTCTGCTATTACATCCTCGGCACTTCTGATAAGGTTTTGTAATAGATGTTGTAACATCTCTCCAGAGATTTACCATTTAACCAGAGGGCCATAACTGAGCTGATCTTGGGCAATTAGATCTTGTAGTCTGACTTCCAAGTCATCCAATGTGGTTGGTTGGGTTGAGGTCAGGACCTTAATGCAGGCTAGTCAACCTTTTCCACACTAATTTTGATAAACCATTTATGCACAGACATGTGAAAATGAACATTAACATGAAAAAGCCTTTCCAAAATGGCTTCCCCAATGTTGAAACTTTTAGAATATCTAAACCATGAAAAAAAAAGTTACAGATCATTATTCATCCTAACAAAATTTTGGCACAATACGTTTGGGCAAATATAGTGTTCTCCTGGCAATGGCAAATTTCTGCCTAACTGAAAAGTACTCTATTCTCTCGAGAACTGCTTCCAAACTCTAGTCCAAATAGTGTTAAGCTTTAAAAGCCACTCCAGCCAACACTTTGAATGGTTCATGGTTATAGTGGACTTGTTTGTTGCAATATTGGCAATGGAAACCCATTTCATAATACACATACAGTACATACTACATCTTTTTTCAGTAATCGGTCCATTCTTGGCCTATCACTTCACAGCTCTTCTAGATGTTTCCAAATCACAATAACAGCATGTTAGGTTGACCCAGGGTAATTCTGGTGGCAAGGCAGAAATTTTAACAAAATTACTTGTTGGAAAAATGGCATACTACACCATGTGCCATGTCACTCAACTCTTCTGTACTGGTTATTGTATTGGCTGTGGGACAGCTGTCAAAAGAGTGCCCATTTGGAATTGGCATATCAAGAAACAGAAAGATGAATAATATCCAATAGTATCCGAAACACTTGGCAGGCAACACGCCTATCCCTGGATTTCAAACTATGACCCCAAATTAGAAACTGAAATAAACCACTAAAACAGTTTAAGAATGGTTCACCCATTTACTCACCACTATGTACTTCCAAAATGGAATTTTTGAAAAATTTTGACAAATATACTTTGTGTTCCACAGAAGAAAGTAAGTCAAACATGTTTGGAACAACATGAGGATGAGTAAACAATAATAGAATTTTCATTTCTGTGTGAACTGTCACTTTAAGAGGAGTCTTTCGACCCCACATCATGTAAAGTTCAACTCCACTCTGTCTCTTTCAAGTTTGACTGAAATAAAAAAAGCATAGAAGTTTTAATCAGTTGTATACTGGTGCCATATGTTTTATCACCACAGATGGGAGTCAATTTCTCTCTCTCTCTCTCTCTCTCTCTCTCTCTCTCTCTCTCTCTCTATATATATATATATATATATATACACTATATTGCCAAAAGTATTCGCTCACCCATCCAAATAATTGAATTCAGGTGTTCCAGTCACTTCCATGGCCACAGGTGTATAAAATGAAGCACCTAGGCATGCAGACTGCTTCTGCAAACATTTGTGAAAGAATGGGCCGCTCTCAGGAGCTCAGTGAATTCCAGCGTGGTACTGTGATAGGATGCCACCTGAGCAACAAGTCCAGTCATGAAATTTCCTCGCTACTAAATATTCCACAGTCAACTGTCAGTGGTATTATAACAAAGTGGAAACGATTGGGAATGACAGCAACTCAGCCACGAAGTGGTAGGCCACGTAAAATGACAGAGCGGGGTCAGCGGATGCTGAGGCGCATAGTGCGCAGAGGTCGCCAACTTTCTTCAGAGTCAATCACTACAGACCTCCAAAGTTCAGATTAGCTCAAGAACAGTGCGTAGAGAGCTTCATGGAATGGGTTTCCATGGCCGAGCAGCTGCATCCAAGCCATACATCACCAAGTTCAATGCAAAGCGTCGGATGCAGTGGTGTAAAGCACGCCGCCACTGGACTCTAGAGCAGTGGAGACGCATTCTCTGGAGTGACGAATCACGCTTCTCCATCTGGCAATCTGATGGACGAGTCTGGGTTTGGCGGTTGCCAGGAGAACGGTATTTGTCTGACTGCATTGTGCCAACTGTGAAGTTTGGTGGAGGGGGGATTATGGTGTGGGGTTGTTTTCAGGAGCTGGGCTTGGCCCCTTAGTTCCAGTGAAAGGAACTCTGAATGCTTCAGCATACCAAGAGATTTTGGACAATTCCATGCTCCCAACTTTGTGGGAACAGTTTGGGGATGGCCCCTTCCTGTTCCAACATGACTGCGCACCAGTGCACAAAGCAAGGTCCATAAAGACATGGATGAGCGAGTTTGGTGTGGAAGAACTTGACTGGCCTGCACAGAGTCCTGACCTCAACCCGATAGAGCACCTTTGGGATGAATTAGAGCGAAGACTGCGAGCCAGGCCTTCTCGTCCAACATCAGTGTCTGACCTCACAAATGCGCTTCTGGAAGAATGGTCAAAAATTCCCATAAACACACTCCTAAACCTTGTGGAAAGCCTTCCCAGAAGAGTTGAAGCTGTTATAGCTGCAAAGGGTGGGCCGACGTCATATTAAACCCTATGGATTAAGAATGGGATGTCACTTAAGTTCATATGCGTCTAAAGGCAGATGAGCGAATACTTTTGGCAATATAGTGTATATATATTGTGATGAGGCAGGTGAGGAATAAGGATCTAAACGCAACTCTATTAACAAAAAGATAAACAAAGAAACTCAGAATATAAAAAACAAAAACATGGGAAACCAAGCACAGAACATGACAACACGTGTAAACACGGACAAAGAAACCAGGGGAAACCAGGGCTTAAATACAAATGGGCAAACAAGGAAACGAGGAACACTTGGGGAAAACCAATCATGAAAAGAAACTACAAAATGAACAGGAAACAGGAACGGGGAACTAAACAAGAATTTCAAAATAAAAGTCTAAACAAAAACATAGGGAATACGTGACAGAGCCCCCCTTTTAAGGAGCGGATTCCAGATTCTCCAAAAACAAAACAAAAAACCAAATTGTCCATGGGGTGTGGGGGAAAACAGGTTGTTCAGGGGGGCACAAGGGGAGCAGAGGAACAAGGCAAAGTCAGGGAGGCTTGGAACCAAGGTGGAGCTGGAGGGATGGAGAGCCAGGGCGATGCTGCAGGCTCGGAGGACCAAGTAGACCAGAGCAGATCAGGCGGGCGGCCAGGAGACCAGGGAGACCAGAGCAGATCAGGCGGACAGCCAGGAGACCAGGGAGACCAGAGCAGATCAGCCGGACGAGTTTAACTGATGTTTTCAACAAAATCTTTTCATAAGGTGTGAAAATATATTGTCATAGAATCCACTGGAAAATCTAATTCACTGCAACAGCATACCCCACTACACAATAAGAACATTGTACCTCTGATATTCCTGCTAATAAAACAGCCTGTTCCACCAAGATGGTTTCCACATGTCAGTATGGTCTGGTTTGATGGTTTTAGACACTTCTCATCCGGTCCGGCTGGAAGACCAGTTTGCCGATAAGATAAATCAGCTGAATACCAGCTAAGCCAGACTGGGAGACTGGCTAAACCACCTTTAACCAGCTAAGATCAACAAACCACCTTACGCTGGTTCAAGCAGGTTGTTTAGTAACTGAACATATCAATTAAAAACAGCACTAGTGCTTCAACTGCTTCCAAACATACAGCCATTTGACTGTCAAACTATTACCTAAAGCCCACTCATTCTCCATGTAGTGATGAGCAGACGTGATGGATGACACACAGGTGGAGAGCCATGTGGCAGAGTGCAATGCCACACAATCTGATATCCAGGTTTTAAACCTAACCATAATTCCAGCGTCGGATTAAGACTAGCAAGGGCCCCGGGGCCAATTTTCTTTTCTTTTCTGACTGTAAGACCTGTAAAAAGTGTTTAAAACTATTTGAAACTTTTAGACAAGTTTTTGACAAACCAACATTATAGTTTGTCTCGACAAAGTAACAAAGTAAACTTTACACATTTAGTTAGTTTAATCAATACTTTTGGGGCACTGGATCCATTGGCCTGGTCTGTAATTCACCTCTGCATATTTATTTATCCTACCTTATTAATTATGAAAACACACATGCACTCAAACAGTGACTGGGAAAATTAAGAAGCTTTACTGGTTTGCAATACTCTCATCTGTGTTTATTTATAAATATTATTTCTCTGTTTGCATATTTTTCAACATCACCATCATTAAGAATGCCCAGCTTTTATTTTGGGTTGCGTTCAAGTGTAAACATGGTAACAAACGATCGGCTAGGTACACTCCATAATTTCTTGGTTATTTGTTCGTTAATTACAACCATTTTCACCTGTACCCAATAAACTCTTGCACCTATGTGAGCTTATAAACAAGAAATAACATGTCACATTCAATGGGTCAGCCGTACATTAATTAATCATTATAAAGCAAATATGATCACATCAAATAATCACTGCTGGGACAGGAGAAAGTGGGGTGATCGAAGAGGGGGGAAAGAGTGAAAGTGAGAGAAAGACTTCCATCCTGTTTCAGTGTGTGTGTTTTCTCATTTAAATTAAATTTTGCCTGTCCATATTATCTCTAATAAGTGAGACAAGGAGGGTTATTAACTCTATATTGTGATTTGATCTAGAAATCTGGTATTGTAAAGCAATAATTGCCACCCACAGACACTGGGCAGCCAATCCTAAAATTATTTACATGCAAGCATGCACCAGGCATATTAATGCTGCAGCTGATATCCAGTTGATAGAAAGCACAATATAATAATTAAATTAATCATGTAATGTAATAACTCATCTGATTGATTGGGCATCACAATTTTCATCACAGCAAATTCGAACAAACAAGTTTGATTTTTTCTTCTCCCGTTTCATTTTTGTTTACTCTGGGCATAAGAGTGCATCAGTGCCCTTCCACTTTTTAAGTTGTTTTGGTTACGGAAGTACTTTCCCATTCATTTACTGAAGGAATGCACTACAATCCCATAAAGCATTACCGTAATTTAATTAAAAACGATGGGAAAATATAAAATTATAAATTGAAAATTGATTATAAGTAAACAATCAATATATTTAAAATATATTGCTGAATATTAAGATGTAAACAAATATATAAGTAGTTTGAGAGTGTAGAGAGACCAACTCGCTTGCATCATTCCCAGTATGCAATGGGAGTGGGCGATCGCTGCTGAGTTTGCTGTGATTTGCCGCAGTTCTCTTATTAGTGGACTTTCCCCTCAGGATAATGGGCAGCGTAGTTCTTCACCAGGGAAGAACTATTAAACACAAATTTTATAAAATTAAGTTGAAATAACGATACATCTGTTTTTAAAGTTTTATAAGGTATTGTTAATTATCAATTCCCCTATTGAAAAAAAAAAAAAATGGTATTTTAACTTCCGGAAGCAGACTGTTGCGCTTTCTCAGTACAATACAAATTCGAATATACGTTGAATTTAAGATAAGAATGCACATTCGAATGCTAAAATATGCATTCAAATTGCATTGACAATGACCTTACAGGGCATTAAGACTGAATGTGTTCTTGTGAAAAAAAAAAAAAAAAAAAAAAAGATGAAGCGCAATGAAGATAACAGAACACGGGTGTCTCAAGACACATTTTAAAGGTTGAATTACCTTTTAGACTGACACAGTGTCTAAAAAAAACCTCACTGATCACTGATGTTTTGTAGCTTTTTTTACTCTAACAGAATTAATGTGCAGAGACAAAAATAAGCTATTTGTAAGTTGATTACCACTCTGTGACACTTTCAGCATTGCTCTGTATGTTTGAGCGGCCTGACATAGCAACACTGGCTTCACCAATAGCTTGAGATTGGGGTGGGACTACCTGTCATTGTTTTGTAATTCTGTGCCAAATTTACACACTGCACCTTTCAACATTACCTACACCATATTCAAAAGTATTTTGTATAAAGAAGTGCTGCTGAGATGCTCCTACAGATCAAGCTTTAAAATCATTGGGCGGAGGCGGAGTGTTTACTCAGAGATGTTCTTCAACACAAAGTCTGTTATAGTTTTAAATCTGACATCTTGACTTTGCCCATCACTTCTCAACCCAGCAGCCAAAGAAGCAAAAAGATAGATAGAAGAGAGAAGCAAAAAAGAAAGAGAGAGAAATAGAGAGAGTCTAAATCAAAGTCAAAAATCTCCTCCCACCTGTTATCACCCGTGTGGGTGGAGTACACAAGCACACACACTCTCTTACGCTCACATGTGCTGAAGCTCTCAGTCTCCAGGGTAGGAGCTTGTAATTCTGTTTAATCAAATGCCAAAAAAATCTGACTCAGAGAGAATGAGGAGGTGAGAGAGAGTCAGACAACGGAAACCGAGAAAGAGACAAACGGTTAATATATGTGTGCATGCCCTTAAGGCAGTGAACTGCATGTTCTGAGGTCAATGCACTGAACAGTTGGGGGATTTATTGTATATTCCCACTATAAACCACATTCTTTTCACATTAACACAGTAAACACACGCACATAATCACATGCATCATATGTAAGTTATTGGTTCTCAGTTTTTCTGGAAAATATTGTACATGTCATCAAGTCTCTGCAGTGTCAAAGTATGTCCATTAAATTATATGTTTTCAGATGACTTTTGTACAGCTTGCCATTGCATCTACTGCACATACCCTTTTCATATATTCATCTGGAGTGAATACATCAATCAGTTTGCTCTCTTTGTCCCTCTCTTTTCCTGGTAGGATGTTGCAATGTTCCCTCCATCAAGGAACGGAGGTTACAAAAGTAACCATGACATTCCCTATCTGTCACTCACTCGACATTGTGTCGATGTAGTGAAACTAGGGGTCCCTATACAAAATGCCACAACTATCTGAACTGTGTTACATGAAATGGCGGTGTGTGATGGGCAGACCGCTGTGTGCCTCGTAGCCAGCACACCAGGCCATCAAGTAACCTCCCCCAATGCTCTTATGAGCGTCGAACGGTCCATCAGGAACAAGTCGACTGCCCAACTATAGGGACAGGCTAGCCACTTAGGTCTTCCGCGTCCCATTCAGGGGCCAGACGTGGAGATTCCAGAGGTCTGGTTGCAGGTGCCAGATGGTGCCCCGTCCCTGAGAAAGAAGGTCTTTCCTCAGGGGAATTCATCAGGGGGGCTATCGTGAGGAGTGTGAGATCCGAGAACCACGTCTGGGTGGGCCATTTGTTAAATGACTGGGAGCCATAAGTGTCTGCATTGGGGGGTGTCCCTCCCAAGGGGAAGACACCGCGGAGACCACAACCCGCCCAAAAGGGGGGGGGTATTTTGAGTGGAATACATCACATGGCTTACCGAGTCTTGTCGGAAGTATGTCATGTGGAGAGGTCCCATGGTAGGTCCTACCTGAAGGGGGAGGAGTTTCTACAGAGCATGGCGACGGGGGGCAGAGGGGCCTCTGCCCAAGGAAAATGCAGTTTGCCGACAGGGAAACGATTTTGCAGAAGATATCACATGGGGTCGCCTTCGGGGAACCAGCACATGTGGAGCACCTACCTCAGTACAGGGGCTCATTAGCGCACGTACTGGGCCGGTCAGCGAGTTCTCTGCAAACTCAACTGCCAGAGGGCTAAGGAGGAAAGTCATCCAGGGATCACAACTTGTGAACACGACTGGGAGTTAAGAGCACATGTCTTCACCTCAAGGGAGGGGAAAGGCGCTATGTGTAAGTGGTACACCCAGCCAGGTGTCCCGGAACTTATCTGCTCGTGCCTGCCAATACACGGGATGAGACCGGCTCAACCCGGAGATTGTAGAACCTCGCAAAGGCATTGGGTGTTGCCCAGCCCGCTGCTCTGCAGATGTCTGCCAAAGAGGCGCCACTGACCAGGACCCAGGAGGCTGCCACACTCCTGGTAGAGTGGGCTCGTAACCCCTCAAGGGGTGGCACATCCTGAGCCTGATATGCCATCGCGATTGCATCAATGACCCAGTGGGTGATCCTCTGTTTGGAGACAGCGCTTCCTTTCCGCTGTCCACCAAATCAGACAAAGATCTGCTCGGAGCTTCTAAGGCTCTGCGTGTTATCCAAATAGATGTGTAAAGCTCGCACTGGACACAGCAACGCCAAGGCTGGGTCTGCCTCCTCCTGGGGCAGCACTTGCAGGTTTGCCACCTGATCCCTTAAAGGGGTCGTGGGAACCTTGGGCACATAGCCCGGTCGGGGTCTCAGGATCACATGAGAGTAACCCAGACTGAACTCCAGGCATGACTCCAAGGGCTCAAAGGGAGCTCCCTGTAGACCCCGAAGGACTACAGAGTGGTCCCACGAGGGGACGAGGCGCAGTCTGGAGGGATTCAACCTCCTAGCGCCTCTCAGGAACCTGATGATCAAGTCGTGCTTCCCCAAGTACTTACCATCTACTGCATCGTAATGAGCCAAAATAGCGGTTACATACACCTTCAAGGGGGAGGGGGACAGCCGCCCCTCCAGCCTCTCCTGCAGGAAGGAAAGCACCGATCCGACTGCGTATCTCTGGGGGCCTTCGCGTCGGGAAAAACACCACTTGGAGAACAGACACCACTTCAAGGTTTACAGGCGCCAGGTAGAGGAAGCCCTAGTTGTGATCGTGTCTACCACCGTGGGTGGTAGGCCACTTAGGTCTTCTGCGTCCCGTCCAGGGGCCAGACATGGATATTCCAGAGGTCTGGTCGCATGTGCCAGATGGTGCTCCGTCCCTGAGAAAGAAAGTCCTTCCTCAGGGGAATTCGTCAGGGGGGTGGGCTGTCGTTAGAAGCGTGAGATCCGAGAACCACGTCTGTGTGGGCCAGTAGGTTGCTACTAGGACAACCTGCTCCTCGTCCTCCCTGTCTGTGCAAGTAGGCTCACTGGGGGAAACGCATATTTGCGTAGTCCAGGGGGCCAGCTGTGTACCAGCGCATCTATACTGAGGGGTGCCTCGGTCAGGGCGTACCAAAGCGGGCAGTGGGAGGATTGCCGGGAAGCAAACAGGTCTACCTGTGCTCGACCGAATCGACTCCAAATCAGCTGGACCACCTGAGGGTGGAGTCTCCACTCTTCCCTGAGGGTAACCTGATGTGACAGCGCATCCGCAGCAGTGTTGAGGTCTCCCGGGATGTGAAGGGATCGTAGCGACTTGAGGCGCTGCTGAATCCAGAGGAGGAGATGGCAGTCGAGTTGTGACATGCAACGGGAGTGTAGACCGCCTTGACGGTCGATGTACACTACCGTCACTGCGTTGTCCGTCTGGACCAACACGTGCTTGCCCTGGATCAACAGCCGGAACCTCCACAGGGCTGCCAACAACTCTAGGCAGTTGATGTGCCAACGCAGCCACGGGCCAGTCCAGGAGCCGGCAGCTGTGTGCCGTTGCATTCGGCACCCCAGCCCGTCATGGAGGCGTCTTTTGTAACCACGACGTGCCTGGAGACCTGCTCTAGGAGAACCCCTGCCCATAGAAATGCAAGGTCGGTCCAAGGGCTGAAGAGGCGGCGACAGATCGGCTTGATGGTCACACGATTTGTCCCGTGGCGCCATGCCCATCTTGGGACTCAAGTCTGAAGCCAGTGCTGAAGCGGTCTCATATGCATCAACCCGAGCAGTGTGGCTGCCGCTGAGGATGCCAAATGCCCCAGGAGCCTCTGACAAAGTTTCAATGGAACCGCTGTCCTCCGTCTGAACGTTTTCAGAGAGTTCAGCACCGACTGCACGCTCTCGTTCGTGAGGCACTCTGTCATCAAGACTGAGTCCAACTCCAAACCAAGAAAAGAGATGCTCTGAACCGGGGAGAGCTTGCTCTTTTCCCAGTTGACCTGAAGCCCCAGTCGGCTGAGGTGCCAGAGCACAAGGTCCCTGTGTGTGCACAGCAACTCTCGAGAGTGAGCTAGGATTAGCCAGTCATCGAGATAGTTGAGGAGGTGGATGCCCACTTCCCCTTAACGGGGCAAGGGCTGCCTCTGCAACCTTCGTGAAGACGCGAGGGGACAAGGACAGGCCAAAGGGGAGGACCGTGTACTGGTACGCCTGGCCTTCGAAGGCAAACAGCAGAAAGGGTCTGTGTCGAGGTAAGACCAAGACGTGGCAGTACATGTCCTTCAGGTCTACCGCTGCGAACCATTCTTGATGCCGGACGCTCGTTAGAGTGCGTTTTTGCATCAGCATCTTGGACGGGAGTCTGTGCAAAGCCCAGTTCAGTACTCACAGGTCCAGGATTGGTCGCAACCCTCCGCCTTTCTTTGGTACAATGAAGTAAGGGCTGCAGAACCCTTTCTTCATCTCGGCTGGAGGGACAGGCTCTATCGCGCCCTTGCGCAAAAGGGTAGCGATCTCCGCACGCAAGATAGCGGCGTTCTCACCCTTCACCGAGGTGAAGCGGACGCCGCTGAACCTGGGCGGGTGCCTGGCAAACTGAATCACGTAGCCGAGTCGGACGGTCCGGGTCAGCCATCGCTACGGGTTGGAAAGCACGAGCCATGCGCCCAAACTCCAGGCAAGGGGGACCAAGAGAATGATCATGTCAGATGTACCGGCAAGTGGGGCCTCGCGGCGGGGTGGAGCTCGAGGTGCCACGTCGAGGGGACTCGAGCCCCGTGGCCGTGCTGAGTCCAGTGACATCGAAGCACTTACCTGGCTCCTGCCGCCCACCATAAGATTGGCCGAGGAGGGGGGAGGAGGAATCTCGTCCCCGTAGTCCACTGGAACCAATCCCGTGTGGGCGCATTTGTGCCACAGCTGGGCGCACAGGGGTGGGGGGTCTGCCGCTGGAGCGCCATACCTGCCAAAATGGGATGGTGGACAGTGGTCATGACGATGACCATGCGCACTGGATATATGACCCAGGAGACAAGGAAACCATTATTTTTTTCAGGATTTTGAGTGCCGCAGCCTCCTGGGCATGCGGCGAAAAAAGATTCTCCTCCCGGCCCTCCACCGGGGGATGGAGTGGTCTGTCAACCAGCCCCAGAGAAGTGGGTCTCCTCGTCCCTGGGTCGCCCTTCTCGGGGGTGCTTCGAAGCCTTCCTTGGGTTCTTAGCAGCTGGCCGCGAGACGGGTGGCGTCTGCTTCCTGCGGAGGGCTCCATGCCAGAGCTGGGCCACGGGGGCGGGCTGCGGCAGAGCCGGTGTTGTTGCAGCAGGAGGACGCCCTTGACGATGAGCAGACAGGGTGCGGTGTCTTAAGCCGCGCCGGGGCAGGATATGTTGTAAGGCCTCCATCTGCTTCTTCACCACTGAGAACTGCTGGGCAAAGTCCTCGATGGCATCGCCAAACAGGCCAACCTGGGAAATGGGGCGTCAATGGTGCCTTGTCCGCCTCTCCCATCTCAAACAAGTTGAGCCAAAGGTGGTGCTCCTGGACCATCAGGGTGGACATCGCCTGCCCAAGAGACCGCGCCATGACCTTCATCGCCCGGAGAGCGAGGTCGGTCGCCGAGCGCAGTTCCTGCATCAATCCCGGGTCAAAACTACCCTCGTGCAGTTCTTTTAGCGCCTTGGCTTGGTGTACTTGCAGGAGAGCCATGGCGTGCAGGGCGGAGGTGGCTTGTCCAGCGGCACTGCAAGCCACAGTTGTCAGGGACGATGTAAACCTACAGGCCCTGGACAGGAGCTTCGGGCGCCCGTGCCAGGTGGCAGCGCTCTGCGGACACAAGTGCACCGCGAGCACCTTATCCACCTGGGGGATCACCGAATACCCCCTGGCTGCTCCACCATCGAGGGTAGTGAGAGCGGGTGAGCTGAAAGACCGGGACCAGACAGTAAAAGGTGCCTCCCACAATCTTGTCAGCTCCTCATGCACTTCCGGGAAGAAAGGAACGGGGGCGGGGCGTGGCCGTGGGCAGCACCCCGAGCCCAGGAACCAATCGTCGAGCCGCAAGGGTTCAGGGGAGAGTGGAGGGTTCCACTCTAGCCCAACGCTTGCAGCCACCCGGGAAAGCATGTCCATCATTTCCGCGTCGGTATGAGACTGGGTGACCGTTCCCGAAGGAGGAAGCCCAGCCAAAGCCTCTGCATCAGACTGGACGAGCCCACTCTCCAATGCTGTGCTTGATAACTCATCGTCTTCCAGAGCTCCAAACAAGAAGTCGAACTCGCGCTGAGACGAGCCGGCGGTCTCATGCGAGAGCCCGATCAGGGCAAGTGAGTGTGCTGGGGAATGGGAGGTCCGTGGGGAGATACCTGGCAGAGGTGGTCCCATTGATGTCCCCAAATCGCCCCCAGTGCTAACCGACACGGCCTCAAACCCGTAGGTTTCGTAAGGTTTTCTTACGAAAGCAAGCCGCGACCACAACGTAGCCATGATCATGTTCTCGCAATGAGGACATGACTCATCCACGAATGATGTCTCCGTGTGGGCAGTGCCCAGACACGTAAGACAGCGATCTTGGCTATCAGAAGCAGAGAGATAACGACCGCAACCAGGAATAACACACAAACGGAAAGGAATCTTTAAAAAGAGTTTCCATGTGTGCCACTCTTTTTGTGAATGAAAATTTACTCTTTTAGAATATACTCTCTTATTTTCGCTCTGCCGAAGTGCCCAGGTGCGTTCTCTGCACTCCATGGGTGCAGAGGTGGAGAAGCCGCTGAAATGCACCATAAATCCAGCAGTTTTGAGGTGCGTTTTTGGAGGGAATTGAATTCAGTGCACTGAATACAACCGCTAAGCTCTGAAGAGAAAATCTGAATGAGTGGTTGCATACCAGCTCCTTTTATACCCGTATGTCCGGGGGAGTGGCATGCAAATTCCACTCGCCAATTCTCATTGGCCTTTTTTCAAAAAAGCAGAGGTGTTTGGGGCTCCCAAGAGTGACCCCTAGTGTCACTACATCGACACAACGTCGAGTGAGTGACAGAGAGGGAACTCAGGTTTCAGACAGGTAGTTCATACATTGGCCAGGTAGTTCATACATTGTTTCTATGCACGCAATGATAGTTTGAAAAGAAGACTGAAAATCTCTGAATTTAATTTAATTTAATTTATGACCATTACATCAAAAGCAGATCGTGATGGCATTGTGATGCTAAATCCAATTACTGTGGAGGTTAAAATATTTTCTCAAAACGCAGTCTCGCATGTCTCAAGCAAAAACAATTATTTGTGGGCAGGTTATATTGTAATACACTAAGTCACTGTTCAGCTTTTAAGTCAGTTGAAATGTGAGCGGGTTCTCAAGTAAAGGCTTCTTAACTAGCTTAATCAGCAAGACCTCCTTGGTCAGCCAGTTTCACCAGAAAGGTTATGCTGATGAACCAGCAAACAGCATGGCTATGCTGCTAACAGCTAAACCAACATCAAACCAGCATAATCCAGGAAATGCATACCGGTGCAAGTTCCCAGAGTTGCTAAGTGAGGGGTAAGGTGGTCACTGGAAAGATACTGCTATCACAATATGTCTACAACAAAGTTGTTACCTTGAGCAAAATCCTTAACTCCAGAGTTCTTCCAGAGGGACTGGCCTTTAGCTGCCCTACTGCAAGTCATTTTGGATAACAGTGTGTTCTAAATGACAAATTCCACAATGCACACTTATGAGGACAACTGACATTGCTTCTTTAGAAGTAGTTTGACAGTGATCTCCAAAACCATCCTCAAGCCGTGTCAATGGAGACACATCATTAAGAGAGCTAAATCATGACTATGCTGTCATAGGAAGTTTAAAAGAACAGAAGATCCATCATATGGTTCTTAATGGTCTACAAGCCCCATTAAGCTTTTTTGTTGAAAAAGTATCTTTGGCCCAAACTGGATGATCTCACGGGGCAGATCACATTATGCATCGGACAATGACTTATTTTGTTTATCTTTCCAAACTCAAAAAAATACCGCCCCATCCTGCACACTTTTGTGATGTTGCCAACATTGCCCTCAATCTGGGAGTTTCAGTTTACCAACAGAGTTTATCTTTGTCTATAGTTATACCCTAACTCAGCAGGAATGATGTGTATTTGCAAACTGCAGCTTTTTGTTTGGCTGAGATTAAGTTGAATTTGCCTTTTGCCAAGAAACGGGTGATATGCTTATTTCAGTATTTCGGAAAACATTTTTGATAGAAGATTGTTTGTGTAACATAAATATGGAAATGAGCCTCAGCTGCCGGATCAAATACTTTTATACATTTTATTAATCTCTACTTTCCCTGATTTCCTTCCGAACACAAAATAATATTATAATGGCTGCTAATGCAAATGTCACAACTACCTGCCAAAGGCTTTGCAAACCTGCATTCCAGGTTCTTTCATTCTTCATCTTTTCTCTTTTTTTTATCTCTTCTCATCTCCTCTTCTCTAGTTTTGGCTGTGCTTTAATAAACCTCTAATTTGTTCTACAAGCTTTCTATTGGTCCCCCACCCCTGTGCAGTACACCCTTCCAAAAGCAAGTGTACATGTATTTGAAAGCAAGACAGTAAAAGGCAGAGAGATAGAGAGCGAAACAAACACTACTTATCATAATTACTACCGTCCATGGGAATTTAACATCTGTGGCCAGAGCCAAATTCTGTGTATCTAAAAGAGGTTTCGCATTTGAGCCATCAGAGCACATGGGCTTTCGAAGAGAATACATTCACCGTGTCCAAACCAATGTTTCCCCAGGGTTCCTAGAGGAACACAGTGAGACACATCTATACACAAAATTAATAAGATGTTTCAAATGAGTTTCACTCCCCTTTGTGGCATCCAATATTTTGTTGGCTCATACCAAGAGGCTCTTGAGAGCATATCAATGTAACCAGTCTGCCTCTATGGTGGTTTGAGACCACGGATGCATGTTTGGCAGTTGAGCATTCTAATTTTTAGCCTAAAAGCAGCAGTGCTTTCAGGCAGCAGAACAGCATATTATCCAGTATCTGTGAGCACTCCTGTACCTCCACACACACACCAAAGAGCGGACAGTGCATCTAACTGATGATAGGCTTCAGCTCTACAGCCTCAAATCCATATGTAGGGTCACAGTTGGTCAGCCAAGGCTGAAATTGCAATTAAACAGTAAGTTGTGACCAGAATTGCTGTGATTTGTGTGAGGTTTTAAATTCATAGTAACCTTGAATGGAAACTGTGCAATAACCTTGACTATTACTGTGGGACGACCTGTGGGACAGTCTGGACCAAACTAAGAATAATTTGTTTTGAGTTGTGGTTAGTCCGCAATTTCTGTGTAAACTCAAAAGGTACAAAAACTCAAGACATACAATTTATCCATGAACAAAGCATTTTTTGAAAATAAAATAGAGTAAATGTAATGATAGGATGTCCTTCCTGTCTGTCAATCTATATTTGCATACCGCTGCACAACTTGTTCGCGCTGATAATCACACGTCATCAGCGCAGGTTCCTTGATGCTGTACAGAGCGAGTGCGAGAATGGAAGGTGAACCGCAGCTACCTTATGTTCCTCCTGAAGCACCAGTAAAATGAAACAATAAAAGAAAGACCGTGTTAGAAACTTCTACAATGAAAAAATGTCTGGATCAAAAGCGTGCTAAAAGCAGAATTAACATTGGTGTTGCTTTTCCATGCTGGAGGCAACTGCAGGACTCAAAGTGTCTGAAAAATGGTTGCTGTTTTTCTTTTGGACAGGTAATTACATGGTTTGATTTGTTTTTGATATATTTTGTTAATGTAATTAAGTATTTAGCTCATGTAGTTTGTGCACCTTTACGAATTATCTTAACACTAATAGCAGTTACGGTGTAAAATGAAGCTATTTTTATGTTTTCAAAGTTACGAAAACACTGCAACATCCACACCTTTGGTGCATGGATTCATAAGGCCACCACCACTAACTGTTTCAACTGTTTCATCAGTCTCTCCCAAAACAGTGAGTACAATGTCATGTTTTTACTTGATGTGTGATAGAGGAGGCGTGGCTTTGGAGACACCTCTGAAGCGAGAGCGGGCTCTGTGCTTTCAAAGCTAGCTTGCTAACTGCTAGCCTCTCTTGATTACACACCCTAGCTTTAAGCAAGTAATACCAGCCAGCCACCAGCATGTCACCATTGATAAAACGTTGCATAATTAAAATATATGTGCATAACCAAGGGCAGTTCTAGTGTCAGTGGATATTTGGGGCATAGCCCAGACCTCTGTGGATATGTATGGGGCCATCCTTTGATGAAATATCAGATTATAATACACTTTTAATAATAAAAATTTAAAGGTTATGTCTGTGGAGTGTCATTTATATAGTAAGTCTTTAAATATTACTGAAAATAAACTAAAAGGTCATGTCTTAATGTTAACATTAATGAGCCAGTTTACATGCACAAAAATATGCTGATTACTCCCAATAACCATCTTATTTAAAAAAAAATCAGACAAAGCAGAGATTTGAAATAATCAAGTTATTCTCGGCTTTTCATGTCAAACCATGAAGAGGCATGCGTACACTGGATAAGCTGGTAAGAATGCTGGTTAAGGTACAGGGTTTTCACGGGGTCTTAAGAAGTCTAAAAAAGTCTAAAATTTCAAAATCAAAATTTTAGGCCTTAAAATAAAAAAATAAAATTCACTGAAGTATTGTGTTCTAGGTCTTAAATAATTTTAAACAGGTCTTAATTTTCCTACGTCCATGTCTAATGCTCATTGAAATGCTACCGCAGCACTTTAGAATGTTTTTTTTTTTTATTCCGTGGTGTTGTAGTTCTTTCTTTCTTTCGCTAGTCCAAATATAATTAGCTGTATTACGATTACAAATGAGACCTACATGCAACTTATATTGCAGCCAATCACCTTTCATGTTATTGGCACGAGTCTATTTCGAATTGTATCACAGACATAAAATGGATTTTATTCTTCAGCTATGGGGAAGTGCAAGTTTAGCGGTCTGGAGGTATTCAACCTCCTAGCGCCTCTCAGGAACCTGATGATCAGGTTGTGCTTCCCTAAGGACTTACCGTCCACTGTGTCGTGGTGTGCCTCTATAACAGCTACATACACCTTCAAGGTGGAGGGGGACAGCCGCCACTCCAGCCTCTCCTGCAGGAAGGAAAGCACCGATCCGACTGCGCATCACTGGGGTCTTTGCGTCGGGAAGAACACCACTTAGCGAACAGATGCCACTTCAAAGCATACAGGCGCCTCGTAGAGGGAGCCCTAGCCTGAGTGATCGTGTCTATCACTGCGGGTGGTAGGCCACTTAGGTGTTCCGCATCCCGTCCAAGGGCCAGACGTGGAGATTCCAGAGGTCTGGTCGCGGGTGCCAGATGGTGCCCCGTCCTTGAGAAAGAAGGTCCTTCCTCAGGGGTCCTTGTCACGAGGAGTGTGAGTTCCGAGAACCACGTCTGGGTGGGCCAGTAGGGTGCTACTAGGATGACCTGCTCCTCGTCCTCCCTGACCTTGCACAGGGTCTGTGCAAGTAGGCTCACTGGGGGAAATGCGTATTTGCGTAGTCCAGGGGGCCAGCTGTGTGCCAGCTCGTCTGTACCGAGGGGTGCCTCGGTCAAGGCGTACCAAAGCGGGCAGTGGGAGGATTCCTGGGAAGCAAACAGGTCTACCTGTGCTCGACCGAATTGACTCCAGATCTGCTGTGGTGTTGAGGTCGCCCTGGATGTGAGTGGCTCGTAGTGACTTGAGGCACTGCTGACTCCAGAGGAGGAGACGGCGGGCGAGTTGTGACATGCAACAGGAGCATAGACCACCTTGCTGGCGGCTGTGTGCCCATTGCATATGGCCCTCAGCCCGTCTTGGAGGCGTCTGTCGTAACCACGACGTGCCTGGAGACCTGCTCTAGGGGAACCCCTGCCCGTAGAAATGCTAGGTCGTTCCAAGGGCTGAAGAGGCAGCGACAGATTGGTGTGACGACCACACGATGTGTCCCGCGGAGCCATGCCCATCTCAGGACTCGAGTCTGAAGCCAGTGCTGAAGTGGTCTCATATGCATCAACCCGAGAAGTGTGGCAACCGCAGAGGATGCCATATGCCCCAGGAGCCTCTGAAAAAGTTTCAGTGGAACCACTGTCTTCTGTCTGAATGCCTTCAGACAGTTCAGCACCGACTGTGTGCGCTCGTTCGTGAGGCGTGCCGTCATCGAGACTGAGTCCAACTCCAAGCCGAAAAAAGAGATGCTCTGAGCCGGGACGATCTTTTCCCAGTTGACCCAAAGCCCTAGACAGCTGAGGTGTCTGAGCACCAGGTCCCTGTGTGCGCACAGTAACGCTCGAGAGTGAGCTAGGATCAGCCAGTCGTCGAGTTAGTTGAGTATGCGGATGCCCACTTCCCTTACCTTCATGAAGACGCGAGGGGACAAGGACAGGCCGAAGGGGAGGACCTTGTACTGGTATGCCCAGCCCTCGAAAGCAAACTGCAGGAAGGGTCTTTGCCGAGGTAAAACCGAAACGTGGAAGTACGTATCCTTCAGGTCTACCGGCGCAAACCAATCTTGATACCGGATGCTCGCTAAAATGCGTTTTTGCATCAGCATCTTGAATGGGAGTCTGTGCAAGGCCCGGTTCAGAACTTGCAGGTCCAAGATTGGCCGCAACCCACCGCCTTTCTTCAGTACGATGAAGTAAGGTCTGTAAAACCCTTTCTTCATCTCGGATGGAGGGACAGGCTCTATCGCGCCTTGCGCAGAAGGGTCGCGATCTCCGCACGCAAGGTAGCGGCGCTCTCACCCTTCACCAAGGTGAAGCGGACGCCACTGAACCTGGGTGGGCGCCTGGTGAACTGAATCGCGTAGCCGAGTCGGGCGGTCCAGGTCAGCCATCGCGACGGGTTGGAAAGTGCAAGCCACATGTCCAAACTCTGGGCGAGGGGGATAATCACGTCGTACGTACCGGTGGGTGGGGCCTCGCGGCAGGGCGGAGCCTGAGGTGCCACATCGCGGGGGCTCAAGCCAACCCGGTGTGGGCATGTTTGTGCCACAGCTGGATGCGCAGGGGCGGGGGGTCCACCGCTGGAGCACAAAACCTGTGAAAATGGGACAGTGGACGGCGGTCGTGACGACGGCCGTGCACATCTGACATGTGACCCAGAGAACAAGGAAACCACTCTTTTGTTGAAGTTTTGGGTACCGCAGCCTCTTGGGCATGTGGAGAAAAATGAAACAAAAGATTCTCCTCCCGGTCCTCCACTGGGGGATGGAGTGATCTGGCTACCAGCTCCATAGAAGCCTTCTACGCCTGAGAACCCGTCTATATATATATATATATATACATACACACACACACACACACACACACACACACACAGTAGTGGCCAATAGTATTGGCACCCTTGGTAAATATGTGCAAAGAAAGTTGTGAAAAAAAAAATCTGCATTGTTTAGCCTTTTGATCTTTGATTCAAAAATTACTTTAATTGAAGTAAAACAATTGAAACATGGGAAATATCTCATTATTAAATAAATATTTTTCTCCAAAACACGTTGGCCATAATTATTGGCACCCATTTATTCAATACTTTGTGCAACCTCCCTTTGCCAAGATAACATCTCTGAGTCTTCTCCTATAATTTCTAAATGAGGTTGGAGAACACATGGCAAGGGATCTGAGGCCATACCTCCATACAAAATCTCTCCAGATCCTTCAAATTCTGAGGGTTCACGCTGGTGATCTCTCCACTTCAGTTCACCACACAGGTTTTCTATGGGGTTCAGGTCAGGGGACTGGGATGGCCATGGCAGAACCTTGATTTTGTGGTCAGTGAACCATTTTTGTGTTGATTTTGATGTGTGTTTTGGATCATTTTCCTGCTGGAAGATCCAACCACAGCCCATTTTAAGCTTTATGGTAGAGTCAGGTTTTGATTTAGTATCTGTTGGTATTTGATAGAGTCCGTGATGCCATGTATACGAACAAGATGTCCAAGACCTCTGATAAAAACAGCCCCACAACATTCAAGATGCAGCACCACATTTAACCATGGCCATTGGGTACTTCTTCATCTCTGTGTGCACCAAACCCATCTCTGGTGCTTGCTGCCAAAGCTCTATTTTTTGTTTCATCTGACCATAGAACCCGGACCCATTTGAAGTTCCAGTAGTGTCTGGCAAACTGAAGACGATTGAGTTTGTTGTTGGATGAGAGCAGAGGCTTTTAAAAGGTCATGTCTTAATGTTCCTCCCAAACAACTTGTGGTGATGTAGGTGATGTCAGATTTTTTCTTAGACTTTCTGACTCCAAGACACAACTAATTTCTTCAATTCTCCAGCTGTGATCCTCGGTGATTCTTTGGCCACTTGAACCATCCTCCTCGCTGTGCGTGGAGACAATATAGACACATGTCCTCTTCCAGGCCGATTCTTAAGATCTCCAGTTGATTGGAACTTGTTAATTATTGCCCTGACGATGGAAATGGGTATTTTCAATGCTTTAGCTATTCTCTTATAGCCACTTCCCATTTTGTGAAGCTCAACAACCTTTTTCCACACATTAGAACTATATTCTTTAGTCTAACCCACTGTGATTGATGATTAAGGGGATCTGGCCTGTGTGTTACCTCATATTTATACCCCTGTGAAACAAGAAGTCATGGCTGAACAATTTCATGTTCCTAGTTCCCAGGTGTGCTAAAAAATGAAAAATATGAATGGGAATATACTTCAGATATATTTTACTCCTAAGAATTTTTGCCAATAATTGTGGCCAAAGTGTTTTGGAGAAACATATCTAATAATGAGATATTTCCTCTGTTTCAATTGTTTTACTTCAATTAAAGGTTGGATTTTTATGAATATTTTTGAATGTTTGAATGAAAGATCAAAAGATTTGTTTTCACAGCCTTCTTTGCTCATATTTACCAAGGGTGCCAATATTTTTGGCCACTACTGTATGTACTATATATATATATATATATATATATATATATATATATATATATATATATATATATATATATATATATGTATGTATGTATTATTGTGTATTTCTATATATATATATATATTTATATTTTCTGTTTGCTTTTTTTATTCTGTTTTTTATTGTCTCTGTTGTGTTGTATTGTTTGTTCACTGGAAGCTTCTGTCAACAAGACAAATTCCTTGTATGTGTAAGCATACTTGGCAATAAAGCTCATTCTGATTCTGTTTCTTATCAAGCATAATTGGTGTAAGAAAGTGCATGTAAACACCCTCATGTACTTGAGAAAAACAAACACTATTTTTGACCCTTTATAGTTAAATGAACTGTGTACAATTGACAGTTTAACAGCCTATTATTGATTTGTTGGGTGTTTCAATTTAGTTTAGAGGATATCAGGCTGTAAATAGGCTAAAATATGTGTATATTATGAGAAAAAAAATAGTTGCTAGATTTGCCAGAATTTACGATGTTCATGGCATTGTTTCTTAATAAAAGAGTTTTTGTAAATGTCCTGGCTGTTGAGGGCAATATGTCAAATTATTTGGTACTTACTGCATCTGGATGGAGCTCAACACAGTTTCCAATATGTCAGCAAGACAGCCATTTTGACCATTCTCATACAGCCACATTCGCGAGTGCTCTTCTTGCATGTGTTGGAAAGCAGCCGCCAACAAGACAGTTCATGAGTACTGAATTGCATTTGCATTTGGTATTACTGTAGAAAGACCGGTATCACTAACTTATGTATTAATTAATATTAAAATACTGTATATTTAGCGTCAATTCAATACCAAAGCTTCGGTAGCCTAACCCTAGTGCCGCCCATGTGCATAACAAACATGCATTCACATCACTGTATTTATAGACTTGGAAGTGACAATCAGAATATTTTTGAAAAATCTAGAATGGTTTTGATTGTTAGATAACTATTTAGCATAAGTGTATGTGAAATGACACTTTAAAAAAGTTCAAAGACATGAAGCGCACTATTGTTAGCATGAATGCTCAGGCTGTCCCTGTAAATTACTCTTTACATGACTGCAGAGTGAGCTGTGAAATATCTTAGGAATGATGAGGAAAAGAATCTGGAAATTACAAGACAAAATCAAACCTGTATTGACAGCATTAGCACCACAGTCCACCGTGTCAAAGTTGGAAAGACATGAGAGTATTATGACAGAATTTTAACTTGGGTGAAATATTCCTTTAAAATTCAGATGCTACAGCACTCAACAACAGTAATGTGTCAGCTAGACAGCTGATATCGTAATAAAAATGAAAACAGTAACAAAGATGACATTGCTGGCATTGAAGGAATTGGTATCCCTGCAGAACACATTTGTCAAAAATTGACTCAAACTTCCTGTGATAATTATATGAGTATGATACAAGCATTAGTATGATAATCCACAATATGGGTCAAATTTGCATGAGGATTAACAGCAGTCCATAGACTGGTAATATATTTGTCTGGGGACTTCAAAGTGGCATGACTCAATGAGATATGCACACAAATGGACGTCCATATTGACACATCCATGCATATTGAGATATCTGTGTACATATTTAATGAGGAGCATGCTGAATTTGTCCTTCCTGCACGCAATAAATGTTACATGAGATCTCAGTGTTCCCTAATCAGAGCCTGGGCTTCATACATATTCAAAGAGTCAGAGAAATTTACATGACCTGGAATCACATACAGAAAATGCTATTGTGTTAACACACAAGCACTCCGTTGTAAACAATTCCCTTACTGTGTTTCTATAGAATGGCAGATAAGATTCACAGTCATAGTTTGGCAGTTAAAGCATTCTTGACGCTACTGAGAGGATAATCTGATGCCTGAGACAAGACTGATGAGACGATCCATTAATCTGCCAGAGTTAGTCATGATGCAAGAGGCACTATTCCTCTCTCAGTTTTTCTGCATTTTAACACGCACAATTACGTGACAGAAGTCTATTATTACTTTTCCAAGAGGGTTTAAATGGATAGTTCACCCAAAATGAAAATTCTCTCATCATTTACTCACCCTCATGCCATACAGATGTGTATGACTTTCTTTCTTCTGCAGAACACAAACAAAGATTTTTAGAAGAAGATCTCAGCTCTTGTGCGTGTTAAAATGCAGAAAAACTGAGAGAGGAATAGTGCCTCTTGCATCACACTTGTATTTGGTCGATAGTTTGGAGAAGCTGCTACAATGCACACATGCATATAATTATCAAATCAACCAGCAAGTACACATAAACACACCCACAATTGCACACAGACATGCTGTATACACACATACACAAATTCACACCGCAAGGAACAAAAATAATCAAAACAAATTTGAGACTTTATCTCATCATACAACAAACTTTATTTCTACATTCTTATTACATTATTCATTGCTACAGTATGTGTTATTTTCAAAAACTTTAAGACTAGTTCACATACTGTATAGGTTTAAACTCTAGTTCACATGTATGGTTAATACACTAAAAATATGAGGATTCCTCCCAAAGGTTTCTTGACATTTTTTGTTGCTTTAGTCATGGTGTCCATTGCAGTAGACATTTAAAAAAAAATCTACTAATTTTTTTTTTTTTTTCTGACTCATTTCTATATTGGAGAAGAATAAATATAATATTGCATAGTGGGGAAAAAAATCAGGTCTGAAGAGGTTAATCCATGTCTTCAGGAGCAATGTTATAGGTGTGGGTGAAAAAAAAGATCAATATTTAAGACCTTTTTTACTATAAATCTCCACCTTTGTCCAGCCCCAACCAGTAGGTGGTGACATGCACGAAGAATGTGAATCGGCAAAACACAAAAGAAGAATGTGGAAGTGAAAGTGGAGATTTATAGTAAAAAAATAAATAAATTAAAAAAAGAAAAGGACAAATATTTGATCTTTCTCAACCACATTTATAATATTGTTTCAGAAGATATGGATTAATGTGCGTTTTGAAGCTTCAAAGTTATGTTCACCATTCATTTGCATTGTATGGACCCACAGAGCTGAGATATTCTTCTAAAAATTTTTGTTCATGTTCTACAGAAGAGAGAAAGTCATACACATCTGGGATGGCATGAGGGTGAGTAAATGATGAGAGAATTTTCATTTTTTGGTGAACTATCCCTTTAAATGATAGCAGCATAATGTGAAACTCAAACAATGGAGAAATTAGGAAACTACTATACAATACAATACTATACTATACTATACTATTCACTACTATGCTAAACTTTACTACACTATATTATATTATGCTATACAGTACTATACTATACAACACTATATTATACTATAATTTACAATACAATACTATGCTACACTATACAACCCTATATTATAATGCACTATAAAGTACTATCCTAAACAGTACTATAAAAGGGCTCAACAATAATGGTGGCACACTGACCCGTGGCCAGTGCAAGAGAGTTTCGGAACAGATGATGGAACTTGTCAGTTGCCCCTTAGGGCCAGTATTGCATTGTCACTTGCCTAAATCTCATATTAATTGGTCTTTTGTTTCTTATGACTTGCGAAATGTAAACATTTGGTTTCTTGATGTATTTAACATTGACTGCATTTACATGCACATAAATACACTGATAACTTTTGAAAGCTGTCTAACTATCTATTCTAAAACCAGACAAAAGCAAGAAAGGTCAGGTCATTTTTATTTGAATAGCGCTTTTCACAACACACATCGTTTCAAAGCAGTTTTACAGAAAATCATGCTTTAACAGAATATGAAGCTGAAATATCTGCAATGTCTTAAGAGTCATCATTGTGCAGTTTGATAAAAATGTGATTGTAAATTGTGTCTTAAAATAAATAATTTAATAAAGTAAATAATAATTGAATTTAGATCCCCAGTGAGCAAGCTGAAGGCGACTGTGGCAAGGAACACAAAACTCCGTAAGAAAAATAACCTCGGTATAAACCAGGCTCCCCTCTGGTTAACTGGCATAAATATAATGCCAATATTAGTTATGTATGTGCAGTGCAGGTCATGGTTTAAAATTAGTCAATTTAATGCTAAGGTCCAGTGTTTAAAAATTTTTTTTTTTATGAACTGTAAGATTAATGACTAATGTCTTTGAAGTCCATCCTGGAATAACTGCAGAAGTTCACATAGATGCATTGTCCTTTGTTAGTTGGCTGATGAAGGCTTTTGTTGGCAATTAATTGATAGTCTATGTTAGGGGTGTGCAGCGGAGCCATTATCTGTATTTGAATAGACAAAATGATCTGTCACTGTATTCGGATAGAAACGTGTGTGGGCAGGGCTTAAACTGGAAGTGAGTCAAAGCTAAATGAAACGGCCATTTTTAAGGATTATTCTTACATTTATAGTTTCTGTTAATAAAATATGCCTTGTATATGCCTTTTCATAATAATAACCTAATAATAATAATAATATACAATCATTATTTAAAAAATATATATTTTTTCTTACCAGATGAAGCTGAATTTGTAGGCTGCATTAACTGTGGAATATGTTGTGGTTCTGCTGGCATTTCAGATATTAATACTGCATGAAACAGAATTTTCGTTTGTCTGTGCATGTATAACAACATTATTCTGGAGGCAAGAGGTGTTAAGCAAAATGTGAAATGTCAAGCACACATTTTGCAGTGAATAATAAATATAAATTCAAACATTCAAAGAAATTAAAATAAAATCAATATGGCCTACAATCAGGTGAAAGTCCCATAAGTCTATCAGGAATTTTTACGATAGAGTACCAGTACTTCGGTACCAAGTCGATACTAAAATAAAAAAGATGTAATGATACCAGTTTCTGCAGTACCATTAGTACCGAGCACCGGTACCAGCGCGCAGTATGACTGACACACAATAGCTTTAAAATGCTCACAGGCTTATTTTGAGCATATGCTCTGGTACTCCTTGTACACTGAAATGGACAGTTAATCAAATTAAAATCATGACATGTCCCAGTGTGATTTATTATACCGCTAAAGGCTGCAATCTTACTGTGGAAGAGCTGCGTACTTAAATAAATCCAACCGCTCATCCACTGTAAACTCCACAGACACTGAGAATCATTCACATTATAGGAGATGACAGTGCAGAGCACTAATCCATTGTGAACCACGCAGCACATGTAAAATAGGGCTGGGCGATAGGACAATGTAATCGGATATCGACGATGTCTTACAAAGATCTCGATGCCGATTGCGAACAGACAATGATCGACAATATCGGGAAATGGCAAAACCATGGATCTGGAATGTCACCAAATATATTAAACAGTGACAAGTGTATGAAACTAGCACCCGCCACCCGCAAAATGCAACGATGCTGAATCCAGTTCGCAAGCTCCTCGTCCACATGTATTTCATGCATGGATAATTTTGCTCATCTACCAGCAACAGATGGGCGAACTGTAAGACGTCTTGTAGTGACACATGACAAGAAATGCTATTAGTCACAGAGACACATGCTTGAAAAAACACACTTTAATATATTTTTTAAGAACAGACAAAAGAAAAGCCGTCTCGACATGCTTGTGTCTGATTCGTTGTTTGTTCAGAGGTGTGCTGCACAAGCCTGTCATGTGAAGCACACGCATGCCGGCGTGCAGCACAAGTCTGTCTCGTGGAACAAGCGCATGTAAAGAGTTTCACTCTTTTTTTCTCTGTTTCATTCATCTGAAAACTGTTTGCAAGAATAAGGTAATCTATGAGAACGCTGCAAATTATCTCAGATCATCTCGGGAGGTGCTGTGAGTTTAGTTCGCTTTATTTCATCTCAGTTGGCATGCACTGTAAACGCAACTCTGCAGGTTCAGTAATATATACAGTTGTGCTCAAAAGTTTGCATACCCTGGCAGAAATTGTGAAATTTTGGCATTGATTTTGAAAATATGACTGATCATGCATTTTTTTGAAAAAGACGGTGTGGTTGTTTCAAGGAGCACAATACGACGATACTTGAACAAAAATGAGCTACATGGTTGAGTTGCCAGATAGAAGCCTTTACTGCGCCAATGCCACAAAAAAGCCCGGTTACAATATGCCTGACAACACCCTGACATGCCTCACAGCTTCTGGCACACTGTAATTTGGAGTGACGAGACCAAAATAGAGCTTTATGGTCACAACCGTAAGCGCTATGTTTGGAGAGGGGTCAACAAGGCCTATAGTGAAAAGAATACCATCCCCGCTGTGAAGCATGGTGGTGGCTCACTGATGTTTTGGGGGTGTGTGAGCTCTAAAGGCATGGGGAATCTTGTGAAAATTGATGGCAAGATGAATGCAGCATGTTATCAGAAAATACTGGCAGACAATTTGCATTCTTCTACACGAAAGCTGTGTATGGGATGCTCTTGGACTTTCCAGCATGACAATGACCCTAAACACAAGGCCAAGATGACCCTCCAGTGGTTACAGCAGAAAAAGGTGAAGGTTCTGGAGTGGCCATCACAGTCTCCTGACCTTAATATCATCGAGCCACTCTGGGGAGATCTCAAACGTGCGGTTCATGCAAGACGACCAAAGACTTTGCATGACCTGGAGGCATTTTGCCAAGACCAATGGGCAGCTATACCACCTGCAAGAATTTGGGGCCTCATAGACAACTATTACAAAAGACTGCATGCTGTCATTGATGCTAAAGGGGCAATACACAGTATTAAGGATTAAGGGTATGCAGACTTTTGAACAGGGGTCATTTCATTTTTTTCTTTGTTGCCATGTTTTGTTTTATGATTGTGCCATTCTGTTATAACCTACAGTTGAATATGAATCCCATAAGAAATAAAAGAAATGTGTTCCTATCTGTCACTCACTCGACGTTGTGTCAATGTAGTGACACTAAGGGTCACTCTTGAGAGCCCCAAACACCTCTGCTTTTTGAAAAAAGGCCAATGGAAATTGGCAAGTGGAATTTGCATGCCACTCCCCCGGACATACGGGTATAAAAGGAGCTGGTATGCAACCACTCATTCAGATTTTCTCTTCAGAGCCGATCAGTTTTATTCATTGAGCTGAATTCACTGAGTTCATTCACCTCGTCTGCTGGATTTACAGCGCATTTCAGCGGCTTCTCCCCCTCTGCACCCGTGGACTGCAGAGAACACCCTTGGGCACTTCGGCAGAACAGCAAAAAGAGAGTATATTCTAAAAGAGTATATTTTCAACTAGAGCGGCACACACAGAACGTCTTTTTAAAGATGCCTTTCTGTTTGTGTGTTATTCCTGGTTGCGGTCGTTATCTCTCCGCTTCTGATGGCCACGATCGCTGTCTTACGTTTCTGGGCACTGCCCATGCGGAGACTTCGTTCATGGATGGGTCTTGTCCTCATTGCGAGAACATGACCATGGCAATGTTGCGGTTGCGGCTTGCCTTTGTAAGAAAGCAAGCCACCTCAGTGGCTCCCCGCCTCAGTCCTTCTACCTACGGGTATGAGGCCGCGTTGGTTAGCACTGGGGGTGATTTGGGGACTCCAATGGGACCACCTCCGCCAGGTAACTCCCCACGGACCTCCCATTCCTCAGCACTCTCGCTTGCCCCGGTCGGGCTCTCGGATGAGAACGCCGGCTCGTCTCAGGGTGAGTTCGACCTCTTATTCGGGGCCCGGGAAGACGATGAGTTATCGAGCGCAGCATCGGAGAGCGGGCTCGTCCATTCTGACGTGGAGGCTTCGGCTGGGCTTCCACCTTTGGGCGTGGTCCAGTCTCAGGCCGACGCGGAGATGACGGACAAGCTTTCCTGGGCAGCCGCGAGCGTCGGGCTAGAGTGGTACCCTCCACTCTCCCCTGAACCCTCGCGGCTCGATGATTGGTTCCTTGGCCCAGAGTGCCCATGGTTCCTTTCTTCCCAGAAGTGCATGAGGACAAGGTTGTGGGGGGCACCTTTTACCACCCGGTCCCGATCTTTCAGCTCCCCCGCTCTCACTACCCTCAATGGTGGGGCGGCCAAGGGGTATTCGGTGATCTCCCAGGTGGATAAGGCGCTCATGGTGCACTTGTGCCCGCAGAGTGCCACCACCTGGCATGGGCGCCCGAAGCTCCCTTCCAGGGCCTGTAGGTTTACGTCGTCTCTGACGGCTAAGGCCTATGGTGCCGCTGGACAAGCCACCTCCGCCCTGCAGATGCCATCTGTCTCACGGCCGGCCGCCAAGAACCCTAGGAAGGCTTCGAAGTGCCCCTGAGACGGGCGACCCAGGGGTGAGTGTTGTGGCTTCTGCCACCTCTGTGAAGCATCACTCTTGAAGTCTAGGGGTTTTGATGGCAGAAGATAGACTTTATTATCAGAGATAAAAAAGCTGAGTTGTTCCCATCACAACAACTACAACAACTCCAACAAAATGGTTTTCACCCGCTTAAATACATATCATCTACCAAGGAGTGGCCAATACATTCCATACATGTCACCATTCCTATTTTTGACTCCAATCCATTTATTTTAAGAAGTGGACAGGAGATACCTGTGAAGGAACCTCAATATATATTTTCTCAGCAGTTATGAGAGCAGTTTACTATATGTGAGCACATTCCTTTCCTACACAGGCTTCTCCACACACGCACTAAATTCATGCTTGACCATCAGAAATAATTGTAGAATAAAATGGCTATATTAACATTGATTATACTTGATTAATTTATACTCAACTTGATAAAAATATTCTACATTATCCCCCCTCTGAGACTTACATAAGTCTCACCTTCACTTATTCAGAGTGCAGTTTCATAACTCAGTCTCCTCAGTTATGCTTTCTAGCGACTTAGTTAAGTCACACAGCTTCACCACCAATGACCAGATTATGCAACTGCACTCCGGTGGAGATTTCCAAATCAAACGTCTCTATCCAAGTTTGATTAAGGATGTAGTAAAAGTTTCTGTCTCATTATTCCTTCATTCAATAAATGAAACCTATAAGCATGTTATACTGTAAGCATGAGCGTGCAACTGGTTCAGCCTTGTCTTTGGTTGTCACAGTTATGTAAAGTATATCAAACATAAAACAAAATATTCATCATCATATTAAGAGTTCTTTTTGTGGTGTAGATATCTTCAACCCAGATACTTTGCGCATCGTAGAGGGTCACCCTTTGGGGAGAGGTTAGGCTAGCACTTACACCCTGGGTATGGCTCATTATTCATCTCCTCATACATATCTTCACTGGAGGAATCAATTTCCTCCCAATCTGGTATTTCTGTCCATCCAGAGTAGGTGTCATTGCATTGGACCGTTCACATTGATCAATGTCATCTGCTTCACTGTTGCACGGATCAAGAATGATTTTACTAATGGTATCACTCAACAGAATATTATTCCTTCTACAAGGATTGTTATTCCAATCATTATATTAATTTTATCCAATCATACACCCCATTTCTTATAGAATTCTATTTAAATTGTTTTAAACAAACAACACAAGAAATGTTAATCTTTAGTCACCACCATGTTTTCTTTTTCCATTCTTCATTAATATTAAAATGTACATGAGTTCAATAAAAGCATAAGTAAAAGTAATAAATCCTTTTTCAGTCTTAATTCTTCATCATACAAACTTCCCCAGGTTTGTGTAATACTGCTTTAAAAAGTCAGGCACTCCTTTGTCTGCAACGGTTCTCAAAAATTTACCCCTAAAACCAATCTATAAATAATCTTCTACAGAGGGTATGATCCCCTGATGGCACAGTGACAGAATGCTTGGTATTTAACACTATGATAAGTTGTTTTAGTAAAGCGGTTATTAAAATGCAGCAGGGTTGAATGGAACTCACAATTTTCAGGCAGGTTTTTTCTAGACCTCCCGTTTGATGCTTCCGACCTAAAAGCATCCATCCACTTCCTTAAACCCATCTCACCCATTCTTGGGCAGGCTAACAAGGGCGGTGATGCCCTGCCTTAGGTTGCCCCCCCTTCTTGCCTTTGGAGAGTCTTACCCATCATTGGGTCATCACCTCTTACCACTGGTCTCGATACCGCTCAGTCCTATTAGCCAATCCTTAACAATTTGGTATCAGTAAACAGATATTTTCTTTTGTTTCAGGGAGTATCACCTGAGAACTGTCAGAGCCAATGGAACCATCTACAACTGCTTAAATATGGAGACTGTTCATAACATGGTTAAATTCAAAAAGCATTATTCAAAATTCAACAATCTTTTAAAAGTGTCCAAATTAAAAGTAAAATGCTACAAATGAACTCATCTACAGATCATTAATTTCCATTTGGGTTGTATTTCTGCTCCTTTAGCAAACATCACAAAAGACCATGTATCATGGTGGGGACTAATATCAGAATAAAACCAAATAAAGGGTAGCCTCTGTCAAACTTCTAGGAAGCTTAATTTAAAAACTTCACCTTAATTCAGTAATAGTCTCTAGATTGTTTTGAACCTACATTTATTTTTTCAGATGAGCTTTCAACTGAATCTCTTGTCTTTAGTATAAACCCTTAACTTCAAATTGCCCTCTAAATATATAAAATCATTAATCATGATGAGGAAAGCTGTTTGAACCTCTCCTTCATATCATTGTATCTAACATTATTGTCAAATCACATCATTTTTCATGTACAATAAAAGAAAATCAAAAGAAAATAAAACAATTCAGAGAGGTGCCTTTAGCACACTTCAAAAACTTAAACTGAGAGTGAGCGAGAGGGCGGGGTGGGAATTCGGAGGGGGACATTCCACTCCTTCACACTGTTTCTATTCTCATTATAGCTATTCCTTCTTTTTCATTTTAGAATCTCATTATAATTTAAATTATTCTTCAACAGTGAAAATAGTGATAATTATACAACACCTATCTTGTAGTCCTGTCATCTTATTTTTTTTTAAGTCAATTAACTCTCTTATGATTACTTTCTCCCTTTTCTTACTCTGTCTCAGGAGAATGAACTTTCATTCTATCTAATGAAGCAACACAAATCACCTTTTTAAACAAACAGAAAAGTAATTAAAAATTTTAAACAAAATAAAGGGCACAATGGAAATTCAAATAAATCTATTTTCTTGTGTTTTGAAATAATTGTTCAGTAAAATATACTACATCCTTTTAATTTCTCATGACTCTTATTTTTTTATATCCTAATGTTTATCATCATTTAACAATAAGATTTTTCATTTATTATTCTCTTATACTTCTCAGCATTTCCTGACAAATTATTCAGTTAAATAGTAGAGACAAACATCATTGTGCAGAAACTGTATGCCTCTAAAGTGATAATTTCATGGATTCATCTCAAAATAGAAAAAGTTTACTAGAAAAAGACCCTCAATCAACTCTCTGTAGCACCCACTTACCGTTTTCTTTAAAGTGAGGATACTCTCTGGAAAATTTGGGGGTAACCAATCCAATAGGTAACTCTAACTTTGCCATCAAGTTTGTAATATTTACTCTTTAAATCAATGAATCAGCTGTTAGATGCTGGATTTAAATTTAGACCCTCAGAACAATTTAGACATGGGTCTTGAACCCATGGATGGCACTCTGGATGTATAAGACTGAAATCAACTTATCCAGAGAAATTTGAATCCACATTTGAAATGTCAAATCAGTATTGATTACCAGTAATCATGAGAGCGGGAGGGCCAATCAGATAATAGCCCACATCATTTTCAGTCTTTTTTCTTTCAGACTTCCTCCTGTAGTATTAACAACTTCAAAAAATCATCTGGCCCAGTCATCTGCAATGGTGAGAGACTGGTTCCAGAGTGAGTTAATGAAACAACATACACATAATAATGACAACAGAAAGGGTAAAACATAGTTAGTATCAAAGACACTATCAGAATAGACGCATGTATATGAAGTTATTAACATTCATAGTTGAGGAATTTACGATGTTCAATTTAATATTAACGTTTCTCCATGGGTTTCACCTGCTACCCATGACCAATTTTTTCCTTAGCATTTATCAATATTTTTTACAAATACGTCACAGATATTTCTTAAATCTTCAAATCAGAACTTCTAGCATGAATAACATTATTTTATGCATGTCCAAAAGGAAAACACTTTTATTTTGTTAAATATCAGAGCATCTGAGCAAAACTGTTTACAACGTTTGCTTAGTTCCTCCTCCATATTGTAGGTTGGGACTTTATTTTCCATTTTATCTGGCATGATTGGTTACAGAACAAACCCAAGGAAAAAGCATCACAATATTGGCAAGGGTGCCACACATAAAGATCAGAAAACAAGTATTAAGAGCACAACTTCAGCAAATTGGAATTGCAGAGAACATGAAATTTTCCAAATCATTCTTAATTTTCTTTCCTTTAATTTTAGTCTCAAAGGCAGCTTCTCCGTGTACCCATAATCAACCAATGCTACACTGTGTGTATAAAACAAGAAAATAAAAGAAAAAAGATCAAATTTTAACTAAAAGAATCTGCTATCTCTCTTTTCTAAATCTGGAGTGCCCCTGTCTGAGTGGAGACACCAAGAGAGACAAGGTTCTGTAGACTATTCTTGGCGCCATCCTTATAGAGTAAGAGGTCATAGGTCTTTGCTTATTCCGGGCACTACCAACATCTGTCTCAGCCTCTCCATCAGACAGTCCCTAACAAAAATAATAGACTCTACCTATCTTAGTTTTGTTGGTTGATCAAGTTTACACCGACAAAGTTGCAACTCACATGTAAATTTGTTCTTCAGACATATTTAAACACATAGAAAATCAAGAACAAAATAAATAATAATGGGTTCTTACATTTAGATATCAAGACTGTATAGTGTTTAATTTAATATTGTTAAAAATGTTATTCTCTCATAAACTGGACCAGAGAGAACATAAAACAGACACATAAATGTGAAGTTTTCACATTTAAGGTTTACTTTTCATACTCCAGTTACAAAATATTATTTTCTTATTCGTCAGTTCCACCTTTCTTTTTAATTTCTCTTTCCCATTTTCTTGACATCTTAGCATTTCCATTTGCTTAACCGTGGCTTTGATAACCAATGACCTCCATGAAGGAAGTACACAACAAAACGATAGCCCTCCTAGCATTATTGCAATTCCCAAAAACATTCCCAATTTACAAAATGCATCTCTCCCTAACAAATTAACAGGATTCTGATTTGTATGGTTGCACTTTTGTTTTTAGTTTGTAGAATTTTCTCTTCCCTGTGCCCACCTTCTTATATTTTTCAGAGAATTTTCTCCTTCCTTTTTGAACAGTGACTCCTCTTCACTTTCTCTCTCCCTACTATCCAATAGTCTACCTCTATTTCTCACCAACTTATCTGTGACTTGTATTAATTTTTCTGTTTCTATAATGTTCCTATTTATTTGTGTTTCTATTACTCGTGCTTCTGCTTCTGCTTCAATCTCCTCTTGTCCTCTTCTTACTTGCCCTTTTTGTTTCTCTCTTTTTATTTTTTACTATTATCTTTAGTTTTATAATTTTTTATCAAAGTTTCCATTTCCTCGCACAATGCTACATTAAATGTCCCTTCCTTTGGCTATTTTGTCATCATATCTTGGTTCTTTTTTTGCCATTTGCTTGAGAGCTTATCAATAAGTTCTCTACACAATGGATATTTTAATCCTAATTAGAAAAAATGTATCAATGTATCAATTTTTGTAATAATTTATTTGTTCTAATAACATGATCTTCCAAAAGAAATTCAATTATTTTTATGTATTTATAAACCAATTTCCCATATCCTCTCCTATAACATGCACTTTGCTTGTAATAATTATTATATCATATTAAAAAACAAATTTTCCTATATGTTGTCAATCTACTTTTAGGATCGCACTGTATTCAAATAGTGTCAAACAATAATAACAGCAGCTTTTTTCTTAGATAAGCTGAGTCTTTATTTCTTTCACTGTTATTTTTACTTGGCATATAAAGAATGAAGAATTATTTTATCATCATTCATTTAGATTAATCATTAAATTTAGAGAATAAACATATATCTTACTATTTGTATTTATTTTTTACTACAAAAATCTGCAAAGCCAATATACTGAAACAATTTTTCTAATTTGTTTTAACTTCACTCTTCAATACACAATGTTCATACAAGTCTCTTTATTATTTATTTATTTCGCTTTCTCGTTTCTTTGAGATTTTATCAATCAATTATTTACACAGTGGATTTCTAGATTTTAGTATTTCCATTGGAGTGTTTGCCATAATTATACCTTATGTACTATAATAACACTTATCTTAAATACAACCTTTGTTTAAAATCCACTTAGTTGACTTTAGTTTAATGCAATACACCGGATTCAAAGCTTTATTGTTTGTCCAGATAATGTGATTTCCCAAATGGAATTCAATCACTTTATAGTTCTTTATAATTTCAATATTCTTACTTGATACTGTGATATGAACTTTAACTCTAAGCACAGTTATACAACTTGTATGTATAAATTATCTGTATGAAGTCAAGTCAATTTCTATGCTACAGTCTAGTTTAGGAGTTACGACCTGGCACATGTCCAACAACAGCTGCTTTTTCTAAGTTTAGTTAATCTTACTTCAGGCTTCCTTCATGGCATGAAAAGAACAGCCCAAGACTAAATTTAGTCCAGCCAGCTAAGAGTTAACTTTTTGCTTTCATGCACATTTTGTTTTACAGCAGTGTTGTCTCACCATTTTTATTCTTTTTCCTGTTGCCAGTTTATACTGTATTATATTTACTCTTCCATGTATATATTTTTAACATTGGTTTTAACTCCACTATACAACCAGAATAATTTTAAGTGCCCTCTTTGCCTCTAATCATCAGATCTGGGTCACATGTCAGGTGTGCACGGCCATCATCATGACCACCGTCCACCGTCCCATTTTGGCACAAACATGCCCACACCGGGTTGGTTCCGATGGACTGTGGGGACGATATTCCTCCTCCCCCCTCCCCGGCCAATCTTATGGTGGGTATAAGGAGCCAGGTAAGTGCTTCGATGTCCCTGGACTCAGCACAGCCACGGGGCTCGAGCCCCCTCGACGTGGCGCCTCAGGCTCCGCCCTGCTGCGAGGCCCCACCCGCCGGTATGTCTGACGTGATTATTCCCTTGGTCCCCCTCGCCCAGAGTTTGGACGCGTGGCTCGCGCTTTCCAACCTGTCACAATTGCTGACCCGGACCTTCCGACTCAGCTATGCGATTCAGTTCGCCAGGTGCCCGCCCAGGTTCAGCAGCATCCACTTCACCTCGGTGAAGGGCGAGAACGCTGCTACCTTGCGTGTGGAGATCACTACTCTTCTACGGAAGGGTGCGATAGAGCCTGTCTCTCGAGAGTTACTGTGCACACACAGGGACCTGGTGCTCAGGCACCTCCGCTCAACTGGGAAAAGAACAAGCTCTCCCCGGTTCAGACCATCTCTTTTCTTGGCTTGGAGTTGGACTCAGTCTCGATGACGGCACGCCTCAAGAACAAGCATGCACATTCGGTGCTAAACTGCCTGAAGGTGTTCAGACAGAAGACAGTGGTTCCACTGAAACTTTTTCAGAGGCTCCTGGGGCATATGGCATCCTCAGCATCTGCCACACTGCTCAGGTTGATGCATATGAGACCACTTTAGCACTGGCTTCAGACTTGAGTCCCGAGATAGGCATGGTGCCACGGGACACATCGCGTGGTCATCACGCCAATCTGTCGCTGCCTCTTCAGCCCTTGGACCGACCTTGCATTTCTACAGGCAGGGGTTCCCCTAGAGCAGGTCTCCAGGTGCATCGTGGTTACGATGGACGCCTCCAAGACGGGCTGGGGTGCCGTGTGCAATGGGCACACAGCCGCCGGCTCCTGGAAAGGCCCGCGGCTGCATTGGCACATCAACTGCCTCGAGTTGTTGGCAGTACTGCTTGCCCTGCGGAGGTTCTGGCCATTGATCCAGGGCAAGCAGGTGTTGGTCCGAACAGACAACATGGCGACGGTAGCATACATCAACCGCCAAGGCGGTCTACACTCCCGTTGCATGTCACAACTCTCCTCCTCTGGAGTCACCAGCACCTCAAGTCTGGCTCAGGGGAGAGTGGAGACTCCACCCCCAGGTGATCCAGCTGATTTGCAGTCGATTCGGTCGAGCATAGGTAGACCTATTTGCTATTTGCATCCTCCCACTGCCCACTTTGGTATGCCCTGACCGAGGCACCCCTCAGTATAGACGCGCTGGCACACAGCTGGCCCCCTGGACTATGCAAATACGTGTTTTCCCCAGTGAGCCTACTTGCACAGACCCTGTGCAAGGCCAGGGAGGACGAGGAGCAGATCGTCCTAGTAGCACCCTACTGGCCCACCCAGACGTGGTTCTCGGACCTCACGCTCCTCGCAACAGCCCCCCCGGCAAATTCCCCTGAGGAAGGACCTTCTTTCTCAGGGACGAGGCACCATCTGGCACCCGCGACCAGACCTCTGGAATCTCCATGTCTGGCCCTTGGACAGGATGCGGAAGACCTAAGTGGCCTACCACCCGCAGTGGTAGACACGATCACTCAGGCTAGGGCTCCCTCTACGAGGCACCTGTATGCCTTGAAGTGGCATCTGTTTGCTAAGTGGTGTTCTTCCCTGTCGGTAAACTGCATCTTCCTTGGGCAGAGTCCCAAACTCCTCCCCCTCAGGTAGGACCTACCATGGGACTTCTCCACATGACATACTTCCGATGAGACTCGGTAAGACCATTTGACATATTTCCAATCAAAATACCCCCATCTGGGCCGGGTGTGGTCTTCGCGGTGTCTTCCTCTTCGGAGTGACACCCCCCGACGTAGACATTTCTGGCCCCAGTCAGTTAACGAATTCCACTCTTTTTGGGGAGAAAAAAAGAGGAAAAGAGGCCACGGCTGGGCTAGCCTGTCCCTATTTTTTAGACAGTCGACTTGTTCCCGAAGGACCGTTCGATGCTCATAAGAGTGTTGGGGGAGGTTACGTGATGGCCTGGTGCGCTGGCTACGAGGCACACAGCAGTCTGCCCGTCTCGCACCGCCAGTCCACGTAACATAGTTCAGCTAGTTGTGGTGTTTTGTATAGGGACCCCTAGTGTCACTACATCGACACAATGTCGAGTGAGTGACAGATAGGGAACGTCCTGGTTACTTTCGTAACCTCCGTCACAACATCTCCTTCCCTCCATCAGGGAACGGAGGTTACGAAAGTAACCAGGACGTTTTGCCTGCTCACTCATGTTTTCTTTAAAAATGGTACATATATTACCAATTCTCCAAGGTTATGCAAACTTTTGAGCACAACTGTAACTTTCTATTAGAGAAACAAAGACAAAAGTGATTATATCAAAGTAATACAAGACACATTCACCTTGAACCTAAAACTGAGTTCTATTTTCTTTTCTTTAGGCAGCATTAACTGTAGGGTATTACCAAAACACAACACAAACACAAATTCGATAAGAACACACATTTGGCAGCATTCTTTTGGGAACACAAGGGAATTTATTAGGCTATTTATTTTTATTATTATTGTCTTTACATTTATAATTGTCTTTAGCTCTTAATCTGTAGGCCAGTGGTAATTTTGCACCTGGTATCATTGGGAAAATAACTAAACTGGTGTGTTCAAAGCACATTATATTATTAGCATATTTTTGCTGTGGTATTGAAATTGGTATCGAGAACCGTGAAATTTCACTGGTATCGGTACCGACTACTGAAATTTTTGTAACATTAGGGTTAGGACAAAACTAGTTCAAGAAGAACACTTAACATTTTCAAATTTAGCACAGTTTAAAGAAGAACAAGAAAAGCATGTTTCAGTTTCTTCATTTTACATAAGGAGGAATAGATGAATACTATATGAAGCATTTAAACCTTTATGGAGCATTTAAAAAAAATTCAGAATAAAGTCTTAACCAGTTCATTACCTTAATCGTTGATGTGAATATAAATGTGGTCAAGTTTAAGAGACGGCTAGACGAGCTCCAACGTGAAATCATCACTTCATATCAGGAATTTAACATCGCGCTCAGGTTTAGGCTATAAATAAATACACGAGAATCACGTGTGAATCGTGTGATACATTAACATAGACATTTCAAGAAGTGAAAAGTGTATATGATGTCGTATCTTAGTTAATGTTACACTTGATAAACTCCAGACGCGCACATTTTACAGAGACCAAACGGGTCCGAGACGAGTCGGAGTCGAGACTGCGCCCATCCTATCTGAAATCACAATGTGTGCATTTTCATTCATAAGGTTTACACTTTAGAAATACTGGCTGCACAGATTCATAAATTTGTTGTAATTTTGGATATGTTTATTTAAAATGTCGCTTTAACCTTTTGCTTTTTGGATAATCAGTCAAACTAATATTTTTTATATTATTCGGAATGAATCCTTTATTCATTTTGAAGTCATTATCCATGCCTTTCCGAATAAGGTATTCGGTTTCGGGCACATCCCTAGACTATGTATTCCATTTTAAGAGTGTAGTCCATCATTAGACCAAAGTGATGCAGGCAGAGATCAGTGAGGTGCATCGCAGTTCAACTGGCAGGTCATTTCGTTGAGGTCCATCCTAAGTCCAAGGTTCAGGCAGTGGCAAATGAAGTATCCCATGTCTTACGGTTGGAGTTGGCATCAGTTCATCTTCTGAAGTCCATCATAGTAAACTGAAGTGATGTCTGGCTGGCACAGGCTGCAGTTAGTTGTCATCACTTAGCGACACGTAGCAGTGGGAGTCGGACATCAAGCAGGACTGGAGCTGGATCTGGCAGGCTCTGTTAACCTCGTGATACATATCCCCAGGTTGAGACAGGGAAACAAATAAAATAATATTAGCGTAAATGCCATTCACCTGAAGCCTTTCATATGTACCATCCCGCATATGTGATGGTTAATAACTGGACCCCGCAGAGTAGCGTCACATATGTGTTTCACTTACGTTATAAGCTGTCAGATTCAAATCGGCTTTTGCGCCGACACAGGCTACGCCGATCAAGTGTTTGTAATTTATATTCACTCAAACAGTTACTCATAGAATCTTTTGAAGCGCAAGATATGTTTATTTTATACACATACATCCAACTCATCACCAAATAAAAAGTTTACAGCTCATATGCTCACAGTTAATACAACAAATGCGATCTTCTTCCGATGCGTGCTGCCATCGTTTACATAAGTAGTGGTTGTCATTCGTCACACAAACAGCTACTCAAAGAGACTTTTTAAGCACATAATATGTTTATTTTTATTTATTCAATTATTTTTTGTGGATTTTTTTCCCCTTTTTCACCCAATTTGAAATGCCCAATGCCCTATTTAGTCCTTGTGGTTGCGTAGTGATTCGCCTCAGTCCGGGTGGCAGAGGACAAATCCCAGCTGCCTCCGCATCTGAGACCGTCAACCCATGCATCTTATCACGTGGCTTGTTGAGCGCGTTGCCACGGAAACATTGCGCGAGTGGAGGCTTCACCCCATCCATCGCGGCATCCACGCTCAACTCACCACACGCCCCACTGAGAACGAACCACATTATAGCGACCATGAGGAGGTTACCTCATGTGACTCTACCCTCTCTAGTAACCGGGCCAATTTGGTTGCTTAGGAGACCTGGCTGGAGTCACTCAGCATGCCCTGGGATTCGAACTAGTGAACTCCAGCGGTGGTAGCCAGCGTCTTTTACCACTGAGCTACCCAGACCCCTTTATAATATGTTTATTTTATGTAACAAACAGCCAAATTATCAACAAAGTACCACGATAACAGTTCACAGCTTGTATATGCGCAGCCATCACATCACAACTTGATCTTCCCATGCACGCAGCCACGTCTGCTTATTTAGTGCAGATGCTGTTTTCACCTACACAAACAGCAACTCAAACAGTCTTTTTGGGCACATAATACGTTTGTTTTCTGAAACAGACAGCCAAACTATTACAAAAGCACCACTATAACAGTTTAAAACTTGTGTGATTTTTGGATGCACGCAGTCACATCTGTTTACATTTGTCACACACACACACACACACACACACATACACACACATACACACACAATGTCTGAGATGTCAAACAGTGCATTGGCAATCCGGACTGCGAATATTATTATTATTATTATTATTATTATTATTTATTTATTTATTTTTTTATAGCTATATATAAACAAAATATATAAAATATATACAGCACAGCAGACAGCCCATTTCATCCCATGTTTACAACTATATTTATTTATTATTTAAATGACAAGAAATAAAAAATTAAAATAAAAAAAAAATACTCATCTACACTCTACCCCCCTCTACCGGCTGTGCAGATTCATGTGCATAAATAACTCACTCTAGGGGGCACTGTAAGGGAAATTAGACCCTACTCATGAAAGGATTAAAGCAGAGTTGGACAGCTTGGACAGCTGGACCTTCTTTTCTTTATTTATGGACATGACATAAACCTGCATGGATGACTGACGGAAGTATGCAATTTCCTGCCAAATCCGTCCCAACAGCTCTAAAATATAAAGAATTATTATAGACTTACCATAGTGAATCAGAGTAAGGCAAAAACATGGTTTGGAAGATGGATTGTTGGTGTACTTGCTCATTAAAGTGTTTTTGTTAGAAATGAAGGAAATAAATCTTACATAGTGTAGCTTTAATCAAAATTATGACAATAACCTTTGAAAATCTCAGAATAATCAATTAGAATGGGTTGAACATTATGAATAACATGTTTTGTATCGTATGTCATCGTTTTCCTGCTAAATTATTTATGAATTTATAACTTTCATAGAGATACATTGTCCTGCTGTACACTTACCTGTTTTTACTGTAAACTAAATACAAATTAAAAAAATTATTTACTATACTGTGAGTGTGTTAAAAGAACAAAAGTGGAATTAAAAGAAGGGATGAGCAGACCACATTTATAGGTAATTCATACCTGCCAACACCCCTCCTCCCGCTGTACTCTCAATTTACAATTTCTTCTGATAAACTCATGATTTTCTGCATCCACACTTTGCTCATGAGAATGTATTAGACCTCCGAAATTGGACAGAAATAGACCTGGGACTTGTTTCCCAAAAGCATCGTAAGCTTAAGTACATTGTAGAAACAATCATAAGAAACTTCTTAGAATCATGGGCTGTTTCCACAAAAGCAACATAACTTAATTAGTACTTGAAAATGGTTGTAGATTTATGAGTGCTGTCGAGTAACACTATGTAACACAATTTTTGTTCCTGGGTAGCAAGTGTTATTTCCTAATCGCTTATGCCTCAAAAGTATAGAAAATGGCTATTATTCCCCACAAACTGTGCTTTTGTGACCACGACAGTGATATTTTGAAATGTACCTATTTCCAATGAGAAAATGGGCGAATTTGTCTTTTCGTTCACATAAAGTCCGAAAAAACAACAACATATGAATCCAAATTAACATGTATTTATTCTAAAGTAATACAAAAATTACTACAAAAGATTTAGAAGTGAGTAGTTTTTCGAGATTTACGATTATACTGTAAATCACTTTCACGAATCAGCCCCCAAATGTACGCATCATACTTCAAGGCGTCCAGCAAGGTCTTGATGCTGTTGTAATACTCTGTGAGGTGCACCGATTGAGCCAGGGGAAGAGACGGGTACTTGTTACCATTATGGAGCAGCACGGCTTTGAGGCTCCTGGATGAGCTGTCAATGAGCTGTCAATGAGTGCCACTCATTGTGGTTAGAGGCGATTCCTATTGCCTCAAACAGACTGGTCACATTGTGGCAGAAGCAGAGCCCACCTTGATGGGTGAAGAAGCTGGAAAAAGGTTGGCGACGCTTCCTCTGATCTGTGACTTGCACACTTTCATACAACATGTTCCACTGCTTGAGCCTAAATGTCAAAAGCTCGGCATTGGACTTGGTGAGACCAAGATCTCTAATCAAGTCGTTGAGGTCTTTTTGGTTGGGGCAGTATGGGTTTCTCTGCTCAGCTCCACCTCTGAAATTGTCATCTGGATCTACAACGTCTTCCTCGCTCTCTAACTTACTGCTCTCTTCTAAAGATGGCTGCTCTATCTCCAGAGGAGTGGGTACGGGGAGCTCATGGCAGTGTGGCACCGGGGCGATGGATAAAGGAAGGTCCGGATATGTGATAGCAGGTGCATTCTTGCCTGTCCGATGTTTGGAAGGGTCCACCATGCAGAAGTAGCAATTGCTTGAGTGGTCAGTGGGTTCCTGCAAAATTCTTGGGATAGTGAACTTAATGGCTCTCTTTTCCACTCTGTACCATCCTACAAAAATACATTTATTTCACCCATGACTAAAGTGTAAGAGATTCTCGCAACATTTTTCATATGATATTTTTTTTTCAATAACATTGAAAATTGTAAAATATTTTAAAACTAAAAACTTTTACAATTTTAAAAATTAACAAATTTTATAACATAAAATTCCAAGCAACAAGTGTCCATCTTACCTTTTTGCAGAGCTTGCAGGTGATATGAGGTGCCCAGAGTTTGTCTTGATCCCCGACAGGCATGCCGAAATATGCCTTGTAGACCTCACACATCTTAGCAGATGCTTCCACGCAGTACTTTTTCACTCTTGTCTTGATAATGATAATGATATTTCTTGCTGCAGACATAGCAAAATGCATCTGTCGGATGCTTGCAGCCTCTTGATGCCATCTCAGAAAAATGCAGATATGTATCCACTTAGGCAGCTGGAACTAAACTGAACTGGTGGGCTTAAGGCCCCTGTATTTATACTACTATTTATATTACTGGAAAGTTCTAGAAATTTCTAGAAGTTACTCCAACTTCACTCAGATGGAATGTTTTGGAAAATAGGTAAATTTCAAAATATCACTGTCCTGGCCACAAAAGCAAAGTTTGTGGGGAATAATAGCCATTTTATTTACTTTTGAGGCATAAGCAATTAGGAAATAACACTTACTACCCAGGAACCAAAAATAATTTAAAAATCTGTTACGCGGTAATCACAGAGTGCTTAAGAGCACGGTAATGACATAAACTTATGCAGATATCTGCAGATCATGTGTGAAATTCTTACACTTTATGCAGTAGTATATAGTGACAATGATACTTTAATTTTTAATGTAGTTTATATTTAATAGATTATAAAATGCATCGATCCGTTAAAACTCTTAATTTGTTTTTATTAAGACAAAAACCCAAAAACAAGATGTAAAACTGAACAAAAATACCCAGACAGTGGTCAACAGGCTGTGAACAGAAAACTCCCATGAGAGAGCAAAACAAAAAACAAAACAAAAGGACTGGACCTGAATCTAATCTATACTTATTAGAAAACAATGCAAAAAAATAAACTGATAGGGAATAATGAGACCAAACACTGGGGAACAGACCAAGGAAAACCGAAGGAAGAATCAGACACAAGACAGAGCAAATGAGAGGAATATAAAGGGTGAGAAATCATGAGGGCAAATGAGGAGGACAGGTGGAGTAAATTAGGGAAATGAGGGGGTGGGGCCATGACACGAGATAGGGAACAGAAACAAGTGGGGAAGAGAAAACACATGAAGAGAAAAGAAACAGAATGTTCTAAAAACAACAAGAGTGTGAGGATCCTGCCACAAAAGTGAAAAACAAGACTAGACAGATGACAGGATCCTGACACTACCCCCTCTCTAAAGGACGACTACCAGACATCCTAAACTAACAACATCGGCAAACCCAAGAACGGTCAGTGGGGCTGGAGAGCAGTAGTCAGACCAGGGGGGGAAGGAGGGGGAAAAAAAAGAGGAGGCTCCAAGAAGGGTGCAGGGTCTGGCGGCCTGGGAGAAGGATCCAGGAAGGGAGCAGTGTCCGGTGGGTCCAGAGACGGGATGAGGTCAGGCCACCTCAGGATAGGGATGTGGTCGTACAGTGGGCTTGGCCGCCTCCTGATGGTCAGCGGCGGACTCGGCCACCTCCTAGTAGTCAGCTGCAGACGAGGCGGACACCTCCAGAGATCCGACAGTGGCCCTCCTTCCTCTCCGGTGATGCTTAGTCTTTGCCAAAACAGAGAGTGGGCCTGGGAGGTGGGGTCCAGCCCCAAATGAAGACAGTCCAGGAACTTGGTGTCCTGAGCTGTTCTTCGGAGGCCAGACAGGAGCTGGGTGGAGGAACAGACCCATGAGTGAGAGTTGACTGCTGGGTTAAAAAAAAATGGTCAGATTCTTCTCTCAGGTATTTGTGTGGAAGAATCCAATTGCAGACAGTTAAAACTCTTCAACCGTCTTTATTAAAACAAAAACCCTAAAACAAGATGCAAGACTGAACAAAAATACCTGGACAGTGGTCAATGGGCTGTGAACAGAAAACTCCCAAGAGAGGCCAAAACTAAGAACAAAACAAAGAAGCAAACAAGAGAACAAAACAAAAGCACTGGACCCGAATCTAATATATATTAAAAATTAAAAAACGACAGGGAATAATGAGACCAAACACTGGGGAACAGACGTTGAAGTAGAGGGAATTACTGGGGGAGGGGGAGGGAGAGGGTCAGGACAGATTGAAGAATGAATTTGAACCCGCATCTCCCATGTGAGCATCACGGTTCAACATGTCACAGAATGCTAACTGCTGCACCACAGTTTTTAGAAGTGTATTCTTGGCTGATTTACTTTGACTACTCTAGTAGATGAGTAGTGATAAAGACTATACTTTGCCTACTGTAAGTGGTGTTTACAGTAGTACGTCCATATATACTAGTTTCTTTAACCAAAATGTAAATTATTGATAAAAAATTTTAGATTATATATAGATTCTTTGTGGTGATCTTTTCTCTGTTGGGGACAGTGCAATACTACTGCAAGAGAGACAACTGAAATCCATAAATGTTGAAAATGAGCAGAAGACAGCAGGCCTTGCTGTCTCCTGCCTACATAGGCAGCTAGCTTCTATGGCAGCATCCTAACCGAAATGGATGAGAGACCAATTTGGAACGCTCTTTATATGCCGCAACTCCACACATCATTCCAATAGCACTACTCACGTGCAGCACAAGGAAGACTCGACTCGCATCTGATTTTAATACAATTGGCACAAGAGGACTGATGTGATACACTAATGAGCATAAATATCCACAGCAAACATACAAATTTGGGGTAACACTGTATGTATCCTTCCCCAAGTAGGCAAGAATACACTGTGATAATCTCGATGGAAAAATAAATCCAAGATGGCGGATGAAAGCAAGATACATTTTGATTATAAAAACTAATAATCCATTCAATACTGAAAAGTAGCAATAAAAATTATTTAAAATATTTGAATTTGGCCAAAACGAGATATTTTAGGAGGAAGCATAATTAAGATGCCTACCTTTTGGAACAGCCTTCTCGTCAGGAGCGCACCTATGGTGCCTTAAAGTGCTGCCTATGGAGGCAGCTCAATAGGTTTTGGAACAGAGAGAGAGAGAAAAAAAGGATATTCTAAGGGAGAAGAGAGAAAAACATATTTCATTAGCCGGGTCAGGTTGTAATGTTGCTCTCTCTGTCTCAGTCTTGTCCATGCTCACTGCCTCAGGCAGTGACACAATTGCACATTCATTTGATATCTGAGAGCCACTTCTTCGAAATCACTCTCTCCCCCAACAAGCTCTCTCTCGTTCCCTCCTCAGGACAGCATCCCTCCATCCTGTCATCCTCCTGTGGCATCCATTACACATGAAAATACATGTACCTACTTGCACACCCAACTGGTGGGAGATTGCCTGCCACAGTGCAGAGCGAGATGCATATTCCCTTGAATGCACTGGGGTATCTTTAACCACAGCCACAATTTAATGTTTAATTTCCTTTTACCTTCTCCCAATCTCCACCTTTCCATTCCATCCTCTCTCTACATCTCTCTTTTTTTCATTTTCTCCACGTCTGGCTATCTCCCTCACCTGTGTTTTGTTTTCTGTTGTGTAAAATGCTTTTGCTTTCTCTCATATACCTGGGCGACATCATGGCATCATACTAGATACAGAGAAAAGAGAGGAGGATGGTGAGACAGAAGACAGGGAGAAAGCAAAGAGGGTAGAAGGATAATGGATTCATATTCACATGGAAAAAAAATACTGACGCTTGTGCAAGAGACCTGGACGTCAATATGAAGTCGGCAAACACACCCCTTAGCATCTTTATAGCATCACAGCTGGTAAACACATTGCTTACTTCGCAGGTACGATCAAACCAGTGTGATTCCACTAAGCTGGGCTCAGAGGTGTACGATCAAACCGGTGCGATCTGCATTTGTGCTGCTGTTTACCAGTAGAGAGGGACTGAAGTTGTTGTCATAGTGAAACAGCTGCTCAAATAGTCTTTTGAACATCACAATATCTTTATTTTTTATGTTACAAACATTCAAATAATCACAAAATAAAAGTTTAAAGCCGTTACCATCCCAACTGGCTGATTTGATGCAGCGATGTGATGATGTTTTTTGACATCTAATAAAGAAAGTGTACACTACGAAGTTCACTTGAGCCTTCTCTCATTCCATCTGTCACGCATTCTCACCACTTCCGGTGTAACAAGTTGAAGGGCTAGGTTTTTTAAACATCTATGTTTGACAAACTCAGAATCCCATGCTGCAGTGCAATGTAAACAACAGGGCGGTACACATACAGCTGCAATGTGAAGAGCAGGGCACTTGCACAACCATCAGTATTTGACACCTTGGGAGTGAGAGAACAGGTTGGAAAGGAAGAGAGAACAATTCCGCCATTGACATATCTTTTGATTTCAGTCTTTTGAAATGAAGAACAAAGATAAAGCTGCTTTAACCATTACCTACAGTAGGCATCAGTCTGTCGTTTGGTCTCAGTTGAGGGACATGCAGAGCAGGACAGATTTGGTTACTGTATTACATGTTACACATATCCACCACAAATACCATATATAGAAACACACATAATCAAAAACATAAGCTTTGGAAACCGTATAATCTGGCAAGAATACGTAATTTGGCTAGCATCCTTGACTGCAGCGATGTCCAAAAGCAAAAAAATATGACCTTACTCTGCATGTGATGAGCATACAGTAAATCAAAATAGAAAGATATTAACTTTGATATTTACAAAGATATCTCATGTAATAGTTTGATAGTATTATCAAACATAATAATCCCCATCCATTAATTGGCTCAATAACTCTACTTGTAGTGAGCATACTGGTGTACTGGCGCACTATGGCTGCCGTCGCATCATCCAGTTGGATGCTGCACACTGGTGGTGGTTGAGGAGAGTACCCTGTTCACTGTGTTAAGCGCTTTGAGTGTAGTGTCAGAAAAGCGCTATATAACTGTAATGTTCATTCAGTAATTCATTATTATGTCATAAGACACCCATGCTTCAAGCAGGTCCACACTAGTTAGGCTACATACTGATCTCACAGTAAAATCGGAAACAGTAGGTTGACTTTTCTTTAGCTAAAATCTGTCTGTTCTTACCAAAATTCAAAACACTGCCCCTAGTGGCCAAAGTGGTAAGTGTTGTTGGACGTAGAGTATGGGCATGTGTGAGCTCCATTTTGAGTTCCCTGTCTGTCACTCACTCGATGTTGTGTTGATGTATCACCTTTGCTTTATTCAGAAAAGGCCAATGAAAATTGGTGAGTGGAATTTGCATGCCACTTTCTGCCCTGGACATACGGGTATAAAAGGAGATGGCGTGCACCACTCATTCAGACTTGTTCTTCGGAGCCGAGCGTATGTGTGTTCGTCCCTTCACCTTATTCCTTGCTGCTGGAATTTACGGCGCATATCAGTGGTTGCCCTCGCACGGTTGAGTGTTGTGCTTCCCCTGGACATTTCGGTGGCTGAGTCCACAGGTGTTAAAAGAGTATATTTCAAAAGAGTATATTTTCTTTAAAAGAGCTTGCACAAATGATTGCCGTATTTTTAAAGATGTCCTTTCGCATTTGTGCTACTGGATGCAGCTGTTATCTCTCCCCACCGGATGGCCATGAGATCTGTCTCGAGTGCTTGGGTCACCAGCACGCCGAGGCAGCTTTCATGGAGGGGTCATGTTCTCACTGTGACAACATACCCATGAGAACGTCGCGGTCACGGCTCTCTTTCTTTGTGAAGCAGAGAGCTACCGCGGCTGCTTCACGGTCCGTCCTGTGTTGAAACTCAGGTGGCTGCATCGGCGAGCACCGTGGGTGATCTGGATGTGGATATGGGAGCGTTTCCGCTGGCTCAATCCCCGCGGACCTCCCAGCCCCCAGCACGCTCGTTCTGCCCGGTAGAGTTCACGAGCGAGGTAGACGGTCCGCCTCAGGGTGAATCAATAAAAATGTGTGGACCCTGACTACTGGAAACTGCATAGCAGCCAGCCAGTCACATCACTCTTATTAGTTTGAGCAAGTTTTTGCCATTCACTTTTTTTTCTTCATCTTTTTTTTTTCAGGCGGTCAGTGAAAGGACTGTGGGCAGTCCGTGGAATAGAACCAGGATAATTATGATTTTCACTACCAATACCTACTAGGTGAAGCTGGTTAGCCTGCATGGTCTTTGAAGCTGGATGATCAAAGAAGTCTTGCTGTTTAAGCTAGTAACAAGACATGGTGAGGATACATGCACACCAGCAACCCATGTTGGAGACCAGCATTTAAACAACAAATTCTGATTACCAACGGTGGTAATCTTGTCAACAGGGATACATTTAACTCTACGCTGCTTTCTGCAGGTGGATCACAGTGACAAAGTGATAAGAAGAAAGAGATAATAAGGGGGCGGGGTATTATATAGAATGTCATACTGATTTTGTGAAAGGTCACCAGGTTTTTAAAAATGCAAACCCATTGACACACACAAATGCATGTTAATTAAGGCATGTTTAGAGGACTGCCGCACTCCCCGCAAGTGATCTGCCATGTTTGTGTCTTCCCTTTCTTTATGTGGGATTGATGCAGCTCCCCTGAGTGGCTAGTGATGTCTGTTTTTGTGGCACAGTGTGAAGCATTATGTGGGCTCGGAGCAGTGTGACTCAGAGTGTGTGTGCGATTGTGTGTGTGTTCATTTATGCAAGTGTAGGGAACGGTGGGGAGCAGAATGTTACAATAATTATAATTTCATATGATGCTCTGTTGATCGGAGTTGGATACGGGGGAAGAAAAGGAAGATCCCTAAGCATGTGCACACACACATACACACAGGGGACAAACAAATGTTTTATGCATGTGTATATGCACAGTGGGCGTGTTAACAACTCTATAAGGCAGTTCTGCTAAGTGGATCAGGTCGTCTTGCCCTGCTATGCATGAACATGTGCATGGCTATTTTAATTGAGGGGTGTAAAGTATTTGAGTCATTGCACTTCATTGCTATACTAAAAGGAATCGTTCACCCAAATAGGAAAATGCTGTCATCATTTACTCACCCTCATGTTGCTCTAAATGTAACGGTTGCCAACTGGTGTGTGCTGTGCAGTGTGTGTAAACCCCACTCCCCTGGCCTCAAGAGGCACACTAGCTACTGTCACTAGAGGCTGTATCTTTAGCCTCCTTGTTAGCGAGCCGCCTCTCATGCCAAAGTCGCCGGTTTGAATCCCGCCCGGAGCAGGTTGAGCAGGACCGGTTACATTAATACATATGACTTTCTTTCTTTTGTGGAAAACAAAAGGAGATGTTAGGCCAGGGGTTGGCATTAAAGAGAGTCAACTATGGTTTTGTCAGAAGTGTTAAAGATGCACTCAGCGATTCCTGAGAAGCTGTTGATATTCGAACTCAACTGCCAAAACAAATACACCCCTCCCTTCAGTGCTTCTTTGGAAGCTCCACCCCCCAAATTCATGCACGCGAGATGGTTTTACGCACACCAGCTCCAGACACTCACAACTCTGCTGCTACTAAATCTAACATCACAACAACAGCATATATGGGTTCTGTGAAACATAGCAAAATGTATGTTACCCACCTATAGAGAAGAAAAAAAGCAACTTCTGCATCCGTCTTCAAGCCTTATACCTCTCAGAGTTCTCTCCACTGCTGAAAAGCATTGCCAATGTTGATGCGGCTCCTAGCCCTCGACTTATCATATTCCTTCTTTTTTAGTTTATATTTGTCTGACCTTTTTCTCTTGGTCTGTTTCTCAGCCATTTGTCCTCCGTAGAGTTTAGAAAATTTTATTTCGCTCTTATGATGAACTTCCCTCTTGCTCTGCCCCCATCCCCCATCCTGTGCACACGCAAGAACCACCCCCTGTTGCTGATTGGCTGGAGTAGTGTTGTGTGGATCAGTCTGATCCACTTTGTTTTTGTCCCATTTACAGAGCCAGGGCTGTGTACAAATACTATATTTTTTTCAGCCCACCCACAGAACGGACAGCTAGCAGACTGTGAGGAGATATTTGCAGAACTTGACAAAAAGTGTATTGGATTAGAATTACTGAGTGCACCTTTAAATCATATGATAGCTTTAATATTCAGCCATTTGCTCTTGGTGTGAAAAGGCATTGACATGTCTACTTTGACCAATCCAAACACATTCATAAAAACATTAAAACATGTTCATGCACATGCAGATTTTACCATACCAAAGAAATGGACTTTCTCAAAAGATATGATTAATGAGAGTGCTCAAAAGAGTTAAGATGAAATGAATTCAGAGAGCCCTAGTTTCATTCAAACAACACTGAAGTGTTAAAGGTGCTATATGTAAGATTGACAACAAGCGTTTGAAATGGGTACTGCAGTCCAAATTCAGAATATTGGAGAGTTGTCTGCCCCACCCCAGACTCGAAGCTCATGCGGGTTGCCAGAATGTTGACACACAAATTAGCCAACTTAGCATCCGTTTTAAAGGATTTCTGGGCTTTAAGCTGTCTCCATCTTCCATAGGCATCTCCAATATTTATCCTTGTTTTACTATGTCTCTGGTCATGGTGGTTTTTAGACAGATGGCGAGGCTTTTTAGGTCGGTTGGACTCTGTTATCTCTGATCCAGTTCATTTGTTGGCTTCCATGGCTGAAGTGTTGTTTGCCTGCAAACTTTTTCAAATCTGGCAACCCGGCGGTGTCGAAATACTATTGGTGAGTGGGCAGTGGGAGGGATCACACAGGCCAAAACATAAACAGAAATTCCGGCCCGGAATGGAAACTTCAAAGTAGAATATACTGGCTGTAGCATTGTTATTGGAGAAGCCAGTATTTCAACTTAGCATGTTTCCTAATTCTCTAATGACATAGTATGGTCATTTTATGATTTAGTATATTAAAAATATTACATATAGCACCTTTAAGTGTTTAGTCAGCTGTTGCACATGAAGTACATATACCTGAAGAAAGAAAGAAAGAAAGAAAGAAAGAAAGAAACAAGAGAGACTCATTCCAAAGTGCTTAAATAACAAATGATAACAAAACCTGGACATCAAATAATAACTTCATCTATATGTGAATTAAACAGGAAGAGAGGGGCAAAGGGAAAATTGAAATGACTCAAGAGTCCTTGAAGGAACAATTGTGCTTTCGTTTCCCTGAATATGTGTATTCTGAAAAACCTTGTCACTCTGAACCCAAGTGCAAAAAGACCCATCCTCCTCCTGAAAGATATATTTCTCTTATTTGTAGATATATGAGCATTAGAGCAACCCTATTAATCCAACACAGGCACACAGGCTTTATATCAGTGTGGATATCTCTGGTCAGAGTATTACACTGGGCTCGGAGGACTAAAACTAAGCTTGTTTGGTGAAAGTCAGGGGTCATATGGGATTTCAGAGCTTTTTAGAGTTTACATCAGATAACATCTGCAGGATTTCTATAGAAAAAATTACCTTTAAAAAATAATATCCCTATAATTCTCATCGGCTGTGACATTGCCGAGACATCCAGAGATTGGTTGTAACAATAGGTCATGATCTAAAATTTCCTCAATTATTTACACACGGAAAGCAAAAGAGGAGTTACAGGATGTTATTAAGAAGGTTGGACGAGATATTCAAAGCACAACCATTGTGGAATGATACTCAAGATGGCGCCGAGTATGGCTGCTGCGTTGCGAGCTCCGACACAACATAGTAGTGTTTTGTTTGTTTTGTTCACAATTCTTATGTTTTTTGTCTTGGATGTTGTCTGCCTTATTGTCTACGACAGACAAACACTTTTGGACATTGGTTCAACAATTTCACACCGTAAACTGGACTTCACATTCCTCAATGCCGACCCGCTGTTTACAAACACGCAAGCGGAGCCCTTTGTCTGGGTAGCACGGCCGCGGAAACGCAAAAGGAAAAGGGGAAACAGAGCCGGCGTTCTCATCAGAGCAAGACGGCGCGCAAATCGACCCCCGCTACCCAGTATTCTACTGGCAAATATTCAGTCTCTGGATAACAAGCTCTGCGAGCTGAAAGCGTGGATCTCTTTCCAATGAGATACAAGGGACTGCTGCATTATCTGCCTTATGCAAACTTGGATGTCTGCGAAGATTCCAGACTCAGCCATTGAACCTGCGGGGTTCTCCGTGCACCGAGCGGACAGAGCGAAAGACCTCTCAGGTAAAAGCAGAGGAGGTGGTGTATGTTTTAGGATCAACAAATCCTGGTGTGATCAGAGGAACGTACATTCTATCAAGTCTTTCTGCTCTCCTGATCTGGAATTTCTTATGCTTCTGTGTCGACCATTCTGGCTACCGAGGGAATTCACAGCAGTCATTATCACAGCTGTGTACATTCCCCCACAAGCCGACACAGACTGGGCACTCAAGGAACTGTATGGGAGTATAAGTGAGCAGGAAATCGCACACCCTGAGGCCACATTCATTGTGACCGGGGACTAAAGCCAGTTTAAAATTAGTCGCACCAAAATACCACCAGCACATTAGTTTCAACACACGAGGGGACCGGGTTTTGGACCATTGCTACTCTCCCTTCCGGGATGGCTACAAATCCCTCCCCCGCCCACCATTTGGCAAATCGGACCACTCTTCCATTCTGCTTCTGCCCGCTTACAGGCAGAATTTGAAACAGGAAGCACCCACCCTCAGAACGATCCAGTGCTGGTCGGACCAATCAGATTCTACGCTACAAGACTGTTTTGATCACACGGATTGGGAGATGTTCTGGTCCACCTCTGATGACGACATCGAGCTTTACGCTGATAGCGTAATGTGTTTCATCAGAACGTGCGTAGAGGATGTGGTTCCGACCAGAACAATACGGATCTATCCGAATCAGAAACCTTGGATTAATAGCGATGTTCGCGCGGCACTTAATGTGCGGACCTCCGCTTTTAATTCCGGGAACGCGGAGGAGCATAAACAAGCCAGTTATGCCCTCTGAAAAACTATCAGAACCGCAAAACGCCAGTACAGGAGCAAGATTGAAGGACAGTTTAACACCACCAACTCTAGAAGCATGTGGCAGGGAATTAACATCATCATGGACTTTAAAGGGAATAAAAACTCCGCCATGAACACCACTGCCTCTCTCCCGGATGAGCTAAATACTTTTTATGCACGTTTCGAGGGAAATAGCACCGCCCTCGCGGAGAGAGCTCTCGTGGCTGAAGCTACAGAGGTTAGTTCACTCTCCGTCTCTGTAGTGGATGTAACCCGATCCTTCCGACGGGTGAATATCCGCAAAGCCGCGGGCCCAGACGGCATTCCGGGCCACGTCATCAGAGCGTGCGCGAACCAGCTGGCTGGTGTTTTTACGGACATTTTCAACCTTTCCCTCTCTTTGTCTGTAGTCCCCACATGCTTTAAAACATCCACCATTGTGCCTGTTCCAAAACAATCAAAAATAACTTGCTTAAATGACTGGCGTCCTGTTGCTCTGACCCCCATCATCAGCAAATGCTTTGAGAGACTAATCAGAGATTACATCTGCTCTGTGCTGCCTCTCTCTCTTGACCCGCTGCAGTTTGCTTACCGCAACAACCGCTCCACTGATGATGCCATTGCATCTACAATACACACTGCTCTCTCCCACCTGGAAAAAAAGAACACTTATGTGAGAATGCTGTTTGTAGACTACAGCTCAGCATTCAACACCATAGTGCCCTCCAAGCTAGATGAGAAACTCCGGGCTCTGGGCTTAAACAGCTTGCTGTGCAGCTGGATCCTTGACTTCCTGTCAAGCAGACGCCAGGTGGTTAGAACAGGCAGCAACATCTCCTCCTCACTGACCCTCAACACTGGAGCCCCGCAGGGCTGTGTTCTCAGCCCAGTCCTGTATTCCCTGTACACACATGACTGTGTGGCAACACATAGCTCCAATGCCATCATTAAGTTTGCTGATGACACGACGGTGGTAGGTCTGATTACTGACAATGATGAAACAGCCTACAGAGAGGAGATGCACACTCTGACACACTGGTGTCAGGAGCACAACCTCTCCGTCAACGTCAGTAAGACAAAGGAGCTTGTGGTGGACTTCAGAAGAAAAGACAGAGAACACAGTCCCATCACCATCAATGAAGCACCAGTGGAGAGAGTCAGCAGCTTCAAGTTCCTGGGTGTCCACATCACTGAGGAACTCACATGGTCCATCCACACTGAAGTCGTTGTGAAGAAGGCTCATCAGCGCCTCTTCTTCCTGAGACGGCTGAGGAAGTTTGGAATGAACCGCCACATCCTCACACGGTTCTACACCTGCACTGTAGAGAGCATCCTGACTGGCTGCATCTCTGCCTGGTACGGCAATAGCACCGCCCACAACCGCAAAGCACTGCAAAGGGTGGTGCGAACTGCCGTCGGAGGTGAGCTTCCCTCCCTCCAGGAAATATATACAAGGATGTGTGTGAAAAAAGCTCGGAGGATCATCAGAGACTCCAGCCACCCGAGCCATGGGCTGTTCTCACTGCTACCATCAGGCAGGTGGTATCGCAGTATCAGGACCCGCACCAGCCGACTCCATGACAGCTTCTTCTCCCAAGCAATCAGACTTCTGAACTCTTGATCTCCCACGATCAAAATACATCAGCACTGCACTTTATTACCCTTACTCTTATATCTCACACCGGACTGTCATAAATTATATTATTATTATATTATATTCTCTCTTAACAACTGACTATCAACCGACAGCCTGAATGTCAATACAGTACAATACTGTACATTCTATATATACTGTATATACTTTTTTATATATTTTTATTTTTTATTTTTATTGAATAATGTGTATCTATATAGTGCGTATTGTATACTGTACAGTGTATGTTATTATTTGTATATTGTTGAGTGTAATTATGTGTATATCAGATGTTTAAATTGTGCTGTGTTAATTTGATGTTATTGTAAATTGGTACTGTCTCATCACTGTCACGACTGCTATGTTGATCGGAACTGCACCCAAGAATTTCACACTCCATTGCACTTGTGTATATGGCTGTGTGACAATAAAGTGATTTGATTTGATTTGATGCATTTGCATCATATTTAATCTGGCTTGTTTAATCAAAAAAGTTACTTTTATTTTTCTTCTGTCTATTTGATTTTATTGGGTGTGGACTGTCTTTTTGTTTGTGTGATTTTCTGCAGACGAACCACAGGGAGAATTTACACAGGAAAATGGTTCGATCTCTCCTGTTGCTAGCAGCCAAAATCACGCTTATTTTCCCCATCCTTGTATATCTCGGCCATGGGGGAAAAAGTGTGGAGGAAGTGTTATGTAAATAATGGAAAAGGGTAATGGGCCTTTAAATACATTATTGAACTACAGGTGTCTCAGAGAACACACAGACACACAGATAAGGACACACACATTTTCTAAAGCTTTTGAATCTCTAGCCCAAAGCTTCTCAGATCTCCAATATCTCTTTAATGTGCTGTTCGTTCTTCTAACTGAATGCATTTCTTAGCGTCTGTATCTTCAAAAAGTCCATTTCCTACAAACAGCCTGAGTAAAGGATAATAATAATTTTAATATCTCCCAATATTCTCGTAGACAGTGTCGAGTGTGTAATGGGTGCTGCTATCAATAACAGGTATCAAGTATCGCTATAAACACTGCTCTTCAATGAGATGACTAATGTTGATTTATGACAGTGTGTGCCTAATCTCTCAATGATTAAATTATCCTCACCTTTTCATAATATGTGGTCATGTATGATATGAAATACTAAATGTTGTGAATCTTAATGTTTATATATTTTTATTATTGTGATTTTTAATGTTTATATGCCTATATGCATATTTATATATGTTTATGTTAATTGTTTATACTGTACAATGTGACTATTCCTGCAAAAATCGCTAATTGTTTGCATTAACCTATGTGAGTACTTTGGTGCTAATTGTTAGTATACTGTATCAAGTAATGTTTATGAACATAAGGTTATGTAAAGAAGTCATGGAGATGCTGACTGTATAAGAGGATGGTGGGAATGATGATTGTTTAACACACTGAGAAAGGCCTAATCATCGAAACGGATGTCTTCCGTCTTCTCCCTCAGTTATATGAAATAAAAACTATAGAATTAGGTGGTTTTCATACTGGGCACATTTGCTCCAGTCCAAATCTGAGTGCGATTGTTCCCGGCGCCCCCCGCAGTGTTGGTCTGGTTTCAGACTCCTTCAGATTCTGTCGAACCCCGGTGCTTTTCCCTCATCAACTTGTGTTATCACAAACGTGCACATGATGAAGAACACAATGTGCGTTGATATTTTTGTGTGTTTTTTTATAAATTTGGTGTCATTATGCACACTTGCGCCTCTGTGCGTCGCGTGCCATAATTCAGCAGATATGCATGTCCAAGAGACGGCGAATACATCTGAAGCTCGCAAACTGTCTTTTTTGAGGAGACAGCTTAATGTATTTGCAATGCTGCTTATGTTCCCCTGCAACTCATGGTGCAGGTGTGTGTGTGTGTTTTTGTGCAACTGATGATGTCGTCATGCTTAAATCGGCAAAAATGTATGCACAAGTTAATTTTACTTCCTGAACATGTGCAGACACGTGTATAGGTTGCTTTCTCACTCACAGGAACCGTGTCACAGTTCCATTGCAACCGAGCTTAGACTACATCCTACAGGTAGTCTCAGGTTCTGTCACACGCTCCACTTCCCAGTCCGCAAAACAGCTTTCATATAACACATTTTTCATGCCAGCCGTGTTCTGTTTCAGACTAAACTGCCAATGTAAAGCCCTCTTACATTACCAGTGTGCGGATCATCACCTTCTTGTATGAATTAATTACTGTACCTCACATAAGCGCATGATATGTATGTGTGTGTGTGTGTGTGTGTGTGTGTGTGTGTGTGTGTGTGTGTGTGTGTGGTCGGGTTTGGGTGGTTTACGAGGAAATTTTTTTAGGTTACAAACTGGTAATTACAAGGGTATAATGCTATAAATTTGGTTTATGAGGACATTTCTAGTGTCCCCATAATTCAAATCACGTAAAAAACATACTAAACAATTTTTCTTTTTTTTTTAAATGTAAAAGTGTAGAAAGTTTTTTGTGAGGGTTAGGTTTAGGGGTAGGGTGAGGGGATAGAATCTATAGTTTGTACAGTATAAAAATAATTGTCTATGGCGAGTCCTCATAAGGATGGCCGCACCAACATATGTGTGTGCGTGTGTGTGTGTGCGTGTGTGTGTGTGTGTGTGTGTGTGTGTGTGTGTGATTAATCAGTTACATCCACAACATGAAGTCATGCACTGACAATGAACTAAGTTACATGCTTGTCAGAATGTGGAATTTGCATTGCATATTATTTTTCTTCATTACCTGTTCGTCAAAAGAACAATTTTCATCTTTATGGTTTTACGTCTGCTCTTCACTATTGTTGAAGAGCAGACGTAAACATTTTCATCAGTGATTTTGCTGACGAAACTAAAACTGTCTATGGTGAAAGGTGAGATTTTTAGTAAAAACAACTTAAATTTCAGTCTGTTCCTCACTTCAAAGGTTTTGTAAGGCAACTTGAAATCTAGTGCTGAATATAGAGTTGTATGACCAACTTTTATTTTGCTTTTATGATTCCTTTTGTGCATTTTGCATCTTGTGTTGTATAGACAAGAGCAGTGTGAACATTCTTCAAAATATTTCCTTTTGTGTTCCATTGAAGAACGAATGCCAAACGGCTTTGGAATGGCATGAGTGTGAGTAAATCTTTGGACAAAATATTCATTTAAATAGTTTCACTGTTTTCCACAAACACATCCATGATTTGGACTGGAGATGATGAATCATGGCCCACATATGACCTTGACACTTCACTTAGGTTGAGAGGAGACTTTCTAAGCAGCCCTGTTCAACACACCCTCAGACATGTTCTTCACATCACCGGATCCCTGAGGGACGTGAGAGATTGTTTTTCCTTGTTTTTCCTGTTTTCAATGTTTCTCCTCTTCTCACTCTCTCACTTTCCTCCTTCAATTAAACCCACTGAGACCACCAAAGAGAAAGAGAGAGAGAATGAAGAGGGGAGATATAACGAATGACAATCTTCAACTGCTTGTTGCCACTCAAGTGGCCATTAGCGCAACTCGTTTAATCTTTTTAATGAACTGATCAGACGTAATGATGCCCAAAAACATCCACTCTTTATGCAGACATATGTAAGTGGGAGGCATATCCAGATTGACAGTGTGTGATTGGTTAAGAGGAATGGACAGGACTGGGCACTTAAAAATACTTTTTTTTAATGTACCCACAAGCAAAGTCCACTTGGATACTCGTTTTCAAATTTAAACCAGAACTCCTCTAATGGAGGATAATTAGTTTCAGGTAATCGATTCTCTCATAATTACTTATGAATCATGGCTAAATATGAGAATGGATACAATAAATGTGAGCAAATGACAAAGCAGGCCATTTGTTCTACTCTAACACATCATTACAGCACAGAGGGCAGAACAAACCCTTTTTTCCTCTGTCTATCTATCTCTATCACTATAAAATCTTTCTTATTGGATGATGTTTGACAGTAAACAGTCCCGTATTAGGATGGATGCTGGTGAAATGAGGCTTCCAGTGGCCTGCAAGGGGATTAGAGCAAAATTCATGGATTTTTCCACCCTCCCTCCACCACACCTCCCCAATTTCCATCTTTTTTGGCCTGCGTATTCAGCTCAGGTTGGTTCTCCAGGTGTGGTTGGGATCATTCTTTTTTTAGAAGAGGATGATGTCACCATTCTGGGATGGGCTATTTTTCCAGCCATACTGTTTTGGGCACCATTTTATCAGAATAAAACTGAACACTTATTACTCAGGGGCATTTATTATGACAGCCCAATCTCTGTGAAAAATAACAACAAGCCATCATAATCTAGGCGGAGAGAATAAGAGAGCAGAAGAAGAAGATAGAAGAAAGGAAAGATGCAAAATGAGGAGGAGAGAATGAGAAGATGGAACTGAAAAAAATTTAAAATGTAAAGGCAAGGATGAGTAGAAAGCAGCTCGCCAGTTAGGAAATAGCCATGAAGTGGAAGACTTCAATATTTTAATAATAATAATAAAATATATATATATATATAGAGAGAGAGAGAGAGAGAGAGAGAATACATAGAGGTTACCCAGAGATGAGAGCAGAAGACAGGAAAGAGGTACAGAAAGAGTGATGATACATAGTGAGGTGATGATGCAGTGGGAAATAGAGAGAGAGATGGAGACAATGACATATTCAAATTAGGTGAACAGATGTCAAATATGATAATAGATATCACATATGCATGGGCCCCTCTTCCCTGGGATCAATGAGTAGGCTATCTCAAAGGGTTCCTTGGGGGCAAGGGCCCAGGACAACGTTCCTGGTTACCCCCAAACCCATTGATACTTTACTGAAACTTAACTAGGATCTCCATTAAAGGCTGGATTACACTAGATGACTTTTAATATCTGAACAGATTTTAACATACTAGGTATCACACACTTACCAACTGAGGATCACACGCTACCAACTAGTAGTTGATTCGATCACAAACTTAAGTTAAAACAAGTGCACACTCTTCTATGAGACATGTGACAGATGTAAACATACATGTACAGGAGCGTTGCTGTTATTGTTGCTTCTACGCTGTGTTCAGAGTCGCGAAAGTATTTGGATGCCTGCCATCTTGGGTGGGAAGATGTTGCAAGTTTGGCCTCTAGAGCAGGGGTCAGCAACCTATGGCATGCATGCCAGCATTGGCACGCAGAGGGGTAATCACTGGCACGCCAGCAACGGCGAGAGAGGAATATACTATTTTTTCATATGAAATTCTGCACCTGCATTCCAATCTACATCTTGATGTCATCCTTCCTCATGATCACGCAGCATTTTCATGAGCTGAATGGGAGGCTAAACAAAAAGTTAAAATATGATGAGACTGCAGTATACCCAACAGACTCATGCAGCACATGCAAGCACGTCACGAGCTGGCAGTGCTTCATGTTCGGTTAATCATGCAAGTAAATGCACCCGCTTTGCTTCGGTCAGATTGCGCTGATGACAGCCTACATTACGTGTTTCATTTGTTTCTTTTTGCTTTTAGAACAACGTGTGATGTTATAAGGAAAACGCCACTATTAATCCTTGAGATTTCCAACCCAGCATACAGGTACACCCTCCTTAAACCATGGTCACACTCAAAATTACATTAAGCATTTAAAAGAGAAAACATAAACCCACATCTGTCACATATTCCCTGTTTTTGTGTTGACTTTTATGTTGAAATTCTTGTTTAGTTCCTGTTTCCTGTTAGTTTGTAGTCCTTTTGTAGTTTCATTTTATGATTGGTTTTCCCCTGATTGTTTCCATAGGTGTTCCTCATTCCCTTGTTTGCCCCCATGTATTTAAGCCCTTGTTTTCCCCTGGTTTCTTTGTCAGTTTTTATATGTGTTGTCATGTTCTGTGCCTGGTTACCCGTGTTTTTGTTTAGTTTAATTCTGAGTTACTTTGTTCATCTTTTGTTTTTCATTAAAGCCGCATTTAGATCCTCATTCCTTGTCTGCCTCGTTACAGAAAGACTGACCTAAAATGGATCTAGTGGCCGTCAGAATTCTGCTCCTTCAGCAAGGGGACCGTCCAGTTGAGGATCACATCCGTGAGTTTCTAGAGCTGGCAAATTTAATGCACTATTCAGACCGCTTTCTGGTGGTTTTCTTCCGGGCCGGTCAGAATAGTGCACTGAGTGAACTGATGCCTCCGGCTGATCCTCACTGGACGCTCGGCGAATATGTGGAGAAGGTGCTGGAACTTTGCAGTTCCCTTTATACAGTGGATTATGGGGGGAACCCCGGGCCAAAACCTGCATCTTTGTCTCCCTTCTCGAAGACTTCCACGGCCCCAGTCTCCAAGTTGTATGATCTGCCATTGATGTTGGTGCGTAGGTCCATGAAGACCCTACCTCAAAAATTGTCTGCGCCCACGCCTGCCACGGTCACCGAGCCAGCGCCCACACCTGCCACGGTCACCGAGCCAACGCCCACGCCTGCCACGGCCAATGAGTTGCCATCCTCGTCCATCCCAGAGCTTGCGTTGCCAACTTCAGCCATCCAGAGGAGAAGGAAGAGAAAAGTTTCTGTTCCCGAGTCTCCGCCCATGCCCACGACCACGGAGGTCATTCCCAAGTCTCCGCCCATGACCACGGAGGTCGTTTCCCATTCATCCAGGACTCTTTGTCTCGAGCTTCCCACGGCTCCGCCCCCAGAGTCTTCCACAGCTCCGCCCCCAGAGTCTTCCACAGCTCCGCCCCCAGAGTCTTCCACAGCTCCGCCCCCAGAGTCTTCCACAGCTCCGCCCCCAGAGTCTTCCAAGTCCGCCTGATCTGCTCTGGTTTCCTTGTTCTCCTGGCCATCCACCTGATCTGCTCTGGTCTACTTGGTTCTCCAAGCCTGCAGCATCGCTCTGGTTCTCCATCCCTCTGGCTCTGCCTTGGTTTCAAGCCTCCCTGACTTTGCCTTGTTCATCTGCTCCTCTTGCCCCTTGTGCCCCCTTGAACTGCCTGTTTACCCCTTGTGCCCCCCTTAACTACCTGTTTTCCCCCACAATCCATGGACAATTTGTTTTTTGTTTTTTGGAGCATCTGGAATCCACTCCTTAAAAGGGGGGCTCTGTCACATATTCCCTGTTTTTGTGTTGACTTATTTTGAAATTCTTGTTTTGTTCCTGTTAGTTTGTAGTCCTTTTGTAGTTTTAATTTTATGATTGGTTTTCCCCTGATTGTTTCCACAGGTGTTCCTCGTTCCCTTGTTTGCCCCCATGTATTTAAGCCTTTGTTTTCCCCTGGTTTCTTTGTCAGTCTTTACATGTGTTGTCATGTTCTGTGCCTGGTTACCCATGTTTTTGTTTAGTTTAATTTGTAAGTTATTTTGTTCGTCTTTTGTTTTTCATTAAAGCCATATTTAGATCCTCGTCTGCCTCGTCACAACATTGTGGGGTTCAAAAATCAGAGTATTCAAAATAAATTAAACCTGGAAATAAAAGTTTTAGGATTTTGCAGGTGCGATTCACCGAAAAGGGCTAAATAGTTGATCGGCTTGTGATGCGCGAATGGCTTGCATGCACAGTGTGAGTCTCGTCACACTTTAATAGTGTTTAGGCTCCCATTCAGCTGATGAAAACATGCTGCATGATCATGAGGAAGGATTACATCAAGATGTAGATTGGAATGCAGGTGTGAAAACTTCATTTAAATAAAATAGCCTGCTTCTCTCTCTCTCTCTCAGTGTTGCTTGCGTACTAGTGATTACCCCCATTTTGTACAAAAGGACAGGTTTTCTTTCATTAAAACCTTTCACATACAGGATCATGATTATATCATAATCATCAGGTTTTGCACATTTTTCACTCAATCTGTTATGCTGATAACATAATTTGTAATGAAAAATGAACAATTAAATTAGGAAAAATGCAATATAGAAATATTTGTGGACTCAAACTTCAGAAAATCACATCCGTGCAGCTGTGCTTTTTGTTTTTTTGGGGGGGGGCAGCCTTTGACCAGGAAAATAAAAAATGGCACTCCATGTCAAAAAGGTTGCTGTCCCCTGCTCTAGAGGCTGCAATGAGAGTTGGAGTTGAGTTAAAAGTATGCTAGATCGTGCATGCGCCTTCTCATTTCTTGAGCTTTATGGCTCTAGATTTCCATTGGCTGCTCATATGATTTGATTTGTGGAGCATCATTCACTACGAGATTTCCTCTTAAGTCGACTCTAAAATATCAAACATGTTTCATATCCTCTGACTAGATGGAATCATAGTGTAAAGGGTAAGAAGTCGGAGTCTGTACCCATCATTTACTATGCGATTTTCTGTGAAATCTATCAACTCCAACTGGACCAATATCTGGAGCTGACTAGTCCTGATGAGCACAACATCAGCCCAACTGCAAATCAAGGCTAAAATCTGTGTTAAAGTTGGGTTGTTGAGTTGTGTAATCCAACCTTAAGACTCACGAGTTATCCACAGTTTTACTGAGCAACCATGATGAATCTAATTGCCTGTTTTCTGTTTCAGGTCTCGAGACACAAAGTAAAAACTACTGAAATGAGCAATTCAGAAAGAAAACAACCATTTAAGTGAAAATTTATTTCAGGCTCAACCTGTGTAGTTGTTGGCTGTCATAACAACTTAAAGTAGTTTATGATATCAACATAACTAACCTCGGACTATCGCTTCATGTCATTTACCCACCACTGTCAAAAAAATGGTCATCTTGACTCTCTGAAGGATAGGCAATATAGAGCAACATATTTGTTTGACCATTTTTACAAATGTAAAACTTAAAACATCACATTACCTGCTAAGAATATATGCCAATGTGAATGAAAACACCGAAAACCGGAAATTGAAAACGGACGAATCATGGAACACTTCTACGTTCAGGAAAAAAGCAGATAAAAGAGGAACCACTGAGCAACTAAATTTTCATCTGGGACACTGTCACTATCAGTGTTGAGTTAGTTACTGAAAAATAATCAATTACAAACTAATTATTACTCTGTTTAAATTGTAATCAAATTACACAAATTAATTCATGGTACTCACATTACTAATTACGTTACTTTTAAGATACTCTCTAAAACTTTTTTCACAGAAAATGTTTTGTTTTTCTGCTCAATGAATTCCAATTTCATTGGATTTCCTCTTTGTTCATTGTCGCACTCAAGTCATACACTAGTCACCACATGTTTCTGCCTTACATTTCGATAGTGACTCTTTAGCTGTCACAGAAATGCAAACAGACATACAGTAGGCCTACATATGAACATAAATCATGTTTTAAATGTATTCAATATACATATTATTTTAGAAATGTGTAACCCAAGTTAATTGAAAGTCAGTAACTGTAATCTAATTACACAAATTTAAAAAGTAATGTGTTACACTACTTTTTTACTAAAACAGCAACTTTGTAATTAGATTGAGGAGATTCCATTGCAATAAACATTCGTGAAAGCTCACGATTAATTGAATGTTAAAAAACATAACCATGCACATCCCTACTAAAACGTAACAAAACATGTTAACCACACATTAATTCCATAAACATATTTACTCACACAAGTTTCCTCTCTCACTCTCTCTCTATCACACATGCACACCTAATCAGCAATCCCATGTTGAATCTGGACCACTGACTTCATCATCATCATTTACGCAGTAGGGAGCTCACAGCAGGAAAGCAGGGTGTACGCTGATGTGGATTTTAAAGGGAGTGAAAACACCTTTACACACATCCACACTCCCAACATCCCTCCATCTCCTCTTTCCCCTTCTATCGATCTTTACCTCCATCAGTCCTTTACTCTCCCTTTATACTGCACACACAGAACACCCCCTCCCCCCATCATCATCAATCCCGTTTAGTCACCTCTATCTGCCCTTAACTATTGCCTCCTCATGCATTCATCACCTCCTCCCCTCCTTCCACCTCAGCTACGCTTATCTCTGTCCAGCCGGTCGCAATTTCTCCCTCTGCTCCTGTCTCCTCCGGACTACGGCTCCATTTCCACAGACGGGCTGTGGCAGGCTTTTGGCCCCCAGCAAAGCGGTTTCCGAACACTCTTATTTTTCCCCTGTCCTATCAGCACTGATCTTCTGTCAGTTAACCGGGCCCGGGCTGAGCTCTCGGGCTGTTCCCACTGATCTCCTGTCAGTCATCCAGACCTTCTGTGAGCTTCCTGACCATTCCCAGCTGCTTGTTATTCCACACAGGGAGCAATCTGTATAACGCTCAAAATAGCAGAGTAATGGATTCCTGGAGTCAGTGAGGCAGTTTAATGCCCATAAGCCTGCTGCTGTAGAGAACTCTGGTCATGTACACTGCTGGGGGACACAGTGGATCTCATTTAGAAAGACTGCATAGTTTAAACTCTAGAGGTGGCTAAATCCAGGATTTTGAAGCCAACTTAAATCCGGATAGAAGATTTCTACATAGAAAACATCACACACTGGGGTGTTCTTGAATTTTCATGTGTTATTATTTCAGGCATCCATTAGTCTACTGATCTAGCAAGTTAAAGGAATACTTCAACCAAAAATGAAATTCTGTGATTATTATTCATTTTTATGGCGGTCCAGACCTGTCTAATGTTATTTGTTCCATGAAACAAAAAAGGAAAATTTTGAAGAATCTCCACTCAAGACAGTTCATGGTGACCGTGGGCTGTCACACTCCAAAGATGACAAAAAGCACTATAAAAGCATCATAAAAATAGTAACTTGTGTGTTACATTTTAAGTCTTCTGAAGCCAAACAGTAGTGTTGTGTGAGGAACACACTGAAATCTAAAGGAATAGTTCACCCAAAATTATAATTATCTCATCATTTACACACATTTGTGCCATCTTGAACTCATATGACTTTCTTTTGCAGAGCACAAAAGAAGATATTTTAGTGGATTTATAAAGTAAATACAAAAAATACATACAATACAAGTCAATGGGGTCCAACACTTCCAAGCTCCAAAAAGGACATAACGGTAATACACTCGACTCATGTGGTTTAATCCATGTCTTCTGAAGCGATAAGATCGGTTTTGAGTGAGAAACATACCAAAATGTAAAAAAAAAAAAAAATTCACTATGAATCTTGACATTTGCTGTCTCCTTGAAGTGATCATGATTTGAAGATCGATTGCATGTGAAGAGCATCAAGTGTGAGGAAGTATTCTTCATTTATGTTCCGCAGAAACAAGAAAGTCACACGAGTTTGAGACGGCATTAAGGCGCGGCCACGTTTACCTTTGCACGGTGAAAGTCCACAGGCAAAATACAGTAATCTCCAGGGGAATCTGCATGTTCGTGAATTTTGTGCAATGGACTTCCGGTTGCAAATAATTTCCCCTTGTGGATTTATCGTGGAAAGATCATGGAGCCCTGAATTCACCACGTTGACCAATAGGAAGTTGCTTGGTTTGGCAGTGACCTCTGTGTGGGTAGTGCTTCGTACACAGCTACACTGAATATTCACAATGGAGTATATCAGTTTAGCGGTGAGTTTCTTTTTCACAGAGTATAAAGTACTGCATTAAAAAGAAGGCTGCTTGGCAATTCGTTTTTTGCTGGTTTCACATGCACTCAACATCCACCCACACCTTCTTCACCAGAGGAATTTCACCATGCAAAGGTTAATGTGACCATGCCATAAGGTTGAGTAAATGATGCAAGAATGATCCTTTTTGGGTAAATTATTCAATTTAAAATCAAATCATCATCCTAAATCATATCCAATGCCTATGGCACAGATTTCATATCAGGACAATTGCTTAAAACACACATGAGGACCAATGACATTTGATGTTATTGATGTTCAACCTGCAACATATTAGATGCCATATTTGATTTGAAAGCCGCATTATTTGCAAAGTAATTTTTTTGTCTGTTTATTACATTCAAGTTTGGAATGGCACGATGGTGTTGTATAATGTCTAAATGTTCATTTTTGGGTGAACTAATCCTTAAGAAATGAAGGTAAAAGGCACAGAATGAGAAAAAGTGATGCATTTAAGATAAGTAGGACCTAGCCAAGGGCTTAGAGGGCTAATTTAAATTAAATAAGACATTTTTTTAAATTAAATTCATCAATAACAATAAAATCTTATGATAATAAATAATATGAATAAATAATAACATTGCCTTATCTTTTGCAGTTTCAGGATGTGGTATTCCACAAAAACATTGGCTAACACAAAAGGGAGTGCTGCACAGCTCTCATGTACTTGGTGAGTACCTTACTACTTTATTACTCTGCTTTATCTTTGGTCATTTCGCAGGTGATCATGGTCATTCTCATCCTATTTGCCCCCACAATACCACAGGCCCCGTAACACTGCTGGGAGAATGTGAGACTGGTATACCAGTATCCTTCCTCACATAAAGCAGCTGTATGGTCATAACAACAGACATAGAGATACCAAGCCCCTCATAATGGTGAATGTCAGTGGTGGATCCGATATAAATAATCATGTCTTGCAAATACTCAGTGTGCATGTCACACACACAAAAAAAATAATGTGAAATCTTTTTTTTTTTCTTTCTCTCTCAGGTATAAACTGATGAAATGCCAGTCTACCCTTCCACTTCATCCGTGGAGAGTTATTTTTATGGAACAAATACATGCTGAGTGTTATTCACTTGTAAGCTGTAAACGTCCTGAGTCTGCATGATGTGAAGTACTGTGTTACTTGGCTCTGCTTTATCAAGCGGCATAATGAATGACATATTAAATAATGATGAAATGTTACATTTTATTACAGTTATGGTTAAACAAAAAACACACATTTCATAGACCATAGTCATTTACTAAGCAGTATGAAATAACATTAAATATTAACTATAAAGAACATTTAAACAACCTTTTGTATGTTTAATAACGTTTGAGTGTGTGGTACTCCTCAAAGCATGGAGTAACACACAAGGGAGTGTTTTACGGCACACGCATGTATTTTGTAAGGCACCTCTCCTCTGTTTTCCGTGTGCTGAAGAGACAGACCTTGCAGTGCTCCCTGGTCCTGCTGCTCTGGGAAGTGGTTTGAGGAACTTCAGAGGGGAAATGCCTGGCTGTCAGATACAGAGGATTGTCTGAAGCAGGATGGCCCCCACTGCACCGATACCGTGATGAACTCCTCAAGCATGTGCATCACACAAAACTACAATATAAGCTCATTTACATTCATCTCAATCTCATTTAAATTAGTCAGAACCCACTTTGCCAGCTTTCCTTTCACTCCAGGTGGTGTTTTCTCCAGCTGTTCTGCGGCATAGCAGTTTGTTTCCTGATCTCCTCAACAAGCTCATCTGTTATAAACATTTTCAATCATTAAACCAGGAGGGGCAAAATTGCTTTGGCCCTCCAGCAGGAAGAGCTTACCTCCTCCACCTCCTTTGGTGTTGTGTGTGCAGGCAATGAAGCAGTGGCTGAGATCTTCAGAATTAAAAAAATATATATATTTCTTTGATCTCCTCATCTGTTAATTGTTTTCTTTTAAAAGCAGACATCTTTTTTTCTGTGGCAATTGTGTAACTAAAACTGTAAATAAATGCAATTAGCTAAAGAATTTGTGCGTGTAAAATCTGTGATGAGCGCCAATGCGAGTCTGAGGTAAAAGTGACATGCTGTGACACTTGTCATCAGCTAAGCAGCATGACAGCTGATATGGTGAGTTTCTCAGTTTTGCGCTGTTATACACAGTGTGTGAATTGAGCAGTAAACTTGTATTCTGTGTTAGTTTTGAATGCCTGTAACAAAATAAACATCCTGTGGTTGAAAAGATTTTTCATGCAGCTGTTTTAGGCATGTAATTGGCAAGCACTTAGCCAGTCCCTCTCAGTAGCAGCGACAGCTAAACAGCGCAAAAGCAGATTTGAATTTAAAAATTTGCCAGTTGATGACGTTAGACTCAAATGTTCTAATCATACCGGTGTGATCATATGCCCCAGGGACCACTCTGGAATGATCAAACCAGTGTGATCGTATGTGTCAAAGGGTTAAATCACTGCAGGGTGGATTTCATAAGAAGCCTTTGGTATAGGAGCTCCACTGTTGTCATTACCATTGTACTGTAGTTACTGCTCAGTTTAGCCGTGCCGCTAACAATCATTGCCAACACACTCTTATTGTGAAATCGGCAGGATTCTAACAACTTTGCAAAATTTGGCTAATTCGTATGATATCCTGCGACTGCACTCGTTTTAATTCCCGCGACTTTCACTACAGCCAATGACGTCACTGGACATCGTTTACATCTAATACAAAATCGTGCGACATCACACGAAATAGCCACCTCGTAAATTATGTACGACTTTTCATGAGATTGGGTTGTCATTGCTGCTTATATCACCTCAAAACTCTCATTGAAAATAAAGTAGCATTCTTACTCTAATGCTTCCAAAAGTATTAGGAGGTGGATCACGTGAGCTCAACAGCTCCATTGGTGGTCGCTTCATCGCGTCACTGCTCATTTGCAAAAAGTTAACCTCTGCTTAACTTTGTTGCATTGTCAGCAATCACAGTCACTCAAGTTGCTCAATTCACCAATTCTCTTTGAAAATGAATGACATTTGGTCACTTTGTTACTGCACATAATGTGAATGTATGATGTGAGCTCCACTGTCTTCGCTCTCATTAGTTGATACATCGTGTCCCGTTCATTTACAAAAAGGTAAACTCTGCTCAACTGTGTTGCATTGCTAATGTTGCTGTTGCTGTCAGTGTGTGAGTGACCCTTCATTATCAAACACATATTTGAAACTCCAAGCGAGCGACACAACAAAACTCACCTCTAGTTGTGGTTTTTCGTATCACGTCACTTGGTCCAGTGTAGACAAGTTGTGAGGGAGGGTCTTTGTATTAAAACGAGTCTGGCGCTCCAGTTGCGAGAGATGCTCATGTAATAGTGTAATCCAATTCAGTGAATTAAAAGCACTGGGAAGTTTTCTTTCAGTGCGGCGATAAGAGCTGTGGATTAATCTGCCTAGTGTTTCTGACAGGCAATTTGATAAACAGCCACTTATCTCTGGGGCAGCTGCAGAGGAAGAGAACAAATAAATCATCAGAGAGGGAAAGCGAGAGGCTGTATGAAATAGGCTTTGAGTCCATGTTTTAGATGAATGACCATGAACATGTATATTCAATTAAACCTGTAGCACAGCGGAGCAGAGGAGTTACCTACAGTTCCTACATAATTACTTAGCCTACGACTTCCATAGGATTTTTGAGTGAGCACCACATGCTCCTTAAAGGTGAAGTGTGTATTTTCCAGTGTTAAAATACTTTCTTCTCTCCCATCTTAATGGGCAGAGACAACTATAAATAAGCCATTTGTAGGGTGATTTCACAAAAGAGTGAAAGGATTTTGGTGCTTTCAACACAACGCTTTATGTTTGAGCAGCCTGATGTAGCAAAATTGACTCAATGTGAGTCTACTGCGGGATCAAAGGTGTGTTTGGGAAACCTTTTTTGCATTCTGACCAAGTATTTTTTGCAAACAACATATACTGTACATTGTAATATAGTAGATTTATATAATATAGTTATAATACTGTAGATGTTTTACCAGTGACTGATTTGTTGGGGGTGCTTAAAGGTGTGGAATGGACTTTAAGGAATGTTCTGGGTTTAATGCATGCTAAGATAAATCAGTAGCAAATGTGGCATAATGTTGATTACCTCCAAAAAGAATTTCAACGTGCTTTGTTTATTAAAAATGCTTTTTTTATATATACAAACAAGTGGCAAGTCCAAAGAATTTTTGGTGGTAATCAACATTATGCCACAAATTCTGTTGATTGAGCTTAACAAGTATTGAACCTGAGTTAAAGTGAACCTGTGAATTAAACTACCAATTTCCTTCCGAAACAGCAAAATCTGTACATTATTCCAAACTTTTGCCCACCAGTGTATGTATGTATGTATATGTATGTATATATATATATATATATATATATATATATATATATATATATATATATATATATGTGGAAATATTCAACAATATTCCATAAATGCTGTTGATTTAGCTTTACCTGTATTGAATCTGAAACATTACTTTAATAATATCACTATCTGCTGCCAGTGACAAAGCTCAAGCACCGGCAGGATCATCATCTTTTCATAAGGTGTCATCATCCAATCAGGATATAATTTTTTTGCAGCTCTACAGTCACACTGTTTTCATGGATCCCACCCAAGATTTGGAACTGACTTCATGGCTCATTAGAGGACAGGATAGAGGGTCAATATGGTGGCATACATCTCTGCAGTTTCACATTTTACCTCATTTCCTCAGATTAGTTATGTCTCCAAAAACTATCTGAACATTCACATAAACAAGAAAGGTAGAGAAAAAAAGACAGGAGGAGAGGTAGATGGATATACAAAGAAAAGAGAGCGCTAAGTGACTATGAAAGAGATCACCACACTCCACCTGATAGATACTAGCTGCCTTAAATTCTCCAAGACAACCTCTCACCTTGCACTAGCCACTAAACTCACCAATTAAATCACACAAATTGGAGAGGAACAGAGAGAGAGGGAGAGAGAGAGAGAAACACAGAGAGAACAGAAGATAAGGTGAGAGAGAACAGGACAGAGGGAGAGAAGGAGAGAGGTGAGGTAGCAGTCCTTTTGAAATATGACAGTATTTGTTCTGACAGCATAGAGTTAACAGAGCCTTGTGTGTGTGTGTGTGTGTGTGTGTGTGTGTGTGTGTGTGTGTGTGTGTGTGTGTGTGTGTGTGTGCGTGCGTGTGTTAACCTGTCATAGGGCCCAACTCAAGGCTAAAGCAGCAATTTCTTTTCACACTCCATCGCTGGACAGCTCAGAAAGAGCCAAAAAATAGAAAATGGAAGAAAGAGAAAGAGAGAGAGAGAGAGAGAGCACAGTGGCTAGATGTCATAACCCATGGTAAGATTTGTGGAATGGTCGTGGGGAGGGCTGGCCATGTGTTTCTCATCCACTAAGCACTAACTCTCTTTTCAATTATACCTGACAAGAGATTTTAGAGAGGTTTAGAGAATGCAGTGTCAGCGTGATGTGGTAAAAGAGATTTTAAAATTCAGGAGCATGGAGAAGTTGTATCTATAATCTTTTAAAATGTTGAATGTAATTATTGCTCACCTTTTTGTCAAAAGTAAGAGTTTGACAGGGAGGTAGAGGGGGAGACAAGGTTCCCACTCCCTTTGACTGTTTGTGACTTTCAAGTCATTGTGACTGCACAATGTACATAATATAGACTGCTGGGGCAGATTTCTGTTTGTCTGTCAGGTACCAGTCCTTGCAATTAATTCATTTAACCCTTGTGATTTAATCATGTACAGTATGGTCAAAATGCCTTTGGATTAGTAAATGTAAATAAATAAATAAATATAAATAAAAAGTATAACATTTTTATAATAATTGTTTATATTTATGCATTGTCTTGAGTGATTACGAGGGCTTTGCTGGGGTGTTGCAAGGGCATTATTACAGAAAATGGTTGTAAGATAGTTGCTGGCCCAAGTCAAGAGGCCATCACCAAATGTTGATGACATCCTGATCCCTAGATATGTGTGGGGACTTATGGGACCTATGGGATTTCTTGCAAATTTTTCGTCCACCAGGCAGACATTTTCATTCTGAAATAAAACTGTTTTTGAATAAAAATAAATAAATAAAATATTTTTTTTAAGTATTCTAATTATCTTTTTTTTTTTTTTTTACTCAAAATTAAGGGTTTACTGTATATCTACTGTAAAATAATATTACAACCACTGACATTCAGGTAGTGCGCTTTCCAAGTGAAATGCTATTGTAGAGTGGTTTCTGTTATGATTATAATTAAAAGGGAGGTATACAGTATCTACAGTATATATACCTTTAAAATTTTTCCAATCGGACCAGTCTAGGGATCGGTGCCTCCAACCACAGAATCCTCTTCCACGTCATCCAGCCAGCGCTTCCTTGGACATCCTGGAAGCCGCCTTCCTTGATGCTTGTGCCTGAAGATTTGGCGAGCTCCTCTATCCTCCAGCATGTGCTCTAAATGGCCAAGCCAACGTAAGCTGGCTTTCTTGATTTCCGCTGTAATTTAGGGATCTCTGTACAGGTGGAACAACTCACTCTTAGTATATACATGCCATTCATCATTGATCTGTACTGGACCGTACACCTTCCGCAAGATCATTCTCTCCCAGGTGTTCAGGAGGTCTTCCACTTTCTGTGTCAACACCCATGTCTCGCAGCCATAGGTGACTGCGTGTCTGATGACTGTTCGGTAGATGGTCTTCTTGGAGTTCTGAGAGAGCGACCTATTGTACTCTACCGGGTCTTTTTTGACCCGACCAAAACAGGGATTTCTCCAAAACAGAGAATTGTATGTGAATGTAAATGTCCAACGTATGTAATGTATGTAATGTCCCCAGTAAAGGAAAAAATACTGATGTATGAATGCAGCACAGTAGGGAAATTGCTCAAATGATACTATGAAATATTTCTGAGCATAGCATAAGTAGGAAAAATAATTTATATTCACTATTGAAATTTCCATAGGAAAGTCAGAAGAGGAGGGGATCACACTGGCACATGTCGCAACATGGACTCAATCCAGCATCCCCATGAGCAAGATGGCACATATTTTGAGAGCATGCCCACTAACCGCTGCACTGTAGTTTCGACAAAAGTAGCCATTGCAAAGAAAACTGAACTTTAATCCTAGTTTACTTCTAAGGCCACGTCCATACTAATATGTTTGAAAACGCATTGAATTATGCCTCTCATCCACACTAGAAACTGAGCATTTCAAAAACGGTCTCCATTACAGCATATACTGGAAAATTATGATTTTAGGAAACTGAAAACTAAACACATTAGTGTGGATGTGGCCTAAGAGAACCTCAGACAGTTTCTCTTTAACATGGTTACAAAAAGAGTGGATACTTTACAGAGTGGAATTTCACATACTATATACACACACTAGAACAGCCTGATGAACAACAGAATATGTCAGCTGCCATTGTGTCAACTGAGATGTAGACCAATAATTCCAACACTTTGGCATTTAAAGGAGGATTAGATCTTAGACCCACACACATACACTCACACAAAGCAAAATCTCACCTGGTCATCTCTTGTTCCGTCACAGCATGAAAAAAGAAAAGGCAGAGGAGAGAGAGTTTTTCTTCCCCGTGCCTTAAGAAAAGCAATCAAAGGGGTTTTGAGCGGCAACAGACACACACAGGTCACGCAATCACACACACTCAAACATGTAAGCCACAAGCTGTGCTGCTGTTCTCAGAGAAAAACAGCAGAAAGAAAGAACAACAACTGGGCTGCAGTTCCCCTACCGCTGTGCAACCTCAAAAAGACACCAGACGCTGTACAAATCAAATAAGTTGTTTGTCCGCTGAGGGGGTTTACAAAAGAATAGATGGGGCTGAACAAGTGTGTCTGAGTGTGTGTGTCTGCCCTTTGTTGATAAGACATTGTTGAACAATGTGAAGCAATCAGTTCTACTGTTTTTAGTGGAGCTGTTGTCATTTGTGATCCTGCTCTTTGGTAACACTTGAAATTAAATGCAGGCTCTTTTCTTCAATGTTTGCTTGTGAATAGCTTTACATTGCCTCCTGGCTTTGGCCTAAACTTTCTGGGAGTATCGCATCTTCCAGGCAACAAGTGTGTCTTCACGTAAGTGATGAGCAAATTACTGGGCAAGTCAAAATGCTCATCTGTAAAACAGGATAGTAATATTAGATCACATCAAGTGAATCCCCAATACCCCTAAACCTTACATATAAAATGAAACAATACATTTAACTGCATTAAACACATTCAAAACATTTAACTAAGTGATTTGAAATACTGTGAGTAAAACTTCTTTATTACATGGCCTCTTTATTGCATGGACAACTTGATCAATCACAGTGTTCTACAGTCATTTTTTATAAACTGTATAAAGGGCACTAAACTATATAATTGACCATTGTCCCAGGCAACATTTCCACCAAATTATCCACCAATCGTTTAAACTCAAATCAATATTTGTTCATTTTTGTGTTATGAGATAATGTACAATTAGCCAGTCATTATCAAAATATAAACCCCTTTTCATAAGACCTGTCCATCCTGTCTGTGATGACCGGCTGAAAGTACATTATTTCTTATGAATTTGATTGGATTGGAAGTGGTAAAACATGTTAGGCTTTAATATTAATGGCTAATTATTATTTATTTATTTATTTATTTTTGCTTTGGTTCTGCCAGCAGACACCAAAATAGCTTCAGTGGTGGAGAAAGTTATTTTATTTTGTTGAAATATTATGAAAATTAAGAATATGAAATCAAAAATAATGTCGACTTCAAGTTGTCCTGGCAAGTTCCTTCTTATGAGTTTGTAAGTTGTAATTACAAGCCTGTCACCTCATAAACCAGCTAATTTAGTATTTTCTGACAAGCTATTGTCTCTGATCACTATTCTTCATCAACAGCACAAACTAATTTGTACAGTCAACAATCACAATTACAGTTTATTATAAGCAATACCAATCAGCTTCTGCCTCAATTCTTTGATTACCACCCCCCATCTCGGAAAGTTAGGGCTCAAAGTAATTTTAGAATGATCATATACGAACGTAGGTTAGAATGGCAGAATCAGACTGAGGCAATTTGTTAAGAAAGTATACAGCTCCATTTCGCTTTAAAAAAAAAAAAAAAATGCGTGTGTATATTTAGTGGGGCTGTTGATCGATTAAATTTTTTATCAAATTAATTACATGGTATGCTGTTTAATTAATCGAATTAATTGCACATATTAATATTTGCTGAGAAAGCCCCTCAAATCACAATAATTCAGTAAATAATTTAATAATTATAATTATTTATATTTAAATAATTATAAATATAATATTAAAAAAATAGTTTAGTTAAATTGCATTACATTATTGTGGCAGACGAGTAAAGCATTGACAAGACAACATAAAATGGCTTTAGAATGCATATTTTTATATTACTCAACATACACTACTATCATTTGCCTACAGTCCACAGCAATCCATTTTGCAATTAAATTCGTCAATCTGTTCCAGATAGATTTATTATAAGGGCTTGTCTAAGGAGACGTCAGTGTACACTTGTGTCAGACAGACGCTTTTGGAGCGTCTCACTTTGGTTGCGTTGCATTATATACAGTGTTTTAGGTCACTGTGTCAAGTTAAAACATAGTTTAAAACTTAGAAAAACACGTCTCGAGGTTTCTGCATTCGGTATTGAGCTCTGTCCAGCTGTGTTTGAATGTAAGAACTCGTTCAGGGGGAGTTTTACTTACTGTCCCTTGTACTTCAAGCTTGAATTTCTCCGATGGTTGGAATATTCCATAGTATGGACATGATTAACTGCATTTTTAATTGCGTTATTTTTCATGTAATTAATCACACTGAATTAATGCATTAAATCGACATCCAAATTTTAACTGGTAGCTTGACTATGCATATGGCACTATAATGTGCTTTATTTAAGCTTGTAGCTAATTAACTGGCATAAGTGATGTGTTAAATCATTCTTAGACTCAAGATCTACTTTTGGGCATGTCATTCTGCAGCAGGACAGTGAGGTTCTTGATTGAACTCAAAGCTCCATCATTACCAACCAAAAAACTGTGTGAGACATGATTAAGAGGCCTTTGATGGCATAGAGTTGGTTCTTCAACAAAATTACTGTCCTCCAGCCTAGGTAAGCAATAAACAAAGTCTTTAAAAACTGATTTCAGGTCAGTTTGAAGAAGCTACGTGGAGTGCATAAAACCTATTCATTTTGATTTGAGGCCATGTGTGGGAGGATGTTAGAACTTCAGAGAAATGAAGATCGTTAAACTGATTTGAGGTCAGTTGGGGAAACCTCTTACATTGAGATGAGGCAATCAAGCTGATTTGAAGCATCCTGAGTGGAGGATGACCAAAAGCTTTACACACACCTGTGGCTCGTCAACACTCTTTGTCTCGTTCTTTCAATCACTGTGTGTTTGACAGGAGCTGAATGAAGGTGAAAGACTAGCTGAGACGAAAACCGCAATACAATAACGTCTGTTACTCAAAGGGAAGTGAGGACATGCTCAAATCGATTAAAGATACTGTGCCATTCAAGTGCTCATGACTGGATAATTAGCTTTGCACAGAAGCCTTATGATTTCGAGCTGGTGTAGGGAAAGGCCTCTCTATCTTTGCATCAGAGACTGAGAGACCAATAAAATCCCCTGGGATGCCGCTTCCTCAAAAAGCATTACGATTTCTACATGTAACAGTTAAGGCATTAAGTCTCACTATTATTAATAATAATATATTACCTTAAAACATGTTCATTTCAGAAAATGAGTATGTACAGAACCTACAATTGTGCCATATTAACATGGTAACAATTGCATCCAGTGATGTTACCATTTAATATGAACCATGGAACAGGGCACTGTACACAATCATTTAAAGTAATCACGATTGTGGAAATCATTAGCATGAATTGGTAGCTGGTATATGTGTGTTTACAGTACATTACTTGAGACCCTGAGTCTTTTTGCAACTTATTGATACTGAAAGAGAACAAGAAATAAATGGGGAAACTATAGAGTGCAACAGTCTGGTTGAAAAAAAAAAAAAGTGAGGGGGATTCACTCCCACAGTTATAATGGTTGCTTTGCCCCTTATTAAGTAACGCCATAATGTGTTACCTATAAAAGTAACTGCAGTATTCTGGTACATGACAGAGCTGTCACTAGCATTTTAAAATATTCTTTAAAACTATAGCAGAAACTGTAGCTGCTTTAGCATCTTCATGGGAATGTCTTTGGTGTTTAGGGTCTGAGGAAGGACAATATCAAATCTGCAGCCTGAGTAACCTGAGGCAGTTCACTGTCTCCGCTGTGGCCCCATTAGTGATGATTAGGGTGGAGAAAATGTCTGGGTGCACTGGAGTCGAAAATGAGTTTTTCTTATTGACATTCAAGACCACGTTATTGTTGTGACACCTCTCGGTCAAATCTGCCTCCGTATTCTTGTCTGCGCATTCATCATTGTTGTTGGTTGGTCAAATTAATATGATGTGTTGTTGAATACTGTGGGAGACTTCTTCAACTCGATTAAAATTCCTCTAAGAATCAAGTTAATATAAAGTTTTGAAAGTGTGTGAGAGTGTGTGTTTTCTCAGTATTATATGTCTCCTCTGTGGATGCAACCACAAAACATTACTTCACACTAATTGGCAAGATGATCAATGGCATCTTTTGCAACTGTTTAACCAAACACCCACACAAAATAATTGCATAGTTTGTGTGTGCGCGTGTGTGTGTAGGCGGGTTCAGGTGGTTTACGAGGACATTCTTGTTAGGTTACAAACTGGTAATTACAAGGGTATTATGCTCTAAATGTGGTTTATGAGGACATTTCTAGTGTCTCCAAATCACTTAAAAAAAAAACTAAAAAACAACATACTAAATGATGTTTTTTTGAAAATGTAAAAATGCTGAAAGTTTTTTGTGAGGTTTAGGGGTAGGGGATAAAATCTATAGTTCGTACAGTATAAAAATCATTATGTCTATGGAGAGTCCTCGTAAGGATAGCCGCACTGTGTGTGTGTGTAACAGAGTTTATAACAAACTCCTATATGCTTGATATTTGTTCTGAAAAACAGGCTATTCCTCAAAAGCTTGGAGATGCCATCTGAAGAAGCTAGGCCATTAGTGTAGTACATCAACTGATGCCTTCAAGCAATAACATTGTCATATGATAAATTCACTCATATGTATTTGACAGCAAAGCATTGATTTTATCTTCAGAGCTCATCTGAACATGAACATGATGTCATTACAGAACTCCTCCAGCCATTACAGACTGCAATTTTATAATCAAAAAAAAAATCACTTCATTTGTGGCACTACCATGATCAGCGAAGACTTGAGCAGCAAAAACAAATGTATCCTATACCTGTTGCTCAGTCCCGCATATTAGTTGTCACATTTTTTGGCCTGTTTGTGTCTGTCTGTAAAAAGACACTGGCAGATTTGAATATGTTTCAGAAATCTAAGATTTCAGGTCTCCTAAGCAACCAAATTGGCCCAGTTGCTAGGGAGGGTAGTCACATGGGGTAACCTCCTCGTGGTTGCGATTAGTGGTTCTCGCTCTCAATGGGGCACGTGGTAAGTTGTATGTGGATCGCAGAGAGTAGCATAAGCCTCCACATGCGGAGACTCCGCAGTGTCATGCACAATGAGCCACGTGATAAGATGCACGGATTGACCATCTCAGAAGCGGAGGCAACTGAGTCTTGTCCTCTGCCACCTGGATTGAGGTGAGTAACCACACCACCTTGAGGACCTACTAAGTAGTGGGAATTGGGCATTCTAAATTGGGAGAAAAGGGGATAAAAAAAAAGAAAAGAAATTTAAGATTTCAGAAAAATCAGAGAAAGGTAATAGGTGCAACTACTGGGTTTTTTATAGTCAACATGAAATGAGAAATGTATTTACTTTGCTAATACATGTTCCTTGCCTTACTGTGCAAGATTAATCAGTGTTTGTATTCAAACAAATGTTTGTGTTTATAATCTTCCATCAAAATGTAATTATTTGACCAACTCTGAAATTAATCTTCCGTGTTGTTTTAGGCAACTGTTGTGGGTAATGCAGCCTTTCTAAAATCTTGCCATTTGTTAACACAGTAATTTAATGCTGGTCAACACTATCATAATAAGTATTACGACACTAAAAGCATGATTTGTAATCAGGTCTGGCTCCATTCTGGTATGAAACACCCACTTTTTATGATTCAGTCAATTCCCGATGCATAAAACAAGTCCTGCTCTGCGTTTCTCTAACTGAATATTTTTGGGGGGTTTTCAATCTGAAATATGTTGCATTAAGAAAGTAAAACAGGTTGCAAACAGGGGCATAACAAGAGGGAGGGCAGAGAGGGGGCCCGCAATGGTCGACCAAAAGAAACCATAAAAATGACCACAGGCACGGGTGATGAAAAACGATCAAGGCTCCCCAAGGAGGGGGCCCTACAGTTTCTTTGCAATGGGGCCTGCAAGATCCAAGTTATGCCACTGGTTGCAAATGCTGTTTTGTGTGATTATAAAATTATTATACCCTTAAGTCATTGCATGTTTAAAGTGTAAGGAGATTTTACAACAGTTTCTCTGTCCAATCAGCCATGACCACTTGTGAACACTGCCAAAAGTCTTAGCACTAAAATGTACCATGGTCACTTCAAATCTTAATGACATAACATAATCTGACTTCAGCTCATGTAATTACATTGTCTGTTATTGTGACACTGTATCACTTAAATATACACACACAGATGGTTGGTTAAAGTTTTCCCATTTACATTGTCTAAATTTTAATTTTAACATCCAAACTGTCAATGGTTCTAATCAACACCAGCCACCTGCTCTCTCTATTTCTCTTACAGTCACTTTCACACACTCAAACACACACACACACACACATTAGCAGATGGAGCCGCTTTATGACTCTTTACAAATAAGTTTGTATGCATGTGGGGAAAAGAGAGTTTATTATCTGCACCACCTACATACAGTGTGGCAAACTTATTGGGTAATATTTGCATCTCTGTAGTCTGTTATTGGAACACTTTTAACTTTCCAAATCCACCTGTTGTTACCCTGTGAATTATTAATGACATGAAATAGGTTTAACACAAATAATGAGCTGCTAATTGGCTCAATACCAGCATTGCAAGCTAATACACAGATAGACATACTGGATATATGACATATAGCAACTCTTGAAAGTTTAATTGCTGCATTTGTAATTTCCTAATTTAATGTCTGCCCAAAAGTGCTGGCTAAATGTAAATGGGTAGCCTAATTGACGTGAAACACTTTTGGAAAGTTGTGGTGTGAAATGTCTCGCGGTGATAAGCTCTCCATCTAAAACTATTTTGAAGATAATTTTGCTACTTTAATAATGATTATGCAAGCTTTTATGGCCTCATATTGAGACTACATTGTATTTTTAGAATTTGTCACACCGTAAGACCACTTAAAATGAGCTGGAAAAGGCAAAACGGTAAATACAAATTGTGGAAAAACTTACAAGAAATGGTGGCCAGTCACAGCACCTTTAAATATACAGTATACTTCATATACACTGCAAAAAATATTTTGAAGACAAATATTTTTGTCTTGTTTTCCAGTAAAAAAAGATATCTAAACATTCTTAAAACATGATTTACTTATTTGACAAGCAAACTGGCATCAGATTTTAAGTCTTGTTTTGAGAGAAATCTAACTGAATTTAGTGAGATTTATGCTTAGAACAAGAAAAAAACTTTGCCAATGGGGTAATAAAAATAAACTTAATTCAAAGGGAAAACAAGATTTTTTTTCTTGTTTTAAGTCTAAAGTTCACTAAATGTTGTCAGATTTCTTTTAAAACAAGGCTTAAGATCTTATGTAATTTTGCTTGGCAAGTAAATAAATCACGTTTTAAGAAAGTTTAGATAATTTTACAGGAAAACAAGACAAAAACACTTGTATTGAAAATACATTTTTGCAGTGTATTTACACACTCACCAAGCACTTTATTAGGTAGACCTGTACAAAACATATTCATGCAATTATCTAATCAGTCGATCATGTGGCAGCAGTCCAATGCATATAATCATGCATATACGGGTCAGGAGTTTCAGTTAATGTTCACATCAACCATCAGAATGGGGGGGGAAATTTCAGTGATTTCGACCATGGCATGATTTTTGGGGCCAGATGGGCTGGTTTGAGTATATCAATAACTGCTGATCTCCTGGGATTTTCATACAGAACAGTCTCTAGAGTTTACTCAGAATGGTGTCAAAAACCAAAAGCATCCAGTGAGCGGCAGTTCTGCGGATGGAAACGCCTTGTTGATAAGAGAGGTCAATGGAGAATGCTGACAGAAAGGCTATGGTAACTCAGATAACCCCTCTGTACAATTGTAGTGAGCTAAATAGCATCTCAGAATGCACAACACGTTGAACCTCGAGGCGGATGAGCTAAAATAGCAGAAGACCACGTTGGGCACTTTATTAGGACCATAGTGTTGCTAATAATGTGCTCGGTGAGTGTAAATTCCTAATCTTGAATGATGGATGTTTATTATACATAAATAAAAAATATATATGGATATATTGCGTGAGCTACCCACATGTAAATGTACATTTCTTACCAATTAGTAATGCAAACTGTTTTTGTTTTGTTGTTTTTTTCACTGGTTTTAAAGCTGATGATTACATTTTTTCGATGATTGTTAATGTTGAATAGATGCAGAAAATATATATTTTTTTTAAATCACAAGCACTGTAGAATGCAAAAGAGTTTTTTTGCTGTCTGCAAATTGTCTGAGCAAACTAACGTGGTTGTTAGAGACATGGTGGAACTGACCTATACAGCATGTCACATTATGAAAGCACAAAGTATGAAGTGTTCATGTGTATAGGGTTAAGTAAAAGAAGAGAAATAGAGAGACCATTATCACCCCCTCGTGGCCTGAAAGAACAAATCCATCCATTAAAGGAAAGAGACAGCCAAGGTCAACAGCCATATAAGGGCAATCATAGCACAACACTGCAAAGAGTAAAGGTTCACTATCAATGAGGACTAATGGCTGTTCAACACATTCGCACACACATAAGAGTGTCTCTCTTCTAGTTCAAGCCTCTGCATAAGCTGAAGAGAAAAATGTTGAGATGTTCTGTCTAATAATTTAATAATTTACAACACATTGCACGAACGCAAAAAAACTGAAAGAAAATACTTACAAAAAAATAAATAAAAATACTTACAAACAACATAGAATCAATGGCAGTTACAAGATAAAAGAGACAAGATACATTTTTAAGATTTGATTTAAGAGAAACAGTAGCTCACCCAAAAATGAAAATTCTGTCATTCTGTCTTGAGGCCAATGGTGTCTTCACAATATGGAGTTAATTAACAGAGGTTCAGGAGGAGTATGTTAATTTGAATATGACAAATTACGGCCCACGAGTAGGAGTATATAAGCCGCTGCTTACCTACTTCCTGTGACAGTTCTCCTGATATTTGGCCCCATCCTCAATCCGAACTGGAGCTCTTTCCCTCCGACGAGGAATCCTTCAACTCCCCCCTCCATACTCCATCACAGCCATCCGATCCCGGCAAAGACACTCCTCCATCTAACGCAGTCACCAATCCGGCTGCTCCAAGCAGAGGTCGCAGAGCATCCCGCTCAGCAACCCGCACCTTAATACGCAGATCTTCACCTCCTGCTGCCCGCCCAACTACACTGGACATTTCAAAATGGACAGTGAACGGACTTAGTCACACTTTAGCCGCTTCCAATATCCACTTTTCACGCAGGCTAAGTAAAACCCAACTGCATGACTTGTTGGGAAGAGACATACATGACATTCCTTCTACCTCTAAAATCCCTGGAATCTCTAAAGCCCAATCTATACCTTCTACCCGTTCCTCTAGATGCATTGCTTCAGCTCGCAAACACCCCGACTGCTCCTAACCCTCTGGTTTTCCAGGAACAGGTCACTTCTCCCTCACCAAACTTCCATCCCGTAAAAGGCCTTCAGCCAGCGCTGTGTCTGTGCTAGGCAAAAAGCCTAACAAGCCACCCTCTCTCATTTCTCTCCCATTCCAGCCCCCCAGCTACCGGGCATCCTGACGCAGGATCCTTTCTGCCACCACCGCTTGGCGTATCACCGACCTCAGAGGCCCCAAATCCCTCTCCTCAACTAGCCTTTCTCAGCTGTTTCCCTCTGTCTTACCCCTGGGCTTCCGAAGCAGAATCGAGTGCAAGGCCGCCTCTGCTAGCGACAAAGGCTTTAGCCCAATGTTTACCCTTTCCAGCCCCTCCCCCTTCACTCTATACTGCCTTTGGTGCTGCCCAAGGCATGAGGATGCCTCCGCCTTCAGTTCCGGCTCTGCCCCTACTCCTTCCCGTTTGGCCTCAACCAGCCCTCCCTCCTACTTTCACCCTCCATACAGCTTGATCGCAAATCCATTTCTCCTGCATTTCAGTATACAGTGCAGAGCCAAAGCTCTTATTTATCAGATCATTTTTAATGCTGTTTTTTCACAGTGCTTATTAAGCTGTATTTCCCAGCACATTTCTCCCGCATTTCCGTTTGCAGTGCAGAGCTGCAACTCTACTTCTAGATAATGTATGCTGTTGGTCACATTACTGTTTCTAAATGTACTAATATTTATTTTCTCTCCTCTCTAGATTCATGTCCCCGAAACATCGACTGCATGCTTTCCCCTCTAATAAGCACTAGCAGTCTGAGGTTACCCCTCTACCGGTGCAAGTGCAGCCCACACTCCAGTGGCCATGGATCTAACTTTTCACAGATTTCTTATGGTTATGAAATGTGTATAAATTTCACCTAAATATGAACATTTAGTTGTTTCTACAGAAATGCCTGAAATTGCGCCATCCGCAAGGGTTTTCCAGCAGGTCTCTACAAGAGCCATCTAAATTCCTTCCATAGGATTGTTCACAGGTTTTCCTTTCGCTACTAGGTATCATTCCAAGACTTCACAGTTACCTTCCAAGGAGCCAAAGATGGAAAACATTTAAGTTGCTAGAAAGCACTACTACAGTGCTCCTACCATTGGCTCAAAACATCCCTAAGCAGCACAAATGGGCTGTCCAGGTGCCATAACCGCAGTGTCTTTTGGGCATTATGACAACTCCCCCGACACCGCAAAGTAGCACAAACGTGCTGTACAGGTGCCACAACTGCGGCGTCATTCCTGCAAATGCACTGTCCAAGCACTGCATTCATGGGCCTGTTTTCCTCTTATCAAAAGTCTAGGGGCATAAGCTCATAAATACACACACACACACACACACACACACACACACACAGCAAACGACAATTCGGCAAGGTTCTCTACTCAGCGACACCTGCCATTCTAATGCAGTGTGGGCTCTTCCGTCTGAGTGCAGTGGTGGTGCAGTAATCTTAAGAAGCTTTTATAATTTCCTGTTAACCTTTGCATTGGCATTTCCTTCGCTTGTGGTAAAAATGAGCCCGACACATAATAAAGCTTGATATAACCTTCAAAATAACCTTCCTTACAGGCATGCATGAATGTAATAAAACCATGTGTGCCCCACTTGATGATGCAGCTCCAGTGCCCCATCAGATAATGTGCTGGAGTACCCACCCATGCTCGATACTGCTACAGAATCACCTGCATACTCTCGATAATGCCACAGCAGCACCCCTTTCGCATTTTTGATACTGCCGCAGTAGTGCCCTGCCATGACAAACGTAATAAAGTTGTATTCTTAACATACCTTTTGCTTTCCTTAAAACTGCATATAAACGTAATTGACATGTTTTCCATAACTAACCTTTTGCTTCCCTTACAGACATATATAAAAAGGTAATAAATGTACATATTCCTAACTAAACATTTGCTCCCCCTACAGTTAAGCACAAAATAACCTTTGCTTCCCTTACAGGTGTTGATAAATTTAATAAAGTCAGTTGTGCCCTACTTGATACCACAGCAACATTACTCCACCTGACACTGCCGCAGCAGTGCCCCGCCCATGCCAAATGCAATTAAGTTATGTATTCCTATCTAACCAATTGCTTCCCCTACAGGCATGTACAAATGTAATTATCATGTTTATCTTAACTAACCTTTGGCTTCCCTTGCAGGTGTGTATAAATATAATAGCTAGTTTTTACTAACTAACCTTTCGCTTCCCTTTGTAATGATGCTGGCAACAGGCAGACGAAGAGACGATGGTGTGAAGATGAACCCAAGTGCAGTTTATTTTTCAAACATGTAATCCAAAAACCTTAACTAAAAATGTGAACAAACATGAAGTTGACTTAACTAAAACTGGACTTGACATAAACATGACTTAAGCTTGACTACAACAAAACAAAGTTACATTCACAATACCTGACAACTAGACAATGGCAAACATGAGGGCTTAAATACACAGACATGGGTAACAAGACAATCAATGAACAGACAGAACTAAACAAGATAACAAGACTAATAAACTAAAACCAATGATAAACTAGAACCGATAACAAAATAATCAAACAATGAACCAATGAAAACAAGACACATGAACAGGGAAAACACATGACAAGGAAACAGTAAATAATTTTTTACACATGACATACCCCCCCCCACCCTCTAGAGGCGGCTCCCGACGTCCCAAAACATAATAACAAATCTAATAGGGAGCTAGGGGGGTCCTTGAGACGTGGCCTGGTGAGACAGGGCGGAGCGTGGTGAGACAGGGCGTAGCTTGGCAAGACAGGGCATGGGGCATGAGAACAGGGCAAAGTCAATGGAAAGTTGGGGCCCTGAGAGGCTCAAGGGGCAGAGCCGATGGGGATGAGAACCAAGGCGGAGCCGTAGGGATGGAGGTCCCTGGTGGAGCGGAGGCGGGCCTGGACCGTGGAGTGGAGGTGGCCCTGGACCGTGGCGCAGAGACTTGCTTGTGACATGGCCTGGACCGTGGCACAGAGACTTGCTTGTGACATGGCCTGGAGCTGACTCTGGCGTGGCTGTGACATGGCCTGGAGCTGACTCTGGCGTGGCTGTGACATGGCCTGGAGCTGACTCTGGCGTGGCTGTGACATGGCCTGGAGCTGACTCTGGCGTGGCTGTGACATGGCCTGGAGCTGACTCTGGCGTGGCTGTGACATGGCCTGGAGCTGACTCTGGCGTGGCTGTGACATGGCCTGGAGCTGACTCTGGCATGGCTGTGACATGGCCTGGAGCTGACTCTGGCGTGGCTGTGACATGGCCTGGAGCTGACTCTGGCATGGCTGTGACATGGCCTGGAGCTGACTCTGGCGTGGCTGTGACATGGCCTGGAGCTGACTCTGGCGTGGCTGTGACATGGCCTGGAGCTGACTCTGGCGTGGCTGTGACATGGCCTGGAGCTGACTCTGGCGTGGCTGTGACATGGCCTGGAGCTGACTCTGGCGTGGCGACCATGACATGGGGCAAAGTCATGGAAGGCTCGAAAATAAGAGTCCTGGATGACTGGGAAAAGACCTCAGTGGTCGTGAACATGAGCGGAGTCTCGGGAACAATGATGATGATGCCATTGCATCTACAATACACACTGCTCTCTCCCACCTGGAAAAAAAGAACACTTATGTGAGAATGCTGTTTGTAGACTACAGCTCAGCATTCAACACCATAGTGCCCTCCAAGCTAGATGAGAAACTCCGGGCTCTGGGCTTAAACAGCTCGCTGTGCAGCTGGATCCTGGACTTCCTGTCAAGCAGACGCCAGGTGGTTAGAATAGGCAGCAACATCTCCTCATCACTGACCCTCAACACTGGAGCCCCACAGGGCTGTGTTCTCAGCCCACTACTGTATTCCCTGTACACACATGACTGTGTGGCAACACATAACTCCAATGCCATCATTAAGTTTGCTGATGACACGACGGTGGTAGGTCTGATCACTGACAATGATGAAACAGCCTACAGAGAGGAGGTGCACACTCTGACACACTGGTGTCAGGAGCACAACCTCTCCCTCAACGTCAGTAAGACAAAGGAGCTTGTGGTGGACTTCAGGAGAAAAGACAGAGAACACAGTCCAATCACCATCAATGGAGCACCAGTGGAGAGAGTCAGCAGCTTCAAGTTCCTGGGTGTCCACATCACTGAGGAACTTACATGGTCCGTCCACACTGAAGTCGTTGTGAAGAAGGCTCATCAGCGCCTTTTCTTCCTGAGACGGCTGAGGAAGTTTGGAATGAACCGCCACATCCTCACACGGTTCTACACCTGCACTGTGGAGAGCATCCTGACTGGCTGTATCTCCGCCTGGTACGGCAATAGCACTGCCCACAATCGCAAAGCACTGCAAAGGGTGGTGCGAACTGCCAAACACATCATCGGAGGTGAGCTTCCCTCCCTCCAGGAAATATATACAAGGCGGTGTGTGAAAAAAGCTCGGAGGATCATCAGAGACTCCAGCCACCCGAGCCATGGGCTGTTCTCACTGCTACCATCAGGTAGGCAGTATCGCAGCATCAGGACCCGCACCAGCCGACTCCATGATAGCTTCTTCCCCCAAGCAATCAGACTTCTGAACTCTTGATCTCCCACGATCAAAATACATCAGCCCTGCACTTTATTACTCTTTTATCTCACACCGGACTGTCATAAATTATATTACTGTCATTATATTATGTCTCTCTTAACAACTGACTATCAACCGACAGCCTGAATGTCAATACAGTACAATACTGTACATTCTATATATATACTTTTTTCATATATATTTTAATTTTTATTGAATAATGTGTATCTATATAGTATCTATATAGTAAAAAACAAAAAAAAAACAAAAAAAAACAAAAACAGCATATTGTATACTGTGCAATGTATGTTATTATTGTATATTGTTGAGTGTAGTTGTGTATAACAGATGTTTAAATTGTGTTGTGTTAATTTGATGTTTTAAGTTGTGTAATTATGTATAACAAATGTTTAAATTGTGTTGTGTTAATTTGATGTTTTAAGTCGAGTTTAATTATGTATAACAGATGTTTAAATTGCATTGTGTTAATTTGATGTTATTGTAAATTGGTATATGTCTCATCACTGTCACGACTGCTATGTTGATCGGAACTGCACCCAAGAATTTCACACACCATTGCACTTGTGTATATGGCTGTGTGACAATAAAGTGATTTGATTTGATTTGATTTGAACGACCTCTGTGGTCGTGGGCATGGGCAGAGACTTGGAAACAAAAGCCTTTCTCCTCCTCCTCCTCCGGGAGGCCGAAGTTGGCAGCGCAGGCTCTGGGATGTACGAGGCTGGCAACGCATGCACTGGGATGGACGAGGCTTCTGGCTCGTCGGCCGTGGCAGACGTGGGACTCCGGCTCGTCATCTGCCTCCCCCACAGTGAATGTAGAACCAGTGATCTGCAGGGCAAGGTCGATATACTGAGCGAGGCTGAGGGAACTGCAACCGCCAGGCATTAAATATGAGATTGGTTCACTCAGTCAGAAACGGGAACAGTCTTTGAGGGTGACCTCATTAAAGTCCACCTCGCTGGCCAGAGAGCAGAAGTCCCCCACATATTCCTCCAGGGATCGATTACCCTGACGTTGGCGCAGGAGTCGGACCACTGGGTTCATGGTTGGCGGTCAGGTATTCTGTCAGGTAATGATGCTGGCAACAGGTAGACGAAGAGACGATGATGTGAAGATGAACCCAAGTGCAGTTTATTTTTCAAAGTGTGATCCAAAAACCCTAACTAAAACGTGGACATGACATGACATGACTAGACTTAAGCTTGACTACAACAAAACAACAAAGTTACAGTCACAGTACCTGACAACTAGATAATGGCAAACATGAGGGCTTAAATACACAGACATGGGTAACAAGACAACCAATGAACAGACAGAACTAAACAAGATAACACGACTAATAAACTAAAACCAATGATAAACTAGAACTGATAACAAAGTAATCAAACAATGAACCAATGAAAACAAGACACATGAACAGAGAAAACACATGACAAGATCACATGAGGGAACAGGAAATCACATGACAAGGAAACAGTAAATACTTTTCAAAATAAAAGACATGAACACAAAACATGAATAAAAACACATCAACGTGACACCCTTACAGGTGTGAACACAGAGTTATTTCTATTTTCTCCACAGGCATTTTCAATTCCTAAGTTCCATAAATTTATAGATGTGCATCTACAGCAATTGAAACACAGCAGCGCTCCAACAGGAGCCCCTTTCCCATGCCCCCAAATACTCAATCCTCTGCGGCAACAGTACTTTAAACTCCGCTCCCGCAGGAGGCCCACTTACTCTACAGCCACAGCAGCATTTTACCATGCTTCCATTGAAGCCCTTTTGTCTTCACTTCTCAGCAGCTGCAACGAGCATTACAAGAGATGGCAGACACCACCTCCTCCTGTTCTATTCAAGCACCATATTTCCCCATCTCTGGGTAGACAATTGAGGCTACCTCCGCAAGCCAGCCAATCTGACAGTATACCTATGGTACAACTCCCAACGGCCATACACAGGTCTTTTAATCTAAACTTTCCACCCAGAGCAAGCCCCTCGCACGAGGCTGACTCCTAAAGCCGGCTGTTCCAATGCAGTTTACCATGATCTAGCACTTCTGTCAGCTAGTGTTAATTTCGTCAACGAAAACTATGATGAAAAATGTTTGTTATTGACCTTTTTTGACCGAAGAGACGATGACAAGACGGCACCAACGTCATTAAACACTAACTGTGACTATAACAACATGCAATATTTTTGATGAAAAAGATGAGACTAAAATGTAGTTTAAAAAATAAAATCTTTACCAAAATCTTTATTTTTGTCAAAAAAAAAAAAAAAAAGAGACAAACTATTATAGTCTGTTTATTTTTTTTTATTTTTTTTTATAATTACAATACAAATATACTGTTAATTTCAGATCCAGTCATTTCCACATCAGGAAATCTCATCAATCACTAATCAGCTAATCCCCCTATCAGTATCACCGGTCTCTATCACTCATGTCACCACCCACCATCGTCTTGATACATCCGCGCAGACGTACTGTATGTGTACACGTACATACACTATATTGCCAAAAGTATTCGCTCACCCATCCAAATAATTGAATTCAGGTGTTCAAATCACTTCCATGGCCACAGGTGTATAAAATGAAGCACCTAGGCATGCAGACTGCTTCTACAAACATTTGTGAAAGAATGGGCCGCTCTCAGGAGCTCAGTGAATTCCAGCATGGTACTGTGATAGGATGCCACCTGTGCAACAAGTCCAGTCGTGAAATTTCCTCGATACTAAATATTCCACAGTCAACTGTCAGTAGTATTATAACAAAGTGGAAGCGATTTGGGAATGACAGCCACGTAAAATGACAGAGCAGGGTCAGCGGATGCTGAGGAGCATAGTGCGCAGAGGTCGCCAGCTTTCTGCAGAGTCAATCGCTACAGACCTCCAAAGTTCATGTGGCCTTCAGATTAGTGCGTAGAGAGCTTCATGGAGTGGGTTTCCATGGCCGAGCAGCTGCATCCAAACCATACATCACCAAGTGCAATGCAAAGCGTCAGATGCAGTGGTGTAAAGCACGCCGCCACTGGACTCTAGAGCAGTGGAGACGCGTTCTCTGGAGTGACGAATCACGCTTCTCCATCTGGCAATCTGATGGACGAGTCTGGGTTTGGCGGTTGCCAGGACGGTACTTGTCTGACTGCATTGTGCCAACTGTGAAGTTTGGTGGAGGGGGGATTATGGTGTGGGGTTGTTTTTCAGGAGCTGGGCTTGGCCCCTTAGTTCCAGTGAAAGGAACTCTGAATGCTTCAGCATACCAAGAGATTTTGGACAATTCCATGCTCCCAACTTTGTGGGAACAGTTTGGGGATGGCCCCTTCCTGTTCCAACATGACTGCGCACCAGTGCACAAAGCAAGGTCCATAAAGACATGGATGAGCGAGTTTGGTGTGGAAGAACTTGACTGGCCTGCACAGAGTCCTGACCTCAACCCGATAGAGCACCTTTGGGATGAATTAGAGCGAAGACTGCGAGCCAGGCCTTCTCGTCCAACATCAGTGTCTGACCTCACAAATGCGCTTCTGGAAGAATGGTCAAAAATTCCCATAACACACTCCTAAACCTTGTGGAAAGCCTTCCCAGAAGAGTTGAAGCTGTTATAGCTGCAAAGGGTGGGCCGACGTCATATTAAACCCTATGGATTAAGAATGGGATGTCACTTAAGTTCATATGCGTCTAAAGGCAGATGAGCGAATACTTTTGGCAATATAGTGTATGTGTATGTATGTGCGCGGGTGTGCATATGTATTTGAACGTGCGTGTGTGTGCGTATATGTGTGTATGTATATATATATATATATATATATATATTAAAACCAGAGTCCTCCCGTTTGAATTACAGTAAGAGCCCTCCCGTTCGAATGCTGCCTGAGCCCACCCATGTTCACACATATAGTGGGCTCTCCCTTTCGAAGCGCTGAGTGGGCTTTTCCGTTCAGATGCAATGTGGATCCCTGTTCGAATATAGAGTGCATCTGTAAAATATTCACACCGCTTCACTTTTTCCACATTTTGTTATGTTACAGCCTTATTCCAAAATGGATTAAATTCATTATTTTCCTCAAAATTCAACAAACAATATCCCATAATGACAACGTGAAAGAAGTTTGTTTGAAATCTTTGCAAATTTATTAAAAAAAAAAAAAGAAAAAAAAAAAATCACATGTACATAAATATTCCCAGCCTTTGCCATGACACTCAAAATTGAGCTCAGGTGCATCCTGTTTCCACTGATCATCCTTGAGATGTTTCTACAACTTGATTGGAGTGCACCTGTGGTAAATTCAGTTGATTGGACATGATTTGGAAAGGCACACACCTGTCTATACAAGGTCCCACAGTTAACAGTGCATGTAAGAGCACAAACTAAGCCATGAAGTCCAAGGAATTGTCTGTAGACCTCCGAGACAGGATTGTATTGAGGCACAGATCTGGGGAAGGGTACAGAAAAACTTCTGCAGCATTGAAGGTCCCAATGAGCACAGTGGCCTCCATCATCCGTAAATGGAAGAAGTTTGGAACCACCAGGACTCTTCCTAGAGCTGGCCATCTGGCCAAACTGAGCGATCGGGGGAGAAGGGCCTTAGTCAGGGAGGTGACCAAGAACCCGATGGTCACTCTGACAGAGCTCCAGCATTTCTCTGTGGAGAGAGGAGAACCTTCCAGAATAACAACCATCTCTGCAGCACTCCACCAATCAGGCCTGTAAGGTAGAGTGGCCAGACGGAAGCCACTCCTCAGTAAAAGGCACATGACAGCCCACCTGGAGTTTGCCAAAAGGCACCTGAAGGACTCTCAGACCATGAGAAACAAAGATTGAACTCTTTGGCCTGAATGGCAAGCGTCATGTCTGGAGGAAACCAGGCACCGCTCATCACCTGGCCAATGCCATCCCTACAGTGAAGCATGGTGGTGGCAGCATCATGCTGTGGGGATGTTTTTCAGCGGCAGGAACTGGGAGACTAGTCAGGATCGAGGGAAAGATGAATGCAGCAATGTACAGTGACATCCTTGATGAAAACCTCCTCCAGAGCACTCTGGACCTCAGACTGGGGCAAAGGTTCATCTTCCAACAGGACAACGACCCTAAGCACACAGCCAAGATAACAAAGGAGTGGCTCCGGGACAACTCTGTGAATGTCCTTGAGTGGCCCAGCCAGAGCCCAGACTTGAACCCGATTGAACATCTCTGGAGAGATCTGAAAATGGCTGTGCACCGACGCTCCCCATCCAACCTGATGGAGCTTGAGAGGTCCTGAAAAGAAGAACTCCGATCGAATGCCGCAATCTAAACCACTTTCTCTTTAGAACAGTCTCCCATTCGAATCGCAGTGCGAGCCCTCCCTTTCGAACGCAGCACGAGCCAACTCTCGTTCTCACTTTCCCCGTTCAAATGCTGAGAGCCCATCCACTTCTATGCTTAGTGGAGGTCTCCCGTTCGAATCGCAGTGTATCCCCTTTCGATCAAATGTAGGATGCACAAGCTCATCCACGTCCTTGTATCACGGGCTCTCCCTTTCGAGGCGATGGATGGGCTTTCTGTTTCGGACACAGAATGGACCCATTCGAATGCATGCTGGGCTTACCCGTTCGAATGCCATGAGCTAAACCGCTCTTTCTTTATAGCAGTCTCCCGTTCGAATCGCAGCGTGAGCCCTCCCTTTCGAATGCAGTGCGAGCCAACTCTCATTCTCACCTTCCCTGTTCGAATGCCGTGAGCCCATCTACTTCTATGCTGAGTGGAGGTCTCCTGTTCGAATCGCAGTGTAGCCCCTCTTGACCAGCCATCGTACAAGAACGCACCTTCAAACAAATGCATAAAGCACTCCCTCTATTTCGATTTTTGGTAATCAGTACTCGAGTCGAGTCTCAAGCTCCGAGCCCTCCAGTATATGGACAGCAAGCCAAATAAGTTTACCTTTTCTATACAAGATTACATTAACATACGAACTACTGAACTAAGTCTTTACATCCTGAGTTTGAATATTTCTTTAACTTTTGGCAGTTTGATCAAATAATGAGGTGGAGATGTTAGGGATGGGTATTGATACAGATTTACCAATTCAATTTGATTCGGATTTGGATTCACAAGCTCTCGATTCCATTCCAATTAGATTCTAATTAATTTTGGTATATTTATATGGGAGGAATTCACTTGCATTGTAAAGGGTTACGCATAGAGTAAAAGATAGTTCTTGGGATTTTAAGAATCAATATCAGGATTGTTCAGTTAAGATCTCGATTGATTAGAAATCAATATTTTTACCCAGCCCTAAGAGATGTTACACAATGCGGTTATAAAGGATTCAAGTACAGTCTGTTCAATGGTTTGTACTGTTGTTTAACCTGGTGTTGATCATTTAGTTGATGAAACACTGAAAATACATCTTTCCCTCATAGTTTTGAAAATTTGATTGGTTACTAGGACCTATATACAGTACTGTGCCATGCTATTGTCTATCCCTCACAGACTAATTTTCATTTACATAATCATAATGGTGTCAACACTGACTAAGGTCAATGCCACACATTTTGGCAGGTCATCCAACTATTTAAAACTTCAAAATTTGCATACTGTGCACAGTGTTTACTGCAAAACTAGCAGCAGTGCTGTACATTAGTAGTAGCAACTGTCCTGAGATTGGTCACTGCTCTTTCACAATTCCTTCCAATTAAACCAGTTAAGAAGTTCAGTTCAGGTGAAGAGCAGGTTTAACACTGGTGGCCTTCTTCAGTGATCTCAAGTGCAGCACAATAATGCCTTTTACAGCCTGCTTAAAAACATTAATGGCTTCTGCAAGAGCTGTGACTATGTTATACTTACTCACCCAGTCTCTCTCTCCTCACTTTTTTTCCTCCTCATTACTGCTTTCATTCTCTTTTTCTAATACCCAGTGCCTTCTGTGCTACTTTATTTCATAAAGAATGAATTGGAGAGGTGAGGATGAGAATATTTTCATCTCTAAACCTTGCATGCTGCGTTTCCATGGCTTCTTAATGCACTCTTTTTGCCCAATTCCATAGCTCCTTACTTTTCTATAGTCTACAACAAAAGACTACATGAGCCTTTACACATTCAATGGACTTTTAATCAATTTAGTCTTTATTTCTTCCGGTTTCCTTATTATTTTAATCCTGCATATTCTGTAAACAGGTCAACTCACCATAATACTACTGCATAGCATTCTGACAAAGCTTGTAAAAGTAAATATTTTCAATGAATATTTATCTGAAATCTGCACTGCAGTGTCAGAATATTTGCTCCCAGGAACTTATTTTCATTGGCATTTTATAACTTTATGGGGGCAGATTTTTTGTGTCATAAAACATACAGTTCATTAATGAATTAATTCATGTCAAATAGTTTCAGTGAATTGATTAATTTAATTGTCAATGAGCAATTATGGCTGTAAATTATACAATAAAATTAATGTCAAATAGTATCTCTAAATAATTTAAGATATAACACAAATGTTCTCCTAGAGTACTAATATATATATATATATATATATATATATATATATATATATATATATATATATATATATATATATATATATATTAATACATGGAATCCTTTTGTAAAGCGTTACCATATTATGAAATATATTATATAAAATGCTTACTAACAGATAAAAACAGAAATACACTATGTGCATGGGGGAAAAATAAACCAGCCTAAATATGCAGGGCATTTTTGCCTTGAGTCCTGGTTAAATTCAACCCCTGGTACATTGTATTGCTAATGGGTTTGCATGAATATCTGTGTAACGACAACAATGCGGGAGATGTGATGAACCCAAATGCGGGAGTTTATTTAAAAGGAAACTCAGGAGAAACAGGTAAGTTGTGTATACAGGGAATCACAGGATAGGAATAAAGTCATTGACAATAGACTTAGGTCAAACACAGGGCAATGGTAGTAGGCACGGATCCATAACAGGAAACACAAAACATGGCACTTGCCGAAAACAGAGAATGTAAGCTTCAAGCTGGCATAAAGGTGAGTTGCTTCTTTCAACACGGCGGTTGGTATAAATTACAAGGCTTGAGGTTCGCACAATGTAAACAAAGTCACATATCCAGCATAGACACAGTGGGCTGAAGAGTAACCAGGAAGTAACACAAGGAGTCATTCATAAATGTCAATATGTAGGAATCACTCAGGCTTCATGTTAGTCATTAATCTTATAAGAGCAAGCAGTTCATCAACACACAAATGGGGCGAATACTAGTAAAGCCGGCATGCCATACACTCGGTATATACAAAGACACTTATCTTGAGAAACAGAACAGGGCATCGAAGCACAGGTAGGCCAATTGCAGAGATGTTGAAAGTCACATTGTCAGAGCCGAGGGAGAGTCCATGATGCCTACAATAAGGCTAGATGCTGACTGAGGGTGAGAGTGCAGCTGACGCACGTCCAAATGAGGTGAAGATGAGCTGCAGGTGTGAGTGATTAAAACGCAGGTGAGTGAGAGCGAGTGACTGATGGTGAGGGAGAGCCAGGTGCCGTCATGACAATCTGTATATAATTAATATGTTATACACACAGTGTATATTCACGCAGACTATACAGTATTTTTTTTTTTTTCAATATGCCCAGTCAATACATAATATGGCCTCCGGTTATAAAAGTTTATTTTGTGACTTGTCAAGTTTGAATTTGCTCAAGAGAGAATAAGATTTGCTGACAATACTTTCAAAATTATTTTGAAAATATATTTATATCTAGATATATATCTAGAGACTGTTGTGTGTGAAAATCCCAGGAGATCAGCAGTTAGAGAAAAACTCAAACCAGCCCATCTGGCACCAACAGTCATGCCACAGTCGAAATCACTGAGATCACATTTTTCCCCATTCAGATGATTGATGTGAACATTAACTGAAGCTCCTGACCCATATGCATGATTTTATACATTACACTGCTGCCACACGGTTGGGTTACAAATGACTTGCTCTTATCATCTGATCGCGGCTGCATTTCTCTTTTAGTGCTCTTAGATCTTAGTGCTGCCTTTGACACCATAGATCATGACATTCTCTTGGATAAGCTTGAGAATTATGTTGGCATTTGTGGACAGGCATTAGCTTGGTTTAGGTCCTATCTTACCACTTTGTCTGTGTAAATGAGGAACTGTCAGGTCAAATTAAAGTTAAGTATGGAGTGCCACAGGGATCAGTTTTAGGGCCTCTTTTCTCCCTATATATGCTCCCCCTGGAAGACATTAGCAGGAACCATGGAATTAGTTTTCACTGTTTTGCCGACAATACCCAACTTTATATTTCTTTGAAACTGGACGAAATCTCACAATTTTAGTGTATAAATGATATCAAAGAGTGGATTTTCTTCTACTCAATTCCGATAAAACAGAGGTACTAACTATTGGAACAAAAACCTACAAAAATAAAATGCTGAAATATAAACTGACTCTCAACTTCTACAGCAAAAAATTTAGGTTTTATATTTGATAGCAATTTTACCTTTGAAAAACAAATTCCAATATTTGTAGAACTGCATTTTTCCACCTCAGAAATATTGCTAAGTTACGACACATTATCTGTTTCTGATGCCAAAAAACTAATTCATGTGTTCATGACCTCAAGACTAGATTATTGTAATGCATAACTAGGTGAATGTCATGCAGGTTTAATTAATAAACTTTAGTTGGTTCAAAATGCAGCAGCTAGAGTGCTAACTAGAACCAAGAAATATGATCATATCAGTCCCATTTTATCGGCATTACATTGGCTACCTGTTAAGTTTCGTATTAATTTTAAAATTCTGTTAATTACTTACAATGCTTTGAATGGTCTAGCTCCAAAGTACTTAAGTGACCTTCTATCATGCTATAATCCATCATGCTTACTACGATCCCAAAACTCTGGCCTTTTAACAATACAGAGAATATCAAAATCCACAAAAGGAGGGAGATCATTTTCATATTTGGCTCCTAAACTATGGAATAGTCTTCCTAGCAGTGTTCGGATCTCAGACACACTCTCTCAGTTTAAGTCTAGACTAAATATGTATCTATTCAGCCGGGCATACACCTAATTTATCCCTCAATTCATAGTTATGCTGCTTTATATAGGTCTGCCAGAACCAGAAACATTTATTCTAATTATTTTGCCATGCTTTAAAGTGAATGGCATGTACGCTAATTTTATTCTATTTCTTTCCCTGTCTAAGCCTCTGGATTATATCTAGAGGTTACCAGAACCTGCCAGATCCATCTCCAGTCCTGCCTGATGATGACCAACTGCAGCATGTGCCAGCCAGACTTCACTTCAGTCTACTAAGATGGACTTCACAGAGGATGAATTGATGCAAACTCAAAGACATGGGATTCTTCATAAGCCACTGTCCAAAGCATGGGCTCAGGATGGAGTTCACCAAAATGACCTGCCATAAGCTTCCAGCAGGACTGCGATGCTCTTCACTGAATTGATACCTATATCACCATGGTCAAAGGACGGACAACACTCTCTTTAAAAAAAAAAAAAAAAAAAAAAAAGAACTACATAGAAAATTAATTAACCACTAACAAAAGCCTTCATCGGCCAAGGTCAAAGGACAATGCATCTATGTGTATTTCCTCAGTTAATTCTGGATGACTTCAAGGACTTTAAAACTTATAGTTCATACAAAATCATTTTGCTTAACCACTGACACACAACACTTACTTAGTTTACCAATTTTTACCACAAATAGTTCTAAACATAAATAACTAATACTGGCATTATATTCATTCATTTTCTGTTATAACTTAATTCCATGTACAGCTGCTTTGAAACAACACCTGTTGTGAAAAGCGCTATACAAATAAATTTGACTTGACTTGACTAATAAGTCAGTGTTCATAAAAATTTCTTCTGTATGTTTTGAAGTGTTTTTCTTTCTTCCGTACCTTCAATGTCTTAATTTATGAGCTATTTTGCCTTTTTTTTTTTTTTTTTTTTTTTTTTGCCTTATCCACAGTTATCCAAACTATCTAAATTTATCCTCATTAATTTCATAGTTACATAATTTTTCTGTATGTCATCAACTCGTTTGTTTATTTTTATTTTTCCTAGGAGAAACATCTAAAGCTAAGTTGATACTTCTTTGAAGCATAATAGCAGTCCATAAAGTGTTTTTTTTTTTTTTTCTGGGTACCTCTTTTGCACCTTCTGAGGCCGCAATGAAGCTGTAACATTTCAAATGTACACATACTGCCTACAAAAAGACAAGCTGTTCAGTGGAGAGATCAGCACTCTCTCTCTCTCTCTCTCTCTCTCTCTCTCTCTCTCTCTCTCTCTCTCTCTCTCTCTCTCTCTCTCTCTCTCTCTCTCTCTCTCTCTGATTTTGTGTTGTATTCAGGGAGGCACAAGTCTGGAGTCAAGATGGGAGAAGGAATTTTAATCTGGAATGATAGATGACGACAGGAAGAGGCAGATAGAGAGACAAAGACATTGAGGAAGAGGGTTAAAATGGGCAAGTGTTTGTGCGACACTGAAATAAGAAGCAGAAACAGAGAAGACAAGCAAAGATGAGAAAGAATGGGTTGCGAAGAGAATGCAAAACTGAAAGAGGCCCAAAGAGGCGACTTTTTACCTGCACCACCACAACGTCCTCCTTTGGTCCATTGCCTGCATCGCCAAAATGTCACCCTTTGTCCGTATTTTTAAATGTCACTCTGATGCCGTATTCAACTCATTTCGGAGGAATTAAATAGTTTACCCAAGGCTACATTTTTAAATAAAATGATTTGAAAATTATTTCATCATTTAATTATTGCTTTATTTATTTATTGCTTATTTGCTCATTGTTTTGTTTGCTGTGGGAAACCAAAATGTCTCCAGTTTCAGCAAAACAAAAACAAATAAGAGAGAGAAAAATCACTTTAAAAATGATCATAAAAATAATCCATGCTATTTGTGTGCTATATCCCGGATCTTCTGATGCTGTTTGATTGCTTTGTGTGAGGAACAGATCAAAATTTAAGCCTTTATACATCAATCAGCTTCACCATCTGCCATAACATATCCCAACCTGTGCTTATTTAAGCATTCAAAATTGCTACCTCAACAAGCATTTCAGGTCGGTGATGTCATGTGCCATTGGCTCACATGGGTCTTTTGACTGGTTTTGACATTCTAATGTTTGGATGTGTATTTCTAAATTAAATATGACTGCCTTTAAGGAAAGGAGGATTTTCAGCGATAAAATATTTATATAATAGTGTATTGTAAATAACATTATTGTGACAACATTTACCTGCCTTTTACATGTTTCATATTGTTAATAAGTGCTTAGGTTTAGGAATGGGGTTGGGTTAGGGGATCTAAAATATTGATATGACAGTATAATGTAGCTTAACTAATATGTTTTGAAGTATAATGAAACACACTGTGCAATAAATTCGAAGACTGCCGAGCCTGAGACTTCAAGGATGACAAGGATGCGTCATGCAGGCAAAAAGTTAAAAATGTAATTTTTTAATTTAAATAGCACCTTTTAGCGATTAAGCACAAAGTGCTTCACAAAACATAAAATCAAAAACACACACATAAAAACACAACACATTTAATAGTAATAAAGCAGGTCTATACAAATTAGATTTTAAACAAGACTTAAAAGCAGATCTAATATCCCAGGTCAGGCTGTTCCATTATCATATTTTGTTTTGCATCTGGATCTTGAAACAGCCAACAGTTCATGACAAGTAAATCTAAGAGGTCTAACTGTTTCATCAGGTCTTAAAAAGTTCTGCTAAATACTCTGGAAGAAGCTAAAACTGGAGTAATATGATTAAAAGACCTTGTTTGTCTCAAATGTCTAGCTGCCGCATTTTGCACTGATTGTAGCCGTGCTAAAGTGTGTTTATTTAATACTGAAAAAAGGGCATTACATTAATCAAGGCGAGACTAAATAAAAGCAGGTAAGAGCTTCTTTGTATCCTTGAAACTGAAGACATGTCTCACTTTGGAAATGTTCCTTAACTGATAAAAACAAGATTGAACATCCTGACATGGTATTCAAAATTTAAATTAGTATCAAAATAGACTCCCAAATGTTTCACCACCTGCTGAATATTTGGGACCACCTGAATAAGTGCTGACTCACTCTGACTTTTTTTAGAATCATGGCCGATTGTAACAATCTCTGTTTATGTAGGAAATTACATTAAATTACCAATTTTTATATCTCCTATCCACCTTTTTCACAGGCAGCTAAATTACCCATTATGCTTAGCGCGTTCTTCCAATGTGGATGCAACAGACTTCCGCTTCGCAACTTATTCCCATTACCAAGCACTATAATATCACTAACAACAGTCAAAAATGGCAGAACAGTCTGTGTTTACTTAATGTAAATCACTTGCTCACTAATGTCTGCGTATGGGCATTAGGTTTCGACGGCAATCCCGAACAGATGAAAACACAATCATATACACATTTGCATGGTAAAGTTACTGGACCCCAGCGCTCTTTTTTACAGTAGTTTTTAAGTCATCTGTAGTTGTTATAACACCCTTACACAGCGCATATTCATCCAGAGCCTCCATTGTTTGCAATCACCATTAACGTTAGTCTAGCTGATAACAACAACTAACCGGAAGTGTGGAGCATCCGAGAGGAAGTCTCTCACCGCAATGGCGCCACCCATGGAGAAATCAGGAAAAAGATGGATACAAGCTTGAAGAACATTTAAATTATTAGTGTCAGAAGTTGCTTTCATGGCATGACGAGTATGCTTTCATGATGCAGGAAAACTGTTGCTATGGTGATGACGAATCCTGGAAGGATCTAAGTATCTGAGACCAAACGTACCCACAAAGATACTAAAACCTAAAATCACCTGCATACTGTAGTGAGAACCAGTCAACAGTCTCCTTGAGGAAAACAGCTTAAAAGAATGAAATGAAAAGTCTTAATGAAAATTTAAAGGTGCAGTATGTAAGATTCAGAAACCCTTGTTATTAATGACACCTGTGGCCGTTAAGCGAACTGCAGCCTGTTGCTCGTGATCACGCACACACTGTATAGTGATGCGAGCGAGCATGACTCCATAGGGAAGCGAGACTGAACGTGATTCACTGGCATCATGATCACAGATGAGGTAGCATAATTAAAAATACACAGTTATGATTGTTTTACTACAAACTTTGAGACTGTATATTATATTTGACTCTCCAGTGCTGGAACAGGGCTAAAACAAAGTGTGGATATAGGTCTGACTATGCGAGACTGTAGTTTGAAGTAATCACTTTTCTTTGCATGATACATTGACTGCATTTATACGATAGCCTATGCTGGCATTAGCTAGCTAGCCAGCTTTATCAATAGCTGTTAGCTAAATTTGGTGGATGATGACAGTAGTTGTTTATTAAACAGACTGTGCATTATAAATATGTTGACACAATTCAGTATTGATGTGATTTCATCACAACTGTCATTTTGATATATCAATGTGCTATTGTTTTAAATAATAGATTGTACATATTTTCTGTATAACCAAGTTACGTTACACTAATGAATGGAGCTTTTTGCATTATCTTGAACATTGTCTAGCATTCATTTCATGTGTTATCGTAGTTTACCTTGCTGAATAATTACAGATGAACATTATGTCAGTTACTGTGAATCAGCATACCTGACTTTTAGTATAAAGAGAAGATCGTTGAAATTATTTGAAAGTTACGAAGCAAGGTAGCTTGCAATTCATTAGCGTTAGCAGGCAAGCTCAAGTTAGCTAAAATTACACAGATCAATCCTTATGGCACTATATTTCACATGCTTTGCAGTTATGTAAACTTACCTGTCCAATAAGAAGAATGCCAATTCAGGGTCGGTTTTGATCCCCAAAACCGAACGAAGGTCCCTCCAGGAATCAAATGCCCTGTCGATGTTCACTCTAGTTTTTGCTCGATCACGATCACATTCCCGCTTAGCCAGACGGGATTCAGTAAATGTTTTTTTTTTTTTTTTGGCTTACTCGGAGTTTGTGTAGGAGTCAGTGTTGTGCTGGGAGCCGGACGTTTGCTGGATTCCATCTCTAAGATAACTTTACCTATTGTTGCAGTTTGTTGACGCTGTTGAATAGCGGAAGAGAAGCTACTGTCTGAGGCAAGGCTCTAGGGAGCGTGCATAAACGTCACATCCTTTGGATTTTCCCAGCAAAAGCGACCCACTCCCTTCGCATGAAAATCAGTCTACAGGCTTTAATAGGCAACCTAGGAAGTCCGGGAAGGGCTCATTTTTTAAGTTGCATTACAAACCGTTCACACATTGGCAACAAAAGGTGAATATTACATGAAAATTTAATATATTGCACCTTTAAAAAAGCAAAAAGGTTTCTCTGAGGGCTAGGTTTAGATAAAAAATACAAATATAGATAAGAAATATCAGTAGCTCAGTATAAAAAAAAAAAAAAAAAAAAAACAGAAGTCAAAGGAGAGTTTCCACCACAACAGGCAAAAATTAGTGTGTTTGTGCATTTTTACTTATAGGTCTATCCTGTACAGTACCGCTTTTCCCTTTACACTGTCTTTGCCATTTTGCTGTGTTATTATTACTAATGTTGTGTAAAGAACAATATTTCATTAATTTGTGTGAGGTATAACACTTCTCTATAACTACTAGGGAAGAAAACTATCATTTTCACTAGTCAGAGATAAAGGGGTGTCTCTATTCAAGGCCTTCAAGGCTATAAGACACTGTTATGAACACACTGGTTGAAATTGTTTCTGGTCAAACTGAGTCAGACTGAGCTTTGACAAACTAAGATTATTTAATTATTTAACTAATTTCTTATCATCTTTGTCTTTGTCTACTGCCTCCTACTCTTGCCATTCATCTGCCACTTCATTAGTAGAAGATTTAAAGGGATAGCTCACCCAAAAATGAAATTCTCTCATCATTTACTCACCCTTATACCATCCCAGATGTATATGACTTTCTTTCATCTGCTGAACTCAAATGAAGATTTAGAAGAATTTATCAGCTCTTTTGGTCCTTACAATGCAGTCAAGTGAATGGGTGCCGACATTTTGAAGCTCCAAAAATCACATAGGTCAGCAGAAAAGTAATCCATAACACTCCAGTGGTTATATCCATGTCTTCAGAAATGATATGATAGGTGTGGATGAGAAACAGATCAATATTTAAATCCATTTTTTACTATAAATTCTCCTCCCTGCTCAGTCAGTCTCCACTTTAACTTTCACATTCTTCTTCTTTTGTTTTTTTGTGATTCACATTCTTCATGAGTATCACCCCCTACTGGGCAGGGAGGAGAATTTATACTAAAAAGGACTTAAATATTGATCTGTTTCTCACCCACACCTATCATATAACTTATGAAGATATGGATTAAAACACTGAAGTCGTGTGGTTTACTTTTATGGTGCTTTGTACGTGCTTTTTGGAGCTTCAAAATTCTGGCTACCATTCACTTGTATTGTTTGGACCTACAGAGCTGAAATATTCTTCTAAAAATCTTAATTTGTGTTCTGCAGTAGAAAGAAAGTCATACACATCTGGGTTGGCATGAGAGTGAGTAAATTATGAGAGAAGTTTCATTTTTAGGTGAACTATTCCTTTAACCTGACAACAGTGTTGACTGAATTTGAATATCAGACAAAAATCTGATATTTTCTTATGGAGAGATCTGGTAACAAAATAAACCTGCTCAAAACTGGATCTAACAATAGCAAGAGAGTGTAAGAGAGAAAGAGTTCAGGGAAGACAGTGAGAGCAGGCATCAGACTGCTGGATAATCTGCGTTATGAAGAGAGACAGCTCCGAGCCGGATCAAACCGGCGTCTCCAGCATGGGAGGCGGATGCGCTAACGAGGAGGCTAAAGGCTACAGCCTCTAGTGTCAGTTGCTAGTATGCCTCTTGAGGCCAGGGGAGTGAGGTTTACACATTGCACAGCTACCTACCAGCTGGCTACCGTTACACTCACCCCCCTAAATCTCACTCCCATCTGGGTTACGGCACCACTGTAACCGGTCTTGCTTGACCCGCTTCGAGCGTGATTCAAACAGGAGTCTCCAGCATGGGAGGTGTGTACGCTAACTAGGAGGCTAAGCGTCGCCTCTAGCATCAGTTGCTAGTATGCCTCTTGAGGCCAGGGGAGTGAGGTTTACACACTGCACAGCTACCTACCAGCTGGCTATACCGTTACACAGACAGCAGAATCAATGGACCTGTCTGAGTGTAAAAGAGAATGGAGCCCTGGTTCCATGCCTAGCTCACCATAGTCATCCTGAAGTACACTAAACCAGACAGAGCATGCAAGCTCATCTCTTCCCCGAGACCAGGGCTACTCACAGGGGGCCTCAGATGGTGGAGAGGAGGGCCCATGAAACTGTAAATCAGCCAAGGCTGTCGCTAACACTTAGTGCGGCAATATGTTCCAATACATCCCAGTAAAGTTTGCGGAGGTGAGCTGACCCATTGAAGGGGGGTGGAGAGAGAGAGAGTTCTGATGAACAGGAGCAATAGAATGAGAAAGAAGAAATGCAGGAATAAGAATAAGAGTGAAAGATAGCAAGTGAATATTGGTGCAGAAGGAGAAAACAGAGCAAAATAGTGTAGGAAATCCAGCTTTCTCCTAGCTAGAGCAGTGTAACGATTAGAAATAAGCAATAATTCACGTGAATGGTCTTGTTTATGCCTGCTCTGTGCCTGCTCAAAATTCTGTGTAAAGATGCAGTGTTGATTTAAAAGCCAGACTAAATAATGCCTGCTCTGTTCCACCTCAGCCCCTAGTATCAAAGCAGTTTTGATGCAGCTTTGGTTCTGTGTAAATTAAATGCAGCATAGAGCAGCCTTAAATTTTGTTGTTGTCATGATAGAGCATATATTTCAGAATTTAGTTTCATATTTCAAAAGTATAATTTCATATTTTCATTAATTTCATATTTCAATATTCAATCATTTTATATTTAAAACATGAACCTTTATCTTATCTTATTATCTTTATGTACGCAATTGTAATTGCTGTGTAAATGCATTAATGCCACCTCTGAGCAGCATTAAACTGTCACTTCAGATGCAGCTTCTTTGCCACCTTTGCAGTGTAAAGATGGCTTAAGACCACCATGTAAGACTGAACTGGACGAACCAGACACGGTTTAGTGTTTGTGAAAGGATATGCAAATAAAAATAATGTCATACTTATAAAATATGTCTTAGCATTTATTTTGTATGTGAGTGCAATTTATTTGAATATAGAATAAGTAAAATACTATTATTTACAGTATGTGAACCAATGTATTAAGCACTATAGATGCATATTGCATGTCTAATAGTAGTTTTAATTTGTATATGCTTCATGCTTTAGTAGTATCTTACACGTGTGAGGATGTGTATGGATGTGTATTCATCAATTTGTTACTACAAAATCATTAAGGCAGTTAATCTGAGAAACCAATAACTTTTTTCTTTAAACAATGGGAGAGAGAGAGACCCAATAAGAAACAGACATTTACTTGACAAGACTGATGGAAAGTGAGGCACATGAAAAGAGTAAATAGGCCTAAATATACTAGATTTTTCTGTGGCGCTTGCCTGTGTAAAACTTGTTGGCACAATGCTAGGGTATTATGTGTGGTTGCCAAGTTGTTACTAAGGAGTTCTAAATGTTAATATTTCATTGTTCTGTGGTTGCTAGGGAATTCTAGGTGATTGATAAATATTATGCTCAAAACAGTGGAGATGATAGTGGACTTTAGGAGGAACACCCCAACATTGACCCCGCTCACCATTCTGAACAGCACTGTGGCAGCAGTGGAGTCATTCAGTTTCCTGGGCTCTACCATCTCATTGGACCTGAAGTGGGAGACCTACATGGACTCCACTGTGAAAAAGGCCCAGCAGAGGTTGTACTTCCTACGCCAGTTGAGGAAGGTCAACCTGCCTTAGGCGCTGCTGATACAGTTCTACTCAGCAGTCACTGAGTCTGTCCTCTGCACTTCAATAACAGTCTGGTTTGGTTCAGCTACGAATCTGGACATCAGAAGACTACAAAGGACAGTTCGGACTGTTGAGCGAATTATTGGTTGCCCCCTACCCACTCTTCAAGAACTGTACACTTCTAGAGTGAGGAAAAAGGCTGGAATAATCACTCTGGACCCCACTCACCCTGCCCACTACCTCTCTGAACTGTTGCCTTCTGGCCGGCACTACAGAGCACTGAGCACCAGAACCGTCAGGCACAAGAACAGATTTTTTCCTCAGGAAAATCCATCTCATGAACAGTTAAAACTGCCCCATTGAGCAATAATTATGTGCAATACACAGCTTAGTCTATTTGCATTACATTCCCCTGCACTATCTGTATATAACAGATTTGTATTTGTACATACGTATATATATATATATATATATATATATATATATATATATATATATATATATATATATATATATATATATATATACACACACACACAATAGTTAGTTCCGGTCCTCGAATCTGATTGGACGAGAGACGTTCCATGAGCACTGATGGTCTGACACCATCAGCACTCAAACGCTTCACTGTGTGTATCACTCCGCTTGTGTTCGTGCCGTTCTAAACTAAAGTGTAAGAGCAGTGCATATTTTTGCATTTTTGTGTGTAATATGAGCCAGTTGGTGACGTAAAGTGAACCAGCGTCAGCCACTGTTTACATACAACAGCACTCCGTGATCACTACTACACTACTAAAGCTAGGAAATAGCTTTAAATGGCTTTAAACAAACAACTTTAGCATTATGGCTCATCACAGCTGAGAGACACAACAGACTGATTGATTACACAAACTCAAGGTGCTTACCTCTTACCGGAGTTTCCACATTGGAGAGAAAATACTGTTCAAAATGGTGGAGGAGATCGCGGTTTCTAGAGTGAATGACTCTTGCGCATCGGCTACCATGAAATAGAGAGGAATACTCCACTTGAACGGCTATTTAACACAGAGAAAGCTGATCTTCAGAAAGCTGACAGCATCTCTGCTTGGGTGTGGCAACAGGTGATCGCACATGCTCCGTCTTTCTCTCTCTCTCTCTCTCTCTCACACACACACACATAGACACACACACATCCATCCATCCATCCTTGTTTATCCAATAACTTGTTAGAAACAGCACAAGCAGTGATACTATTTCTGAAGTGAGATTTTTTAATTACTAATGGAGTCTTGGATGCATCATTTGGTTTGAACCAGCAACGACAGATTCTGATCCGTCGCGTAAGAAAGTAGTTCCATGCACAAATGCGTTTTTATGACCGTACTCAGTTTTTCCTAATTTTTTTAAATTTACTTGTTCATTGAACTGTTGTATATATGCAATATCACACTCACAATCATGCTATATGGCTCTAAATCAGCACTGCTGTGATTACCTATGGCACTCGGCCTGCGGCCGAATCACAGCAGTGCTGATGTAGGGCCATATCACACTCTTGCTCGTGTGATATTGCTTATATATATATATATATATATATATATATATATATATATATATATATATATATATATTGTCTTATTGTGTATTTCTATATGTACTTCGCTTTTCATTTTTATTCCATTTTTTTCATTGTCTTTGTCTTGTTGTTGTATTGTTTGTGCACTGGAAGCTTCTGTCACCAAGACAAATTCCTTGTATGTGTAAGTATACTTGGCAATAAAGCTCATTCTGATTCTGATTCTGGTCTCAAGATAATGAGTCCTTCCTTCAATTCAAGTCTATTGGATTTTTATGGTTCCCCATGCGCAAAGCTTAAAGGAATATTCCAAGTTCAGTACAAGTTAAGCTCAATCGACAGCATTTGTGGCATAATATTGATGACCACAAAAAGTTATTTTAACTTGCCCCTCCTTTTCTTTAAAAAAAGCAAAAATCTAGGTTACAGTGAATCACTTACAACGGAAGTGAATGGGGACCAATTTTTGAAGGATATAATACTATTTCAAAATTATAGCCACAAGACATAAACAATATGTGAGTTGACATGATTTAAGTGTGATAAAATCTCTTACTAACCTTTTCTGTGTAAAGTTATAGCCAATTTTAAACTTTGTTGCCTTGACAATGTAATGTCAACAAACTTTAAAACCCTAAAATGACTGTAAAATTGTCTATTTAAACAACTTTACAGCTCAAATAATACATGAGTTTTAACAGAAGAATTTATGTAAGTGCTTTTATAAAATTATAAGATTCACATTTCTGCCTTTAAACCCTCTAAAAATTGGCCCAATTCACTTCCATTGTAAGTGCCTCAATTTAACCTCGATTTTTGCTTTTTTTAAAGAAAAGAAATGATAAGTCTAAATTAATTTTTGTAGTATTCAACATTATGCCACAAATGCTGTCGATTGAGCTTAACTTGTATTGAACCAGATGCGTAGAAAAGTAATAGCACAAATCTCTTCAACAGTCCTCACTGTTTGATGTATCATTCATGTCTGTAGCACAAAATTTGAGAGCAAGAAGGAATGAACCGAAGACTAAAATGGAGATATAGGTGAAAAAAATAAAATAAAAATAATAATAACTATTAGGAGGATATTCTTGAGCTGTAACGCAAAAACCTTTTTTTGAAGGCTGTTCTCCCTGTGGATGCCCATGATTTTTCTTATTCAAAAACAATGTTTGTACAAAATAACATAATGAAACAAGGGGGCAAGTGAGAGACAGACTGAAAGAAAAATTGAAAAAGAAAAATCAAAGCAACAACCAAAAACTATGTATCATTTTTATCCCATCGGGGGAGCAACTTGTAAGCCAACAACCTGTGGCACATAAACGTCATTCGGGAGAATGGATCACCATCCCTGTTTGCCTCTCCTCTGTAATATACAACTCCACGGCTAATTCTCACTCTTCCTCTCATGTCACTTGTCTTTATATGTCACAGATTCACATGTGCCAACTGAGCCATCAAGAGCCGATAGAGTTCTCTAATTGGACACAGGAGACCAACGCCTTTGTGCTAAAACATGACACTTCAAACTTAACACGTAAAGCTCTTCCTCTCTCTCACAGACGCATACACAAACAAAACACCACAATGTATTACATACTAAAGCTCTGCGCTCTGCTTTCCCTCCTCAAACATACTGGAATCATTTCTAAACCCAGTGGTGGGAGAAAGATTGTGAAAAGTGGATTGCTCCGGTGTGTTAGCTGCAGGTGTGACATATTTTACATAAACAGTAAGAATACAGCATCTAAGGGGTGGAAATGAGACAGAAATAAAGGAATGTAACTGAAATTGTGATTGGAAACAGCTGGATTCACTGTGTAGCCTGTTTCAGACTGCACATGCAAGCAGCATTTAAGCGGAGCAGCAGCATACAGTAACTGCAACAGAAGGCTTGTGCTGTATTTTACACTGACAGTGTTTCCGCTGCGTAACAACTGTGTATTTTCTGATCTGTAGAGAAAATAAAGGGATTTCTTGGTTACTATATGGAGTATTTGTTTTAGCAGCCAAAAACTTTTAAATGGTTGTAAGATAATAAACACTATGAAAAGAAAATGCAACATCTTGTTTATGTTTAATGATATCATGATTAATAACCTGGTAACTGCACCGACATGATGCCTGCATGCACTGCGTTCCAACAGGCCAGATGTGAAGTACTGTAGTGACTAAGGACTTAAATTTGTGTCTGTTTCTCAACCTAAGTGATTGCATCACTTCAGAAGACATTGATTAAACAACTGGAGTCGTATAAATTACTTTTATACTGCTTTTATGTCCTTTCTGGAGCTTGAAAGTTTTGGACCCCATTGACTTTCACTGTATGGACAAAATGCAAATCATGCAGGCTTCAAAATATCTTTTTTGTGTTCTTCAGAAGAAAGAAAGTTATACAAGGTTGAGACGGCATCAGGGAGAGTTAATGATGAGAGAATTATCATTTTGGGGTGAACTATCCCTTTTACGTCTGGACCTCTAAGTCCTAAAAGCCTGATCAGAGGAAAACAATATCTGTTTTGGAGCACATTCCCAACTCAGTAAAGTGGTCTACTTATGGGTACAGTCAGAATATTATAACTAGTCCTATAGAATTAAGGCATTTATTACATTTTGTTGGTGTTAATGAAGTTTGATATTACACTGCACCTTGTTGAATTCAAAAGGTTCCAGATGCTTAGATGATTAAAAAAATATCCAACTCATATCCAATGTAAACATGAAATGCAAAAAAGTAATTATGTTATATATTAATTAATTGCAATCACGTAATAAACCAAAGTCATATTTGCTGAGATCACACTGCCTGCACACAAAGGGATAGTTCACCCAAATAATTCAAAAGTCTATCACGATTTACTCACCCCACAGTTTGTTCCAAACCAGTATGACTTTCTTAAATGGAAAACAAAATATGTTAGGCAGAATGATAGTGATTGACAGCCTCAGTCCTCCAGTCTCCTTGTGTTGTACAGATGAAAACAATCCATACGAATCTGGAACGACATGAGGGTGAGTAAATGACAGCAACATTTTCTTTTTGGGGTGAACTACCCTTTAAACACAATCACTACACAGTTGCTAAAGCCCAAAACGACAACACAAAAGCCCAAATGACATGCACATACACAAATCATAAATCTGTGTGAATCTCTGTGGGTTACAGGCAAAGCAAAGAGGTCAACTTTATGCTACTGAGGCATCCTGATGTACACACACACACACCAAAATATTCAAACGCACACACTCAAAGCTCTCTAAGAGCAAGAGACAGACAGCAAGAAAAAATCTTGTAGCGAAATCCCACCTCCCTTGTTAATAAAGCCCCACAGCTCTGAATATGTATGAATTATGTATATGTGTCTTCAGGCATGTCATACTTTACAGCACACAAACACACACACGTAAGCACACAAACACACTCACACATCTAAGATAAATCAAGTGTCTCTTGTGTCTCGGCAGAGTGCTAGAATATGTTCTACCGTTCATCTGATTAATCTAAACTAGCTTCATAAATTGGTCATGTTCATACGCACACAAACACTAACTTTAGGCTATGTATTTACATTTTCTTTTATGTTCTTGGCAGCATCATTCTTCTCAGAGCAACTTAAAGAAAGTATAAAACTGTTTGTGATAATTAAGCAGTGAGTTAAAGATACAAGTTGAGTACAGATATAAAGCCACGTACTGCCAATTGTACCACTACCAGTACAATTGTGTTGTCATTTAACAGCATTAGAGAAGTGTTAGTTTACACAAGTGGGAATGGACAGGGATGAAAGTACAAATAGATTTTGGAATGAGGGGCTTGGCTAATTCAACGGCTCAGTCATGTGAAAGTTTCAGAATGCTAAAATTGCTTACAGCACCTACAAAATAGACCACAGTTATTCCTGTAAGGCTTTAAGAACTGCAACCATTTTAGTTTGGGATGTCATTTTTCTTGGATTTCTGTTCAAAATGGGGGTGCTCATTAACAGGCTAACTATGCTTTTAATTGTTGGGTACAAGGACAAGACTAGAGACTAAAGACAAGAGGTGTTGAAGCACAATCAGGGACTTAGACATTTGAAGTGTTCAAAATCAGCTACTTTTCATACTATGCTAATTTTAGATTAGATAATAGTTTAGAGAGTTTAGAGATAGTGCTCTCTGTCCAAAGGAAATTGGATTTGTGCCTTTTATGCTTCAAAGAAACAATGGGACACCAATCTGAACCCTATTCATTGGAAACTGCCTACTGCTATATTTGATCTCTCCTCCTCCGGGGATAATTATGTGAAAAAAAAGTCCTCTAAAATCTACTTAAGATTTTTTGATTCAGTACATGAGGCCACAAACTTCCTCACTCTGTCCATGAGTGTCCAACCTTTTTTTTTTTTTACACATTTGTGAAGTTTCATGGTGCTGTGGCAGCACTTTGCTTTCAGCAGATGGAACACCTCTGCTTCACTCTCTCTAGAGAATTCCACCCTCTTTAATTATTTTAAACCTCTTCAGTCCTCTTCCTCTCTTCCTTTGTCTCCCTTCACGCTCTAGCTCCCTCTCTTTCCTTTCTCCCCACAATCCTTCTCTCCCTCTTACTCTCTCCCTTGTTGAAACATCTGTTGTTTATCAGTTCTCCTCATCCCTAGCACTCTGTCCCGAAGTGAGGGATGGGGGCCCCCATCCTTGGGGGCTCCTGTCACTCACTGATCACCTGCTCCAGGGTCTGAGAGATGGTAGTCTGTCCCTACGACAACCGTACACCGGTCAGCACCATGAAAACAGTGCTAATGTATGCAAGGGAGATGAAAGATGACGATGGGTTGCCCAGTGGAGGTAAGACCCAGTCACCTGCTCTCAGAGAGAGAGAGAGAGAGAGGGAGAGAGACCCACAAGATAAAAGTAGAGACGATAAATCAAGGAAAGGAAGATATAAAATCTGTTCCAAATCCTAGTAAGCACTGCTATCTACTGCCTTCACGGGCAGCTGACTTCTAAGGCAGCAGTCTAACTTGAATGGAATCACATAAGTGACAGATTTCAAAAGTTTTACTCAGGCAGCAACTTTGCATGTCACACAAATAGCTCTGCAAATACAGCTATGTGACTACAATGATATCATCTGTTTATTTTCTTTAGCAAAATCACACTAAAAGCTTGGCCCAGCTAATGAGCATGCCAAAAACAGGTGATTACTCTATTACAGTGGTTCTTAACCCTGTTCCTGGAGGCACCCCAACACTACAAACACACCAGATTCAACTCATCAGCTCCTTAGTGGAGACTCCAAGACCAGAACTGGGTGTGTCAGAAAAGGGAGATATACTAAATGTGCAGTGTTGAAAACCACTGCTCTATTAAAAACGTGATTGTGCCTTTAACTGAAAGGCTGTTCTTCCAATCATATAGCAATTTTTGCAATTTCCGTTTTTCTTCAAGTGGTCTAGTTCTACGGTAGCATGTTGCTATAAGCTAACAACGCAAAACTCTAATAAGCATAAAAATACATAATATACACAAATGTTGGTGAAGTATTACATTTTTAACAATAATTTTTGTATTGAATTGTTTATTTACCAGCGTTGGGGAGGCAACTTTGAAACTGTAGCTTCCCAAGCTATAAACTACTCATAAAAAGTAATTAAACTACAGTCAAGATACTCTTTTTAAAAAGTAGTTAGCTACACTACAAGCTACTAACAAAAAGTTGCTAACTTCATTAAAGCTATTTCAAGAAGAAAATATTTTTAAATATATAACAACTGGATGATGTTTTTTTTTTTAATTCTGCCATCAAAAGTTCTTAATGCAAAATTCAATTATATCACCTGACAGTTATATATTTAATTAGGGTGGCATTAAATAAATAGGGTGACAACATTAAATTCAACTTAAATTTATACTTAAAGGAATATTCTGGGTTCAATACAAGTTAAGCTCAATCGACAGCATTTGTGACATCATATTGATTACCACAAAATTAACTTTGACTCGTCTCTCCTTTTCTTTAAAAAAAGCAAAAATCTTGGTTCCAGTGAAGCACTTACAATGGAAGTGAATGTGGACAATTTTTGAAGGTTAAAATACTCACTATTTCAAAACTATAGCCACAAGACATAAAAGATATGCATGTAAACATGATTATAGTGTCATAAAATCACTTACAAACCTTTTCTGTGTAAAGTTATTGCCAATTTTACAATCTTGTTACCATGATGATGTAATGTCAACAAACCCTAAAACAATTTATACAACTTTACAGCTCAAATAATACACGAGTTTTAAAAGAAGAATTAATGTAAGTGCTTTTACAAAATTATAAGCTTCATGTTTCCGTTTAAACTCTCCAGAAATTGGCCACATTCACTTTCATTGTAAGTGCCTCACTGTAACCTCGATTTTTGCATTTTTTTTTTTTTTTTTTCAAGAAAAGTGGGGAACAAGTCAGAATAAATTGTTGTGGTAATCAACATTATGTTACAAATGCTGTCGATTGAGCTTAACATGTATTGAACCCAGAACATTCCTTTAATATGCACTGATAAGTGTATATGAAAAAAACACTAATAAAGCTTGAAAATACCTTATTTTATATAAATGAATTGAAATATAGTGATAAACAACAGCAATACTTTAAATATTTCACTTTAAAAAAGAAAACAGTGACTTCTGTCACAGTGTTTTTAAGGTTGCATGAGGCTGAAGTGAATAATTTTTGTGAACCAGTTAATTTTCATGAACCATCTGAAAGAACTGACTCGCTAAATGAATCAGAGTTCACGACAATAAATATAAGGAAATAGTTTATTTTACCCAGTTCACTGAAAAAACATATTCACCTAAAAGATTTAGATTTTAAAGCTCTACATGAGAGAGAGAGAGAGAGAGAGAGAGAGAGAGAGAGAGAGAGAGAGAGAGAGAGAGAGGATGGCTTAGGGGAGTTCTTTGTTTACTCCATCAGCTCCATTGCTGCGTTCGCAATACAGTGTGACAAATGTAGTGTTTTATGACGCAACAGCACTGAGCTGAGCTATTGTCAAGTTACTGAAAAATTTAGTTAAGTTAGTAGTGTCGCTACTTTTAGTTAACTACTTCCCCAACACCGATTCTTACAATACATTTTTTTCTCGAATTGTCTTGACTTTTTTCACAAAGTTCATCACAAAGCATTCTTAGATTGCCTTCTTCATGAAGGAAGTGCTTTAGAATTTGGCCAAAAGAAGGTATCTTTTGTAACAGCCTTCATAACATTAGCGTGGCTGTGATGTCTTAAAATGCTGTCTACATAGGCAAAACAAGGTTTTGGAATAGAGGAATAGAAAGAGAGGAATAAAGGAGAGGTTGATGTGAAATAAATATGAAGCAAAGGAAGGAGAAGGTGAAAACAGGAAAGCAAATACACATACAGCAGAGATTCGTCCTGTTTTGAAAAGCATCATCTCTGGGTGACTCACTGGTCTCCAGTGGCTAACTGTGATCTCTTTTATTTAAACTGAAAATTATTGATTATTGATCTCCATCTAGGGCTAATTGATGTTGCAATGTTGACATCTTCTGCCAATGCCCACTTGATGTTTCCTAATGTCTACGTCAGTCCAGAATCTCTCCAAAAGAAGCCAACACTCTTAAATGTCTCCTATTGATTTTTTCCACCATTCTACAAAAGCTAAAGGCAGCTTGTAGACTGTGGAAATGCTGTATTAGGCTTGTTGGTCAGCACTTGAGAAAGGCCTAGCAGAGAACAACTATCTTCCTGCTTTTAGTTGGGAGACAACAAAAACAATCAATCTTGTCCCTGAGAGGAAAAAAGCACACAGCCACTTTGTGCTCTACTGCACTATTCCACTTGATCTTTCAATCTATGCCTCACAGCCAAGAGCGTGTCCCAGTGAAAAGTATGGGTACATTTGTGATTTTCTATGTGTCTTGATATAAGTACATACCTGTATTTATTTAAAACTTATTTACCATTTAGCACCTTCAGGCCACTTAAAATCCTTTTGGCAACATGATTGGTCAAATAAACACCTAGCCCTCTGCATTTACCTCAAAAACATACAAGGACTCCTGCTCCAATCTGAAGAAGAGCTTAAAAGGAATCAGGAAAAGTTGCACAAAATTGCTCCTGATTACTAGGCCTGGGATGTCTTGAAGAGATAGCAATTTAGAGATGACTTATCTTTGTGTAGATAACTGCCTCCTACTGGTTAAGCAGCGAAGCCCCATTAACTATCCGAAACTGCGGGTGCCATCTCTTCATCTGACTTCAATTTAGCAAGTTCAAATACCTCAGCATGCCAATCTTCCAACCTGAATTTTCTTCCTTCTTGCCGTTTCACTCGCAGGCAGAAAGTTTTTATAGATGACGAAAAAGCGTGAAAATGATTACTGGGGAATGATGTGACATTTGAGCTTTGGTCCAATCTCAAATACCAAGTTGCATTCGGTTCCACCACCGTGAATGAACATTCTTTTATGCCTAACACCACTCATACAAAGGTCAGCTACGCCTACAGCTTACGTAAAGGTGGGCTCATCTAAAAGTCGTGTTATAAAAGCAATCTTATTAAAGATGAACTAAATGACCTGCCATTGTTGGAAATATACAAATGATATGTATATGGGTGATGGTGAAATGACACTTGCACTGTCTTTTGAAAATTTGTTTGTATAGGCCATAAAAGAAAGCTGCAGTTTAACATAGGTTAAACAGTACATTACATGGCCAAGGACACCAACCCTTAAAACATTATTCACATTCAACAAGCTCTCCAAATACTCTTAAAAGAGAAGAAAAAAAAAAGCTCAAACCAAAAAGCATTTTCCATCCACCTCAACACAATGTATTCCGAGATACTTATTGGAAAGGAAAGAGGCATCAACAGAGTAAAATATCTACAATATTCTACAGAAAATAAGTTCTTACAGACCCTCAACTCTACAAGGGCATACATACCAATCATTGTACATTCAAATAACCTGAATTTAAGAAGTGCAGTCTTTCATTTTAACATAGTGCCCCTGCAATGTTGTTTAATAAAATGTGGCAAGGTCCTGGGAAATGCAGTCACTTTTACACTCATTATTAGAGCTGAAACACAGACACACTGGTGCAGAAGTACAGCACAGCGAATCGTGAAATTCACATCTACCTTAAAGTAGAAACACTGTCTGGAATCATTGAGCAACTACTCCCTATGGTTTTCTGAACTAATATAAGACCAAGCTATTCACTGCTGCAGTGGTAGGGCAAAGAAAAACATCTCGCATTAGCTTAGCCTGAAGACAAAGATAAGACAATGGAAAGAAACTGGCTAGGGTACATGATTGGCAAGCAGCAGGTAGCTGTGATTGACAGTAGATTTCGAAATGCTTTTATTTTTAGCACCTAAAATACTTCATGCAGTGGGTAGAAAACTGTGCTGTGGAAAAAGTGTGATGAAGAGTGGAAAAAAATGTGAAGGATACACGGTGTCCTTTCTGTAAATAAATTTTACTCCACAACTTTTTCATTAACATGAGAAGAAACCATCCAAGGTTAATTATCCTCAAAAATTGCTCGTCCTTGGCTGCAAAGACAAGACTCGTGCTCGGACACAGACATGCAGAGGAAAGATATAACACGGATCACTTTCTCCTCATTGGAAACCCCAGCAGACCTGAGCATCTCAGTGCAACGCGTTTTGCCCAAAACACGACTGATGCGTATGATGAGCTGTACTGGGCTCAGAGAATTGGATCTTTTAATCTTGCAAAGTGGGAGAGGAAATCACCAGGCAGAACTGATTTAATTTTTGTTCCCTTTTTTCTTCTCTGAGCAAGTCCAGATTTGGAGCAATAAAGTTATAACAGCATTCATTACTTTTCACTGAGTTCTGGGACATTAGTGTCTTCTCGCTCCTTTTCCTCTTGTCTTTTTCCCCCCATTGTCCCAACATCAGAGGGCCAGATGCAGTTCAGGTCGCTTTGATTGAGACAACTTCCACATAGAGACACTGATCCACTTTCCTTTTAATGCTAACCTACCACTGAGAACAGTTATCCATAAACCCCCAGACAGTGCTTAAACTGAATAAAAAAAGAGATCACAATGCAATGAAATCACTGCTTCATGATAACAAAAAAATAGGCCTATTTCTACTCATGGTAACTTTTATTAAGTTTTGTGAACAATTACACAATTCTGTGGAAGGGATTTAAACATTGTAAAAGTGCTCCAGTCACAGGAATCCAGACAAAAAAAGAAATAAAATAAAAAATGTAAAAAAAGAAAGGAAAAGAAAGATGGCAAATTATCAGCAAATAGTTTTAAAAATCTCTCTCTCACACATTTTAGTTAGTACAAATACCAATAAAATTTCACAATTCTTGTTTTGAAAATTCAATACCACAGTAAAAATGGATAATATGCTATTATGCTATTGAGCACACTCCTTTTTTTAAAAGGTTAAATATAAACACTGGCGGCTGGATGCTGCACATACCAAGTTCAAGGCTCTGATTCTGGCATACAAACAGTCACTGGGTCTGCTCCAGCTTAAAAGCATTCCTGCAGATATTTGGTATTCTACTGTGTGTGTGTGTGTGTGTGTATATATATATATATATATATATATATATATATATATATATATATATATATATATATATATATATATATACGCTGGCAGCCAAAAGTTTGGAATAATGTACAGATTGTGCTCTTATGGAAAGAAATTGGTACTTTATTCACCAAAGTGGCATTCAGCTGATCACAATGTATAGTCAGGACATTAATAACTTACATAAATGACAATTTGAAAAAAAAAAAAAAAATCTGAACTTCTTAAACTACTTCAAAGAGTTCTCAGCAAAGAAATCCTCCACATGCAGCAATGACAGCTTTGTAGATCCTTGGCATTCTAGCTGTCAGTTTGTCCAGATACTCAGGTGACATTTCACCCCACATTTCCTGTAGCACTTGCCATAGATGTGGCTGTCTTGTCGGGCACTTCTAACACACCTTACAGTCTAGGTGATCCCACAAAAGCTCAATAGGGTTAAGATCCATAACACTCTTTTCCAATGATCTGTTGTCCAATGTCTGTGTTTCTTTGCCCACTCTAACCTTTTCTTTTTGTTTTTCTGTTTCAAAAGTGGCTTTTTCTTTGCAATTCTTCCAATAAGGCCTACACCCCTGAGTCTTCTCTTTACTGTTGTACATGAAACTGGTGTTGAGCATGTAGAATTCAATGAAGCTGTCAGCTGAGGACATGTGACATATATTTCTCAAACTAGAGACTCTGATGTACTTATCCTCTTGTTTAGTTGTACATCTGGCCTTCCACATCTCTTTCTGTCCTTGTTAGAGCCAGTTGTCCTTTGTCTTTGGAGACTGTAGTGTACACCTTTGTATGAAATCTTCAGTTTTTTGGCAGTTTCAAACATTGTATAGACTTCATTCCTCAGAACAATGATTGACTGATGAGTTTCTAGAGAAAGCGGTTTCTTTTTTGCTATTTTTGACCTAATATTGACCTTAAGACATGCCAGTCTATTGCATACTGTGGCAACTCAAAAACAAACACAAAGATGATGTTAAGCTTCATTTAACGAACCAAATAGCTTTCAACTGTGTTTGATATAATGGCAAGTGATTTTGTACCAAATTAGCAATTAAGCATGATTTACTCAAGGATAAGGTGTTGGAGTGATGGCTGCTGGAAATGGGGCCTGTCGTAGATTTGATCAAAAATTACTTTTTTCAAATAGCGATGGTGCTGTTTTTTACATCAGGAATGTCCTGACTATACTTTGTGATCAGATGAATGCCACTTTGGTGAATTAAAGTATCAATTTCCTTCCGAAAAAGCAAAATCTGTACATTATTCCAAACTTTTGGCCGCCAGTGTGTTTTTACATATATATATATATTATATTGTTGCATGCCTATATATATATATATATATATATATATATATATATATATATATATATATATATATATATATATATATAGGCATGCAACAATACACAAATTTCACGATACAATACGATGCAAAGCCTCATGATGCGATACGATTTTTTTTTTTTTACATAACAGCGCCCACAAATGTTTAGCTCAAACTTATTCAAGGATTCAAGATAAATGTCTTTTAAATCATAAATGACACAACAGTATCTGACATTGGCAATAAAAAGTAGAGCTCTATACTATAATCTATAATAAAGTAATTTAAACAGCACTGCATTTATTTTGTTTAATTTTAAAGAGAAAAACTCATATGAACTCACAATTTACATATTTTCCATGAGAAAAATCAGTTTGTCTACACTGAAGTCATTTATATTTGAATAGCACATTTCACAATATACATAGTTTCAAAGCAGCTCTATAGAAAATCATGCCTTAATGTCTTAAAGCCCCCAGAGAGCAAGGAAAAAGAGACTGTAGCAATGAAAAAACTTCTTTCAATGTTATGTTGTGGTGAAATAAAAGATACAGTACTGTGCAAAAGTTTAAGGTACTTGTGAAAAATGTTGCATAGTGAGGATGTCTTCAAAAACAATGACATGAATAGTTTTCATTTATCACTTAATGTCATACAAAGTCCAGTAAACATAAAAAAGCTAAAATCAATATTCAGTGTGACCACCTTTGCCTTTAAAACAGCACCAATTATCCTAGGTACACCTGAACACAGTTTTGCTTGGTTGTTGGCAGATAAGATGTTCCAAGCTTCTTGGAGAATTCACCATAGTTCTTCTATCTGTTTAGTCTCAATTGCTTCTGTCTCTTTATGTAATCTCAGACTGATACAATGTTCAGTGGGGGGGCCATGACATCTGTTGCAGGGCTCCCTGTTCTTCTATTCTAATCTTTTCTATTTGCAAAAGTAATGTTTGGGAGTCTAACATTTATATTTCCTATTGACACACTAAAGCTGAAGATATAAATAACCATCTTAAGACAAATGCTTTTGTGAAACACCTTATGTGCCTAAGACTTTTGCACAGTACTGTATATATATGTATGTACATAATCCAATATTACTTGGAGCAAAAACTAATCAGCACACGTAAAATGTTTAAATTATTTATAATTGTTTTTTTTTTTTTTTTTGGCATCTTCCCCCAGTTTCACGTTGCATGTAAACTTTACTGCCGTTATTACTGGCTCATAACATGTGTGCAAGTGTACTCATACCTGTTTACATTTCAACATCAAAACCAGAGAATATGTCTTATGTAATCGGGGTTTCTTACGTTGTCAGATTCTTGAATAAGCTTGTTTTTGTTACTAATGAGCATCTTGACACTGAATGCTCTGTGTCATCTGGGAGAGGTGCAACTTTACTGCTGCTATGTTTCTGCATCGCAAATCCACCGATGATGACGGTGTAAATAAAACTAATCTAATCTCTGTCTTGGATAGTATTTTTTTATGTAACTGAAACTTTGCAGTGCAGCACTTTTGGTACTACTGTCTCCTTAAGAAGAATCGCTTATGTTGTATTCTTCCTATTCTTGTAAGTCGCTTTGGATAAAATAAATGTAAATATAAACATATTAAATAAACAATGGCATTTTACCCTGGGTAAACACAGAAAAAGAAAAAAAAAACAGAAAAGAAAACAATTTGGTACATAACGCAGAACTTTTAATTATAAACAAGCCAAAATTACACAAGCACTCTTATTTTGAAATGCCTGAGCTCCCAGGTGCTATCACAAACAGATAAGGGAAACTAAATATGCAAAAATATGCATATAAACACAACACAATGAACATTTTAATATAACAAAATGAGCAGTAATTTATCATTTAACAGTAGATCATCAGCAATTGCATGTTATAAATGTCCAGTAATCCGGTAGTAGTGAACATACAGATGGCTGATTCAAGAAATTATTGGCTGAGAAAGTGACTGATTTAAACTGCTAACTTGAGCTCCTGAGTTTAAAACTGTTTTGTGAATCTTTTTGGCTGATTTATTCAAGAAACCCGGTTCAAAAGAATAATTTTTTCATGAAATTCAAGACATTTGTGTTTGTTGTTGCACGCAGCGAGCTCAACTAAACAGAAAGGGTGAAAAGTGGTGTAAGACATAAAAGCACACACACAAAATATGTAATTCAACTCACAAGATGATATCTGACGAAGCCACATAAACGACTGTAGGGAAATTTGGTAGTATAAATGTACACAATATGGATTAAAGTGCCCGCGTACCTTCACCAGTAATATGTAGGAAATTGTATAATGGAATTAGCCATGTTTAACCACCATTAAAAGAAGGATAAATGACAAATGATCCAATTAGAAATCCAAATAAAGATTCTCCACCATATAAAAAGTAATACAACAGGCTCATTGTATCCAATCACAGTTAATATGTAAGGAATTAGCTTTAGGAATTATGATGAATTCACTCATTGAAAGAATTATGGTATACGTCTAATCACTCGGCCATGCTGAGTTGATATGATGCAGCTGTGAACTCTTTAGAGTAATACTATTCTCATGGCTATTGAAAATAATATCACAAATATCTAAACATTATGGTTCGAGCTCGGAGTGCAGATCTTTTAAAAAATCAAGTGATGAGATTATTTATCAAAAATATACCACAGTTAAATTAACTTTGAATACAAACAAGACTTTATTGCTAAACTAAACACATTGACAAACATGTTGGTGAGCAATGTAACAGAAGGTGAATGAAATTATCTGTACTGAGAAACTGAACTTTATGGAGTCTATAGACAATGCCTTGAGACAATGTTGTAGTACTCGAGATCGGTCTTACTTTTTGAAGGTCTCGGTCTCGTCTCAAAATCGACCACATTTTTAATCTGTCTTGTCTTGGTCTCAGACAAAGAGGACTCGGGTCAATTATTTTAAGACCGGTCATGACCACAACTGCGGGGATATCACTAAATTGCCTGTGCATTGTCTGATTTATTTGTTAACATCATTACTGTGATTGGATGTAAAACTTCCTGCTTCAAATGCAAGCAATAACTTTACTCATTTCTAATTAGAATTTTTTTTTACAGTTAACGGCTGTCACCCCTCCCTGCACCCCCTCACACACAATCCAAGAAAGTGAATGCAGGAGACGAAACTGTGGCTGTCAGCCAAATCTTCTGTAATACCATTTGGCTACCTAAACCAGTGTTTCCCAACTACTGTGCCCACTAGTGTGCCATGAAAGATTGTTAAGTGTGCCATGGAAAATGATCAAATTCCTCAAAATAAATAAATACCATTTTTTTCCCCCAGTATTTTAGTGAAGGCATAGAGATGGTAGAAGAGTTTTAAAGTTGCCAATTCAGTATACATTCCATTACAATGTATTTTAGGCAATCAGTTTAAATATTTTGTCCACAATAACATTATTGTTCTAACAAACTCTAGTCCACTGTCAAACGCAACTCAACATGCCCACAAAATGATGCTTCATCATCACACCTGTAGTAAAAACATTCAGTCAGTGAACTGAATGAATGAATAGAATACAACAGGTGTATTTTTTGTTTTACTCACAGACTAAAAGCTGTTTATTTGTGCACAGCATAGAGTTACAAATGTTATGAACAGATGTGGCTTACTTGTTGCGTTTCTATCATGAAACATAAAAAGAATATGAGAAACTGTTACATACAATTACTAAAACTAAATTCTCCTGTTTTAAACAAGTCCAAAAACACCGCGATATGATGTGTAGATTTTTATTAGTACTGTAATCTTCATGGAGCGCATTTGACATCTGAACCAGTGAATGGAAGCCAGGCGGCTGCTCCCGGGTCCTAGTGCCTGCCAGATACAAACTCTGTCAGTGCGACTTCAAAACTGTTTTGTGAATCTTTTTGGCTGATTCATTCAAGAGGTCCGGTTCAAAAGAATCATTTGTTCATGAATCAGTGCGATTCTATCAACAACGCGATTTTGACCCGGTGTGACTTATAGTCAGGTGCGACTTTATTTCCGGAAAATACAGAAAATAAATAAATAATAAAAAACAATTATTTGCTGTGCAGTTGCAAGAATTAATTAGCAAGAACAAATCTACAAATTGGAAAAGACACTAATTTATTGGTTTTTCATTATCCAATTAGCACTCTTGGCATCTGTGACCTCATTATACAGCGTACCTATGTTACATGTGTTTTTTGCATAGCCGAATTTCAAACATTACGAGTTCACGCTACTAAGACAAACAACATGGACAAGTTCTTGAAAAGGAAAACAGTCGATGATGGTTATGTGGGTTAGTGGTGTGCCATGGGATTTTTTAATCGTAAAAAGTGTGCTGTGGCAGAAAAAAGGTTGGGAAATACTGACCTAAACCACAAAGTGTTCATCTGCAAAAAAGTGTCCAAAAGAAAACACACAGCAGTATGTAAATTCTGCAATGCAATGCTTACCGAGATGGCTGGGACCATGTCAAACTGCTATCGGCACTTAGAAAGGAAGCATAAAGAAAGGTAAGCTAAATGCAAGTGATGCTAGAAAAGCTAACTAGCTAACTTTAGCAATCTGCCTCTTGCTGCATTCCATTCAACTCGGAAAGTTACTATATTGTTTAAGAAAAGACAAGAGAAATGTGAAGACTTAAATATTGAATAACTGTTTGATATATTGTGTACTTGATGGTTTCTAGGGGAAGCGTCATCCAGAAAACCTGATGCAATGCTTGCACAACATTTTTATTGTTTTAGGTGGATGGTAAAACTTGGAAAAGGAGTGTTGAATAAAGATGGTTAAGTTGATTTCAGCTACTTGGAGTTTGTTTGTATTTGTTTGCTCATAGAAAATAAAGGAAAATTCACACACATACAGTTCAACTCTGCAATGCTTTTGATTATTTTATCAAGACATTTCTCATGGTACACTGACACACACACACACACACAAATATATATATATATATATATATATATATATATATATATATATATATATATATAATGGCAATAAAAGAGGTGAATGAAGAGGAATCTTCATTTCTGTGGGTGTTTTTATGGGAATGTGGATCTTTCAGATCAATTTGAGGGGTGCCTATGGTTTGCATGTTCAACATTTTATCGTAAGTGTGTCATGCAGTGTGGGACTCGCACTGGTCTGGTCTTGGTCTTGACTCAGTCTCGCCCTGCCTTGGTCTTGACTTGGTCTCAATCCCCCAAAGTCTTGGTCTTGTCTCGGTCTCGATACAATCTGGTCTTGGTCTTGACTTGGTCTCGGTTTAGGTGGTCTTGACTACAACACTGCCTTGAGAACCATCAATTTCCATTTAGAATAAATACCTCGATTTGCAATCAGGTTACTCAAATTATATTAAAGAGACACCAGCACTTTCAGCGAAAGTTGGGGATGTACTTGTGTTTCCTTGCATTGCTTTGGTTCTTTGGCTCTTTGTAGAAAGTTTGTTCCATCGATGTTTTGGACCTCTGTTTAGATCGTGGATTGGAATGAGGTAGGGCTTTGAAGCGAGGCCTCCCGCAAGGGAGACTCGCGACTCCCCGTCATGTTGGTGAGTCGTAGCTCAGAGAAGAGAAAGGCTTCCTCTGAACTTTTCATTCTAAGCTTTCCTGGACTCTACATTGTGCGGAACCTGGCAGAGTGGTGCCGACGCGAAGCCAGCTGATGAAGGGCTAAGAGCCACTAGGGAAAAGAGAAGAAGCGAGGATGCAAGAGCATGCAGAAGAGAGAAAACGAAGAAGAAGAGAGCATTCATCCTAGGCAGGGAGGCTTTGCACAGTTGAGGTTGGCCGCACCCCAAAGGTGTCTTGAGCCAATCAGAAGTGTCTTTTCAGATATCATGTGATCATCTCCCTGTCCCTCCTTCTGAAGGTGATTAATGAGTCTTTGTCTCTGAAGATTACCGTTTCCCGCTCAAAATAGGGCAGTGTTTAATCATGACCTTTTATATCTTGGATACAACTGAATATATAAAAAAATAATTAACATAAACATTCCTGAAATGCCGAAAGAAACTCAACGATAGTAAACATGGTGTGCTCTATCATGAATGGTTACCATTCTTGTAATATGACATGAATAAAACAAGATTAAAGATTATAATCCTCAATTTGTCAGTTATAAGTGATTACAAATCACTACACATATTTTAAAGGTTACATCAGGCTACAATCATTTGTGTAAGATAAAATTTTACTATCAAAAATAGACTGTGCATTGTGCAGTATAGAATGATACAGTGAAGTCTTTTGATAATGTTATAGCTCATAATACATGTATAGGCACTGTTAAAACCCAAGAAAAGTTAGTTTTGTGATTGTGTCAAATTGGTTATATCAAAGGACAATAGGGGTTCCCTATCTGTCACTCACTCGACACTGGGTCGATGTAGTGACACTAGGGTTCACTCTTGGGAGCCTCAATCACCTCTGATTTTGAAAAAAGGCCAATGGGAATTGGCGAGAGGAATTTGAATGCCACTCCCCTGGACATACGGGTATAAAAGGAGCTGGCTCGCAACCACTCATTCAGATTTTCTCATCGGAGCCGAGCGGTTGCATTCAGTGCACTGAATTCAATCCCTCCAATACTCACATAAAATTGCTGGATCTATGGCGCATTTCAGCGGCTTCTCCCCCTCTACACTCGTTGAGTGCAGAGATCGCCCTTGGGCGCTTTGGCAGAACAAAAAGTGTATATTTTCTATCTAAAAGAGTGGCACTCACGGAACGTCTTTTTAAAGATTCCTTTCCGTTTGTGTATTATCCCTGGTTGCGGTCGTTATCGCTCCGCTTCTGACGGCCATGATCGCTGTCTTACGTGTCTGGGCGCTGCCCACGCGGAGACATCGTTCGTGGATGTGTCATGTCCTTATTGCGAGAACATGACTATGGCAATGTTGCGGTCGCGGCTTTCCTTCGTAAGAGGGCACCCCAGTGGCTCCCCGCCTCAGTCCTTCTACCTATGGGTATGAGGCCGCATCGGTTAGCACTGGGGCCGATTTGGGGACTTCAATGGGAGCACCTCCGCCGGGTAACCCCCCACGGACCTCCCATTCCTCAGCACGCTCGCTTGCCCTGATCAGGCTCTTGGATGAGACCGCCGGCTCGTCTCAGGGTGAGTTCAACCTCTTATTCGGAGCCCAGGAAGACGATGAGCTCTCGATTGCAGCATCAGAGAATGGGTTCGTCCAGTCTGATGTGGTGGCTTCGGTAGGGATTCCTTCTTCGTGCATGGTCGTCCAGTCTCAGGCCGACACGGAGTTGACGGACATGCTTTCCCGGGCGGCCGCGAGTGTCGGGCTAGAGTGGAACCCTCCACTCTCCCCTGAACCCTTGTGGCTCGATGATTTGTTTCTGGGCCCAGAGCGCCGCTCACGGCCGTGCCCCGCCCCTGTCCCTTTCTTCCCAGAGGTGCATGAGGAGCTAACGAGATCGTGGGGGCACCTTTTACTACCAGATCCCACTGTTTCAGCTCCCCCGCTCTCACTACCCTTGATGGTGGGTCAGCCAGGGGGGTATTCGGTGATCCCCCAGGTGGATAAGGTGCCTGTGCCTACAGAGCACCACCACCTGGCGCGGGCACCCGAAGCTCCTGTCCAGGGCCTGTAGGTTTACGTCGTCTCTGACGACTAAGGCCTATGGTGCAGCTGGACAAGCCGCCTCCGCCCTGCACGCCATGGCTCTTCTGCAGGTACACCAAGCTAAGGTGCTAAAAGAGCTGCACGAGGGTAGTTCTGACCCGGAACTGATGCAGGAACTGCTTTCGAGGGCCGGACGTACCAGTACAAGGTCCTCCCCTTCGGTCTGTCCTTGTCCCCTCAGCCTGTCCTTGTCCCCCCATGTCCTTGTCGCAGAGGCAGCCCTTGCCCCGCTAAGGGAAGTGGGCATCCGCATCCTCAACTATCTCGACGACTGGCTTATCCTAGCTCACTCTCGGGATGTGTTGTGTGTGCACAGGGACCTGGTGCTCATGCATCTCAGCCGGCTGGGGCTTCAGGTCAACTGGGAAAAGAGCAAGCTTTCCCCGGTACAGACATCTCTGTTCTCGGTTTGGAGTTGAACTCAGTCTCGATGACGGCGCACCTCACGAACAAGCATGCTCAATCGGTGCTGAACTGTCTGAAGGCGTTAAGATGGAGGACAGCGGTTCCACTGAAACATTTTCAGAGGCTCCTGGGGCATGTGGCATCCTCAGCAGTGGCCACACCGCTCGGGTTGATGCATATGAAACCGCTTCAACACTGGCTTCAGACTTGAGACAGACATGGTTCTCGGACCTCATGCTCCTCACAACTGCGGTGGTAGACACGATCACTCAGGCTAGGGCTCCCTCTACGAGGTGCCTGTATGCCTTGAAGTGGCATCTGTTCGCTAAGTGGTGATCTTCCCGATGCGAAGACCCCCAGAGTTGCGCAGTCGGATCGGTGCTTTCCTTCCTGCAGGAGAGGCTGGAGGGGCGGCTGTCCCCCTCCACCTTGAAGGTGTATGTAGCTGCCATTTCGGCACATCATGCTGCAATAGATGATAAGTGTTTGGGGAAGCACGACTTGATCATCAGGTTCCTGAGAGGCGCTAGGAGGTTTAATCCCTCTAGACCGTGCCTCATCCCCTCGTGGGACCTCTCTGTAGTCCTTCAGGGTCTACAGGGAGCTCCCTTCGAGCCCCTAGAGTTAGTTGAGCTTAAGGCACTCTCTTTGAAGACTGCCCTCCTGACTGCGCTCACTTCCATCAAGAGGGAGGGTAGGCTATGTGCCCAAGGTTCCCACGACCCCGTTTAGGGTTCAGGTGGCGAACCTGCAAGCACTGCCCTGGGAAGAGGCAGACCCAGCCTTGGCATTGCTGTGTCCGGTGTGTGATTTACGCATCTATTTGGATCACACACAGAGCTTTAGGATTCCGAGCAGCTCTTTGTCTGCTTTGGTGGACAGAGGAAAGGGAGCGCTGTCTCCAAACAGAGGATTGCCCATTGGGTCATTGATGCCATCCTTAAGGCATATCACACTCAGGACATGCCGCTCCCTGTGGGGTTATGAGCCCACTCTACTAGGAGTATGCTGGCCTCCTGGGCCCTGACCAATGGCGCCTCTTTGGCAGACATCTGCAGAGCAGCAGGCTGGGCAACTCCCAACACCTTTGCGAGGTTCTACAATCTCCGGGTTGAGCCGGTCTCATCCCGTGTATTGTCAGGTACGAGCAGGTATAGCGCCTTTCCGCTCCCCTGAGGTGAAGACATGCGCTTTTGACTCCCAGTCCTGTTCACAAGTTGTGATCCCTGGATGATTTTCCTCCTTAGCCCTGTGGCAGATGAGTTTGCAGAGAAACTCGCTGCCAGCCCAGTACATGTGCTAACTAAGCCCTGTACTGGGGTAGGTGCTCCACATGTGCTGGTTCCCCATAGGTGACCCCATGTGATATATCTTCCACTAAATCGTTTCCCTGTCGGTAAACTGCATCTTCCTTGGGCAGAGGTTCCTCTGCCCCCGGTCACCGTGTATATAGAGCTCCTCCCCCTTTGGGTAGGACCTACCATGGGACTTTTCCACATGACATACTTCCGACAAAACTCGGTAAGACCATGTGACGTATTTCCACTAAAAATACCCCCCTGTGGTGTCTTCCCCTTGGGAGTGACACCTCCCCCCCCCCCCGGAACAAAATTCCACTCTTTTTGGGGATAAAAAAGAGGAAAAGAGACTAGCCTGTCCCTATTTGTTGGGCAAGTCGACTTGTTCCCAAAGGACCATTCGACGCTCATAAAAGCGTTGGGGGAGGTTACATGACGGCCTGTTGCGCTGGCTACGAGGCACACAATGGTCTGCCTGTCTCGCACCACCAGTCCACGTAACACAGTTCAGCTTATTGTGTCATTTCATATAGGGACCCCTAGTGTCACTACATCGACACAACGTCGAGTGAGTGACAGACAGGGAACATCCTGATTACTTTCGTAACCTCCGTTCCCTGATGGAGGGAACGAGACGTTGTGTCGTCAGAGGTGTTTGGGGCTCCCAAAAGTGACCCCTAGTGTCACTACAGTGACACAATGTCTCGTTCCCTTCATCAGGGAATGGAGGTTACAAAAGTAACCAGGACATTTTTGTAGACTGTTGGGCGTCATCAAGCAAAGTCTTTCATTTACAACATTGAGGAATTTTGGGGAAAAGGTTGGGTTTTCCTGGACAACCTCCCTTGTTTTGTGACAGTTTCATTAGTCAGATGCAGATCAGCTCAGACTCGGTTGCGACAGTCTGAATTTTTTTAGCTTCTTAATGCTTCGAGGAGTTTCTGGTGTCATAGGTCATCTTGGTGTAATTCTGTTATAATTCTTCTTAATTTCCTAAGCTACTCCGATCCTACAGCGACTACATTTTAAAGTATTGTCGCAATCATTTATTTTCTGTCACATTTGCGACCATTTAAGTCGCAGTCTTGAGCCCTGAGTCATATTGGTAGCTGAAAACATGATTATAATTAGCCAAAATCAGCCAAAGTAATTAATAAACAAACATGTAAATTGTGGTCGATGTGTAAAATTGTATGAACAACTGGCATTCAGTTTTTTGCAGATATAACATTTAATTTAATACCCAAAAATTATCAATAATGAACAATTAAGTCCAATTAAAATGGATTATTTTACCCAAAATGTGTGTGCTTTGTATTCTTGATGCTTAGAAAATTGCATTTGTATCTTAGCAAAATGCTAATGTCAAAATCTATTGAAATTAATTAGTCAAGTCTCCTACATGTATTACTAGATGAGCGCTGTTCATGTCCCATGCGGAGTTGTTTCAAATCAGTCACTGATGTCAGTTAGGATGCTCATAGATGCTGTCATAAAAAGCTGCTTATGTTGACAGTAGAAAGCAAGGCAACTCACTAGATTTTAAAAAAGAGATTTTATGTCTAAAATGATTTGACAAACAAATGCTATGATTGGTCTGTTATTTTATAAGGTACTATCTGCTAAAATATGAAGGTTTAAGGTTTATTTATTTTTATTTTTTTAGCTCTAAATAAGCAAGGATTTCAAAGACAGAGAGAACCATAATCTCTGACTATTTTCTCCCCAAAAACGAATTAACATTTGTCAGTCTCAGTTGAAAATTTTGTAGTACTGCCACAACTTGGCCCTGGCAGTCAATCCTATTAAAACCAAAATTATGATTTTTCAAAAGAAAGCCAGACTTCAAGATAACAAATATATGTTCACACTAGGCAACACCACCCTAGAACACACACTAAATTACGACTATCTTGGACTAAATATGAGTGCATCAGGTGGCTTTGGTCTGGCTGTTATCACTCTGAAGGAGAATGCAAGGAGAGCATTCTATGCCATTGAAAGAAAATGTCATAACATAGAAATCCCAATCAAAACCTGGAACAAAACATTTGAAAGTGTCACTTTACCTGTCGCCCTGTATGGAAGTAAGATCTGGGGACCCCTCTGTAGTCACGACTTCACTAAATGGGATAAACACCCTGTTGAGACTCTCCATACAGAATTCTGTAAGAACGTTTTAAGAGTCCAAAAGAAAATGCCAAATAATGCATGCCGAGCCAAACTAGGCAGATACCCATTAATTTTACACATTCTAAAGAGATCTATTAAATTTTGGAAATACTTTAAATCAAGCCCCCATCAAACGCTCCACATGAAGCAGATTAGACCAAGAGCTGAACCCCAAAAGCAGTCCTCTCAGCCAGCTGGTCCTCAAACTCACCAGCTCAAACCAGTTACAGACCAGTACTCCTGAAATAAAACATATCAAATTCAGCCAAATCATAAAGCACAATAAAAATACCTATTTGGAACATTGGGAGAATGAAACTACATCACAACACAAATTAGAATGCTATAGAAGCCTATAAATATAATATGAATTGCCAATTTATCTGTCCACCGTCGGAGATGTAAAACAGAGGCACATCCTGACCAAATCCAGGCTGAGTGATCATAACCTCGCCATAGAAAGATGGAGACTTAAAAATGTCTTGGCTCCCCAGAGAAAACAGGACGTGTTCACTCTCACAACTTTCTCCTCCACTGTGGAAAATATAAATTAATTAGAAAAATGCTCCTCACAAAATGCAGTTAATCTATACCTGAAATATGTGAACTGCCTGAAATTGAACAAATTTAAATCATATTTGGAAAGAACGTATGGCCCCTACAGCTGCTAAATATGTCACATAACCTGAGAGAAAGAATTCTGAGCCACTAAACCAAACTTTTTTATTTAAATTATACATTAGTTCATATATTATTTCAATTATATATACTGTATATTACTGTGTATCAGTTGCATGTGATTTAAAATATTTACATACAATGCATTTGTTTATTTGTTTGTTCATTACTGTGTTCTAAATTCCACAGTTTAAATCTGTTGATTAATGTTTCTGCTCTGTTTGATTTGATTATAACTTGTGTTATGGCAACATTGTAGCATACAGTCATACCAATAAAGCAATTGAAACTGAAATTGAATTGAAAAATTGAATTGATAAAGACAAGGGGGAAAGAAGGATGGTGATAATCTAACAAGCAGAGAACACACACTGTAAACAGGAGATCAGCCATCTTCCATTGTATCTGGGCAATCCAAAACGTGATAATTACAAGAATCAACAGTGGGTATTACCAGAGATAATACATCTAATACATGTGCCCATACACACACATCTTCTGTGTATCTGACATGGAAGAAGGCTATATGAGAAGGCTGACCATCTTTTCTACTAAAAAGAAATTCCAACTGGCTCAATTTTACAGGTGTAACAAACTTACACAGATAGAGAGAGGGGGGAAAAGAGTATACCCAGTATACCCAATATACCCTATATGCATATAGGGTGTATATTTATACTGTATATATAATTTATTTGATTGGAGACATTGATTTGTTTGCCGTTTTAAGCGCTTGTCTGCAACACTGAACTCATATAAACATCTGATTCTTCTCCAGAGAAAAGAGGTTTCATCTGTCAATTCATCCAAGCAAATTGGATTGCTGAATCACTGTCACTGAGGCAGACTGATGTTCTCTATATCTCTCAGAGAAGACAAACTCATATGTATCTTCTCTATTTTCACCTAAATACACCCCTCTTTGCTTTATAGGGAAAAAGCTTCTGTTAAAACATCTGCCAAGTACAGACTGTAACATAAGGCAGGGTTATGCTCTGTCATGCATCTGTCATGACAGTTTCATAATCCATTATGATTCTCCTAAGTTCTGCTTCAGAGTGAGGCTGAATGGAAAGCTGACATACTGCTCACTGGCATGTTTAACTTTTTCATGAGTAGGATCTAAATTCCCCTGCAGTGCCCCCCGAAGTGAGTCATTTTTGCACGTGACACTGCACAGGTGGGCAGAGGTGTAGACACTTTTTATTATTATTATTATTATTATTATTATTATTGATTTCTTGTCATTAAAAAAATAAAAATAAAATACTGTACAGGTGCATCTCAATAAATTAGAATGTCGTGGAAAAGTTCATTTATTTCAGTAATTCAATTCAAATTGTGAAACTTGTGTATTAAATAAATTCAATGCGCACAGACTGAAGTAGTTTAAGTCTCTGGTTCTTTTAATTGTGATGATTTTGGCTCACATTTAACAAAAATCCACCAATTCACTATCTCAAAAAATTAGAATATGGTGACATGCCAATCAGTTAATCAACTCAAAACACCTGCAAAGGTTTCCTGAGCCTTCAAAATGGTCTCTCAGTTTGGTTCACTAGGCTACACAATCATGGGGAAGACTGCTGATCTGACAGCTGTCCAGAAGACAATCATTGACACCCTTCACAAGGAGGGTAAGCCACAAACATTCACTGCCAAAGAAGCTGGCTGTTCACAGAGTGCTGTATCCAAGCATGTTAACAGAAAGTTTAGTGGAAGGAAAAAGTGTTGAAGAAAAAGATGCACAACCAACCGAGAGAACCGCAGCCTTATGAGGATTGTCAAGCATCAAGAGGCATCAAGAGCCACCACACACAGACATGTCAAGGAATTTGGCTACAGTTGTCGTATTCCTCTTGTTAAGCCACTCCTGAACCACAGACAACGTCAGAGGCGTCTTACCTGGGCTAAGGAGAAGAAGAACTGGACTGTTGCCCAGTGGTCCAAAGTCCTCTTTTCAGATGAGAGCAAGTTTTGTATTTCATTTGGAAACCAAGGTCCTAGAGTCTGGAGGAAGGGTGGAGAAGCTCATAGCCCAAGTTGCTTGAAGTCCAGTGTTAAGTTTCCACAGTCTGTGATGATTTGGGGTGCAATGTCATCTGCTGGTGTTAATCCATTGTGTTTTTTGAAAACCAAAGTCACTGCACCCGTTTACCAAGAAATTTTGGAGCACTTCATGCTTCCTTCTGCTGACCAGCTTTTTAAAGATGCTGATTTCATTTTCCAGCAGGATTTGGCACCTGCCCACACTGCCAAAAGCACCAAAAGTTGGTTAAATGACCATGGTGTTGGTGTGCTTGACTGGCCAGCAAACTCACCAGACCTGAACCCCATAGAGAATCTATGGGGTATTGTCAAGAGGAAAATGAGAAACAAGAGACCAAAAAATGCAGATGAGCTGAAGGCCACTGTCAAAGAAACCTGGGCTTCCATACCACCTCGTCAGTGCCACAAACTGATCACCTCCATGCCATGCCAAATTGAGGCAGTAATTAAAGCAAAAGGAGCCCCTACCAAGTATTGAGTACATATACAGTAAATTAACATACTTTCCAGAAGGCCAACAATTCAATAAAAATGGTTTTTTTTATTGGTCTTATGATGTATTCTAATTTTTTGAGATAGTGAATTGGTGGGTTTTTGTTAAATGTGAGCCAAAATCATCACAATTAAAAGAACCAAAGACTTAAACTACTTCAGTCTGTGTGCATTGAATTTATTTAATACACGAGTTTCACAATTTGAGTTGAATTATTGAAATAAATGAACTTTTCCACAACATTCTAATTTATTGAGATGCACCTGTATATGCTGTGAACTGTTACTGTGGTACTTTGGTGACAATTAGGCTGTTTGTTACGTAAAATAAACATATTATGTTCTTGAAAAGACTCTTTGAGTCGCTGTTTGTGTGAACAAATGGCAGCACACATCGGAGGAAGATCGCATTTTATGTATTGACTGTGCGTATAAGAGCTGTAAACTTTTTATTGTGGTACTTTGGTGATGAGTTGGATGTATGTATATAAAATAAACTTATTCTGTGGTTTAAAAATAAACGTATTCTGTGTCGGTGTGAAAGCCGAATTGAATCTGACAGCTTGTAACGTAACTAGCTGTTGCAGAAACACATACAGTATGTGTCCCCACATAGTGTTATTAACACATAGGGCCAAGTTATTAACCAATGTATGAAAGGGTTAATTCAGTAGTGTCTGGTATTCATTTATTGTTACAGTTATTTAGCTTTTGTATCCAATTTTGTGTAAAAATGTCTTAACTTTAGGCAGTTTGATCAAAAAAGTATTTAAAAACCAATTCTGGTTGTATACTGCTCATTTTGGCAAAAGTTGTATGTCATCTGTGTTGTTATTCCATGCAAACAGAAATAATACATATTGCATGCTACTTTTATTTTAAATAGTATGCAGTATGCCATTTCGCATACCTTGCGGAGTACTCATGTTGCAGGTTACTCTTTGAATAATATTATGTAATATGCCATTTCACATACTGTGCCCATTATACATGCTGCATGGTATTCTGAATAATATTATGTGTTGTCATTTCACATACAGTGCACAATACACATTGCCCACTACTGTTTCAATAATATTATGTAGTATGCCATTTCACATACTGTGCACAATATACATACACATTAGATGCTACTTTCTTTAATATAAGCAAGTAGAATGCCATTCTGAATCCACCTTGAGTCTTAATTTGTGTGCAGGAAGTTACTGTGGAGCTCTTGATGGTTGGAATTAATAGCAAGGCGTGTGTGTTGCACAAAATCACAGCTTGTCAGAAAGAACCAAACAGGTTGTTGTAGTCAGTTTTGTCTGTAAATTATTGGCAGGCACTTGTAGGCCCATTGTGTCCAAACTTGTCTGTCAGCAGCAGTGCAATTCTGTAATGAAGTGCTTGGATTTACAGAGCATTTAATCTGCTGCTTCGCACTAGTGATGCAATGCACTCTGGGAATTGTAGTCAGCGACAGGATTGATGGCTGCCATATGTGATCCATTTATCACTGGGTTTGTTTGAATTCCCTATAGAATGACACAGGAGCAACAGGGGAAATGGACACAAATGCATAAATGCACAAAACAATATACTTGCATTAAAGCAGAGAGTTTGTGTAGACAGACAGACAGACAACGGACGGACAGATGGACAGATAGATAGATAAATAACAGACGGACGGACAGATAGATAGATAGAACTGCACAGACAAACAGACCACTCGACAGACAGACAGACAGACAGACAGATAGTAAAACCTGGCCCGGTATTCACAAAGATTTTTATCTTACCACTAGGAGTTCTCCAAAGAGTTACTGGCTAAGAGTTTTTGCTTAAAAGCTTTTCACAAAACTGCTAAGAGCAAGTTTTACTAAGCAAATCTTAATGTAAGAGTAAGGCGGAGTTGACCTTGTTGCTATTGATGACGTCACACTTTATGAGCGCGCTCTTTTAAATCGACCACAGTGATAGACAGGGAAGCTTAATTTGTCAGCAAATTCTTCATAGACAGACAGCGGGATATATATTTCAAATAGATAGATAGATAGATAGATAGATAGATAGATAGATAGATAGATAGATAGATTACAGACAGATACACAGACAGACATATGGCAGACTGATGGATGGACAGACACACGGACAAATGGATTGATGGACTGACAGAAGGACAGACAGACAGCTACACAGATAGATAGATAAAGTTTGCAACAAACTTGATGCTGCTAATCAGTGGTTTTATGTCTTAATAATGTGAGTGTGTGTGTGTGTGTGTGTGTTTTGGGAGGTTGTTGGTGTTTAAAATGGACACAAATGCATAAATGCACAAAACAATACACTTGCATTAAAGCAGAGAGTTTGTGTAGACTGACAGACAGACAGACAGACAGACAATGGACGGATGGACGGACAAATAGATAGATACATAGATAGATAAATAACAGATGGACGGATGGACAGATGGACAGATAGACAGATAGAATTGCAGACAGACAGACTACTCGACAGACAGACAGACAGACAAACAGATAGACAGACAGACAGATGGCAGACTGACGGATGGACAGACACACGGACAATGGATGGACGGATGGACAGAAGGACAGACAGACAGCCACATAGATAGATAGATAAAGTTTGCAACAAACTTGATGCTGTTCACCAGTGGTCTTATGTCTTAATAATGTGAATGTGTGTGTTTTGGGGGGTTGTGGGGGTTCTGTAATGATTTGCCCACACACTGAGAAGAATTGCCTTGTTACAGTCAACTGACCACTAAGTAGACTCTCTTTCTCTCGCATACATACACACACACACACACAAACTTGTTTTTATATTATTGTGGGGACTCTCCATAGACTTCCATGCATTTTATGGATTTTATACAGATAACGATAATTTCTATCCCCTAACCCTAACCCTACCCTTAAACCGAACCCTCACAGAAACCTTTTTGCATTTTTACATTTTCAAAAAAACATAGTTTAGTATGTTTAATAAGCCATTTCCCTCGTGGGGACCACTGGCTGGGCCCCACAAGTTAGGTGATCTCAGGTTTTACTATCATAGTGGGGACATTTGGTCTCCACAGTGTAGTATAAACATGTACATGCACACACACACACACACACACACCACACACACACACACATCTCAAATCACAAAAATCAATTGTTCTGCTGTTATATATAAGAGAAATGGTCACAGGCATGTACCCGTTTTTGCCCTCTTTGCCTCTTTTCCTCTCTTCTGTCTTTCTCTCACATGCACATCCAGAGCAAAAGGCTGTGAACAACACCCAAACCATTCTCTAAAGCTGGTGCATACAAAACCTCTTCGATAAGGGAGGGTGTCTTCTTTCAAAACAGCTTTTAGCACTCATTTCTTGGAAGTGCCCCTCTTGCTCTCCCTCCCTCTCTCTCGCTCATTCATTCACCGCCATGGTTTTCGTGTATCAAGAGCTCCCCCTACTGGTCAACAATGGCGCCTGTAGCTCATCGCTCTCTCGTTAACTGAAATCAAATGACTTATGAATTTTGCTTAAATTATTTATTGACTAATTTCCATGATGTTTACCCGGAGTTTATTAGGGGATGCTAAACTAAGCTGCCCTAACACGGCCTTGTCAAAATTCATAACTTCCTGTTTAATGTCCCTCTCACCCTATCATTACGGAGAAGAGTCTACTCATCCAAATGATTGCTTAATAGACTAACACAAATAAATATTTACCTATTAAGTGCAATTGCTTGCATGAGACTGCTTAAAGGGATATTTCACCTAAAAATGAAAATTCTGTCATCATTTGTTCACTGTCATGGTGTTCCAAACCTATAAGACTTTCTTTCTTCCCATAAGCCACATAAGACGTTAAAGAAGATTAACATTTTGTCTAATACCTCCTTTTGTGTTCCACAAAAGACAGAAAGTCATGCAGGTTTGAAGCAACATGAGGGTGAGTAAATGATGGACTGTCCCTTTAATATGATATACTGACTTCAAGATGGTGTTACTGGCTTCTAGAATGACGATCTTAAAGGTAGGTCCGTGTATTTTGGGACTCCAAAGAAATCTCTAGTGGTTCTTGACTCTATGGCTCCAGAATTTGACTGCGAATGTGCAAGCGTGCAAGTGCGAGACAGATATGAAAGCGACTCTGATAACACATTATTCATGTTTCTGAATAGCTGTTTTATGCCAGTGAGAGAGAAAGTCTCTAGACTGTTAATCCTATTTGGTGTGTGCAGTGAAAATGGCTGTCAATAGTTTAAGCTGATAAGAGAGAGGAGCAAAGGGTTTAACCACAGAAGTCCAAACACACTCTGGTCTCCACAGAGTAGGGATAGAGTACTTTCATTCACCCCCTTTTTTCCTTTCCTTCTCTCTCTTCCCCTCTCTCACTTACTGTTTCATTCCTCCACCTCTCCGAATCATTCCAGCATTGCAAAGAAGCTCAGGGCGAACAGAAAATCTCGCTTTTGTAAGTCATTTTATTCACTTCTCCCTTAACACTTATACACTCACACGCACAGAAAGAGAAAATGGGAGACGGGGGTTTAAGACGAATGCATTGCTTTTGATAAGGTCAGACTGCATGCTGAACAGTTCTTAAAAACAGAAATAGTGCATATATACTTTATCTCAAGAGCTAATCCCCAAGGTTAAATAGATCTGGGTCAGGGGAAAGCCCTAGACTCATACTCATACAGTGTCTACCGTGCTAATGTTAAATAAAGAACTAGAAAAGATTATAAATTCAAATGATTTTCAATTCCTGAAGGAAACACCTGTGCTTGCAAGGTAGAAAAAGAAAAGTTTTAAAGTGGCAACACTTTACAATAGGGTTCTAAACAGTATGTTGACATTAATTCATTAGATGCCATGAAATAACAATGAGAAATGTTTACAGCATATGTTAATCTTGGTTAATGATAATTTATAAATACAAAACTGCACATTGCGAGTTGACATTAGTTCATAATGCATTAAACAATGATAATATATGCAACATTATTTTATAATAATTGGACACTTTATTTTACAGTCTGCTTTAATTTTTATTTACACAGGTAAGTAGCAAGTAATGTGCAGTAATGCATGTGTAATGTTTTGTGCAGCTACATGTTAGTACACATTGTTGGAGTTATTACTCTAGTAATTAATTTTATTAAAGGAATATTCCAAGTTCAATACAAGCTAAATCGACAGCATTTGTAACAATGTTGATTACCACAAATTTCATTTTGACTTGCCCCTCCTTTTCTTTAAAAAAAAGCAAAAATCTGGGTTACAGTGAATCACTTACAATGGAAATGAATGGGGACACATTTTTGAACGTTAAAATACTCACTATTTCAAAAGTAAAGCCACAAGACATAAATAATTTGCGTTTTAACATGATTTTAGTGTGATAAAATCACTTACTAGCCTTTTCAATGTAAAATTATAGCCAATTTTACAACTTTGTTGCCATGACAATGTAGTCAACAAACCCTAAACCCTTAAAATAACTGTACAAATTACAGTTTAAACAACTTTACAGCTAAAATAATAGATAATTGTAACAGAAGAATTAATGTAAGTGCTTTTATAAAATTATAAGCTTTACATTTCTGCCTTTAAACATACCAAAATTGGCCACATTAATTTCCATTGTAAGTGCCTCATTGTAACCTTATTTATTAAAAAAAAAAAAAAAAAAGGAGAGATGAGTCGAAATTAATTTTTGTGGTAATCAACATTAGGCCACAAATGCTGTCGACTGAGCTTAACTTATAATATATGAATATATATGAATATTCCTTTAATATATATTTGTGTAACACCGACATTGAAAAATGTATATTGTGTTGACTAATGTTAATGTATACACCGTACTATAAAGAGTTACCACTAAAGTTTTACAGTATGTCATGACACACAGCACACTACTTATTTTCTATTGGCTATGCACATGAAACAAGACATAGACCAATTATAATTCAGTATGCAAAAAAAGAAGGCTGGTATGCAAATGATGCCATAGCTGACGGCACGATTTTGACTGTCGAATGTTCTATTAATGTCAGTTAATGGGAGATTTTGAAACTTTAATCTTCAATTACTTACAAAGTTAGTTAAAGTCCAAAACAATAGTAAACCTAAGGCAGAAAAAGCAAACCACTAACCAGAATGTTTGAGTGATCTCAATACAGTGCTGTCTTGCAGGCATTATATCTACACTGCATTAAAACATGCTTTGACTGTGATAACACGATTTTCAGACAAGACAAAGCAAGACCTTCAAAATCAGATTGACAATGTAGCATTAACATGTCCAGTAGTGCTTGATTCAACTTGCATAACATTCATTAATATATTATTGCTTTTCCCACATGTGAAATTCTGGGTTATTGCATGATAGTAATGTTACTTTGCTCTGCTGTCAGGATAGATGATATCTGTTAAGGCATGGTTTAATCCTCTGGATCTTCTGTGAAGTACGGAACACAATTGTGCAGTGGGTTGAGTTGGAAAGCATTGATCTTGTATCTAACCCCTGCTGGAGGACATGGGTAGAATTTCCATTTGAGAAAATAGCAAGACCAGGACATTGAGATATAATGGTACTTTATACATTTAGGGACTTTGAGAGGTTGAAATACTGCCTGAGTATTTTCCAATTCACTTAGAAAAGGTTATGTTGTGAGGAGGATTTCTCATTCAGATACAAATATCATTCAGTTTACGTTTAGCTTAATGGGCCACTCATAAACTATACATCAGTGTTGTTGAAGCTTCTTTGAAACTGCAGCTTTCCATGCTTTAAGCTACTCATAATTTTAAATGATCATAACAAAACATAGCTATCTACACTCAATAAAACAAATCTGATTTCCAAATGCTACTTGAGAGTATGTTTGATTCTTCAGCCTCTTTTTGTTCATATGACATTAAAACCAGTGATGTAGTGCTTTGTCATGTTAAGTCGGTCGCACGCTGGGTGAGAAGTGCCAAGCCTGGTCACGTCACTGATAGTTCAAAGCACAGTTATCCCACAAGCATTGTTTCATAAGAGTGGCAGTTTAAAACAGTGAATCTAATCATTGTACAGACAAGTTACATATGAAGGCTTTTGCGGTTCTTAAGAATGAACGAAGTGACGTTGATGTGTTTGCAAAGAAAAGATGTATCTGCGCAAACTGACAGATTAGAAAGGGCAACGTTTATTATGCAATTTCTCTAAATGTAGCCTTGAATAGGCTTCATGTAAGCTGTTGTAACAGTATAAGGATGGGCAAGGAGGAGGCGGGAACCGGCTGAACAGTCAACATAATGGTTTAATGATAGAAATGAACTTAAAACAACATAAAACATAAACGAACACAGACACACATGCAGCGTGGCTGCATGCGTCTCTCTCTTTCTCGAACTGGCGCCTCCGGCTCCCCTTTATCTCGCTCTCCCGCTGATCAGCTGATTCAGCACCAGCCATGCACCCTCACGGCCCGGCCACATCCTCATCACACTCCTCCCCTGCCCAATTCAGGCCGGGGCATCCCTACGTTTAGTTAATCCCTACCACTATATCAATTCATTAAACTTTTAAATTAATACATAAGGCAAAATTGGCAATAGAAAACAACTTAAACTTGTGTGTTCCTCACATTAAGCTACAGCTTTAGAAGAAGATAACGTGCAAGTTGCATGGACTTCTTTTACGGTACTTTTACGGAGCTTGACAGCCTCTTTGTCACAATTTAGCTCCACTATATGGAAAAGAGAAGCCTTGACATTCTGCTACAGTCTGCTACTTACGTTACCTAACTCCATTTGTATTACTCAGTAGTATATGTGTTCAAGTGACATCGAGGGTGAGAATATCCTGACAATTTTATTTTTTTGGGTGAACTATCCCTTTAAAGATGGAGACCATTTCTTTCTATTTTTTTCACTCTTTCTGGAAGTAAAAGAGGCATTTTCGAAAGGAAGTAAGTAGGATTGCTGAGGGGTCGGCATTCAAGGGTATTTTGTTTTTTTTCTTGTGAAGCAGGAGTGATTGAAGTATGGAACCTCTAATAGAGATCAGTAGCACCAGAGAGACGGCGGAACAGACAGCAAAATAGCACAAACCGAGAAAACAGAGAGCCCAAATATCACACACATACAAACAAAAACACAGCAGTCACTGAAAAATAACAGTGAGGGACTTGTTTGCTCTTCTTTGGGGGTGTATATTTGTAGAAGTCACATGCCCTTTAGGCTGAAAGAGAGGAGGGAGTGTAAAAATAGCAGTTGAAAAGAGAATATTATAATATGTTGGGGAAAGAACGAGGGAGAGAGGGTAAAAACAAAAAAGTGAGAGAGAGAGAGTGCGATATTATGTTATCATTAGGCTCAAATGCGGTCTCATAGGGCCTTAGTTAACAACTGTGTATCTGCGCTCAGAGTGTGTGTGATCATTTGAGACAACACCTCTTCATTTCTATATTCCCCATTCACTACCTCATTACTGTATCTCAGCCATGAGACCAACACTTAATTACCTCTCCCACTGCAGCTCTCTCTCTGTGTGAAAGCCTCCACCAAGCAATAATACTAGCCTTTCTTCCGGAGTTTCTAAGAGCACCGTGATCATATGTGTCTGCTAAAGCACCTTGACAGGAAAATGCATTATCTATACTCCAAGTTCCCATCAGTCCCTGTCATGTGAAAGCACATTTCTCTGGTTTCTATCAAAGCACACAAGGCCCATGGGACGGCGTTACATTAAAAGAGATAAAGAGCCGGTGAGCAGGAGAGAAAGGGACAAATCTGTTTCTCTGGTCTTTGTCCAGGTGACTGTGATGCTCCGAGCCTGTGTGAGCGGGATGATCCGCGCTTGGGCTAAACTGTCCTTGGGAACGGCGCCACATTCCCCATTAACCAGGCTGACAGCACTGGCAGCCGTTCGCACGGGCAGCACATTGGAGAGTCAGCGTCGAGAGGAGAACAGGAAAAGGAGGGAAGGGATGAAAAACAAGAAAGGAAGCATGAAATGAGATCAAGCCTTCGCGTTTGTCAGAGCGGTCAGGACGCAGAGGCTAATTAAGAGATGGATAACTGAGATTAGAAAGCAAACAGAAAAGAATGAGTGAGAGAAAAACAGCATTGCGAATGGATTCAGAATGGATTAGATACGAGGATGTTTTGTTTTCACACATGTACACACAAACACAATCTCTTGGTATATATTTGCAATCCGCATGGATGAAATTATAGTTTACCCAGCACAGGTTAGGAAATATCATACAATTGTTGGATTTGCCATTTAGCAGACACATATTCAATTATTCAGTGCAATTTACAGTAGGCAAACTAAATGAATCTCCCTGCAGCAACTATCTTCCTCAAGGGCACAATAGCTCTACAGCGAATTATGAGTCCCCTTGCACACCTCCACCCCTCATAACCTTGGGGTTGAACCTCCAACCTATTAGCTGGTGGAATAAGCCCTTAATGGAATAGTGCACCCAGAAATTAAAATTCTGACATTTACTCACCCTCATGCCATTCCACACCTGTTTGACTTTCTTTCTTTGGTAAAGCACAAAAAAAAAAAAAATAGCTTCAAGAATTTTCACCCTTCTCTTTTCCAAGCAAATGGTGACCAGTAGCTGAAAAACTCAGAAAAGGACAAAACGCACCATAAATTATAATTAAAGTTGTCTATATGACTCTTGCACTATAATCAAAGTCTTCTGAAGCCATACGATTGCTAATTTGTCATTGAAAATCTTTACCCTCCTATCTCTGAAATCTCATTCGCGTCTGCACAAAAACTTGCCACATTGCAGTTAGTTATAAGACATGCGAGGACCAATGGCATAATCAATTAATTAAATGAATACAAAAACCACCAGAGAGCCAACCATCTATGTATCTCAGCAGAAATCAAGATTCATCAGACCAGGCTGTGTTTTTCCAGTCTTTAACTGTCCAGTTTTGGTGAGCCTGAGCCCACTGCAGCCTCAGCTTTCTATTCTTGGTTGACAGAATTGGAACCCGACGTGGTCTTCTGCTGTTGTCGCCCATTCACCTCATGGTTTGACATGTTGTGCATTCTGAGATGCTATTCTGCTCAATATAATTGTACTGAGTGGTTATCTGAGTTAGTGTAGCCTTTCTGTCTGCTCAAACCAGTCTGGCCGTTCTCCGTTTACCTCACTCATCAACAAGGCGTTCCCATCCACAGAACAGCCACTCACTGTATGTTTTTTGTTTCTGGCACCATTCTGAGCACCATTCTAGAGACTGTTGTGCATGAAAATTCCAGGAGATCAGCAGTTACAGAAATACACAAACCAGCCCATCTAACTCCAACAATCATGCCACTGTCGAAATCACTGAGATCACATTTTTCCCCATTCTGATGGTTGATGTGAACACTAACATTAGAGCTCCTGACCCGTATCTGCTTGATTTTATGCATTGCACTGCTGCCACACAATTGGCTGATTAGAGAATTGCATGAATAAGTAGGTGTACAGGAGTATGAAATAAAGTGGTCACTGAGTGTATATAGCTTTTTGTTGTCATTTTTGGAGGATGACAGATCCAGGTCTTGGAAGTCATTATATGCTTTTGTTGTTTGAAAAAGAACAGCTTGGGAATTCTTTAAAAAAAAAAAAAGAAATTTAATATTATTAATAATATAGTCAGTCCAATTCAGTTTAGATTCCTCGTCCTACTAGTACAATCCTAAAATGATCTCAAATCCTAAACAAGCCAGAATGTCTCTGTATGCAAATCCATGTCTCCAAGTCTGCATATGTAATCAGTTCAGACAAAGATCAACTTGTCCTGGTTTTGTAAGAGCTTAAAAAAATGCTATGCTTGAAAGAGAATGCATGTAGCTTTTCTTGCATTCACCATCAAGTAATTCGGGGACTGTGTGTGGGGGGTGGGGGTTGCATGCAGTGTCTATGTGTAGCTTTCCAACAGGTTTTTTCTACTGGTATGAGATAAGAAAGATGGCAAAATATGCTATATTTGACAAACATCTCATGAAATAGCCAGTGTATTTGGGTGTGCTGAAAAAGAGCCATGTTGCCATCAGCTCAGTGAAATGGTGGGAAGACTCTAGAAAGAGAGAGACAGCTGTCTTACATGCTTGTCTACCTCTCTTTCCCTTTTGATTTCTGAAAGCTTGGATAGCTTGCAGACATTTGTTAATCAGGCAAAAATGATACAGAAAAAGAAATTAATTTAGTGACATTATGAACGTAAAGCCTCCATTAATAGCACAGAAAAAAAGGAAAAAAAGAAAAGGATGCACCAGGATGGCAATAATGAAGAAACAACAAAAAAAAGCAGGACCTGTTTCACGAAACCCAGGATAAAGGTTAAACGGTGGCATTATAAAAAGGTTGATTGCAAAGTGGTGCAGCAGTAAAGAGGGTAATAGAGGGAAAACCAAACAAAGATAATTAAGCACCTGCATCAATAACAATAACACCTCACCTAGGGACCAATTACAAGGAGGAGCATCAGTTACTACAAACAAGACAACAATAATAATGACAAACACTCATGTGAGAGCATGCTGTGTGTATGTCCCAACCAAGAGTGAAAATGAAAGTGTCTGTTGGTGTTTTAGAAGACAGAGAAAAGAGAAATCCGAGGAGAAGGGATCAGTAGCCTAAGGCAGAGAATTTGGATCCAAAGTCTCCTTCCGAACTGCTTGTGGTGGCAACACGCACACAAAAATGCCTTGGTCTGATTCGAGGAGCTCCAAAGCAGATGGCTCGGTCAGTGTGTGTGTGTTTGTTTGTCCGACTCTGCCCAACAACACCAACCAGCCCTCACCCACCTCCAACTTCCATCACAGAGAATAAACACACATTCACAGAACAAAACAGGTTCCCACATACATTTATAGATGCAGACGTCCATGGGCACATTCCCCTGAGAGCCAAGCGAAAATCCTTGCACTGTCTCGCGCACACACACATCTGTGCATTGCCAAAAGCCTAGCTGAGATTTTGGCACAGATGCAGTGCCACAAAACACTTCCATAAATTAATTCTGTCAAGACACACACACAGACACATGCCCGCCAAGCGGCTCAGGCATTTGCTAATTTGTTGGCAGAGTGAATCTTCTTCAAGTAGGCTCTCAGGAGAAGTTCTTGTTTGCTAACAGCACAGCAACAAAGCATTGACAGATACGACTCTGGCCTGATGGTCTGAAACCTGTTTTACTGTCTTGTACTATGTTTGTTTGTTTTTTCAACAAAGCCGACTAATCCTTGGTAGGCATGTATCATATCACAAACCTGCAGCTGGTTACTGATCTCCCTTGTTTAGTTTACACCTGTGATACATAAGCATTGAAACCTTATCCAACTGAAAAAAGACTGTAGAGAAGTGAAGAGGATGGACAGGAAGAGGATTTTTTGAAAAGGGAATGGACCTGTAGGAAAGGAAAAGCCAGCTTTACCAGAAAGACCATACTGGTTGACCAGTTCACCATAAGTTTTGCTAGTGAACAGCATGGCCAAAGTCTTTTTAGGAAGTCAGGTCACTCGGCGGCCATCTTTGGAACACACATGGGCGGCTATTTTTCTGTGTAAACAAGCAGCATGCCAGTGCAGCTCCTATCTACTTGAATGGGGAAAGACCGAACTTTGATTATGATCAAAGACATATTTCAAATCAGTAGTTAAATCTGACTACACTGGCATCATAAATTGTGCTTCTTTACCTCAGATTACGCTAAAAAGCTAAATTTTCCCGGCTTGTATAGCTAATGCGCATGCTCGTTCTCGAGTTGATTGACAGACGATGTCTGTATCTAAAAGGTGATTGGCTCTTTTACCTAAAGACTGGACTTCCTTTCTACATCTGTTCACCTTTGGTGACCGTTGGCCTTTCCAATTTCTACCATTCATTTTATTAGAAGTGACTCGTCTCTGCTAAATAGTCTCTGGCTATACTGGTCCACTGGCTAGACCAGCACTAAACTGGCACTATCCACATAAACCAACATGGAAACTCATGCTGGTGTAACCAGTCCTGGTCGGCCTGTTCCGAGCGGGATTCGAACTGGCATGAGCCGGCATGAGAGGCGGTCGTGCTAAAAAAGGAGGCTAAAGGGTACATCCTCTAGTGTCAGTCGCTAGTGTGCCTCTTGAGGCCAGGGGAGTGAGGTTTACACATACCACACAGCTACCATGTACCAGCTGGCTCCCATTACACTCACCCTCCTAAACCTCACTCCCATCTGGGTCACGGCACCACTGTAACCGGTCCTGCTAGACCCTCTACGAGCGGGATTCGAACCGGCGACAGCCGGCATGGGAGACGGGCATGCTAATGAGGACGCTAAAGGTTATAGCCTCTAGCGTCAGTCGCAAGTGCACCTCTTGAGGCCAAAGGAGTGAGGTTTTCACATACTGCACAGCTATCACGTACCAGCTGGCTCCCATTACACTGGCATACGTTGGTCTTCTTAGTAGGGCTTAGAGGTCTGGACGGACCTTAAAATGAAGCTCAAACCCAACCCATACCTGAGACAGTGTGACCCGACCCAACCAGTAGCGTCAGATTTTAAGCCCAAACCCGGCCCAACCTGTCCGTTTTTAAGCCCAAACAAGACCCACTGAAACTTTGCTGGGTGCAGAACAATCTGAGATCATGTATAACAGTGTAACAACACAAACTGAACTCCTTCAGAACGCAGAATCTTTGTGACACCTATGCTAAAAAAGCTAGACACATTGCAATGAATGACATAGAACACAGGTATCTTGAGATGGGTCTATAAAAAATCAAGTTCTTTTTAACTTGACACTGTGTACAAAAAATGTGGCAGTCTTGTGAGAAATGCTGAAGAAAGAGTGAGACGCAGTGCAATGGTTAAAGACGTCCATCCAGTGCGTGTTCACACAGGAAAACAATTGAAAAACATTGCAGATGCATGCAAAAACACGTTCAGTGTAAACACCCCTAACTCGTCTGCTTGCGAGCATCTGTGAATGAGAGTGCAAGTCAGGTAGGCCTATTTATTTTTTATTAACTACAAACCCAAACCTGACCCGAACCCGTTCTGAAACCCGACGGAAACATTCCACTATTTGAGCGTCCAGACACAGCACCATTGACTCAACCAGTTCTTGTAAGTTTGGGGGGGACTACCTGTTTAATCGAACAACAACAGATAGGGAGAATTCCTACTGATTGGAAACCTGTTTCGAAACTTAATTTTAGCAATTACACATGGTGCAACTAATGGCGGAGAAACCAGTTGTCTCTCTTTTCTATAGGTATACATTTCTCTACAGGGTTAGGTGTTATAGAAGAAACATCTGAGACGAAGTTGAGACTCCATTAAGAACATAACATCGTTAAGTTTTCTGAGCTATGAACAAGCAGCCTCTGAGCAATAAAAGTTTCCTCTGGGGATAGAGCTGTCGAAAAAGTGAAAAGCTGCCAAACGTAAAAATGGCCAGCTCTGAGAAGAGAGGAAGACAGAGAGAGGGAGAGAAAGAGATGTGGAAAAATATAGTGTGTGTGGTTTACGAGGACATTTTTTTTAGATTACAAACTGGTAATTACAAGGGTATTATGCTATAAATTTGGTTTATGGGGACATTTCTAGTGTCCCCATAATTCAAATCGCTTAAAACTAAACAATGTTTTTTTGAAAATTTAAAAATGCAGAACGGTTTTTGTGAGGGTTAGGTTTAGGGGTATGATTAGAGGATAGAATCTATAGTTCGTACAGTATAAAAATCATTATGTCTATGGAGAGTCCTCATAAGGATAGCCGCACCAACATGTGTGTGTGTGTGTGTGTGTGTGTGTGTGTGTGTGTGTGTGTGTGTGTGTGTGTGTGTGTGTGTGTGTACATGCCAGCTGTCAGTCCCAGGATCAGACCCAGAGTCTGTCCTAAGCAATACACATGCTGGCAGACAAGAAATGACCAATCAAAATCCGTCCCACCCACTCACTCTTGCAACACATTGGTTCCAAAAAGTGAAAGATTAAATCACAGCCAGGGAAACTCTTAATCTATACTGCCTTTCTGTTCCACTCTCTCCAGCAAAAGCACACACACCCAATCACAAAAAGTCTCATGTCGAAGAAAAAGATTAAATTGTAATCACTTATATAACCTGCAATGAGTCGAAGCATGGCAAAAAATCTTTCTACCACACACACAAATCTTTTAATCTAGATGCACACCTGACAAAGCTGCCACAAGCCAGAATTTTTTGGGGAGAGATTTGATATAGTATCCCTCTGTGTAGGAGGGCCAGGTGTGGGGTGTACCCACAAGGATAGTAAAACCTGGTCCCGTATTCACAAAGATTTTGATCTTACCACTAGGAGTTTTCCAAAGAGTTACTAGCTAAGAGTTTTTGTTTAAAAGCTATTCACAAAACTGCTAAGAGCAAGTTTTATTAAGCAAATCTTAATGTAAGAGTAAGGCAGAATTGAGCGCACTCTTTTAAATCGGCTACAGTGATAGACAGGGAAGCGCAATTTGTCAACAAATTCTTCATAGACAGACAGCAGGATATATATTTCAGATAGACAGACAGACAGACAGACAGACAGACAGATAGAGAGATAGATATTTGTAAATCTTGTGTTGGTGCAATGAAACAAGCATGCGTCCCATCTACTGTATCAGCTACACCGGTGAGCCGTGTGATGGCCATGACTGCAGCCTTTTTTTCTCTGCATCAAGCGCGCATCAGCAGGAAAACATATGCTGTGAATTGGCGGATGATGTGGTGTCTGGAGAGGGCATAAATAGTTTGGTAGATGATTCTGCTGACGGATGACAGAAATTCCCAATTCATCTGTGCAACACAGCTTAATTTTGCATGTGGCCAGAGAGCGCAGAGTTGTCAAAAACCTTTATCTCCACTGTACTTTGGTTGTTTCAGTTCGTGGGAGAGTTTACTGCATCTCTAACTAACTTTGCAATAATAAAAACGCCCTCTCAGTTCAGACGATACATTTTTTAAAGGTCAATGTCAATATTATAATATTAATATTATAATGTTATATTATTAAAATACATAATTGTGATTCATCCCTTTTTAAAAGGTTTATGTCATAATAATATTCTAAAACATTTTTAATGTGGACTGACGACAGCAGGCATGCTTCGGATCATTTGTGAGTCACTCTTAGGGATTCCTCAGGAGGACTGTCGTGGGTTTAGGAGCTATTTTTATTGTTAAAATGCTTCATGAATTACTCTTAGATGAAAAATTTTAGTCTTAGAGTCCTTTTTTTAGTCCTAAAATTAGTTAGGAGTTTGATCAAATCCCTAACCCAAAGTATGAGCAATATTAAAAGTGATGCATGCCATCTCTCTCTCTCTCTCTCTCTCTCTCTCTCTCTCTCTCTCTCTCTGTGTCTTTAATTATTTTCAGTCGTCTATGCATTTGTGTCTAAATGCTCCAAATCAGACAGACTTGGTATGAATGAAAGCTGCAAGAAAGCCTGAAAGATAAACAAGATATAGGGGCAAGAGAAAACAAACTAATAGAGGGGTACATCAAAAAGCTGACTAGAGAGAGGTCATGGGGTCAGATGGGAGAGTTGGAGGAAGAACAAGGGAAAAATTGGGCAAAAAAGAGAGGTAGAAAGAGAATGACACTGATGGCTTTTTAAAGATGGAAACAGAGATGACCCAGGGCAGAAGAGACAGTGTAAAGTTTTAATGACAGAGAAAAGAGAGGACGAGAATGAGAAGGAGGGCATAAGAGAAGCTAGATGAAAGATTTAAGGGTCATAGAGACACTGCATTGAGGCTTACTGAACTGAATAAATTACAGAGAAATAGTAGTTAATGAGAAAGGAAGAAAGATGTAGTGTAAGAGTAGAGGAGAGAAGACAGGGCAATAGCATAGGTAAGGAATAAACAGGTTGGGACTCTTTTAAGCCTGCAGTGCCCTCTGCAGGTACAAATTAAAAATGTATTATGAACGAACAAGAGTGAAAGGATCTAAGCCTTTTTTCTTTGCAGGAAGTCAGTTTTTATTGAAAAATTAAAAAGAAAAACAATCCCCAACAGATTTCACCACCTTGCGGTTTAATTTCACACTGATTCCAAAGCATCATTAACAGTGACTGATGTTGGAATAAAAGCTTTTTGATTCCACACAAAAGGCTTTAGGAATCAAGGCCGAACAATGCAAAACTACGATAATGGTAGAGAACATTTATTTGAACTGATTTATTTTTTATTAGCTTACAAAAGTACATTTAGCAGATGAAATGAACGAGAAAGTGAGAGATGTCTCAGCTGGTGTACAACTTTGTTAAGCTCTCAAACACTCCACTCAGTTTGTCTTACAAATGTCAGGCAAATTAAACATTTAGTTTATCAAAAACTCTAATCCAGCCTGAGGGCCTGTCAGTTTCAGAATGGCGGTTGGCCTCAGGCAAGTAAATACCAAAACATGAGTGTCTGCATTTGAAAATAAAAGCCTTGTCATTCATAGACGGATGCTCTGGTTCAAGAGTGTGAAAGAGTAATGAAGAGTGTGTGTGTGTGTGTGTGTGTGTGTGTGTGTGTGTGTGTCAGTCAATTACTGCCATCCTTAAGAGACGGGTTTAACTAGTGACATGAGGAAGTCAAGACAGCTTATATAGAAGCTCAGCTGATATAGCCAGTGGCAACAGCATCATATATTGATTACCACCAAGAGGAATTGAGATGTGGTGACAGGGAGAGAAAGACAAATGAGAGAGAGAGAGAGAGAGAGAGAGAGAGAGAGAGAGAGAGAGAGAGAGAGAGAGAAACTTTTGATTGGCATGCAAAGAATAAAGCACACATGAGCCAGGGTGGCACATGTCCAACCATATTGGCAGCTGGTTCACTCAAAGCTGCTAAAATATACTAATGGTTTAGGAGTACTGAGAAAAATAAAGCAAAAAATGGCTTTTTGCCACATGCAGTAAAGAAAATACAGTGACAACCTCCCCCAATACAACTTGTCTCGACCTGACATTTATGAATCATTGCCTTCATCATAGCTGAACCCTGCCTGAATGTATGCCAGTTTGGTTTAATTGTGTTCACTTGTTTACCCAACAGCTATTACTCACAAATATGATTCTAATTTAACAGGCTTATGATGTAGGTGTTTGAACAAACATTAAAAACCACTACAGAAAACACATTTTTGTGTAATTGGACTTTTGACTCAAAACGTTATTGTTGCTGAGTGTAAAAGAGGAGGCAAGAAGCAGCTTTTTTCTTAGGGTGAGGCTTTATTATTCCCTTTTCACAGCACCGATACACAGTCTTTCCTAAAACACTAAGCTAAACACTATCACACACTGTTTCACAAGTAAACTTTCATATTCCAAAATCTTGGTTCTGGCTCGGCTTTTTCGTGTCCAGTCTCTCTCTCTCGTCTGAGTGCTGCGTGGCCCTATTTATGCCGCTCTCCCCGTACTCACTGAAATTAGAGACAGGTGTTAGACATAATTTAGCTCAGGTGTAAGCGCCCTTACCGCTTTCTCTCTCTCCGGAGAGATGCTTGACCACGCCCCCGCTGCCACACTGAGATATAGCTCTAGTTGTAACAACTTCCCTGTGACCACAAACCCTGATCTCCCCTATCTCTTTCGCACAAATTACAAGAGAAACAGACATCACAGTAGCTTACAGTAGTTTACTACGGATTACTGTTGGTATCCGCTGTTCTTATTTTACTATATTTTTCTGCCTGACAATGATTTGGAGAGGTGAAAACTCTCCAGATTGAGGATACGACCTTAATTTTTCTTGTGCAGAGAACAAAATCTGTTTCTTTGCCATTGAGTGTTGATTACTGATACTTCATTCTACTATCTCAGCAAATCAGCTTGCAATGAACCTGGTTACCCTGAAAATTACATCATGCACTTGCTGCTTCTCTCTGTCGTCCTGTCAGTTAGCGCAAGTTAGACATGCCCAAATGAAAATTTCAGTTACAAGACGAAAGAAGCTGAAGCTGATCCAATTTCTATGCGTGGCACATGGAAAGTCATGTGAGGTTTTTTGCTGTCACTGTAAATGTTAATTTCCTGACACCCACTGAGGTAAATCGGCCATTGCAGGTCACATTCAAACAACTAAGACAGGCCAAGGTCTTTCTAGCAAGTCAGTCCACTGGCGGCCATCTTTGGAACGCTCCTGGGAGGCTATTTCCAGTCATACCGCAATTTTACCAGCTTGTTTTGCTAATGCGCATGCGCATTCTCAAGTTGATTGACAGGTGATGTCCGTATCTAAAAGGTGATTGGCTCTATTACCTCTAAGGCGGGAGTTCCTTTCTACACTCGTTGGCCATTGGGCGTTCCAATATCTCCCATTCATTTTAACAGAAGTGGCCCGTCTCTACTAAATAGTCTCTGGACAGACACAATGCACTTACATAGTATCATCACTTGAATGTTAGATGTGGAATTCAATTTTACATTTTATCTTCCAATGTTGTGAATTTAGTGTTAAAATGTGTAGCTAACATGAAACATATCATTATTATGTAATTTGACATCATATGGATAAAATAGGCTATATAAACTACATTTGAAATTATTTTTTTGAAAAACTGAGTATAAAAACATACACTTCCACTAACTACCTGTTGTGCCCCCTAGAGATCATAATGCAACCCCTAAAGACCGCATCCTAGTACTGACTCTGCTTGTGGTGTCCTTTACATTCAACATACAACACAAACCACAATGACTATGACAATTATATTGTCCTACTAACCAGGTATTTAATGTAATTAGTGCACTTACTTTTAGGTTGAATCAGAGGGAAAAGCTAAATTTCTCCACAGCAGAAAGGAAGATTTTCAGGCCAGATAGGAAGAGTCTTTCATCACAGACTAGACTTGAGCATGGGACAGGCTCGCCTTCTTGAATACAATCAACATCATGGATTTGGTAAAGCACAGAAGAAGGACAATATACATCAGTGTGTAATCAACAGTATCAAACACTCAGTAAAACTTTTTCTTACAAGAGACTCTATTAATCTTTTCTATTTATTAGGATGAATATGTACAGTACTGTCCAAAAGTCTTGTTAGATGTTTAACAAAAACATTTGTCTTAAGATGGTTATTTATATCTTTAGCTCCAGTATTGTTATTGATGATAATATTTAGATTTTAACTAATACCTATAAGCTGTTTTATGAGGTGGGTTTGAAAATGTTGTCTGTTCATTTCAGTGTTTGTCTGTTGCAAATGTAGACAATGCAAATGAGATAAATTTTCTTGAAAATGTAAGTCTGAAGTATATTGCTTGTCAATTGAACATTAATTTGTACATGTGAATGGCATGTTTTAGTAAAAATGCAAGTTACAAAATAATTAGATTAGTTTTTATATATATTGTTAAATAAACATTTTAATATAGGTAACAAAATCTTTAAAAGAACATTGCATTAGTTGTGCATAGATTACCCACAATAATGAGGAAATTGAGTAAAGGGGTGAACATTGTTAGAGTTCAGATTTGTAATCCGGCCCCTTGGTAGAATGGAGAAAAAATTTTGGCCCTCGCCCCCTTCAAAGTTGCCTATCCCTGCTGTAGTGTGTCATTAGGTAATATACATTTTAGACTCCCAAACATTCCTTCTGCAAATAGAATAGAATAGAAGAACATGTAGCCCTGCAACAGATGCCATGGCCCCACAGTGACCCCCACTGAACATCGTGTCAGTCTGGGATTGCATGAAGAGATTTGAGACAGCCTAAATAGATAGAAGAACTGTGGCGAATTCTCCAAGAAACATCCTATCTGCCAACAACCAAGAAATACTGTGTCCAGGTGTCTCTAGGAGAATTGGTGCTGTTTTGAAGGCAAAGTTGGTCATACCCAATATTGATTTAGCTTTTTTTATGTTTACTAGACTTTGGATGATGTTAATTGAAAAATTAAAACAAATTATGGCAGCATTTTTGAAGAAATCCTCACTATGCAACATTTTTCACAAGTGCCTAAAACTTTTGCACAGTACTGTATATGATAAAGATTAAAAATATAACAGGTTAAATGAATGTTAACATTTATATACTAGTTAATACTCATGAATAAAGCACTTTGACAAGGCATTACTCAAGATTATATTCAAATGACAGCATTAGTTAAGGTTCTCAAAATTCTGTTTCAAAAAAGTAGCCTGCTGTGGCAGTACCATCGTACAGTGATGGTACCAGATGATAGTATTAACATGGTACAACCTGCAGTACCGTATTCATGCACCATGGAATATACAGTCAAAGTCAGAAGTTTACATACACTTAGTTGAAGTCATTAAAACAAATTTTTTAACCACTGCACAGATTTCATATAGCAAACTATAGTTTTGGCGAGTCGTTTAGGACATCTACTTTGTGCGTGACACGAGTGATTTTTCCAACAATTGTTCACAGACAGATTGTTTCACTTTTAATTGACTATATCACAATTCCAGTGGGTCAGAAGTTAACTGTGCCTTTAAGCAGCTTGGAAAATTCCAGAAAATGATGTCAAGCCTTTAGGCAATCAGCCAATTAGCTTATGATAGGCTAATTGGCTAATTGGAGTCAATTGGAGGTGTACCTGTGGATGTATTTTAAGGCCTACCTTCATTAGCAGCTACTAGTTAGTTTGTAACTAAGTCAGTGCTTAATTTTGGTTGCACCACCTGTTCTTAAGGCAAGACTTAGCTAGTAGGTCGTACGCTCTCCGTAAAGTGATGCGTAGTCACATAATATGCCGTTTACCTTAACTGATCCAATAAACAGCCTTCAAATTTGACACAGAAGTGTTAAAAAGCCATGAATTTTAGTTTGATCTTGTTACGGTTGTTCAAACCTTGTTTGCTCACATAACTGTAAGCTGTAATAAATTATATCCCCATTAAAATATAATACGTAACAAAACAAGATTTCATTAATGATATATTTAGCCTATATAAATAACAATATTTAATAACTGTATCTAAAATGAATAAGGGGCAATAAATAAGTACTAATACAACAGGCTGAAAAAATAGACATTTATTAATTTGAATATCTATTTCGTATATATGTTGAAGCTTGACACCAGGTGGAGTACAAAGGAAAGGTCGGTTTCATGCTGAAGAAGTACGTTTTTTACATAATGTTTTCTCCCGTAAATGTAAACGAGTGTAAATGCCAACATCATCATATATGTCGAAAGGACTGAAGCCTGTCAACCAAAACATGAGCTCATTGATGTCATTAAATGAGTCTGCTTTTTTATTCCATCCACTCCAAGTCAGAGGCTTCCGTAAATATTTAGTTTATACGTAGGGTTAGGTCCTACCTAAATTTAATGGTGCAACGCTCACATATTTAGTAGTGCATAAATTGTGACTCAGTGCCCATTTACGCCACAACTAGGCAAGTTGTAACATACGTACATTATAGCTCCAAACTCTGAAGCTCCAAAATGCACATAAAGGCAGTATAAAAGTAATCCATACAACTCCAGTGGTTAAATCCATGTCTTCAGAAGTGACATAATAGGAGTGGGTAAAACAGATACATATTTAAGTCATTTTTTTACTATAAATCTCCACTTTCACATTCTTTTTTATTTTTTTTTCTTGCACTCTTCATAATATTCACAATAAACTAGAGAGTAGACACAGATTTTTTTGTATCCTAATTCAACAATAGTCCAATAGATGTCTGGCCTTCCCACTGGGATAAAGTGAACTACTTATAATGCTGTGGCTATAGAGGAGAGGAACTTGAGTTAACCAGCATGGACAGAGTAAAACATAGACAGAGTTAATAAGGGTGCAGTGCACTCTGCAGGTAGAGGTAATCTGTGATCTTACAGATCCTCCATGATCCACTATCACTCTATCCAGATGACCTGATGCCCCCCGCACTCTGTTTCAATTTGTGAGGGACAAGAAGAGAGAGACACACTGGAAAAGAAGAGAATGGGGATGAAAGACGTCTGTGCCTGAAGAGAGAAAGAAAAACTACACAAATACTTTTTTAAACTTCTGGTATACTCTGATTGAGCTGAATGTAGATTTGCCTAGATGTGGGTCTTAAAAAATTCTCTGAGCAAATTCTTAAAGCAATAGTTTTCAGTTAATTTCCATCTTTCGCCCTCTCTACATCTTTCTCTGTGCTGCTGTGCTGTCTCCAATAGAACGTTTTAAGATCTAAATGGACTTCTGTCAAAAAGGAATGGAGGAAATATATATATATATATATATATATATATATATATATATATATATATATATATATATTTTTTATTTTTTTATTTTTTTTACAGAGTTCATACTGTAACTCTAATACTGTAAATTTCAGAACTCAAAACTTCTTTTAAAGTCCAAAAAGGATTGAAACTTAAGCCACGCTCTCATTACAAGTCCATTGTGTACATAAAAATGCATGATAAGATGTGATTGGCTGGAGCAGTTCACTGTTGTCACTGCATCGCTCACTCTACAAGATTAAGTGCAGTAGCAGTTTTAACTACCACGCAAACCACACAATTGCGTGGGGCCCCGGACGTCAGAGGGGCCCTGGCAGGGGAAAGCTCCACAAAAAACATTTGAGGGGCGACATGTTGTTCGGGGTACACACGCAAATATGCTGTTGTCAGTGCTCTCAGAACAGTTCACGTTAGAGGTCCGCTGGGTTCGGGTCAGTTTTTCAAGTAGGAGTTCGATTTGTAATTTATGAAAAATATCCAGTCCTTCCAAACTTGTTTTGCCCACTCGCTCTCACTCACAGATGCGCATGAACAATGTTTTTTTTTTTTCCTTCTGCTCTAGTGTGTTGAGGGAACGCCGTGCCTTGTATGTTTACTGTTACTGTTACAAATGTTGCCTATGATGCGTACATAAAATACAGCCTTTTGCAACATGGTGAACAATACACTACAGCGTAACAATATGAGCTCCAGGTGAAAGTAAAGTAAATAAGACTAAATACTATTAAATTAAATACTAGTAAATACTAGTAAATATATTACTATTGTATACAACAAATCCTTAAAGTAATAATATAATACTGTATCATATTATAATGACAAACTGGACAACAATAAAAAAAAATTGGGGTTAAAATAATATTAAAGAACAACTGAATTGCAAAATGTTAGTGAGTGAAGTAGTAGGTTTTGCACACCCTGTTCATTAAAAAAGCAAAAAAAAAAGTGTTTTGTAAAAAGATATGTAGGTAAACATTGCTTTTTTATCACTGTATTGTGGAAAAACTGGAAGACATGCACTAATCATTTTCAACTAGATTTTTATTTCATTAAACATTTTGAATGTACTTGGCTGCAACGGCTGACAGGATGAATTTATAATTATGTTTTAAAATAAATTTTATGTACTTTTTTAAGCAGAAATTTTCAAAATGGGGCCCCGGGTTGGTCGGTTGCTTGGGGCTTCAGAAATCGTATACCTGCCCCTGATTAATTGGCAATAATTTCATTGTAGAGAGCGCCGATTTGGCAGCGATACAGGGGTTTTGTTGCAGACCTCAGACAGCAAAATCTGACAAAAGTCATGACTTGCCTTTTTTATTATTTTAATATGTATACTGAAGTTCACTTATAATACTAGTAAAGTTTTTTGCACAAAAACAGACATATCTTTGTAAAACATGATCATTTTCCACCCTCTGTCAAAAACACTTGGTTTTGGTGCTGCTTCTCCTTTAAGACTTGACAGTAAACGGCCACTGTTGTGATTGGCTCTTGCCATCTCACCGCTACTGGGAGGGCTAGGGAAGTGATAAGGTAAAGTAGGTGTTGATATGTTGTGGAGGCGGTCAGATGCTAATTTCTACCACAGTATAACATCACAATATGGGGGAAAGTGAATGAGTCGTTTTGGCTTGGTTTCAACAAATGCTTTATGCTGTGAGGAGGAAGTTTTGAGTTCTGAAACTTAAAGTTTGTTTTTACAGTACAATGACCTCTTAAATGTCAAAAGATTAAGGAAAATTGTATTCATGTCATGACCCCTTTAAAAGTATGCTTATTTAAATATACTAGTTCCAAGGATTAGTACTTGACATACACATGGAAATCCACATCAGCAATCTCTAGAAAATTAAATAAAATGCCCTATCTTGTAATCTCAAATGACTGTGATATACATAAAGTGATTTGACTGGAGTGCTTTTGTGTGTGTGTACCAATGAACACTTTCAGCAGCTATATCCTGTGTCAGTCTGGGATGAGTGCATTCGCCAGTTCCCTGGGGCTGGTTGCACCAGCTATACGCATGTTACAATTTAGCCTAGTTGTGGCGTAAATGGGCACTAAGTCACTAAGAGCTGTAATGATGAGTCAACGGAGTTGAGATCCATGTGCAGCTTTAATAACAATAAACGTAGTAATACAGATAGGCAAGGGTCAATCACCAGTAACAGTAATATCCAAGGTAATCCAGAGAGGTTGTCAATAAACAGGCAAGAGGTCAGGGCAGGTGGCAGACAATCACAGGTTATATCCAGGTAAACAAGGCAGTAATAGGCAGGCAGCAACGGGTCAAAACAGGGTAAACAGTCCAGGATCATACACAGGAAATACAATAAACTCAGAGAAAGCTCAGAAATGTCAGCCAGGGCAAAACAAGACTTCGCAATGATAGCAAGTGAGACTTAAATAGCTGAGTAGATGAGGAACAGGTGAGCAGGTAATCAGTGCCAGGTACAGGGATTATGGGAAATGGAGTTCAGAGTGTAAAAGTCAATATTCAGGTGATGGAGCCCTCAGGTGGTGAGTGGGAGGAACTACAGAGGCAGGATTCGTGACAGATCCCCCCCCCACAGCGGCTCCTGAAGCGAGAAGGCTAGCGATGCCGGGGTCTTCCACGGGATCGAGGGGCCGGTCTAAGCGGGTGAGTCCTATGAAACTCTGCAATGAGTGTGGGGTCAAGAATATCTTCAGAACTGACCCAGGACCGTTCCTCCACACTGTACCCCTCCCAGTCGAGGAGGTATTGCAGTGTCCAGCCCCGGCACCTGGAATCCAAGAGATCTCGTACCCGATATGCCTCCTCGCCATCCACGATGATGGGTGGGGGGCCCTGGTCCCCAGTCTCCTCCTCCCCTCTTGGCCGAACAGCGGGCTTGAGCAATGAGACATGGAAAGTGGGAGAGATGCGGTAGGTGGGAGGCAAGGCAAAGCGGTATGATACAGGAGTTATTTGTCTAAGCACTTTGAAAGGACCAACGTACCTGGGACTGAGTTTTTTGCAGGGTAGATGAAGTCTGAGATCATGGGTGGAAAGCCAGACCCATTGACTGGGGTTGTATTCAGGATTGGGACGACGATGACGATTGGCTTGTTCCTCTTGTCTCCTGACAGCCCGTTGAAGATGGACATGAGCTTGATCCCAGTTGGCCTCGCTTCTGAGGAGCCAGTCGTTGACAGCAAGAAGGTCTGTGGGCTCCCCTTACCAAGGAAACAGGGGAGGCTGAAACCCAAGAACACACTGGAAGGGAGTCATGCCAGTTGATGGTTTGCGGAGGGAATTCTGGGCATATTCAGCCCAAAGTAGATAGCGGCTCCAGTCAGATTGGTTCTGACTGCAGTAGGTTCTGAGGAAGTGGGTCAACTCTTGATTCATGCGTTTCGTCTGGCCATTGGATTGTGGATGGTTCCCAGAGGTTAGGCTGACATTAATGTTGAGTTGTCAAAAGAAAGCTGTCCATAGGTGGGAGGTGAACTGAGGCCCTTGGACTGAAACTATGTCTTTAGGTAGGCCATAAAATCTGAATACATAATTACATAGATGCTCAGCGGTTTCAAAGACAGTAGGTAACCTGGGTAGCGGAATTAAGCAGCAAGCCTTGGAGGAGCGCTCTACTACCATGAGAATGGTAGTGTGCCCTGAGAGAGAGGAAGATCCATGACGAAGTCTATGGCGATATGAGACCAAGGACATTGAGGTATGGGTAGAGGCTGCAGTAACCCAGCTGGGACTTGTCAAGATGACTTGTTGATGTTGCATATGGAACAGTTCTGGACCTCACGGATGGTGTCTGCCTGCAATGTGGACCACCAGAACCGGTTGCGTACCAACTGGAGAGTAGCAGTGATGCCCGGATGACCAGAGCTGAGCGAAGAGTGGACCCTCTGGATAACCTTCTCACGAAGTAGGACTGGAACATATGTTTTGTCAGGTGGACAATCGGGAGGCAGTGGATCGTTGGAATGAGCATTAGTTATCTGTCATGATGTCCCATCGTACCGGAGCGATGATCAGTGTGGGTGGTAAGATGGGTTCTTCAGTAGGAGTTTGAAGCGAGTATTCAAACTGGCGTGAGAGGGCGTCGGCCTTGACATCTTAGAGCCTAGACGATATATGACTGTGAAGTTGAAGTGAGTAAAGAACAACGCCCATCTTGCTTGTCTTGGGTTGAGTCTCTTGGCTGTGTGTAAGTACTCTAGGTTCCGATGATCCATTAGGATGAGAAAAGGGTGTCTGGCTCCCTCCAACCAATGAAGCCACTCATCGAGTGCTGCTTTCATGGCTAGTAGTTCTCGGTTCCCGACATCATAGTTCTGTTCAGCGGAGCAGAGTTTGCGTGAGTAAAAGGCACAGGGGAAGAGTTTGAGGTGTACCGTACCGCTGAGAGAGGATGGCTCCGATACCAGTGTTAGATGCATCTACTTCGACAATGAATGGGCAATCAGGATCTGGATGGTGAAGAATGGGAGCAGTGGTGAAACGAGCTTTGAGATCTTTGAAGGATTGGAGAGCATCTGGAGACTTGGTACCGGTTGCGTACCAACTGGAGAGTAGCAGTGATGCCCGGATGACCAGAGCTGAGCGAAGAGTGGACCCTCTGGATAACCTTCTCACGAAGTAGGACTGGAACATATGTTTTGTCAGGTGGACAATCGGGAGGCAGAGCCGTGAGCTTTTCTTCTTAAGCATAGACGTCAAAGGCACGGCCACAGTACTGAAACCTCTTATGAAGCACCTGTATAAATTGGCTAAACCCAGGAAACGTTGCAATTCTTTTAACATGGTAGGTTGTGGCCATTTCAAAACTGCTCTCACCTTGTTATCATCCATTGCAACACACTCTGGGCTGATGACATATCCCAGAAATGACACTGAGGTCTGATGGAACTCACATTTCTCAGCCTTGGCGTACAGTTGATGGGCGATAAGGTGTTGTAGAACAGCCCAGACATGTTTGACATGCTCCTCGTAAGAGTTATATTAGGATGTCGATGTATACGATTACCCCTTGATTCAGTAGATCATGGAAGACATCATTAAATGCCTGGAACACTGAAAGACTGTTGGCTAATCCGAAAGGCATGACCCTGTGTTCATAGTGGCCTGTGCTGGTTGAGAAAGCTGTCTTCCACTCGTCCACCTCACGAATACAGATGAGATTGTAAGCACTGCGAAGATAGAGTTTGGTGAAATACTTGGCAGTGCGGAGTTGTTCAAGGGCAGCTGGAACCAATGGCAGATGGTAACGAAACTTTACAGTGATTTCATTGAGACCATGATAATCAGTGCATGGGCGAAGCCCTCTTTTTTTACTCATGAAGAATCCGGCTGATGTAGGTGAAGTTGAGGGTCTAATAAATCCCTTGGCTAGTTCCTCCTCAATGTATGACTTCATGGCCTCGGACTCAGGTTTAGACAAGGGGAAGATTCTGCCTCGTGGAGGTGAGGAACCAGGTAGTAGTTCTATGGCACAATCACTGGAGCGATGAGGTAGTTGCGAGGCTTTGCTGAAGGCTTCAACTAAGTCAGAATACTAGCGGTGCTGACCTACCATTCTTTCAAGTAAGGCGGGTCTGAATAATTCACTTATTTAAAGGATAGTTCACAGAAAAATTTTAATTTTAATTATCTTATCGTATACTCACCCTCATGTTATCCCAGATATGTATGACTTTCTTTCTTCTGCAGAACACAAATGAAGATTTTTAGAAGAATATTTCAGCTCTGAAGGTCCTAACAATGCAAGTGTAAGGTGAAGGTCCAAAAAGGACATAAAGACAGCATAAAAGTAATCCATTTGACTCCAGTGATTAAAGGGATAATTCACCCAAAAATGAAAATTCTCTCATCATTTGCTCACCCTCATGCCATCCCAGATGTGTAAGACTTTCTTTCATCTGCTGAATACAAACAGAGATTTTCTCAGCTCTGTAGGTCCATACAATGTAAGTGAATGGGTGCCAAAATGTTGAAGCTCTAAAATCCACATAAGGGCAACATAAAAGTACTCCAGATGACTCCAGTGGTTAAATCAATGTCTTCTGAAGTGATATGATCCAAATAGGGGCACTTGACAGTTCAACAATGCAGAATCCTTCATATTGAGACTCAGGGTGTTTCTCAATTCTAAGAACGCAGAGAACAGACTTGCGTTCTTATGAAGACTTGTCTTGCCAAGCTACCTTGGAAGAACTAACTCGGAAGGACAGGAGGATGCAGAACGCATCTATTGCGAGCTTTGAGATGTGCTGTGATTTTCCTGTTGGGCAATTAACCGTCACAGCACATTTGAATCCAGTGGGAGAACTACTGGCATTATCACACCAGTGACAGCATTAATATCATCACACCAGCAAGGTTTTGCAGCACTAGTGACACGTTAAAAAAATAAAGTCTGTAAACACTTGTTTTCTCCATGTGTTTATTAATATATATAAAATTATCCTTGAAATCAAGGACACATCCGGGTAATTTCCTGCATCCTCGGTATTTGCGTTCTTGAGGATTGGAATCGAACTTCGGCAGTGGATGATGAAGTAGATCAAGTCCACAAGAATGTAAGAACACAAAAGAACTCATGTTGAGAAACAGCCCATGTCAATCTCCACTTCAGTTTCACGTCTTCTGTTTTTGGTGATTCACAGTCTTAATGCATATTGCCCCCTACTGGGCAGATAGGAGAATTTATGATAAAAATGACTTAAATATTGATCTGTTTCTCACAAACACCTATCATATCACTTCAGAAGATATGGATTTAACCACTGGATATTATGGCTTACTTTGATAGGCTACTGCCTTTATGTGCATTTTGGAGCTTCAAAGTTCTGGTCACCATTTACTTGCATTGTGAGGACCAACATAGCTGAAATATTCTTTTAAAAGCCTTTGTATTTAGTAGAAGAAAAAAAAAAGTCATACATATCTGGTATGTGGGATGTAAATTATGTAATGGTTGAACTATCACTTTAACTCTTCACTGTGTATTTTAAATTCACAAGCTATTTCAATTGCTCTGTCATGATTCAGGTGTAAATTATTGTCTACCTCAGTCAGCGCTGATCAGGATGGACCAGTCACAGTTGTTTTGTTTTGTTTGTACTACTGGTCCTGGATGTGAATTTTCAATAAAATAAAATAAAAATTAATAATAATAAATAAATAAATAAATAAATAAATAAATAAATAAAAATCATAGAAATTTCGGAGGATTTTCACTTAGGTCATATCAGGTATTCTTTACATTAACAAATTTAAACAAACATGTTTTCTAATCTAGCGCACTAAGAAAAAAGAAAGGTTTGAATGCGGCCCTCGATGTCAACGATCAGAAAAAGAGCATATTGAAATTACTTGTTTTATTATAATATTTACTATACGTCATGTGTTATTAATTTAATGGCTATTAACATTTTGTAGTGCTATTAACATTTTGTAGTGCAAGCATTTATCCAACCCACTGCTAAAGCGAACGTGAGTAGCGCATGGTCACGTGGCACAAGTTGCTTTTCTCGGCGATGGACGGGGTGGACTAATTACAGTCGTCTGTGATTACATGATAGGGCATAAACATTTCTTGAGATTGCAGGGGTGAATGTCTTTTTGTGTCTCATGTGGCAATCCTTGGAATTAATATATTTAGGATAACCTAATTTTTCATGTTTAAATGTCCCCAGAGAGATCAAAATAATAATATGAAGGATTCTGCGTTTTTGAAAACGTAAAGTGCCCCCTTGTGGAAAGCATTTTCAATACCGCATCACTCCGTTAGATGGCAATGGAACTCAACTGAATAGGAATGAGCCCGTCTTGTGACCTTGCTTGCTTTGGTTCACAGCTGTTCTGTTAGCGCGGTGTGTACATTTGCGAAGGTCAGTTATGGTCGTACACTGAGGCAGATTGCATCGATACACGCAATAACTGACGGACAAGAGGAGCATTCATTATTTGACGCCAATCCGGTGAGTAACAAAATAGGCTGTGCATATAGCAACACTTGCCTTTTATATATCTACGCTGTCGTGTCGCGTTTTATCACTTTTCTCCGTTTGTTTGTTGTTTGTTTCACACATCGGTCCGGTGGATCGCAAGTTAAACTCAATGCAGTCTGTTCTCCATACGACCAAGTAATGAACCATAATCACAAATCGTGTAAAAGTGCTGTGTGTGCTCCACTAGCTTGCGTGATGGCCTGTTTAAGAAATGGACTCTAGTACGGAGAATATGTTATTATATACGTTCAACTCAATTCAGTTGTTGTCGATGAACATCATTTACACGTAACGATCATCAAAAACAACACGTGAATTCAAATGAGTCTGCTACGAATACATTTTACAGGTATACCTGATATAGACATTTTGAACGATACACAGCCGATACAATATTCTTATTATAGTTGATATTATGCATATTTTATAACTGAAATAGTACATATTACATATGTAGTAGTAATAATGAATATTAGCCTACATAATAATACTTAAATATTATTTGGTTTTGCCTGTTGGTTTATAAAAAATAAATAAATTTAAAAAATAGATCGGAAATCTCTAAGTATAGCCGGGCAACAAACCATTTTAAAGGAGCACACGGTATTTTTTTACTTATTAAAAAAAGTTTTACTCCTAAAGAAATGAACTGTAATTTTGAAACGTTTGTGTAAAATCATGAACACTCACATAAGATGAAGACTCCAGTCATTTCAGTAGCTTTATAAAAGTTGGATTATTTTACATGGAGAGGGTCCCTTCAAGGGGGCTGCCATGTTAGGATCACGTGACCAGCCATATACTACTTGCTTAATCTCACTAACCACCCTGGGTAGGGTTGAACCAGCTGTTAAAAGCTAAGGTCTTACGTAAGTTGGGACGTAAAGTTCACACTAAGGGCTTAGTAACTAAACTCAACAAAAAAAGAAATGTCCTCTCACTTTCAACCGCTTTTATTTTCAGCAAACTTAACATGTGTAAATATTTGTATGAACATAAAAAGAAATCACGCACAGAACGAGCAGTATGGCTGGTGGCATTGTCATGCTGGAGGGTTATGTAACATTGAGCCTGCAGGAAGGGTACCACATGAGGGAGGAGATTGAGCATTGAGATCGCCTGCCATGACAACAAGCTCAGTCCAATGATGCTGTGACACACCGCCCCAGACCATGATGGACCCTCCACCTCCAAATCGATCCCGCTCCAGAGTACAGGCCTCGGTGTAACGCTCATTCCTTCGATGATAAACGCGAGTCCGACCATCACCCCTGGTGAGACAAAACCGTGACTCATCAGTGAAGAGCACTTTTTGCCAGTCCTGTCTGGTCCAGCGAAGGTGGGTTTGTGCCCATAGGTGATGTTGTTGCCGGTGATGTCTGGTAAGGACCTGCCTTACAACAGGCCTACAAGCCCTCAGTCCAGCCTCTCTCAGCCTATTGCAGACAGTATGAGCACTGATGGAGGGATTGTGCATTCCTGGTGTAACTCGGGCAGTTGTTGTTGCCATCCTGTACCTGTCCTGCGGGTGTGATGTTCGGATGTACCGATCCTGTGCAGGTGTTGTTACATGTGGTCTGCCACTGCGAGGATGATCAGCTGTCCTTCCTGTCTCCCTGTAGCGCTGTCTTAGGCATCTCACAGTACTTACATTGCAATTTATTGCCCTGGCCACATCTGCAGTCCTCATGCCTCCATGCAGCATGCCTAAGGCACGTTCACACAGATGAGCAGGGACCCTGGGCATTTTTCTTTTGGTGTTTTTTGGAGTCAGTAGAAAGGTCTCTTTAGTGTCCTAAGTTTTTATAACTGTGACCTTAATTGCCTACCATCTGTAAGCTATTATTGTCTTAACGACCGTTCCACAGGTGCATGTTCATTAATTGTTTATAGTTCATTGAACAAGCATGGAAAACATTGTTTAAACCCTTTACAATAAAAATCTGTAAAAGTTATTTGGATTTTTACAAAATAATCTTTAAAATACAGTGTCCTGGGACGATTCTTTTTTTTGCTGAGTTTACTAGTTAGTTTGTAACTAAGTCATATATCCTGTATATATTTTGAATGTGTTGAAACTTGACACTGGGCGACACACCCTGAAAACAGCACCTTTAGAACGGTTTCATGCTGAAGAGCTGCTTAAAAGTAAGTTGGCTTTTTTTCGTCGAGTGTAAATGTCAACATCATACTGTATGTCAAACTTGTCATGCAAAACATGAACTCATTGATGTCATAAAATATCAGTCTGCTTTTTTTATTCCAGCTGTTACTTCTGGTTGGATGCTTCCATAAATATTTAGTTTATATGTAGGGTTACAGTCTACCTTTAATTTCAAGTCTAATGGTGCAACACTCCAATATTTAGTAGTGCATAAATTGTGACTTAGTGCCCATTTACGCCACAACTAGGCTAAGTTGTATCTTAAGTATAGCTGGTACAACCGGCCCCTGGACACTTTCACTCATGGGCGAATTAAGACTAGCAAGGGCCACGGGCCAATTTTGTTTTCGTCTACATCCCACCCTACCTGAGGTAAATCATGCAGGTCATGTTTGGACAACTAAGACACAATAAAAAAATGTCATAGTTCAAGTTAAATGTTAGGGTTACCTTACCCTTACAGTACCACATTAACCTTTTAGAATCACTTTGATGTACCACTACAGCTCTAATTTACCCTCACACTGTTTTTGTTGAAGCTATTTTTGATCCGTGACTTTTAAACATGACCCCAAACTTCTAGTTGAAAGCAGAAAGCAATGGAGGGATTGTTAGAAGATGCATTGATTTCATTGCCATGATATTAGTGCAGGATGTTACTATCTGTAATTGAACATTCTGTTGTGCATATTTTAGCCATTAGGTTGGCCATTATTTCCATTCTGCAGAGCAGTATACAAACCACATGAACTTTGAGGTATATTAGCACAGTTGTTTCCTCCAATATTGGATAATGTCACTTCCCTTACAAAAAAGGTACAGTGATGGTGTCAGGTAATACCATGGTACTTTACTATTACAATACAGGGTACCTACACCAATTAATTCCCATGATTTTTTGTGATTACTGGATAAGAATTGTATTTTTTTAATCATTTTATAGAGATTGCACTTAAAAAGAGCAACTAGAAGCATTTAAATGCTTTATAGTCACTCACAATTTTTAAATTCCTAGATATTTTCAGGTTTTCCATGGCAATGGACAGGATTCTATCATAGTACATGTACAAAACAACTATGTCAGTACCTTAGTATCAACCAATATAATGTAATAATGCATTTTATAATATGTTGACCATGGACCACAATCATGTTAGGATGATAACCTACCAAGTAATATCAAAAGTGCTTGTAGCCAATTTTAGCTTCAGGTTGTTGTGACGATACAAACCAATTATGTTGTAACATAAGTAGTTACAAAAGTGGCTTCCTGAATGCCATGCAGCACAAGTTAGATGTCACTTACGATTAAAGACTTACACCATCTATGAAATGTGTTATCATTAAAAAGTGTGGTTTGTTGGTCAAGAGAGTGTGCGTATGTCTTTGTGTGCTGTTAATGATGTTAGTAGGTTAGAAGTATAGTGTGACTGTATGACGTGCATAAAAGCACATGTGGTGAAATGGTTGCATTATGTACACTTTAACAACCGCCTAACCTGCGGGTGTCCATATGGTCCCTGACGTATCAAAACTGTAATCTCAGTCTTTTAAGAGCAGTTTAACACACACATACAGCCAGTAGTGAATTGGTGTTGGAAACACCACTCGTACAATCTCGCAGCATACACACAAAGTAAATCTGTATCTAAAGTCATGGAAGTTGTTGGTAAGATAAGCACATTTTTCTTTCTTTGTTATAAACTTTGTAACTCTTGAATAATTGGTTAAGGTATTGTTTATTGATATTGATTCTTAAACTCTTAATGTGTTTGAAGGACTTAGGATAAAATCATTATTTTGTGATAAGTGAATATTTTTAGATTTGTTTAGTTGTATAGTCACCCAGTGATATGCATTATTTAAAGTAGTAACAATTGTAAGTGCTGACCTGAAAGCAGGTTTGCTTTTGTTCTTTAAGTAAATTAGTCATGGATATTTTCAGATTCCAGACTGATCTCACAGTGAAATCAGACACAGTAGGTCTGTGCTTACCGAAATTTGAAACACTGGTAACTGTTGTTAGGCGTATGGGCACATGTGAGCTCAATTTTTCAGGTGAAATGCCTGAAAGGGGTGGCAAAATCGAGTTGTGAAGCAAGTTGTTTTCAGCTGTAAAGGCTGTAATACAGTAAAGAGGAGTGCATATTTTACAAACTATACCCCCCCCCCCCCCCCAACCCAAAACCAAAACCTAACCATAAGTGGAGTAAAAATGTAAAGTTAGAGAGAAAAATGCTCCCTCCGTATTGTGGTCATCACTGATTATGCAAATGCAATTACTTCCTGGTTTCAACGTGGGATCTGAACTGGGGTCTTCCACACTGTTGACGCGTTGTGCATCCGGTTGTGCCACAGGAGAAGGTAACCTTGTTGGAGTCGATGCAAAAATGTGTGATTGGAGATGGTGTTTGTCCATTAGTTGCCATAATTTGGCCGAAACTAGGGTACCGGAACTCTCAGAAACAACATGCCGACTTTCTGTCTGATCATGTTTCACCAGGCATTAAATCATTTAGCAACAGAAAGCAGCAAAAATCTCAGTGATCTATGCAGCTGAGAGGCAATTAAGTTAAAAGCTAATCAATGACTGTTGGGTTGGTTGATTAATACTTTAAGGCCAAGATAGTCATACCAGGGACCTCTAGACACACAGACCTCTGGTGTAACCAACCAGGACATTCTTTTGAATTGAAATAAAGTCTGCAATGGTATGTAACTGAGACCTTGAGATCAACTGAGCTATTACATGCATGAGCGCCTCTCAGCTCAGAGTGTGATGTGTTTTAACTACTCCTGTCTGATCGGTGCTGCGTGGTGCTCTCAACTTTAAATGGATTAACCGTTTGTTTGCATGCCGTATTTGAAGAGGACAGGACACAGGAAAGAATCAAGTAAAGTGGAATTAGATGGCAAAGCCTAAGTTAGCCCAGAGTCTCAGTTCAGCACGACTGCTCATTGTAAAGGTGCATTCACTCTGACAGCAATTTGCAGCGACTAAACAATCAGTTGCCTTTTTTTTTCCAGTGAGAGCTGCCGATTTTAGCTGACATTGGCGAGCAGAGTTTATCTACATACAATTGAGCAATGACTATATGTGGTGACTACCAATGGTAGTGAAAATGGTGGAACTCGCATGACCATCTCCTGATCTAGTCAGATTCTATTGAGTAAAGCCGCCATTTCACTGTCTCCAACTTTTGCAAACGACTGTCTCATTTTGCCTCCTAGTGAGAATCTGAATCGTGAGGAACTTTAATTGTGCTTGCAATGGATTGTATTTGTTGCAAAGGAGAAGGCACTCTTGAAACGCACTGATAACTATATCATGCCAATTAATAATAATAATAACAATATAATTATATTGTAATTATATTATTAAATTAGTGATTAAAGAGTACAAATTAATAGATATAGTTTAATTATGAAGGTTTTGCATCTACAGAAATAAATGACATATAGCCCTACACATTTAATCACACATTTAATTACAAATTCCTTTTGTTGTATACTTGCACCATAAATGATCTTTTCCGTCTTCTACATTCATAACCGGCCAATCTGCTGAAGGCAGGCAATTAGAATAAAGTTTTAAGACAAATACCACTGGTAATTCTCACTTTGCGCTCATAGTTTTAAAAGAATGCATCACATCCGATTGGGCGGTTGCATACAGTATACTCGAGTTGAAATATTTTAATGCATCCAGAGCTAAAATACGAAGAAAAAATTCTACATTCACAAATTGTCAGAACTCCATGCATTTCCAGTGGAAATGAATGACTTCCGGACTGTCGTCTGTGGTATCCAGTGAAAAGATGGCTTAAATACTGCCATGTTGTCACTGTCTATTACCTTCAGATATGATGTTTGCAATTCCCCACTAAGTGGCAGTCGAAGCGAACTTGCAATTAGTTTGTGAAACATTGTGTTCGTTGTTTTGATTGTAATACATCACTTCCATTCGGATGGTCGCATACTATCTAGTCACGCAAGTTGAAATAATTTAACAGCAACTTTTTTATTTGCAAAAAAAAGGCATTAATATGAATTTTTGTGAGGATATGCCTGGTAGGGTTCATGAGAGATCCTAATGTGACAGCTTGTTTGTTTTAGCATGTTCCATGGGCAGCAGCACTAGCAGTCTGTACAGTGCCCTGGCTAAGACTGTCAGCAGCCCTGCTCTCCCTCATCCCCATGAATCCGGATACAATCCGGATAATTACCTGGATCTAGATCAGGACCCGGTGGATGCTTTGGAGCTGTTGCAAGAATGCAAAGAGGTTCTGAAAAACCGGCCAGCCCGGCTGCACAGAGCTTTTGTTCAGACTGAGCATGAAGACTCCGGGCAGACGGCAATCAGAGTAATGCAGTGGAATGTTCTAGCACAAGGTATAAACCTGACTCTGTATACATCACTAACCCTAACCTAAAAAACCTACATATGACTCATGCTTAAATGAATAGTTCACCTTAAAATAAAAATTCTGTTGTAATTCACTCACCCTTATATCTTTCCAAACCAGTATGACCTGCTTTCTTATGCCAAAAAAGAAAGCTTTTTAATGAGTATCCCAGTAGGTCTGTTCAACACAATAGAGCGCAACAGTGCCTGCCCAATTTTCTTTTTAGCTGTCTTGGCTCTGGAAGTATATTTCCAGTTATTTTTTTCCATAGAGATTACATAAAATCCTTCATTAAAGAATTCTAAGCCATGAACCAAACCAACCAGCTCTGAGGTGAATCACAGCATAAACTTTGATATGAAGCAAAAAAGTACAGTATTTGAAAATCTGACAATAAGGCAAAGGTACAAGCCTGTGTGCTTTACGTCTTTCATGAGGGCATTAATTGCAATCCCATGAAGCATTGTGACTGATGTTATCAAATTCAAAATGATGTAAAAACAAAAAAAATAAAAAATTGATTTGAAGTTGTTAATTACTTATTGAAATTAAGTATTGAAAAAAATATATTGTAATTATGTTGCAAAATATTCAGATATATACAAATATAGACGTAGTTTGAGAGTGTAGGGAGACTGACTCAATTGCGTCATTCATAGTGCGTCATGAAAGTGGGAGGTTCAGGCTCTTTTGCCATGTTTTTTTTTTTTTTTTACCTTGACTCTCTTGATTGGTGGGTATTTGCTCCTCAACAATATGGGTAGTGTAGTCTTTAATCAGGAATTCCACTATTACATGCCGTTTTTACAAATTTGAAATAACATGGAATGAAGGCTTCAGCAGAAGCATATACCATCGATTTACAACCTCGGAGCTCACAGTAAGTCTTTCTTTAAAGGTTCGTTAAATCGTTAAAAATCAATTAGTCTATGGAGAAAATTACATTCTCCATAGACTGGTTTTACCTCCGGAACCAGACTGTTGTGCTCTATTGCAGTTGATTGTGACTAACCTCAAAGCTTAAAGGGATAGTTCACCCAAAAATTTTAATTCTCTCAGCATTTACTCACCCTCATGCCATCCCAGATGTGTATGACTTTCTTTCTTTAGCAGAACACAAACAAAGATTTTTAGAAGAATATCTCAGCTCTGTAGGTCCATACAATGCAAGTGAATGGTGACCAGACCTTTGTAGCTCCAAAAAATCACAAAGGAAACAGAAGTAATCCATAAGTCTGATGCGATATAATAGGTGTGGTTGAGAAACAGATACAAATGTAAGTCCTTTTTTCTAAATCTCAATTTTCACTTTTACATCTGAAAGTCACATGTGGTGCCTGTTAAGTTTCACTTTCATATTTAAAAGTTAAAGTGGAGATTTAGAGTAAAAAAGGGACTTAAATATTGTCCTGTTTCTCACCCACACCTATTATATTGCTTCTGAAGATACTGATTTAACCACTGGAGTCATATGGATTACTTTTTTGTTTCCTTTATGTGATTTCTGGAGCTACAAAGGTCTGATCACTATTCACTTGCATTGTATGGACCTACAGAGCTGAGATATTTTTCTAAACATCTTTGTTTGTGTTCTGCTGAAGAAAGAAACATCTGGGATCGCATGAGGGTGAGTAAATGATAAGAGAATTTTAATTTTTGGGTGAACTATCCCTTTAAGTAATTTTTCAATGAAAAATCTTGACCTCTGTTGCGCGTTAATGAGTTCATGAGAGAAGCTCACTCACAGTGCCATGCATGTTCACGCAAGGACTTGCATTGTTTTTGGCGCTAAACAATACAAGTTTTCCCGTGAACATTCGAGCCACTGTGAATGAGCTTCTCTCATAGATCTTCATAACTAGTAACAGACCCTTTTTTACAGCCAAGCACCAAATTGTTTTTATAAAGTTCAAGATGTTCAGCATTGCTTCAATTAGGACAAATTATGGAAATAATGATAGATTATATAAAACCTTCTCCAACTTCTCACCATACCTCCATCTGTCTCTTTGCAGCATTAGGTGAAGGCATGGACAGTTTTGTGCAGTGTCCCATGGATGCTCTGAACTGGGCTGAAAGGAAGTATTTGATCCTGGAGGAGATCCTAACGTACAGACCTGACATCCTGTGCCTACAGGAAGTTGATCACTACTTTGACATGTTTCAGCCTGTTCTGGCTAGTTTGGGTTACCAGAGCAGCTTTTGCCCAAAACCATGGTCCCCCTGTCTGGATGTCGAGAACAACAATGGCCCTGATGGCTGCGCTCTGTTCTTCAACCGCAAACGCTTCCAATTAATAAACACAACGCACCTACGATTGTCTGCTATGATGCTAAAGACCAATCAGGTTGCAGTCATCACTACACTGCATTGCAGAGCAACAGGACGGGCGTTCTGTGTTGCATCAACGCATCTGAAGGCACGGAGTGGTTGGGAGGTTCTACGCAGTGCACAAGGTTCAGATCTGTTGCGGAACTTGCAGAACATTGCACAGAGATTAGAGACAGAGAAAAATGCAGAGACTGACCTTCCACTGATTGTATGTGGCGATTTTAATGCTGAGCCATCGGAGGACGTCTATAGAAATTTTGCAACATCTAGTCTTGGACTGGACAGTGCATACAAGCGTCTGAGTATGGATGGAAAAACTGAGCCGCCTTACACAACATGGAAGATCCGTCCTAGTGGGGAGAGTTGCCACACACTGGATTATGTGTGGTATTCACATAGAGCGTTTAATGTAAATGCGGTACTGGACTTTCCTACAGCCGAACAAATTGGCCCAAACAGGCTGCCTTCCTATAACTACCCCTCAGATCACCTCTCGCTTGTCTGTGACTTTAACTTCAAAGATCTACCACTTGCTTCCCAATAACCAGAGGTGTACTGGTAATCTCGTAAAACAAGTTAAGACTTGTGTTGGCACAAGATTTCTAAATACTCTTTTTGTTGTTTCATGAATAATCAGTGATTCAGTTTGGACATCCTCGAAGGAATGTTCTGGATGCAATAGAAGTTACAGCATCTGTGGTCTGCTGTTCCACAGAAAACCTTTTTCATTCATTTCTAAGTTTGTAAGATCAAACAAAAACCACTTTTAAAGTAATGCACTATGGGGGCAAGGTACTGCACTAGACTGAATGTTAAAATAGACATACAGTTTTGAAAGTATAACCACAGGACTGAAACATTGTAGGTTTTAACATGACTCAAGTTTGCAGGTTAGGGTTAACCCTAACCAGAACGTCTATGCCCCTAGATTTCTGTTGAGGGTGCATTACTGTAAACATGAATTTTTCTTTTTTTTTTTTCAAATTAATTTCTAGGGCTATGGAATGATGTTTGACACTTAAGTTGTTTTATTAAATGTACTGCAGTTGATGTGCATAGGTCTACAAGCAAAAATTATCAATTTTTATTCCTAAAAATTACTCCCAAGAAATTCACTTACTCCAGATATTGCTTGTTCGAAATATGCCAACTTGTACATAATAATATAGGTGTTTCTGTTATTTCCAGACTGTTAAAAAAAAAATAAAGTACTTTTGAGAAGGTGTCATGATCTGAAAACAGGTATTTAAGTAAAGATTGTGTCTGTCTGTCATGCACTCAGACAGAAGGTTTTTATTTCTTTAAACAATGATGCATTACTAATTAATTTATGAATCTTTTCCTATGTTCACAATACTCAATTGTTATTTCATGGCTAGTTTAACCAGAGTCTAAATTATCAATAATTACAGGTTGTTAATATGGATGCCAAGAACTAAATATCTGTCTCCTGAGCTTCTCATTTTGAATAAAGTCCTCCATTATCCACTTCAAGAAGGCTAACAATAATAAATGCAATCACTAACCCTAGCTTATACATAGACCCACCAGTCCTCGCTTTATTACACTCACTGTGTAGGCCTTCCTACAGCCCAAGAAGTGCCCTGCTCTAACAAACTTGCTTAAAAGTTTTAGGATTGTGCACCCCTGCTATTGAGATTCTTCAAAACTGCCATTATGCTTTGAAGTATAAAACACATTCTAAGAGCTAGCCCACTATTCCAATACACATTGAAAATATTATATTATAGTTTAATCATAGAGTATAACATACTTAATGACTATTAGAAAGCTACTACAGTATAAGAAAGCGTTGAAATGATTTTGTGGTGCTGTCTTACTGTAAAGAAAAAGAAGACCCACATAAATAAAAAAGACATTCTTACCAGGTATATCAGCACTGATATTCCTAACCCCACTATAACTGACAAAGTACATTCTCTGTATACCAAGATTCAAGTTTGTTGCTATAACACACCACTTCAAATATCAAACCACACTACTCCCCAGTCTATTACTGCATCTTGAGCCAAACATGAACAAGCTATATGAAGAGTGTCTGTCTGTCTTTAATCAGAACTGAATACAGACCAAAAGACTGCCTGGATCTATCTATATATATATATATATATATATATATATTCTGCTGGCCAAAAGTTTGGAATAATGTACAGATTTTGCTCTTATGAAAAGAAATTGGTACTTTTATTCACCAAAGTTGCATTCAACTGATCACAATGTATAGTCAGTACATTAATAACATGAAAATTGACTATTACTTAAACTACTTCAAAGAGTTCTCATAAAAAAATCCTCCACGTGCAGCAATGACAGCTTTTCAGATCCTTGGCATTCTAGCTGTCAGTTTGTCCAGATACTCAGGTGACATTTCACCCCACGCTTCCTGTAGCACTTGCCATAGGTGTGGCTGTCTTGTCGGGCACTTCTCATGCACCTTACAGTCTAGCTGATCCCACAAATGCTTAATAGGGTTAAGATCCATAACACTCTTTTCCAATTATCTGTTGTCCAATGGCTGTGTTTCTTTGCCCACTCTAACCTTTTCTTTTTGTTTTTCTGTTTCAAAAGTGGCTTTTTCTTTGCAATTCTTAACATAAGGCCTGCACCCCCAAGTCTTCTCTTTACTGTTGTACGTGAAACTGGTGTTGAGTGGGTAGAATTCAATGAAGCTGTCAGCTGAGGACATGTGAGGTGTCTTTCTCAAACTAGAGACTCTGATGTACTTATCCTCTTGTTTAGTTGTACATCTGGGCCTTCCACATCTCTTTCTGTCCTTGTTAGAGCCAGTTGTCCTTTGTCTTTGAAGACTGTAGCATACACCTTTGTATGAAATCTTCAATGGCAATTTCAAGCATTGTATAGCCTTCATTCCTCAAAATAATGATTGCCTGACAAGTTTCTAGAAAAAGCGGTTTCTTTTTTGCCATTTTTGACCTGATATTGACCTTAAGACATGCCAGACTATTGCATACTGTGGCAACTCAAAAACAAACACAAAGACAATGCTAAGCTTCATTTAACGAACCAAATAGATTTCAACTGTGTTTGATGTAATGGCAAGTAATTTTCTAGTACCAAATTAGCAATTTAGCATGATTACTCAAGGATAAGGTGTTGGAGTGATGGCTGCTGGAAATGGGGCCTGTCTAGATCAAAAATTACTTTTTTCGGATGCCATGCGAGGATCGGACGTGTGAATTGCGAGCTCTGTACACTTTGCTAGTTTTAATGCTGTTTATGACATAAACCGGTGAGATTCGATACACTCTGTTCCATAACTGTTCTGGGAGGACAGTATGTCAAAGAGTTGTAAAGAGAAATCCTCTGGCTCTGGAGTCATTAAAAGACATGTGCTTGGGCTGACAACCCTGAGCAGGCCGCAGGCCCGGGAGTCTATTTTATCGGAGAGATGCAGGAAATGCGGTGAGAGATGTTGAACATGACGGCAATGCTGACGAAGGTCATTGCTGACTTGGAGGATCTTGCTGTGATACGTCGATCGATCACTGCCATGGAGGCAAAATTCACTGATATGGTTACAAGAGTGGGGAATGTTGAGAAACAGATCGATTATCTGGAGTCATCGGAGAGGGAATTATCTGCTAATCCGCTAGCAACCAAGGTGGATTTGGTGCATGTCTGGGAGAAGTTGGAGGACATGGAAAACCGTAGCCGGCAGAATAACGTCCGTATCATCAGAATTCCTGAGGGTGAAGAAGGACAGGACATGGTGAAATTCCTAGATGGGCTCTTTCAGAGTCTGCACGATATAGCAGGCCATAAGCTGGAAATTGAGCAAGCTCACAGGGTTCCGGTTCGGCGATCCGCAGAAGGAGACAGGCCCCGATCAATTCTGGCCAAATTTCTGAAATCATCCGATAAAGATCTTGTGTTACCCGAGGCAAGGAGTAAAGGAAGGCTTTCTTGGAAGAACCACAGCATTTTCTTGTTCCCAAACTTTGCAAACACGAAAAGAGAGAAATGTGATCAATTCAAGGAATGCAAGACATTTTACATCAATGGAAGGTCTCTTTTGCACTGATATTCCCAGCCAAATTGAGAATAGATGCTAAGGATGGCCGTAAAATATTCACATGCCCACAGCAAGTGATGTCCTTCATAAAGTCAATGGAGTAAGTCACATTGTGGTACTCATGTTGCAAGCCGAGTGGACCGGCTCACTGAACATTTGCTTGACTGTTTGAAGACTCCGTGCGCTCTTTTTGTGCCGGTTCCGCCTAGCGGCTGGAGTTTATTTTGTAGAATAATACACCTTTGGGACAGTTTTGTGGATGAAGCTACACGCTCTTTGTGTTTATTCTGCCTATTGGCTGGAGTTTGTTTTATAGATTATCTTTTGCTGTGTAATTCTGTCTCGCAAAATTTGTATAGAAACACCGGACTTGAGCAATCTTACGGCAAATTTGTAGTGGGGGCTCTCGTAGGTGTGCATGGACTGTTTGAGTTTGGAGGGATGGACACCAGTTGGTGCTGTCGTGCACGGGGTTAATGCGCACATTTTTCTTTTTTCTGTTCTAGGGGATGTTCGGGGTTTGACTGTTGCACTAATGTTGAAATGTGGCCTGTGTAAGACTGGCACAAAATTGTCTGCATCACTTCCGGGAAAGTCAAAGAACTCTGCGAGAACCAATGTCATAAAACTCTCACACGGAGGAGCATCTCCACCTGAGAAACACACCCCACTGATTAGGGACCATAAAACTCAAACCACACTCACATCTGCTCTCTCTCTCACCTCAGGTCACTTTAAGGACACCAAAAAACTAAGTTATGACTTATCCTGTTCTGTAATGTAAAAGGTTTTTTGATCATACATGTTTGGTATCATTCAAGAGGTCTCAGTGCAACTGGTAAAACGGTCTCATTCCCTTTCAGCAAAGTCAAATCACAAGTAAGATTTAAGAACTTAGTAAAATACTGTATTCTATCTGGGACAAGCCTCTCCCAAGTCTCTCACAGAGACCAGATGCTGTATACAGATTAGTTGCATTCTTTGTAAATATAAATGCAAGCTTCAAAGAACTTGCTTGCAACCTCCTAAACTGTAAAACTAAATCCTGAATAACATCAAACATACACATCTGAAATAACAATAGAATCGTTTGGTATTTAAGGAGAGATGACAAAGGAATCAGTGTCTCTGTAGCCAGATGATCCACAATCAAATCCACAAAATAAATTTGACTTATTGTCTAATTGGAATTGATGAATGTATTATTTTACCTGGTAAATAAATTGTTACACCTGAGTTTATTCTGATTTACTCTGAAACTATTGTCTTTAGTAGATTATGTTAAGTCCATGTTTCCGCAAATTACGACCAGGTTAGTAGCGGACTAAAGCTCAGTTCTGAGTGGAGCATGGGGCACACTGACTGAGACTTTAGAGCTCCGACTAACAAATCGGCATTACTTCTAGTGTACTTAGAGTGTACAGGCTCGATATGGAATTTCCATTTAGGACAACATGAAGTTATTGGCCAAGCCTAAATAGGGTGAAGTCTAAACCTCTGGTTATTGTAATATTTTCTAGCTAAGTGTACATAGGAAACTATGGCATGATCATATAAAGCTATTTTAACTAAGGTATTGTTGGACTACCTTTGTAAATTTAGTGGTCATGACCTCTGGGTAGAGATAATGTTACTCTAAGGGGACTAAAAATAATTTTAGATAAAAAGGCAAGCATGAGCAGCCGTCTAATTAGTATTTAGTCAATTACTGTTTTAATGACCAATACTGGCGTATTTGTGACCGTGAGATCCGCATACACGGCCGGCACGAGACTCTCTAAGCAACAGGAATCGGAATGAACGAATACAATATAAAATAGAGTTAAATACGATGATCAAATGTTAAACCAAATGTAATAATAATAATTAAGATTGGAACATTAATATATCCTTGGAAAGTTTTATAATTAGAGTCAGATAAAATAAACAGGGATCATAAAACGAATAATAAAGTTATTTAATTGGAAAATAACTTAAACTTAATGCGCACGATAAGACAGAACACGCAGCAGACCTTCAGCCACGCCATTGGATGCCATCCTTGGGCCAGTGGGTGGCCCCTTACACCTGTTGTTTGACACACAATCTTTTTTTTTTTACATGTCAAAATGTCAAATGTTAATATAAGTGGATTGTCTCTCTCCATATGGAATGTGAATGGGTTGGGGCACCCCATAAAAAGAAGGAATGTTATTTATCTTCTTAAGCATAAGAAATATGATATAGTTCTTCAAGAAACGCACCTTTCACTGCAGGAATCTGAAAAATGTGGAAAGATATGGGGTGGACATGTTTTCTTTAGTGCTGGCTCGAGTAAGAGCAGTGGAGTCATTACGCTGGTAAGTAAACATCTACAATTAAAATGTCTCAAACAGAGTAAAGATAAATTATGAAGAGTCATTATTGTTTAAGCTGAAAATCAGGGACAAAGTCTTATTTTGGCAAATATTTTTGCACCTAACATTGATGATCGGGGCTTTTTTTATAGATCTTGAAGGGATGTTGCAAGCCGCTAGCACCCCTCATGATATAATATTGGGAGAAGACTTTAATCATTTGATGGATTCAGTTCTTGATCATAGTGAAGCAAAAGTGTGCAATCCCCCTAGAACAACAGTGATGCTTTACAGGATGTGTAAATATCTTGGTCTTACAGATATTTGGAGACTTTTGAACCCATCTGGTAGGGACTATACATTTTTTTTCTTCAGTCCATAAGATTTACTCTAGATTTGTTTTTAATATATATATATATATATATATATATATATATATATATATATATATATATATATATATATATATATCTAAGGCCCTCATTTCATCTGTTGTTGATTGCTCAATTGGAAACATTTTAGTCTCAGATCACACCCTGGTGTGTTTAGAGGTGTTGCCACATACGGAGTAAAAGAAATCAGTTGGTGCTTTAATGTATCCCTTTTGCAAAATCCTGATTTCCAACAAATGCTAAAGGTACCACATGAGGGAGGAGGATGTCCTCCCTGTAATGCACAGAGTTGAGACTGCCTGCAGTGACAACAAGCTCAGTCCAATGATGCTGGGACACACCGCCCCAGACCATGACGGACCCTCCACCTCCAAATCGAGTCCGACCATCACCCCTGGTGAGACAAAACCGTGACTCATCAGTGAAGAGCACTTTTTGCCAGTCCTGTCTGGTCCAGCGAAGGTGGGTTTGTGCCCATAGGCGACGTTGTTGCCGGTGATGTCTGGTAAGGACATCCTCCTCCCTGCCTTACAACAGCCTTACAACAGACCTACAAGCCCTCAGTCCAGCCTCTCTCAGCCTATTGCGGGCAGTCTGAGCACTGATGGAGGGATTGTGCGTTCCTGGTATAACTCGGGCAGTTGTTGTTGCCATCCTGTACCTGTCCCACAGGTGTGATATTCGGATGTACCGATCCTGTGCAGGTGTTTTTACACGTGGTCTGCCACTGCGAGGATGATCAGCTGTCCTTCCTGTCTCCCTGTAGCGCTGTCTTAGGCGTCCCACAGTATGGACATTGCAATTTATTGCATATGTGACATGAACAGGCTTCCGAGCTGTGCAACATTATGCATTATTTATGTAGGCAAATGAAAAGCACCACCACGGCACAAATTCAGGTATAGTTTTTATATTGGAATAAAATCTACTTGAGTACACTTTGGAACAAGAGTACAACAAAACAGAACATACTTCAAACAGGGCAGTGGTGGCTCAGCAGTTAAGGCTCTGGGTTACCAGTCAGGGGTTCAAGCCCCAGCACTGCCAAAATGCCACTGTTGGGCCCTTGAGCAAGGCCCTTGACCCTATCTGCTCCAGGGGTGCTGTATCATGGCTGACCCTGCACTCTGACCCCAGCTTAGCTGGGATATGTGAAAAGAGAATTTCACTGTGTATGTGCTAATGTGTGATAAATAAATATAATTATGTTGAATATACAAATTAGATTATTCTGAAGACAAACTTCTTGTTCTCCCCTTTAAGGACTAATAAAAAGCAAAATTGCAACAGAAAATAGATGCACAATAAATGTTTGTATTTCCAATGAGGATGCATGCTGCGTCTCACAGTATGGACATTCCAATTTATTGCCTTGGCCACATCTGCAGTCCTCATGCCTCCATGCAGCATGCCTAAGGCACGTTCACGCAGATGAGCAGGGACCCTTGGCATCTTTCTTTTGGTGTTTTTCAGAGTCAGTAGAAAGGTCTATTTAGTGTCCTAACTTTTTATAACTGTGACCTTAATTGCCTACCGTCTGTAAGCTTTAGTGTCTTAACGACTGTTTATGGTTCATTGAGCAAGCATGGAAAACATTGATCTGTAAATAAATATCTATAAAGTTATTTTAATTTTTACAAAATTATCTTTAAAATACAGTGTCCTGAAAAAGGGACGTTTCTTTTTTTGCTGTTTATATATATATATATATATATATATATATATATATATACACAAACACTATATACTGGACTTACATTTTTAATCATTTGATTTGGTCTGATTGGGTTTTAAAATCCTGGTGCTCAGCAAGGCATTTTGTGGACTGTGAACACAGCCCTAATATCAACTGTCAGAGGGAACTTCTCTTTGATGTCATCTTTTGGTAGGTGAAAGGGTTCATGACATGAGAAATCAAATTTTCTTTGATCATTTGACAAATCAGTTTATTTTACTATAAAACAAGTTTCAGAACTGAAAACTTCCTCTTTAATAGAAAAACAGTATTTATTTAAACCAAGCTGTTGAAACTGGCTCGTTTGGAATTTGTGGAACTTGTGATGTGACAAGGACCAAATACATCTTCACATGACTGCCTTTTCAGCAAGACATCAATGCCTATTTTTAATCATTGCACCCTTGGCTCCATCCATTGGTGCTCAGTCACAGAGGTAAGAGGAGAGAGATGGGCCTGCCATGGGAGATTTATATACACCAAAGTGGACTTCACAGAACACCTTCATGTGCCTACTGTATCTGGATTTAAATGTTTTTCTACATGAACATGCACTAGATGAATGACTTTGACCATTATTGTACATCTCTCGCCTTTTAAAGGCCGCAATGTCAAGTTATAACCCTAAAAATGAGACCCAATCTGTTTCATCTTGCTGTTGTGCTGATTTTAAAGGTGTTCTGTACCGTTTTTGCAACCATCTGTCCTATATTTAATTGTTGGTCTTTTGTAAACATGCACTAGATGGACGTCTTTGATCGCTTCGATGCGTTTCCGGCAACGTGCTCCACTTTTAAGAGTCTAATTTTTCTGCTGCCACAAACTGAGAAACACATGCCATTCTGTTTGTAAACAAACACAAGAAGATGTGAAGACCAGCGTCTCTGCTTTGGCCTGTTGAAGCACCCAACATCACCATGGATTGCATTGTGTATTCAGAACATTTCAGCATGGAATGTATGTGCTTTCAACTCATATCAGCACGGATTGCTTGTGAACAAGTCACAATATGATTCATGCTTTGCAAAGGAACTGTTATTGAAAGATGAAACAGTTAAACAATACCAGAACCGTAAGTAAAGTTTCATTCACAAATGTTTTTAATGGCATGACTGTTTGATAGTTGCTGTGCTTGAATGAACATTTTGATACATTCAGATGAATTGAGTGTACATTGTTAACCCTGAAATTTAGTTTTATAAATTATAAGGTTAAGCTTGTTAATTTTCTTCTGATTGTGTTTCAAATATAGCTGTATCTGAGGGGCTGCACAAAGTAAGCCAATCAGAACAGCGGGCGTTTACACTGAAGTCTTAAAGGGCCAGATAGCTTAAAACAAAGCATTTCAGACAGAGGACCAGAGACAGGGTGGAAAATGATCATATATTATGACTGTTTTGGAGATCTCTAACCACATTCAAAGAGTATTACTGCAGAGTCTCTTTTGTAAAGTCTCCTAAGCATATGTGACATGAACAGGCTTCTGAGCTGTGCAACATTATGCATTATTTATGCAGACAAATCAAAAACACCACCACGGCACAAATTCAGGAATAGTTTTTATATTGGAGTAAAATCTACTTGAGTACACTTTGGAACAAGAGTACAACAAAATAGAACATACTTCAAATATTGAATATACAAACTAGATTATTCTGAAGACAAACTTCTTGTTCTCCCCTTTAAGGACTAATAAAAAGCAAAATCGCAACAGAAAACAAATGCGCAATAAATGTTTGTATTTGCGATGAGGATGCATGCTGCCGATTGACATGTTCTTAAACTGTACTTCTGTGACAACAAATTGGCATTATTCCAGATGTCTAGTCTCCTCATATAGTGGACATGGACTTGATTACACCATTGACCCAAATTGTACTGTCTGTTTTTCTTTGTCTATTTAGGATTTTAGAATATGAAAAAAAAAAAAAAAAAAAGCACTGTTTGCCAATAATACTGTACTTGGTACAAGGTGTTAAAAAAAACAAAAAAACAAGCTTGACTTACAAAAAGAAAAACAAAAATTAAACTGTTCTAAGGCTGCATTGTTTATAAATTCAGTAAACTGTATAATTCATATATACAAAGTCCTTTTTTCTTCCCTTAGTAGAGGCAGAGGGAGAATTGATTTTCAAAGTTCCTGTGAAACAGCCACACACAGACAGAGGTGTGCGCTCACAGTGATCATCAGAAGAAACTGCTGGTTTTGCCTTGCGATTGTAAAGTAAAAGGACAAAAACTATACAAGTCATAAAAAGTTTATCCTCCCTCAAAAGTTCACATTTGCTTTTCAACTTCACTACTTCTCGACTACTCACTCTTTAGTGTTCTGCTTAGCGGCTGTTAGTGTCAAAGTTGATAAAAATAAAATAAAAAAAATACGTGGAGAAATGTAGTGTTCTTTACATTGGTCCCATGAACAATTCATAATTGAAATGGTGGATATCTAGAAATACTTTGTTTATGTAGATTTTAACCACATGATGTGAGAATTGTGGCACTGATACAGGCTCACAATCTTTACCACACTGCTTTTTGAGTCTTTGCGTAATGGTATCAAATATGACCATATTTGAACTCTGAAACTGTACAAGTCAACCAAAATTTTCAGTAAGTTCGTGTTGCCAAAAAGGAGTTTAAAAAGAAAAACTCAGCATATGATTGAATAGTATCTGAGGAAGATAGGTGTCTGTGTGTGTACACTTATTATTGTTCATGACTGACAAAATTCTTCACTCTTCAGCTCTCTGCTGTTTCCGACTGTGGTTTTGAACCCTCCTCTACCACCTCTGCAGCTACCTGTTGACAGTGATTGTCCTGCTCAGGACTCGCCTGGACCACAATCACTTGTTCTGCTGAAATGCTGTCTGGTTTGGATTCAGAATTTTGGGTGGTGCTCTGTTGAATCTTGATCTGAACTGGGACCCGTGTCTGAACAGAAACTGGGACCGACACCGGATTCTGGACAGAAATTGAAGTGGGAACTGTGACCTGCTTGGGGCTCTGAATTGAAACCAGATTGGACACCTTCTGAACAGAGATTGGGAGTTGCACTTGCGGCTGGATTGAAATTGGGACCTGCGCTTTCGCCTGAGCTGGACTCTGCTGGGTTGGCACTGCCAGTCGGACCACCTGCGTCCCTGGCGCCACAGAAACGGGTGTGATGGCTCGAACAGCAAGGGAAGCGCCCATTAGATTGATGCCCGTAGGGGTGCCAGGTTTGGCCTGTAGCTGGCACTGTGCAAGCTGGGAAGCAGGGATAGTGATTATCTTGGCGAGCTGGACTGTGAACTTGTCACCGTTCTCCGCTGTGGCAGGCACCATCGTTGGCATGGTCTGGATTAAGACTTTGGGTGCATTCGCACCAGGACCTGTGCCAGTGTTAGTGGGCGCAGTGGTGAAAAGCGAAGGACTTGCAGTCTGCACAGCCACCGTGGAGATCTTCTGACCCAAGGAGTTCGTCATGACAACTGGCACTTGCATAGCAACCCGCACAGTTCTGGGCACAATTGTATATTTTTAGACACACATTATTATCTTTCAACACAACCACAAAAAACAAATCTAAACTAACTCAGTTGATAAATTATCTTCATCTAAGTGCAACCCATGCATTCAATTCCTTAATCAAAGGTAATAAGTTACCTGGGCGTATTGGCATTAGGGATGGTGGCATGGGACGGCAGAGATGAATCTGTTGTCGCGGAGATCGTTACTATGCGTTGAACGGGAGTTGCTGTGAGCGCAGCTTTAGCTTTTGGGGAGCCTGGGTGGACCACAGTCCTACCGCCCCCTCTCAAGATGGCAGGGGATTTGGAGAGGTCAGTCGTCAAAAGAGTTTCAGAGGATGGAGGTACGCGCTCATAGGTCTTCTCCCCGCTTAGGTCATCACCAGGGTCGCACTTATCATCATCAATGACGATAATGTCTTTGGGCATTTCCTTAAACTGGTACACCAACCTTTGACCTTCTACTTTAGCCAAGATACCTCTCTGATAGTAATACCTGAGAAAGAAAGAGACACACATTAAATACAATTAAAAAGATTGCAGTTCCTGAATGCTCAATACAATTTTTTAGCTAAGTTTTTAAATGTGCTTCAGTAACAGTTTATGCAAAACATCTGTTCACCTAGCTACTGTGTATATCACCGTTCAGCACACAGTTTAATTGACCAAGCAGTTTTGAAATGTAAAAAAGGTCTCTCACTCCACTTAACATAAACACTGTAAATTGTTTATTCAAAGTAAATGTTGCATCTCACCTTAGCGCTCTGCCCATGGTTTCATAGTTCATGTCTGGTTTGTTCTTGTGTTTGCCCCACAGTTTTGACACAGCTTTAGAGTCCACCAGTTTAAAGATGCCCTTCTCTCTCTGTGTCCACTTTATATATCTGGGACAGGTGTTCTTATCCTGCAGCAGGTCCAATAGGAACTCCCACAGGTATGTACTTCCTGTTAGAAAACAGAATAAGAATAATATTAGTTCAGAAACACAAGTAATACTTGCAAAATAATGGTGTGTAATTACAGTAATTGAGTTTCCAAAACAGTTTCAAGAGTTAAAGCTAGTCAGGGAGATACGCATTACCATTTAATATATAATTTTATAACAGCCTTGTGCGGGAATATATAGGTGAATTAATAGTGATCAACAAAGCTGCACATGGATCCAATTAGGCGACAGGAGCCTTGCCATAGATAAACAGATAATTTCGGAATAGCTCAGAGTAGAATATCAGAGTTTTCATCTTGTAATAACAGTAATTCCAAATATAGCTGCAAGCAGCGATGACAGGCCCCAAGAACAACTGGTCCCTTTTAGAAAACAATGCAAGGTGGACACATGTATTTGGCATTTGAAATTATGCAATTTGGGTAAATAAGAGGACTATTTTAAAGTCTGTTGTAAGAGCCACACTTCCTGCTGCCAGGTGGTGGTGCTATGACCATGACCCAAAATAGTCTAATCCATTTGATTAGCCCCCCAAGACTAAACATACATCTCAATTTTGATCTAAATCACACATTGCACACAGAAGATACTTCCTGTTTCCCATTTTTCACCATTAATTTAATGCCTAATTTAACACCTTTCGATATATCAAAATCTGTTTGCAATTTAGCATCTTCAGTGTCTTGGCATAATGTTGTCTAAATGTGGTGACACTCCTCCTAGGTGATTCATGAGACTATTTAAAAGTTCAGAGACTGCAACATTAAAAAATTCCAAAATGGCCGACTTCCTGTTGGGCGGACCTAAGACTATAATTATGAAAGTTGTCCGGCTTGATGAGAACTACTAAAGGGGGTGCTACAGATCCTGCAAATGTTATACATTTCATAAAATGTATTGATCAAGCATATCAGATACAGCACTGAACATATAGAACATACCTTTCCCCTCTCTAGACTTCTTCTTGATGCCTAGATCAGGAGATCCGTTCGAAATGTGATGAGGTTTGGGTTTCCGCCCAGCTGAAAGATGAAAAAAAAACAAAAAAACAACAGTTAGCTGAAATTGTAGACCAGTTAGGAATAAATCTATGAATACATCTATTACATGTTCTCACATTTCCTTCTCTTGGTGGGTTCGGTCTCCATCACCTCAGGTTCCTGTAAAACTGTAACCATCTCCATTGGCTCCGAATCCTCTGTGCTGACCTCCACCACAGTCTCTGTCAGCACATCAGGTCGCATGGCAGCGTGCAGGAACTCAGAAGTGTTGATACATGGTGGCACAAACACTTCTACTCACCAGAAACAGACACATACAACAATTCTTTAGAAATGTCAGGTCTTGGTCTCAAAGTTGGATGCTGAAATCTGAATGGTCATGTTTTGTGACGTGAAAGCTGTAAATGGAGTGGGAAGAGAAAGCAGTGCTCACCTGGGCTCCGGTCTCCACGTAAACTGGAGGGAGAGTCCATGTGTAGAAGAGCTTCAGCAGCCTCAATGGTTTTATCGGAGCACTGCACATTGGAGCCATGAACTGATGCTTCCACTGCAAGAGACAAAATGTACAAAAACATTGTTAATATTCATGTGAACTCTTTTTGTAAACTTTTTTGGATGCATGTTAAGTGTCTAAAACAGCTCTTAAAAAGGAATATTCCAGGTTCAATACAAGTTAAGCTCAATATTATGCCAACTGATTCCCACAAAATTTAATTTTGACATCCCTCCTTTTCTTAAGCAAAAAAATGTTTTTGAACATTAAAATACTTTTTCAAAAGTTCAGCCACAAGACAAACAATATACGTGTAAACATGATTTTAGTGTGATCAAATCACTTACTAACCTTTTCTGTGTAAAGTTATAGCCAATTATTCAACTTCATTGCCATGACAACTTTGTCAACAAACCCTAAATGACTTTAAAAATGACAATTAAAACAACTTTACAACACAAATAATACATGGGTTTTAACAGAAGAATTAATGTAATTGCTTTTATAAGCTTCACATTTCTGCCTTTAAACACTCCAATAATTGGAGCCCTATTCACTTCCTTGTAAGTGCCTCACTGTAACCTCGATTTTTGCTTTTTTTTTTTTAAAAAAAAAGGAGGGAAGAGTCTAAATAAATTTTTTGTGGTAAATCAACATTATGCCACAAATACTGTTAATTGAGTTTAACTTGTACTGAACCCAGAATATTTCTTTAAAGTGTTAACATGATTTTTTTTATAAAGAGAAACTTGGAACATGCATTTCAATGCAACGTCCTGGTAACATTTGTAAATTGAGACAAACATCTTTATAACACACCTCAGTCTATTGGTATCTAACTCATTTAAATCACTGAAACCATTTCATTTGCAATGTGTTGATGTGCAATTAAACAAATGCCACATACACTGTAGATTGATGGTCCAAAGCCAATTCAGTGTTTAAAATGTAAAATGAATTCCACTGCACAACCAACAGAGGGTGCTATTGGGTGAAAAACTGGAGTGTTCATGGCTAACCAAAAATTATTTTATCCAAATCACACAAGGTTGAATAACAGAGTGAAGGATGTGTTTTCTCATGGGTGACAAGAGAAAACTTGTTTATTAATAGTGTAGTAATAGCTGCATGCTAAATCAAAATGAACCTTGAAATTTGAAACCATGAAAAATGTATATTAAAAATGAATAAATAGGATGTCAAAGAGAGAGAGTATTAGAATCTGTAAGGTCGTTTATTGACATCCACTAAGTAAGAGACTGTAATGTGTGATTGACATTTTCATTTTGTACAGAGGAGTTCTATACTTTTCACTCACAAACTACCTGAAAGCTTACATATTCAATCCCCCACATGCACCTTTAACTGAGAAGTCGTTCACACAGACCTCCAGTGAATTAATAGGCCTCTCAAAATAACCAGCATAAACAAGTATAAGGTCAACAGTATTATTCCAATGTTACGAATGCACCTTTGAGAAACAGAGAATGTGATTCCCAACAGAGGAAGGTGTAAGCCTATATATTCTCTCTCAGAACTATAGGACAGTGATGCCACGGAATATGCATGCATAACTTTTTAAGTTTATCTACTACTGCTTAACTCCATAATGGCTCTCTGCAAGAAAAGGAGTGACTGTAAATTCAAAGAGATGCTCCAATGAAGCAGTGTTGCAATTCTCTATATAATTCAGGTACTGAAGATATCGCTGTGCACAGTAACCACGCAACCAGACTCAATCTGAATCAATAGTGGTAGCCTAGTTATTATGAATCTATGCTCTTATGTTCAAGATGCAACCCATGAACTGCAGAGATCCAAGGGAACTGTACCTGCAATTAGTCTTCTCAAAACCCAATTAGTTTTCTCCAAGACAGTATGGATAAAAAGCATCTGTTAAATGACAAGGAACTTCCTCAAGGTTTTTATTTAGCTACAGGTGCTGAGAAGCTGATCTCAGACAAGCAATTCATGCTTGGGCAGATCATCCACCTCACTTCAGCCCTGTCCGTTTCATGTAACATACGCAACCACTAGCACCTGTGCCGGTCTATCCAAGCTGCCAATGCACTTCCATTACAACCAGACACTGCCCATGTTTGGGTATGTGTGTCTGTTGCTGCACATGGGGGCTATCTTTAGGCAGCATCAGTCATAAACACATACACATGGTGTCCTCTAGAATGGGAGACACAGCATGCATTTTGTTCCTGACAGATCTGCCCTTGGATACAGTACACAAATCTGAAGCCACTACCTTACAATGAAAAGGTTTTGCACACAGACAATATTGAAAAGTTAAAAAGGTATATTAATTCCCAGCCAAAACTTTCCTCTCAACAATTCAAAGAAAATGAGAATGTTTTGAAACATGAACTTTTGCTTAAAGAATTAATTATATAGTCTCTTCAGTCATAGAAATTTTGGAAATACGTTTAAGGAACCTGCTAGAATTAGAATAAACATCTGAGGCTCATTACATTTCATAATGTAATTCAATTTAGCTAAATCAAATCATAAAAAATGTCTAAACACTAAAGGCGAAACCTATCACTAAGGCAAAACTAAAATAAGCAGACAACGCAAAGTCAATATAAACTATTAATAAAATAAAAAAAATAAAAAAAAACACTTTAAAATACTACAACTATCGTTAAATAGCTGAAACAATAAATTACGTTCTTATTAATCATTCACTCAAAAAAAAAAAAAAAAAAAAAAAAGCAATAACTCCGCAAAATCGTACTCAACTCACAATTTGAATACGGTGGTACTATTTTACAGTCACTAAAATAGCGGTCCAGAGGAAAGTAGTGCTGTCCCTCTTCACTTCCGTGTTTACAGTCGTCAGAGCTTTCCCTCCAGTTCTATCTGAAGAAGATTTCCGAGCTTCCTGCCACTCAATCCCCGCCCCGAATCTGATTGGCCGCCTCTCTGATTGACGCCCCAAGAAACACGCAAGACGATTGGCCTTGCGTAAGATTTCGAACAGGGCGCGAATCCTATTGGACGACGACAGCTGTCACTCAAGGTTCAGACTGCCTTGTGGAATAACAATGCTTCCGCCATCAATTTAGCTCTAAAATCAAAAATTCACCATGAATGAATCAAAATATCCACTCGACACTTTTACAGCAACGCTCGTTTCATTATCTGACTAATAATGCTATGTTCAAAGAAATAATTAAACATTATATTTTTGCTCACATATGTAAGAGAGAAATGCACGCTGAAATGTGAGTGCAGTTAGCAAAGCGACCACGCTTAAATAACGGGACATCTACGATATTCAAACATTATTGTATTACTCAAATTCAATGATTTTGCCATACTGCTAAACATCGTATATAAACCTACAATAAGTTTGTTGCTCCGCGTGTATTTTTATTATTATTATTCTCCAGTATACCACATTTCTTTTGAGGACGAGACATTAAAATAAACCTATCCAAAACGCAAAGCTCTCATACACAATTTAATTCATGAATACAACGTACTAATATGTCAACTACATGTTTGCCGTATTTGGAAGATCAAAATAAAACTCCATGCCCTTCCGACTTCAGACAGCGTGGCAAAGACGTAGGAAAGACAACATATCTCCCACTTCCTGGTTTCAGAGCATCGCACCACCTCCAGAGAAACCCGTTATTTTAACACACACATCACATTTAAAACGCCTACAGCTGCGTGCAAACTCAACGCTGTGCACACATAAGAAACATGCACAACTCCAGGCTACTTTTCAACTCTCCAAGAAAGCCGATAAGAAAATTAGGCAACGCCATGCAGGTTGCTAACCAAGGTGATCACTTCCTGAAATGCCCTCCATTACTTTACAGTACAACTTCACTGATCTCAGCGCTGCGGCGCGAGCAGTGCTCCGTTCCGCCCAAAACAAGCCCACACTGACGTGGTTAAAAACGCGGTTTTATATTTTTACCTGCTCGGATAAGTAAATCGAGCTGGTTAGCGGGTCCCTTATGCAGCGACGTCGCCATGTTCCGTCCAGAGGTGCAGATTGACTCGCATTGAAAGCATTAAGAGACGGAGGACTCGAAGATCACTCCGCCTCCACAGGAAATCTCAACAAAAACAGATCCTTCCGCGCCAAACACAGGAAATCCTCCGCGCGAAAAATTCGGTATTTCGTGAATAAGTGAAAATAACTGTTGTTCATAGAAGCCAATAAACCACAATAATTCACCGTTTCTTTTTCCCCCCACATTCTCGTTTTGCGGGGTATTTAAAATGTATTCTTATCTAGATTTGAGTAATTGTTTATTATGTGTTCCTAAATGTCTTTGTTGCATTTTAATCCTTTTCAAATGAAAATACCGGAAATATTTCTGATTTCTGATATAATTTGGGAAAACAGAAATTATATTTCTAATGACCATTTTTATTATATTGTATATATTGTGTACTGCACTAAATAAAATATCCACAAGAGAGCAGTAGAGACTCCTCACTATCCATAAGATTTTTTTTTTTTTTTTTTTCTTCTCCTTAAGGGAAATTAATTGTGGGACATTAGTTACTAATAACTGGAACCATTACAAGAAAAGCTATCCTTGTGCCTTATGGTTGATTTTCTATAACAACTGTGCATACTACTGTCTCCAGGTAGCCCAAAAATCAGTAACCGGTATCAGGGATGATGTTCAAAATATTGTGCGCAGATGCGCACCAAAATTTGCAGCACAACCCACAGACATAACTGAGACTTAAAAGAGGAAGACAAAAAAAAAAAAAAAAAAACTGTTGTTAACTCAATGCTGAAATCATTCGCATTTAATGTGCATCGCTATCCACCAAAAACTATGTTGGCTTATGCGATTAAGCCACACAGAAAAGTAAAATCATAATCCTGGAAACAGTTCCATGAAAAGTCAATGCATGCCATCCCTGTGACCTAAGGTCCATCAGCACAACAGACATTTTCATCCCCAACTGCTGGAAATTTCAATATGCAAAGTGTATGTCACATCAGAGCATTCTTTGAACATTTTTACATTCAGACAATGGAATAGGGATTTTGATAAAAAACAAAAAAAAAAAAAATTGAGGGCCAGATTAACGGTATCTGTTTTCAAACAATGAATTTATTTGTATAGATAGATATTAAATGTGTGCATTATAAAAAGATCTGTGGTTGTTTATAATGGTATATGAGGTGGTGATTGTGCTAGTGTTGTATAAGACTGATTATTTATGTGTATTCTCTATACATAAATGGTGAAAAGTGTCATTTTTTAATGCTAAAATACTTTCTTAATATGCAAAGACAACTAAAAGTAAACCATAGACCTTATTCACAGTAGCACCATCTTTGATTTTTAACTGGAATGAAAAAGAGGCTGAGGGATAGACTTAAATCTCTTCAATGCCACTCACGGTATAAAGCTCCTAGATCCCATCTGATTTTCCACAACTCATGTTGTATAGAGTCTTTTGTCTACTAAATGTTTTTGCAAAGATATTCTTTCAATGTTTTGTGCACGGAATGGTCCAAAAACACTTTAAACTGCAGTACAGCCCACTGAAGAGACTGTACATCTATCCCTCAAAGCCTCGCTGTCATTCCCGTCAAAAAAAAAAAAAAGATGGCGCTGCTGTGAATGAGGTCTATTGGTAGGTTGATTCCCTTGAAAGGTGTAAACACTGAGGTGCAATCAAAACATTGCTCTGTTTGTTTGAGAATCTTGATCAGCCCTACATAGCAACAATGGCTCAACCAGTGGTATGATATTGGCATGGGACTGTCAGTACGACCAATGGAGGAATTATGTAGAAGGAAAAGGTATTGTTTTTGCAATTTCATTTAGTCCCACTAAAGGCATAGAAATGACACGCTCAGGGCCGTTTCTAGGCACAGGCAAAAGAGTTTGCACATATGTGCAAAAAGGGATGTTGAAGCATGAACGGGTGTCTAACTTCTTTTGGCTATGTGTCCTCTTGGGTTGGGTGAGTGAAAATCAGCTGAAAAATATGAAAGGATGTGTTGTGTTTTAACAGTGTGAGTTTTGAATGATTCTCACCTGTCTCTCCTATCTCAGTTTCGACTTCATGCTCCTCGGCCACATCCTGCATCAGGTAGGTCTCATCATCGTACACCAGCACCTGAGCAGCGAACCCCTGCTCCAGCCGGGCACTGGGGACAGGCTCCACGATAACTGCTGGATACTCTGCTTCCCCTTCCACCTCTCCTTCCATTTCTCCCTCAATCTCACACACTCCCTCCTCCTGAAAGAGAAACCGTAAACAGAGACCTGAAGAAACAAAATGTAAAGCAAGAAAAGCCCTGGTTATTTTGCTACAGGGCTTCAAGTTCCTCTTAATATATATATATATATATATATATAAAAATAAAATAATAATCCTACCATACAAGCAATTCATGCTTGAAGTACATCTGTTTTCACAAGTGCAATTTATTTTAAACTGAATTTCAATAGACCCTGCATATTATATTTATAAATATTTGAATTATTTTGCATTTTTATAAGAAATCTCTTTATTTGGGGGCCTTTCTCAGCAAATAATGATGTATGTGATTAATCAGATTAATTAAACGGCATATCGTAATTAATTCCATTAAAAATTTTAATCAATTGACTGCCTTGAAATAAAGTTTCTGCACTCTTAAATTGTGGAAAAACTTCTTGGACAAAAGAGCACAGACTTTGATTTGAAGCAAAAAAGTCTTTTTAAAATTGGACAAAAACACAAAGGTTCAAGACTGACCGATTGCGTATAATTGTATGAGAGTGGGCGGTCCCTGCAGAGCTCATTTGGTGCGATTTTTTTGGCTGTGATTCAATGATTGGTGGAGCGTTTTTCTTAGGTAGTGTAGTTCTTCAACAGGAATTTTGCTATAATAGGAGCAGATAACTAACGACTAACAACCTCTGACCTCATGGTAGGGCTTTTTTTTAAAGATGTACAAGACATCGTTCAAATTTTATTTCCCTATGGAATTTATTTATTTATTATATTTTTAATGCATATCAGCATCAAAGCCAAGGCTACTTTCATGGCAAGATCAAAGTAGTTATAAAAACAAAACAAATAAGAAACCAATACACTTCTTACAACATTGTAATAAAAACTATGTAAGCTCTTTCAATTCGATGAAGTGGTAAAAAAAATTCTTGGTTAAGCTTTTTTAAAAATGAATAGAACTGTTGTCTAATTCGCCTAAGGAAAAAATGAAAGGGATTATATACACATATATACTGTATGTTATTTATATACCGTAGCAGCATTCATTGTAAGGGGACTGCAGCATTTTAAGCCAAAAGTATACTCAGACACGAACACTAGGTATCTGCGTATAGGTCTGGTGATGCACATATTTTAGTACTTGTGCACTGAACGTGTGTACAGCCTGATTTTCTAACCGCGCAGAATGCGCATGGAATTATATGTATTAATAAGTGGGTCCACAAGGTGGCAACACTCACAACTGAGCCTATGCTGTCATGGAGAAGCGCTAGAAGATGTGATCGCCACTAAACAACGGGAGACAGAGGTAAAAACAACACCAGTGGATGTGCACGTCAAGAGCGTGTCTGTGAGGAGGTCAGAGATACCTGCATTTGTATAACTCGAGTCTGAAGGACTATAAAGACATCTTTATGGGTCTAAACTCCTGAAGAGAAATAGTCCAGTATCTCATAGCAGTCGTGGCGCACATGTGCCAACCACCTGCGTATGCGCACTTTGAAAGGCTGAGCGTTCGGCTTTACGTAGAGGCTAAGTGCTTGCGTCAAAAAACCAAAGTATATTTTGGACATTAGTCTCACAAAGATTTTACCATCGCAATAAATTCTGGTCCACTTTTTAGTGTATTCTGTCAAAGACCCGCCCACTTCAGAAAGGGATGATCAGACAGACATTGGTAAAAGGAAGGGAGCTTTGTAGTTGAAGTACTTACCAGTAAATGGTCCTCCTCAGCAGTGACATACTCCACCACGGCTCCTCCACTGTCTACAAGCACCACAGATGTCATGACTCATACCCTAGTCTGCTGACACCTTGTGGCAACCTCCAGAACTGCAGTCAGAGAGCGTGACAGGAGGCAAAAGGGAATGAAGCAAAAACAAATCGTCAATGCCAATCACAATTCTTACAACATGTCAAACATTCATGAACTTGCTTAACTTAATAAACAGAGCCACTCTGGTCTGCTCTCACTCACACTCTCTCTCTCTTTTTTTTCTGTCTGTCTGTCCAGGTACAACAGGAAATTCTGTCTTGCTTAGGAAAGGCACCAGTGGTGTAGTCGGGGCTATACGCACGTATACGCCATATGCTTTCCTTTTTCCCAGGGCTGTTTGCGTATAACAACTTCTAAGGATTCATATTTGCGTATACCCTCGGTATACCCACTTGTTTTGCTGCTTCAGAAGTCCATAATCTACTGTTGTGTTAGTTTCCCTTTAACTGTATTAAATGCTGTTTTGTGAAACTGGAGATTTTTTGTTGTAATTGGTGCATTATCACTTGAATTCTACCATTCCCCACCCCTGACAACCATTGTCACCACCATCATCGACTGAGTGAATTTATGACAGTGAGTGGAGAGAGAGAGAGAGTCACCCTCACGCTGAAGCAGTATCAGGTAAAATTAACAAAATATGCCAAAGGTCCTGCAAAATAAGGAATCGTCTTGTAATTAAGAGAAAAAAATTGTGTTCCGAATGAAATCCATACACGATGCTGTTTGTCCCATATTTTAGCTTCACACACCCAAACTGCTGAGAATGTTTCACAAATCGAGAGAAATGGACCTGAAACACACACACCTTTTGAGTTGTGTGAGATATCGGATGTTGCTTTACATGGACACTACACTTGACAGAAACGGCTGGGGGAAAGATCAGTGACAATCAGTGGACGTCTTCTGTCATGTTTTCTGTCAGAAGCAAGATCATTTGTTAAAATCATATAGCATTCGAGTGCATGTTAACTGTTTCCCACCACTGGGATTTTAAAACACCAGTAAACGCACCTATGTATTCATGACATGCCATGACATTTTATTGCATATGTCAAAGCTTGTTCTGGAAGAGAGAGAGAGAGAGAGAGAGAGAGAGAGAAACTGCATTAATTCAAAATAAAAGTACAGTAGTACAGGTTTAGTTAAAACACTTAACATGATTTTCTTGCATTTCCCTTATGATAAACACTATTTGCTGCCAAAACAACGACACTAATCCAATGAGAAATACACTATTTTCATAATTACACAATTTAAGCCTTTTCTCTCCCTTTCTCTCTTCTTCCTGGTCGTTGTATTAAAGCATTTTTCATTTTAAGTTTAGTAGGGGACGTTCACACTGAACGCGTTTTTGCATACGTCCGAGCTGTTTTTCAATGTTAAGCAACGTCTCATGCAGGAACGCCTGTAAATATGGGTCATTCCTACAATTCTGTGTCATTTAAGTCCCCATTACAAGTGTGTGTGGTATTAATATTGTTTAATTTCACCCAATTACAATGTTGATAGGCTTGTTAAAAAGAATAAAGACTTTTTATAATGTTACACGCTTCTTTGGGCTTAATAGTTACATTTTAAATAATTGAAATCCTTTTCTTTTGCACTGTGTCATTTCCTCATGTCCCAAAAACTGCACGTCAAACATCTTTGACAAAAATAAATGCTAAATCATTGGATTTATTTGAAGTTTTTAACTCTGTTTTCCTTTATTTTGTGGTGTTAGTCATATGTGGTCAAGCATAACATGTCCACCCTGTTATTGGAAGATATATGGGAAATTCATAGAATTGTAAAATGTCAATATACAGTTTTTGTGTTAACAGAAATAAAATCATAAATATTAGTTTACAAATATGTTTCCTAGATATCAATCACAGACCATGTCGTGGCTCATTTAGCCACTGAATGTCCACCCTGTTATTGTCCACCCTGATGCTGAATTTTTTAGTAATTTAGCTTGACCAGTATGGCTACCGCAATTTTAATATGTCCTTGTAATGATGAAACATGAAGAAACTTGTAAAAGTATGTTTTATTTTTCAAAAGTTTCAAAGCCGGAATGTCACCGAATTGTAGGAATGACCCATTTACGGTATGTACAGAGTTGCAGTTCCGTAGCTCTCTATACACAGATTACGCAGTCTACAGTAACAGTAAAGTACAGTCTATAGTAGCAGACCCCCGTTTCCGTCCGCAGTGCTGCCGCTCATTGGATGTTTTATTGTTTTTGGCACCATTCTGAGTCAACTCTAGAAACTGTTTTATGTGAAAATCCCAGGAGATCAGCAGTTACATAGTCAAAACCAGCCCATCTGGCACCAAAAATTATGCCATGGTCGAAATCACACTTTTTTCCCCCCATTCTGATGGTTGCCGTGAACATTAACTGAAGCTCTTGACCCATACCTGCATGATTTATGCATTGCACTGCTGCCACACGATTGACTGATTAGATAATTGCATGAATATGTAGGTGAACAGGTGTTTCTATAAAGTGGTCACTCAGTGTAAATCATAATAACTTTGTCATTTTTGCAGCTCAACAGCAGCTCAACAGCATCCATCCCTGTTCAATTTTATTGTACAGAACAGAGCAGCATGAACATTGTGCTAAACTTTTCCTTGTACTTTCCACAGAAGAAAAATCATGTGTTTAGAATTAGGTCTGCATCTAACGATTATTTTGATAATCGATTAATCTAACGATTACTGGAACGATTATTAGACTATTCTGCGATTATTGCAACGATTAATCATTAGCTCTTAACCGATTATTTAGCTTGTGCCCTGACTTAAAAGGTTGTATTTAATGTGCTTACTAACAATAAAGAGGACAAAATAATTTTTTTAAAATACTTCTAAATGACATTCACTGAATTCAAGGGAAAAATACTTTTTATTAAGTTTAATTTGGTAAATAAATTCACTGCAAAAAATCCTATTGTTATCGTGTTTTTGTCTTGTTTTCCATTTAAAATAGTTTAAAAATCCTTAAAACAAGATACATTTACTTGAGAAGCAACATATACGATATTTAGACTTGCTTTAAGAGAATGCATCTTAAATAAGTGTATTTTTTCACTTGGTTATACTTCTGCGAGTTCAGTAAAGACAAAATACACTTATATTTAAGATCTATTCTCTAAAAGCAAGTCTAAATATCTTATATGCTGCTTCTCAGGTGAATGCATCTTTTTTTTTTTTTTTTTAAAGGACTTTTAGGTATTTTAAAATATTTGTATTTTTTATATTATATTCAACACTCTCAGATAATTTTTTTTCTTCTGCAGTATAGCTGCTAAAGAACGTATACATTGATTTAAAGGAGTTTTAGATATTTATATTGGAAAACAAGCCAAAACTAAAACAGATCAAAAACTTATTTTGTTTAAGTGTATAATGGGGCAAAGACTACCCTCTCTCACCTTTCTGTTCACTTCAATCCATCTTCAACTCACAAAAAAAAAAAAAAAAACTAATAAAGCAGTGTATTGCCAATTGTGTGCCTCAGCTGGTTGCAGTTTCAATCTCTCCCACTTAGTTCGGGACATTGGCGCAACTCATAGAAGAGGCGCTGACCGCACAGAGAAATGCCAGTTTTGGAGTTTGTAGTTATTTACATGATCTGCTTCCGTATTATTTGAACTTTAATAAAGCTATAATGGAAAAGTTGGAAAGTTTGGAGTGCATCTGGACCATGAGCTGTTTTCTTCCTCTCCTCAGTCAGGCACGAACTGCAGTGCTGCTCTCACGCATCATTGTTAGAGTTACATATCTTATGTTGTGTTAAATGAGATCAAACGATTATTCGACAATGAACGTCGACTAATCGTTTCAGCCCTAATTTTAGAATGACATGAGGTATTTTCATTTTGGGTGAACTATTCCTTTAAATTCATATGCTGGAACACATTCAGAACATTTTTTGTTGAAATTACAGTTTAAAACTTCTTCATAGCACAACAGATGTTTCTTTTTATCACAGTGCCATAGTGACAGACACACCAGCACAGATTAAGATTAAGATCAGACTTTTAGATTGTTAAACGTGCTCTGTTAAATTTCCTACCTTATTTCTATAGCAACACAGTCACAAGGTCTGCACAGGGACGCAGAGGGGTGTGGCAACTAAATGTGACACACTTCCTCACAGATGCATCTGGATCACGTTATCCGCAAATCACAAAATGACAAGTTTCTTTCAGCTTCCCCATAACACCGTAAACCATAACGGCTGTTGAAATATACTATTTGTCATGTCCCTAAGTTCATTAAAATCACAGATATCTTTTGACAAATCATTTCTCTCTAACCAACCACACAAACTATCCTGTTTCAGCATACAAAAACACATTCTGATCTACATTTTCTGGCTTTCTGAATAGCCTGATGATGAGTGTACTATTACTGAAGGGGTGTATTTCAATTCCACATAAGTTACCCAATCAGATGGTATCAAGGAAGTCCAAGAACTGTATCCAACCTATTGTTCCTGGCGCAGCTGTGAAATTCCAGAGTTCTCCTTCCATTCCAATATGCATTCGAATTCCCCAGGAAACACTCCAAGACATTCCCTCACACAAAGGTGTCCGATCCACTTCATCCATCGCTCCTTGTCTTTCCAAAAACTCCACATTCCAACCATCTGACTTCTCAAAAGACAGCGAGTTTGACCAAAACACCATCAGGAAAAGAATGAGCACGTCACTAATGATAGAGAGAAAAGGTAGAGAGAGACGACTGCCCTAGTTTGCACTGTACAGTTTATGCGCTCTGTGACTTTCTCTTTAATTTCCTGCTTTTTGTCCTCCAAACCTGTTTCTCCACGTCTCTTTCTCTTCACATTCTATCATTATCTCTCAGTCTCTTGTCACGTCTGCAGGGTGAGGCAGCATTTGTAAGTTCGACTCAGCATTCTGAGGCAAGATCACATGGTCTGAGCTTTCCGAACAGAGATCACATGACCAGTGCACAACGCTGCTTTTGTGTCCGCAACAGCCTCTCCAGTGATGCAACATCCCACCTTTAGACAGACACACACACACACACAGCTGAGGCCAAAATGCAGTCACCACCCAATCATCCTCCAGATGTAACAAATTATTCCTCAATGAGAATCTGCTTGCTTCAGCCTTCTGCCAAAACACGTCACTGAACTGACCAAAACCCACAATTCAGATTCAATTCTTGCTTTAAAGGAATAGTCTTCATTTACACAACCTCATGTCCTTCCAAACCTGTATGATTTTCTTTCTTCCATGGAACAAAAAAAAGGAGACGTTTGCCAGAATATCCAGTGTCCTTTTCCATATAACTAAGGCATTCACTGACCAGTGGCTGTCATTGTCCAAAAAAAAGCACATTTTAAGTACTCCATGTGACTTGTGCTCTACATTTTAAGTCTTCTGAAGCTATATGATAGTTTTGTCTGAGTAACAGTCCAATAATTAAGTAATTGTTCACTGATAATCTCTCTCTGTCATAGCTCTCAAATCTAATTTAGACATATTCAAACTTGAAGCATCATGATTACAAGTTGATTTTATTCGTGACAACCAATGGCTTTTGGCATTGTTGACGTCAAACTTGGCACAATACATTTTGATGCACCAAGTTTGAATATGCGGAAGTGTGAATGAGATTTGACAGCAAAAGCGGAGGTCAAGATTTTCAGTGATTTGTGGCTTAAATTACGTAAACCTTATATAGCTTTTGAGGACTTCAAATAAAGCGCACAAGTCGAATGTACTTTATGCAGCCTGGTCTCATGAAATTTACATGAGCATTGCAAGGTTTTTGCAAAACTGAAATTACGTGCTTCATTACACGTTTGGCTGCAGTTTTCAACTGGGAGGCACCAAAACAGAGCGAAATGAGGTTGTAATCAGACAAGGTTTTTAAGGTGAATTTTAGATGGAGGTTTTAATAACTAAAATGTACCTCCCTAACCTAAACCTTTACCCTAAACCTAACCAATAGTGTCCGAAAAGATTTTTAAATGCAAATTCAAAATAATACAAAAGAAAACACATTTAAGCTGCAATATGTAAACAGGGTTGGGGAGTAACGGAATTCATGTAACGGGATTACGTATTTAAAACACAAAATATAAGTAACTGTATTCCACTACAGTTACAATTTAAATCATTGGTATTTAGAATACAGTTACATTCAAAAAGTATTTTGATTACTGAAGAGATTACTTTGCTTTATTTAATATTTAGATCCTTTCAGATGGAAAACATTTACACATATAATGATGTGATCCAAAGTGCATTTGAACAGCGGTGAAACACTTTCTTATGATGTGTTACATTCATACGAGCAGACAGAGAAGTAAGTTCTGGAGCAGAAGAAATAGAAAAAAAAAACCTTGTGTAAATTGTCAGCTTTACGCTAAGCTAAAATGCTATTTCTAGCCATTTTACATGCACGTTACCAGGCACAATAATTTTTTTATCAAGAAAATTCATGTTGGATCATAATTACTTTTTTTCTAGTAAGACCTTTGAAATTAGGGCAAAAAACGTATTCTTGATGATAATTTTTTTTATTGTTTTCCTGTAAAAATATCTAAAAATCATTAAAATAAGATCAATTTGATTTATCTAGTTTTAGAAACAACACTGCATAAGATATTTAGGTTTTTCAGAGAATGCATTTTTAACATGTGTATTTTGTCTTTTTATAGTCAAAACAAGTTAAAAAAATCTACAAGTGCTGAAGAAGTAATCCAAAGTATTTAGAATATGTTACTGACTTTGAGTAATCTAACGGAATACATTACAAATAAAATTTTACTGCATGTATTCTGTAATCTGTAGTGGAATACACTTCAAAAGTAACCCTCTCAACCCTGTATGTAATATATTTACTGTGCTAAAGCATACATTTATCATAATATGTTATAAGAGATTTAGGAAACATGCTAAATTGAAATACTGGCTTCTCCGAAAACAATGCTACAGCCAGTATATTCTACTTTGAAAAATCTGTTCTGGGCCAGAAATTGTTTGTGTTTTGGCCTGTGTGATCCCACCCACTGCCCATTTCCCAATAGTATTTCGACACCCCGGGTTTCCAGATTTGAAACAAGTTAACGGGTAAACACAGTGCACTGCAGCCATGGAAGCCAGCAATTCATCTAGCTAACATTGACAGAGTTATAAAAAATCCACATGTGCTGGTTTATAATTTGCAAACAATAAAAACACTGCAAACGTATACATTAGCTGATCAACTTACAATGTTAGGCTTGTCGCTTGCCATTGTCAGTTTGCTCGTTCCTGCTGCGTATCCTCAACCTGGCAACCCGTGTGAGCTTCAAGTCTGGGGAGGAGGGGGCAAGGAAGACAACTCTCTCCAATATTTTGAATTTGGATTGCAGTACCCATTTTAAATGCTTGATGTCAATGTTACATATTGCTCCTTTAATTGAAGCAACCACTTCATTTTGTGTCGCTTCTACTCCACTTTCACTTTCGTGCATTTTTGGCTGTACTCGAACCACGACCGTCGAGCTCAGTGGTCGACACTCTATCAGGTGAGCTATCAAGCAAGCTAATGACATAGGAATAAGTGTATATTTGTAGGTGGGTCTGTAATGCAAGTGTTTAAATGTATTGTTTTTCATATCATGAGTTAAAGTAAAAGTGTTTTGATATCATAACATAGTGGGGGGTGCATAATAGAGTGAAAATAAGTTTTTAGAAAACCAAAATCAAAAACTGTACTCGTGATTTGTGACAATGATTAAACCACACAGTTGTTGTAGCGCCTCTAGTGTTAATTACACCAGGAAACTATAGCAAAATGTAGAAACTGGCATGTACAAGGCAAGTCAAAGTAACGTTCATTCAATGAGACCACGTTGACTTTGTTTTTTTTTATGGTGCTTTTAAGGGCTGCAAGATTTGGACAGTCATATTGCGATTATTTTGAAAAATAATGCGATTTGAACTGCGGTTAAACCAATGAGTTCTAAATCATCAAACATAACCGAACTCAGAGCACATCTGTTACTCTGAGCAGGAGATGGAGTTGTGGAGCACAGAACTGCTTTGAAAGCACTGTAATAATGCACTAACACAATACAGACAGGACAGTGCAGCGCTGCTTTGAAACGAGTAGTGCGATCAGGTTTAATAATCGCACAAGTTCACATAGTGATTTCAATTTTATTTCAATGAATTATGCAGCCCTAGTGCTTTTCAGACATTTAGGAGCTTGACAGCCATCACTGTTAACTATATATGAATACAAAAGCAGAGACTGAGACAAGTACAGATGGCAAACACAGAAAACTGTGTTCGAGTCAGCAGGGGTCAAATATGTGAGCCAAACGCAGATCAAATGGTTCACAAAGCACACAAATTTTCCTGCATTCAGACCCGGTTATCTGATCACTGAAATTGGTAGAGTTAGGTTCAGGGTATTGTGACATCACATTGCCTCACAGACCTACTGATCTTGGACAAGGCCTAATATTTCTCAATTTTTATCCACAGCAGTGCAGATGCATTAAATCGAAAAGGTTCAGAAAGAACTTGAGAAAAATCAAGAGTTTTGAAGTTGCTGGGGGGGGGGGGGGGGGGCGCACTGTAACCCTTTACTGTAAATTTACAGGTAATTTCTAACAGTATTCTACTGTATTTCCATAAAACAATAACATGCTGTATCTTTAACAGAATGGTTCTAAAAATACAGCAGATTTCAATTTTCAGCCTGTTTCATTCGTAATACAGTGTCATACTGTAGAGACATTTTTTTTGCACTCATTTCAAGTTCTAAAAGCTTCTAAGTCTAGTTAACTAGCAAATACATTTGAACTTCTACATTTTAGACATAAAGTGTTTTATGTTTACTCTTCAGGGATTCATGTGATGATGGAAACAGACATTTGTGCCTGTACTGCAAATAGAGCCCGACCGATATGGGATTTTTGAGATCGATACCGATTTTAGAGGGGGAAAATTCACTGATTACCAATATGGTGGCCAATATAGTTAATTTTTGAGCTGGAATGAAAACAGACCTTTTCAATGTGGATTGTTCACCGATATGACTATGCAAAGGTACTCAGAAGGCTGCTTTCCTAAATATTTTTATCAAAGAATATTTGACATTATTATTATACATTGTCAACAAATTCTAGAAATGAACACTGAGAAAATAAAGAATAAATAAAAATACAATAAATAGCTTAAAAAACATCAGTACTGTATGTTCAGTATCGGTCAATTGCTGACCATTAAAATAAAGAATAAATAAAAATAAAATAAATAGCTAAATAAACATCAGTACTGTTTAGTATCAGTCATATTCTGAACATTAAAATAAAGAATAAATAAAAAAATAGATAAATAAACATCAGTACTGTATATTCAGTATCAGTCAGTTGCTGACCAATAAAATAAAGAATAAATAAAAATACAATAAATAGCTAAATAAACATCAGTACTGTTTAGTATCAGTCATATGCTGAACATTAAAATAAAGAATAAATAAATATCTAGAAATCATCTAAACTCTTCAGCAGAAAGGCTACGTGATAATATACTGCAGTTGAGTGTTTCAATCCAGAGGCCTCACGGTGATGAATCCAATGTGGCTGAACACTCAAATGCAACATGTTTTATGTTTTTGGTTGTCTTTTAATGATGGGCGTGCTGTCTTTTCTATAATTTTGTTTCAGGAATTTGCAACTCCGTCTGACGTCCAGCAATCTCTACATCTGCCAGGGAGTACAAGACTTATAATTCTTGGTATGTAAACATTAGGAAAGTTCATCTCTGTCTCTCAGCCCGATGCAATCTGCATCTTGATTAATTTGATCATTCATAATGTAACAAGAACAAATTTCAAGAAAACAACCATACGATATGATTCAGTGAGACGATGCGATGCGTTATAACACAATTTGACTTGATACAATGTGATGCAAAGTGTTCATTTTTGGGTGTGTTCACACTTGGCAGGTTTGATTCAATTAAAACGAACTCTTGTGCGATTGCTCTGTTGGTGCGGTTCATTTGAACATGTGTGAACGCTGACACACCTGAATAGTGGGTCTCGGTCCGCTTCCAAATGAACTCTGGTGCGGTTCGATTGATTAATGAACGCAACATGGACTAAAAACGTCTAAACGGACCAATAAAGTAATTTGCCTAATACTGACCTCAAGCATACCTGGTTCTTCTCATCATAGCAGTTATGTTGCCCATTACAGTTTGGTACAGGCGTCGGAACCGCCGTCAGCCATCCTTCGTTTGTGTGCGCAACGGAGGAATTCCTGGCGCTGTTTTGACTCCTTTAAACATTTTATTAGCTCTTCATTTGTTCTCAGCTGATAAAAATGCTACCATATATACATCCAACAAGCACATTTAGCCCAGCAGCCAGCATTGTTTTGGATGTTCGGCAAGTTCCGTCACAAAATATACGTCATAAAGCTGTCCAATCAGGCTGTGACCTTATCCTTATGCCTTTTGTATTCTATTTTTAGGTTCGATGTAAAAAATGCCAGTGTGAACGCTAAGAGAACCAGGACTAAATGTATCATTTTCTTTTTTGGTCCGGACCAAGAGAACCCACCCTTAACTCTCCTTTAACAAATGTAATTATAGAATCGCTCTTATTTGCTCCTTTTTGCAGGTCATTGTAGCAGCACTCATCACTCACTGTGACAAGCATGCAGGAGGACGTTCACACACTTTAAAAACACTTGTGTATGAAAGCACAGTGACCTGGTTAATAAAAAAAATGCACCATTTACACTACTTAATAAACAAAAATGCTAGTGTTCAATCATCTAATATGTTCTTAAATCCACATTTATATGTGCTTACTAATACACAGTCCAATGCGCTGCCTACGTGTGTTTTTAAATGTAACTGTTTTTTACAGCGCATGACTGCGTGTCTTTAGACAGGGTCTCTGTCACAAACAGACAGACAGGGAGAGAGTGCTGATAGTGTGAGAAATATATAAAATAACATTTTAATTGGCTACTTAATTTGTATTAAATTTATATCAGAGCTTGTGAGTTGAAACCACGATGTACCGATTAAGTTACATCACAGTGGAACCCACAATAGCTTATAGTATTTAAGTATTTATAGTTTTCATTTTCAGGTCAACCTCTAAGCAACCAGTGGTGGATGTTGAGCATGGAAGGTCAAGATGTGTATGAAGGTGCACCACCCAACTTTGTCTCTGGCCTTGCAGCGCTGTTTGCCGCATTCTACAATTTCAACCTCCAGTATCAGGAAGCAGCAGCGTGCACCCTAGAGTTTGTTCAAAGGTTTGATATTAGCATATTTGCCAACCATATGTATTAATATAGAGTGAACTGTCACAAGCCTTATCTTGACCATGTTTGTAAAAAAGTTCAGTATTCTTTCACAAATGTTTAATACAGTTGTTTCTGAACGATATATTGCATGTTTAACATTTTCATCTAATAATTTATGTTATACACACATCACAAAGGACACAATAAAATTAAAGGAATAGTTCACCCAAAAATGAAAATTTGCTGATAATGTACTCTCACTCCTCAGGCCATCCAAGATGTATATGACATACTTTCTTCATCAGAACACAAATGAAGATTTTTAGTAGGAAATCCAAGCTCTTACAATGCATACAATGCAAGTGAACGGGTGCCATCATTTTGAGAGTCCAAACCAGATAAAGGCAGCATCAAAGTAATCCACATGAATCCAGTTGCTCAATTAATGTCTTCTGAAGTGAAACACTACGTGTTTTTAGGAAACTAATCTATAATTAAGATATTTCTAACTATAAACAATTGCTTCCGGTCATAATGTGATTGATCTGTGTCGTCTGTATTCCCGTTACCTTATGAAGAATGCGGATCACTGACCAGGAAATGAGCATCACGAAAGCACTTACCTGACATAAGTGCTTATGTGCGTGCTTACGTGGCATTCATTTCCAGGTCAGTGATACGTTCTTCATACATTCACTTGCATTGTATACATTATAAGAGCTGGAATTTCATTCTAAAAATCTTGTGTTCTGTTCTGATGAAGAAAAAAAGTCATCTATATCTTCTAGATCATCTATATCACTCCGGAGGGTGTGTATTATCAGCAAATATTATTTTTTGATTAAAGTCACAGAGTATTGCCACAGACGATATTGTTAGCAAACCGATGGTGTGATAAGGAGATAGCAAAGATGTACATCTTTACACATTTTAGGTGCTTTATTGACATCAACCCTGGACGTGGCTCAAAAACCAAGAAAGGGAAAGTGACTTCCAAGAAGACTGGCAAGGTAGTGCAAAAAAAAGAACAGTACTGTGAATCCGCACGTTTCCTATCTTCTGCAAAATCTAATGGATTTTGAATGGGATTTTGTTTTTTTCAGGCTTTGTAAGTTTCTAGGTCATTTCTGGATGTTTCATATTATATGAAATTTTATATGAAAATTGTTCAACACAAGAAGACACATTCTGAAGATGTTTCAACTGGATTTTGACAAAAATTTAATAGACTTACAGTAACAGTCAATGATTTGGGGATTTAGTGGTAAGATATTACAGTAGCTCTGTGTTCTTAAACAGTAACTGTATTGTTCGATAATGTCATATTGGCCATGTACTGTTGTTAGTATCCATCTTGCTATTGCATAGTTTTAGTCTGTTGAACTGTTGAAGGTTAAAGATGCCAACTGTCCCATAATGTTTACACTAGAAAACACTACTGGCCCCAGTGTTTCCTACAACTTGCTGTACCGATACTGGGAGGATGTTTTAAAGCAGAAGGCAGGTGAGTACCTTGTCAGTGTAGCATTATTGATTTTTTTTTTCTTTCAGTTTCTGGGTAATTTTAAAATATATTTCTGAAAAACATATCCATTCTCAATTCACTTGTTGTACTATCTGTTCACATTTGTAAGAACCTTAAAAAGTAAATAAGATTACTGCACTGATAATTGTGAACTGTTAATTGCATTTTAAATGTATTTATAAATCATTACAGCTGACATTTCAGCTCGCATGTTCATAAAAGGCAATTCTGCTCTTTGCTTTAAAAAAATAAATGTTTTAAAACATCCATTTGCTATTGCTAGTACTGTTGTGAAAAATGACAAGTATGATATTTGTAATTATTTAAAGACAAATAATTTAATCTAAATGTACAGTATGAAAAGCAGTAATTACAGTATTCCCCTGTAAAAATACAATAAATTGCTGTAGGCAACACAGTTTAATACTTTCATTTTACTTGATATTACAGTAGGATACTGTATTTGCTAATAACAGTACTATACTGTAAATGTTGATTACAGTAGTAGTACTGTAACAATACAGTAAGTGGCTGGCAACCCAGCTGCCAATATTTTATTGTAAATTTACAGCAAAAAGTTTTACAGTGTATCAAAATTGTTAATTTTTGACAATATAGGCTTACAGCAGATTACACTGCCAATACAGCTATAAAGGAAAAACAAATACACATTTTGACAGCAAGTTTTTATGAATTGAACATTGCAGAGCTGTTTACAAGACAATTAAAATGTCTACTTGGCTAAGCGGTAATGGGTTAAGAATTCCATGGGCATAAGTTGATATATCAAGTAGGGCTGAAACGATTAGTTGACGTTATCGACGATAAAAAATTGCCGAATGTTGAATTTTTCGAATAGTCGTTTGATCTCATTTAATGAAACATGAGATCACATTAAACTCTAATGATGATGCGCGAGAGCAGCACCGCAGTTCGCGCCTGACTGAGGAGAGGAAGAATTACACAGCTTGCAGTCCAGATGCACTCTAAACTTTCCAAACAGCTTCAGGTGATGTAGATCGCAAAGTATGAGGGAATTATAATGCAAAAATACAAAATAAGTAAATACAGAAGCACTTTCGTTGTGGAATAAGCAGAGCCGGAGCTGCCGCTCCACTGAAGCAAAACTTGTGTGTCAAGCGTCTTTAAAGGAAACACCCCAATGTTACATCTTAAATGTAGTTATATTTAATGTGTTATAACTTCATTAAAGTTCAAATAATACAGAAGCAGATCATATAAATAACCACAAACTCCAAAACAGGCATTTCTCTGTGCGGTCAGCGCCTCTTCTATGAGTTGCGTCAATGTCCCGATCTAAATCTAAATTGAAACTGCACCCGAATGATGCGCACTCTGTCATGGGGACGCTCGTCCCTCAAGTGTGCACTTGCTGCAGCTAGAATATAACGTGATGGCTCACGACTTACTGAATCATAATATATGTGTTACTGTGCATTTCTTATTGTAAAGAAAATTTGCAATACGCAGCTTTATTAATAAGAGAGAGTTTGTTTTTGTGAGTTGAAGATGGATTGAAGTGAACAGAGAGGGGAGAGAGAGTTTTTGATCTGTTTTAGTTTTGGCTTGTTTTCCAATATAAATATCTAAAACTCCTTTAAAAAAACTTAGATTTTCTTTAGCAGATATACTGCAGAGAGAAAAAATTGTTATTTGAGAATGTTGAACATAATATAAAAAATACAAATATTTTAAAATATATAAAATTCCTTTAAAAAAAAAAAATGCATTCACCTGAGAAGCAGCATATAAGATATTTAGACTTGCTTTTAGAGAATAGATCTTAAATAAGTGTATTTTGTCTTTACTGCACTCACAGAAGTATAACCAAGTGAAAAAATACACTTATATTTAAGATGCATTCTCTTAAAGCAAGTCTAAATATCATATATGATGCTTCTCAAGTAAATGTATCTTGTTTTAAGGATTTTTAAACAATTTTAAAGGGAAAACAAGACAATATGTTGCTGTCATATTGCCGTGAATTTCTTTACTGAATTAAACTTAATAAAAAGTATTTTTTCCCCTTTAATTCAGTGAATGTCATGTAGAAGTATTTTTAAAAGATGATATTGGCCTCTATTGTTAGTAAGTAATACAACCTTTTAAGTCAGGGCACAAGCTGAGTAATCGGTTAAGAGCTAATGATTAATCATTTCAATAATCGCCGAATAATCATTCTAATAATCGTTAGATTAATCGATTATCAAAATAATCGTTAGATGCAACCCTAATATCAAGGTGTGAAAAGTGAATATCATTATATTAGAGGTTCATATTAATATGTCATTCTGATCAATGAGCAAATGCCTTGTGTTTAAGAATTCCAGTTCCAAAGAACACTGAACACACCCTGTTTATTGATAGCAGGTTCAAGAGGAAGGAAACCTTATCCTGTCCAAGTCACTTTAGTGGAACATTTGAGTAAAACGGAAATAAGACTGTAAACTGAATGAAAACACTAACACAAACTCACCTTGAACATGGGGACTTGATCTGCAACCCTGCAACGTCTGCATACTGAACATAATCCACTGCACTCTAATGTGTATTATGCTCCACCCTCAACTCACTTAATCTCTCCGGTCCTTTTTCCTGTGCATGCTTGCACATTTCTCAATAAACTTCTCAATTTTTCTCCTACCCAAAGCGATATTTACCATTATCATATGCTCTGACCCTATTGTGAGAGAACCCAGACATTACAGACATAGCCTAATTCCTAGGAGCGAATCTGTGGTGTTCAATGTACTTTCAGACCCCAGCACTTTTACAGACCTTATCTTTGGAAATCAGTGACTGCTGATAGGCAGATCAAAGTCCCATGCAAGCCTCTGCACTTCACTTCATTCTCTAAGGCCTAGATAGTTTAATTTCTCACCTTACAAAGGGAGTTGATGAAACCCAAGTCTGTGGCATGATTTCAAAACAAAGCACTGATGCCCGCCACATAATATCTGATCAAAGGTGCAGATCTGATGCCACAACTATTATGGTGCATATAAAGCATGTAAAATACATTTATACCAGTAAACCACAGAAAAGTCTCCGCGGTAACACGCTCAACAAGCCACGTGATAAGATGCATGGATTCCAAGTGGACAGAATCATGATTCACAATATAGTAGAGGGACACATACGGAGGGGGGGGACTTCAGATGCAAAGGAAACATAATGGGACGTTCAAGTGTTTTTTTTTTTGTTTTTTTTTTTTTTATTATCTCTGCTCTGTAGTTCCATTTAAGGGAAGTGAATGGTGGCCAGAACTTTAAAGCTCCAAAAAGCACATAAAGGCAGCATAAAAGTAATCCATACAACTCCAGTGGTTAAATCCATGCCTTCAGAAGCGATATTATAGGTGTGGGTGAGAAACAGATCAATATTGAAGTCCCCTTTTGCTGTGAATTCTCCTCCCTGCCCAGTAGGTGCCGATATGCACAAAGAATGCGAAAGCTAAAAACAAAAGAAGAAGAATGTGGAAAGTGAAAGTGGCCACCTATCACTCACAACTATAATATTGCTTCTGAAGAAATGGATTTAACCACTGTTGTTGTATGGATTACTTTTACGCTGCTTTTATGTACTTTTTGGAGCTTCAAAGTTCTGGCCACCACTCACTTGCAATGTAAGGACCTACAGAGCTGAAATATACTTCTAAAAATTATAATTGGTGTTCACCGAAAGTCATACACATCTGGGATGGCATGAGGGTGAGCAAATTATGAGAAAATTGGAGGCAACTGAGATTCGTCATCCGCACCAGGATTGAGGCGAGTCACTACGCCACCACGAGGACTTAGAGCGCACTGGGAATTGGGCATTCCAAATTGGGGAGAAAAAAGGAGAAAAAAAATACATGATACGACCCTTACAATTATAACGAAGGGTCAACAACATTTCACTTCTGAACTTATTACTTCACAACTAATTGTTCTTTGCAACAGGGCAATGGTCTTATTGACAATTTACTCTCCTAATTAATGGGCGTTACAATATAAACACACCAACGTTTCCACAGTACCTTATTTAAGGTAAGGTATATAAAAAATTAAAAAAATAAAAAAATAAAACACTTTAGAGCCCACTCTTTTACTTAAAGTAATAAAAACAGCTTTACTCAAGCATAAACTTTGAGTCTTGTATCTGCTTCTTATCTTGTGAACTGTGAAGCATCACAACAAGATTGCAAAACCTGCAAAATAAAAGTCATGTGGCTAGCAGTATTAAAACTTTAGGTTTCTGAAATTAATTTAAAAACCCTAATATTATCAGAAAGCGTGAAAGTGAGAACTGAACAGAAATATGTATAAATGGTTCTAGTTGTCAACTCTCTGCTAGCATTTAGCTAAACCAGCTAGCATATTAGAAGCTGGGAAAATAACACAATAAATACAGTCGATTTTAAATAAGTTAAAACTTAAGCTGGCAAAATAACAGAATCACTTTTAATAATCATGCAAAACCATTAAAAAGCCCCTTTCAATGGCAGTTTCTTGTTAGCTTTCCAACAAACTAAGCTAGCTAAGGACCGCACAAATACTGCTAATGTGTCATGAAGGAGATGGAAACCGTAAAAGTGGATCTCTTACCTTCAGTTGCTTATTCTCCAGATGAAATCCACACTCAAGGCTTCCTCAGTTTGCACACATATCAGAAACACTGAGAGTTTGTTGACTGAAGTTGGCGAGAGCCCGTCAGACGGTGGCTGCTAGCGGCTAACACACCTGATCAAATATGCGCAAACAAGCACACATACAAGAATCTGAACGGACTGCTGATCACACACTGAACAATACTGACTGATGATACGAGCTTCAAACACAGATCACCAGCCCAAGTACAACTAGCCTCTTAGACCGAACAGAAACAGTCACGGAGGGGATTGTGTTCCAGGACAGAGTCATGATTCACAATATAGTAGGCTGAGTGACACATACAAACACACACGGAGAGAGAGAGAGAGAGAGAGGGAGGGGGGGGGGAACTACAGTTGCAAAGGGAACATAATGGGACGTTCAAGCAGACCATAATTAAAGGAATATATTGAAGTCCCCTTTTACTGTGAATTGTCCTCCCTGCCCAGTAGGTGGCGATATGCACGAAGAATGCGAAAGCCAAAAACAAAAGAAGAAGATTGTGGAAAGTGAAAGTGGACACCTATCACCCACAACTATAATATCGCTTCTGAAGAAATGGATTTAACCACTGGAGTTGTATGGATTACTTTTACGATGCTTTTATGTACTTTTTGGAGCTTCAAAGTTCTGGCCATCACTCACTTGCAATGTAAGGACCTACAGAGCTGAAATATACTTCTAAAAATCATAAGTGGTGTTCATCAGAAGAAAGTCATACACATCTGGGATGGCATGAGGGTGAGCAAATGATGAGAAAATTGGAGTAGGCGATGAGAGAACTTTCATTTTTAGGTGAACTATTCCTTTAAGCTTGTTATAACTTTAGCATGGTCGTTACAGGAGAGAAATTTTATATTTTATATATATAAATTAACATTTGTTGGGCTAATTTTTAGCTATGTTCTGGATTATTTGCATAATTGCTTTATGAAATACAAGAAAACATGTAGGGAACAGGGTTTGAGCTTGTTTTAGTTCAGTTTAGAGACAGAACACAATAGTGAAATGCCACTTTTGTCACTCAATGACCTTATTCACTTGTCTTCATTCATACACACTACTGCCCTCTACTGTTTAACATATGAAATAATGCCCTCATGTGGTCACAAAACAAAAACCAACAATTTATTTGGTAAGTCCTACTTGACTGCATTGTAAGACAGTATAAATTGCATTTTATTTCACAAACAAAAAATACACTATATAGGAGTTTGTATCATTATTAGTTATGGGCACATCTATACAGAGTAAATTTATAACCAGAGAAAGCTCTAGTCATCATAGAATCAATTTGGGAGAAGAGCTCTGAAGTGCCATCGCCTGACTCTGCTTGAAGTGGCTCTGCAAGACAGCTCTGAAATGACACCCCCTGCCCTGCCCTGCCACCCAACCAGCCTGTACCATGGGGGGGGGGGGGGGGGGGGTGGAATTTGTTTGAAATAAGTTAATACATGAAGGCTACATGCCATTGTTTTAATTTAATTTGTTGATATTAATATTTAACTTTAAACATAAAGGCTTGGTCAAAGCAACATAATGACTCAAAAATGACTAAATTATGATAATTTCAAGAAGTGTAGGCTAAATAATGACTGAATCATTATTTTACAGCACTGTTTAATCCAGGAGATAGTATGCATTTTTATCCAGAATAATATAAATTCAATATGCAAAACAAAATAAATGAATTATTGTTTCCTTTACCAGTTGACAAAATTCCTATCAAAATGGCCAGTTTTCACTGAAAGGTAACCGGTTATTAGAATTATTAAACACCACAAAGGTACTGAATCTTTAACAAGAATAATTTTTAAAGAAAATAAATAAATAAATCATGCACCACCAACCAAGTAAAATATAGGCAGAAATACATACAGGTGCATCTCAATAAATTAGAATGTCGTGGAAAAGTTCATTTATTTCAGTAATTCAACTCAATTTGTGAAACTCGTGTATTAAATAAATTCAATGCACACAGACTGAAGTAGTTTAAGTCTTTGGTTCTTTTAACTGTGATGATTTTGGCTCACATTTAACAAAAACCCACCAATTCACTATCTCAAAAAATTAGAATACATCATAAGACCAATAAAAAATTTTTTAGTGAATTGTTGGCCTTCTGGAAAGTATGTTCATTTACTGTATATGTACTCAATACTTGGTAGGGGCTCCTTTTGCTTTAATTACTGCCTCAATTCGGCGTGGCATGGAGGTGATCAGTTTGTGGCACTGCTGAGGTGGTATGGAAGCCCAGGTTTCTTTGACAGTGGCCTTCAGCTCATCTGCATTTTTTGGTCTCTTGTTTCTCATTTTCCTCTTGACAATACCCCATAGATTCTCTATGGGGTTCAGGTCTGGTGAGTTTGCTGGCCAGTCAAGCACACCAACACCATGGTCATTTAACCGACTTTTGGTGCTTTTGGCAGTGTGGGCAGGTGCCAAATCCTGCTGGAAAATGAAATCAGCATCTTTAAAAAGCTGGTCAGCAGAAGGAAGCATGAAGTGCTCCAAAATTTCTTGGTAAACGGGTGCAGTGACTTTGGTTTTCAAAAAACACAATGGACCAACACCAGCAGATGACATTGCACCCCAAATCATCACAGACTGTGGAAACTTAACACTGGACTTCAAGCAACTTGGGCTATGAGCTTCTCCACCCTTCCTCCAGACTCTAGGACCTTGGTTTCCAAATGAAATACAAAACTTGCTCTCATCTGAAAAGAGGACTTTGGACCACTGGGCAACAGTCCAGTTCTTCTTCTCCTTAGCCCAGGTAAGACGCCTCTGACGTTGTCTGTGGTTCAGGAGTGGCTTAACAAGAGGAATACGACAACTGTAGCCAAATTCCTTGACACGTCTGTGTGTGGTGGCTCTTGATGCCTTAACCCCAGCCTCAGTCCATTCCTTGTGAAGTTCACCCAAATTCTTGAATCGATTTTGCTTGACAATCCTCATAAAGCTGCGGTTCTCTCGGTTGGTTGTGCATCTTTTTCTTCCACACTTTTTCCTTCCACTCAACTTTCTGTTAACATGCTTGTATACAGCACTCTGTCAACAGCCAGCTTCTTTGGCAATGAATGTTTGTGGCTTACCCTCCTTGTGAAGGGTGTCAATGATTGTCTTCTGGACAACTGTCAGATCAGCAGTCTTCCCCATGATTGTGTAGCCTAGTGAACCAAACTGAGAGACCATTTTGAAGGCTCAGGAAACCTTTGCAGGTGTTTTGAGTTGATTAGCTGATTGGCATGTCACCATATTCTAATTTTTTGAGATAGTGAATTGGTGGGTTTTTGTTAAATGTGAGCCAAAATCATCACAATTAAAAGAACCAAAGACTTAAACTACTTCAGTCTGTGTGCACTGAATTTATTTAATACACGAGTTTCACAATTTGAGTTGAATTACTGAAATAAATGAACTTTTCCACGACATTCTAATTTATTGAGATGCACCTGTATGTGGAAATGTAATAACTCAGTGAATTCACTGGCAAAGAACTATATTTAATAGTGAGTTTTACTGCTAATGCACACATATGAACAAACATTTGTGTATAATTGGTTTATTGTATCACCGTAACATTCATGACACAGATCTTAATATTTGCAATAGTGATGTTTTGACAATTTCATGAGTGTAGTAGCCTATAATGCATGATAATACCATGTCTGAATTTACAAAAAATAAATAAAAGGTTTCTGTTCATTACAACCTCATTCAACCTAAAAAAAAAAATACTGTGAAGAATCCAACCAAAACAGAACATCTGGTTACTGATTTAAAATAAAGAACATTCAGAGGAATTAAATCAAATAAATACAATACATTAATTAAATAATGCATTTATAAGTAAAATATAAAATGACTGATAAAAAAAAAAAAAAAAAAAAAAAAAACACCAAACAAAAGTCACAATAAATAATTTAGAGAAAGACTAAAAATACCAACGTGCAGAAATTCAATAACAGAACAACAAGACTCTGAAAAAGTTAATAGTTAATATTCTGTAAAGGCAGATAGAAACAAGACTCATTGGGACATCTGGCGTTGAAGTTAATGAACTATGAGTGTGGATGTGACGGCATTGACAATCTGATTTGATAATTAACTCAATCAACATAGCATTTTCTTTTTATAATACCTGTTACTGAAACTCTCCCTCTATAATCTAGGTATCTTTGAGTAAATTAAAATTAATTTAGTGCTCTTTAGAAAGCCAGTGCCTGAAAAGCAGCTTTACATGTGTTATTCATGGAAACAGAGACTGATAGAGACTGTAAACTATCAAATTTTATGAAAATATTGCTCTGTCCAAGTGGAAAGAATAGAAAAATGTGCATCAAAGTTATCACATTATGACAGCAACAGCACTGAATTTAAATCGTTTATGTATTCTGTATGTATTTTGTCACAGAACCTCACGCCTGTGGCATGGCCATCATAATATTTCCACTTTCAACAGCAGTGAAAAAGAAGAAAACAGAAAGTGAAAAAAATTGAGCCCCCAAAAATGACGTCCACTAAAAATTTTAAGCAACAGCAAATGCTCAGATACAGCAGCCCCAAACCATATTTAGACACACCACACTTAAAGTAATGGCATTGCATTAGATAACAAAATATCAAACAGAGTGGCATTTATTTTAAAGAAATACAGCAGAAGCAATTGCAACCTTAGTTAGATATTTTGTCATGTACAGTATACAGTGTCATTCATTTGTGGCTTAAAAGGAATATCAATACAAGTTAAGCTCAATCGACAGCATTTGTGATATAATGTTGATTACCAAAAAAAAAAAAAAAAAAAAAAAAAAAGAATTGACTCATCACGAAATCTTTTTTTGTGGTCATCAACATTATGCCACACCTGGCATATTCCTTTAAGTGTCCAAATTCTTTTTTAATATGTAATATGTATTTTTGAGCAGATTCTACACTAGTTTGGGTACCAACCCTGTTTAGAATGCATAGAGCTAATATATTGTAGGTGGGCCAAAAGAGTGCCATTATTAGCACATTTATATCTCATTACCTTCCTCTGTAGATTCAGCTAGCTTAGCTTCCTCCACAGCATCCAGTGTTATTTCAGTAACTTCTTCTGATGCCTGTATTGTGGTCTGTAGTGCTTCTTCCAGGGCCACTGGTGTTGTTGTGATGTCTACTACATGCTCAACTTCAGTGGTGAATGGCTCATGACACAATGTATTCTCTTCCTCCACTTCCAAAACATCCTCCACCTCTATAACAGCATGCTCCTCAGAGGCTCCTGCTACTGAGGCAGGGACTTCAACGTAAACTTCAACCTCAACTTCTGCAGCTTCAGCTGTAGCTTCTTCTTCTCCTGCAGGTGTAGAGGTCTGTTCTTCCAATTCCTCTTCTGTTTTTACATCCTCAATGTTTGAATCACTGATCACTGGCTCTTCAGACACAGCTTTTTCAGTTACAGATGCTTCTGCTGGGACATCTGCATCAACATCAGGGACATCTGCATCAACATCAGTAACCTCCAACCCATTGAGGGTCTCCACAGAACTCTTCTCAGCCATCCTCACTGCGGCTACCAAATGCTCATCCCCAACTGAAGCAGCTGCAATCTCTGCTGTAGACCCAGCAATGATTTTCACAGTGCTTAGTAGGTCAGACATGGTGATAGCTGCAACAATATTAGATTGTTAATTGAACAAATACTGTGTAGGTAATGCCATAAGTGTCACTTTAATGACTTGGACATGCTTATTTGTACTCGTGGATGACTGATATGGGGTTTTCAGTGGCCAATGCTAATATTAGGCTAATATCTACACAGCAGTATAGGCCTATACATAATGGATTTTAATGGTGGAAAATTAGATATACACAATATTATTTTACACAATATATACTAAAAATTCACAAAAATATTTTAGAATAGAAAAATAAATAAATACAAATAATTTAATTGACACAAGCATGAAATAACATTTCTGTTAATAATCAATAAATTATCGCTCTTAAGAATGGCCACATTTTAACCCTCCTGTTTTAGGGTATTTTTTGACCCTGCACAAGTAAAGAATATGTTATAAATACTACCTAATTTTTGGTACCAGAACCAAATGTTGTGACTTTGTCAAGACCATCAAAACAAACAAAATAATTTATTTTTGTATAAAATCATTTAAGAGAAATAACTATTAAAAAAAATAAAATAAATAAAATTCCCTCCATTGTCTTAAAGGGTCAATTTTGACCCGTATGGGAAGAACCAGCTGTGACCTTTCACCTTCGGATTTTCTGGATGATATGCAGCTTTAAATAGTTTTTTGTGCATATATGAATCAAATGTGACCTAAAAATATTTTACATTTTCTCAGATTTAGCCCCTAGCCCCATACTGTTCTCTACCTGCTTCACTGGGTACTGCATTTTTCCCACAAATGGGGTTTGTGCACACATACACATGTCCACACACGCAAACACAAACACACAGAGGGTATTTCTTACAGTTTTTAACAGGTAAGACGTAGTTAACAAGTTTAATTTTATATGAAAGGGTACAATAGGGCTAAAGACCATTGGATGTTTTTTCCCCCCGAAAACATTAGATGGCAGAAAGAACTGTTAAAGCACTTTACTAAACCCCTGTAACACTGAAACAAATTGTTTGACATTAGTGGGAAGGAATGGATTTGTTGTAATGGATGTGCAAAGAGGGTCCATTTTGACTTCTGAAAAGCAATAGTGATTCATTTGTGAAATAGACATGTCCTAAAATACAGTTGCTTTTCTGCAAGCAGAATAAACCAGAAATAGTAGTTGAGATAATATAAAATCCCCAAAGTGATTTAAATAATGTAAATGACAGTGTTTGCCAAGTTTTTAACCCTTATTTATTTATTTATTTATTTATTTATTAATATTCAGAATGAAGCATTTTTTTTTCTCCTATCATAACACACTTTGGGACCACAGCAAAACAGAATTTCGTAAAAGGGAGTCTTTAATGTACACTAATCAAGAATTTATGCATTTGAAATGGTTTTCATACGGTTCAAAAATGACCCGAAGAACAGTCATGGCCAATAAATGGATCTGCATGGCTTACTTATAGATGCCACTGCATATTAAACTGGGATTGGGAAAAAGTATTTGAACATCCAGATAGTTACACATTTTAACTTGAAGAAGCCAATTAAAATTTTCATAAATAAATGATGGAAATCTCACTCTTAGTTTCATTTTCATAACACGATTACTAAGTGTGATATATTGCATTAAATTAACATGAAAAGCATTCAAGTTGCCAGAACTACTGTGAGGCCAACATCTTTCCACACAAAGCTGTGCTAAATGTGCAAGCTCATCAGCTCTTCCGTTTCCTTTACAGATTATCAGGATCACTTCACTTGGATGGACCAGGAGTGATGCCAGTTCTAATTCAAAAGGAGTGAAATATTCAGACATTCAAGGATGACTCTTGGTCATGTCATCCATTGATTAAATGGTTAAGGACATGTATATAAAGCAGCATCAACATCATGTAAGGCCAGTAAGGTTACCCAGGTTCTTTAATTCTGTACTTTGCAAATCTCTTCTTTAGACTTTGCTAGAAGTTTATTAGCGCCTTGAGTGTGATACAGAGCAGCAGGGGGCAGCTGAGTGCCTTGCTTAAGAGTTCACATGAATTGGTGTGGCAAGTCATGCTCCAAGCAGGATTTGAAGATGGCACCACTAGGAAATCTTCTTAAACCACTATAAGTGGCATAAGCCTCTAAGATTAGCGATTAAATAATCAACACACATAAGAGAGACAACACATATAAGATGACAGAATTCCTAAAGCCTCTTCCATCAAAGTATTTGCCTCAAAGCCTAATATATAAATATTTGTTTAAAGTAAGCAAAATGAGAGCTACAATGGACATTCAGAACAGCAACTAGAATGCATTTGTTTACTTTGAACAGCACGTTATACACTGATAAGGCAGTGGGGGTAAAGCTGTATTAAGAGGAACTTAAGAGGATGAGCTAAAACATTTGAAGCGGATGGTCTAAATGAAGCGAAGTGTTCTGTTTGAAAACACTGTGCAAGCAGGAATTATTCTAGAAACACATACACAACATATGAATAATGTAATGTAAATGCACTAAACATAGCAAAGTGTCAAAGATTTTTGCATCATATTTCTTTACTTACACAGCGTAGGAAAGTGCTTAAAATGTGTAATGAAAATTGAATTAAATTCTGAGAAAAAATTTATTATAATTTTAAGAACTTTATTTTTATAAATTCAAACATTTAATCATTTTGTGAGGGGGCTTTGCCTCCATCCCAACAGCTATTATTTTATTTTATTTTTTTTTTTTACAGAGGGAGAGAGGTGTTAATATAGAAAAACATTGGATAAAACATAAAAAAAAAATGCTCTATCTTGATGTAAACCATGTGTAAATAGTTTAACCTGGAAATGGTAAACGTGACTTGTTAGCCTAACCCTCATGCCACCATTCTGCAAGAGTACCTCAAAAAACAGGCAAGACAGGTAAAAAAAAACAAAAAAAAAATGTAGTAAATGTTTCATTAGTAACACTTTACCATAAGGTTGTATACCTTAACATTAAAACTTAACAATGATTATTAATTTTACAGCATGTATTTATCTTGGTTAATGCTAATTGCAACATCTATATTTTCAAAATTAAATATTGTATACGATAACATTAGTTAATGCACTATGAACTAACAATGAGCACTTGTATTTTTATAAATCAACATTAACCAAGATTCATGAATGCTGTTAAAATATTATGCAGTGTTATTAAATAATAGCTAATGCATTTACTAATGCTAATAAATAGAACCTTATTCTAAAGTGCATCATTTTATTTTGGATGCTTATTTGTCTTTGTTGTGAAAAATCAAGAGAAACTGTTTCCTTGCACATGTATAGATTTATAAAAAAAAAAACAAGGCACTAGACACCTACCACAGGTTCTGAGGCTACAGCAGGCACATCCAGGAGGAGAGATTAACAAATACAGAGGTGAGCTACAAAATATATTAAAGTGTCATAAAACAGGCTGAAGCTGGGATAAAAAACAAGCCCCTTGGAATGATTTTAGAAAAGGTGAATTTTAGTGAATGGACCCTTTTCACATTTCCGGTGTTGGAATGTGGAAGTAAACTCTAGTGGGGCAAACTCTAGTTTTTGCCTTCACATTTGCTCCAATAGCAAAAGAAACGTTTATTTTATTATTACGTTTAAACCCTATTACGTTTAAACAAGTTTTCAAAATGAAGAAAAATGAGAGAGAGATGGATTACAGCAATCAGATGTAAAAAATAATTAAAATATATACAATTGTTAGATTTATGCTGTGAAACAAGATGGAAACTTGTCATCACAGTTTATGAAAAGGTTCCATAGACATGTTTTTGTTCCCATTCAGTTCTCTTTGACTGCCCTTAACATCTCCTCCTCCTCAAAGTCACTGTGGGATTAGCACCCTGTGGAGTTCACAAGTGTAAAAAGGACACTTATTCCTGCTCAGAGGATACAGATAGTCCACAGCTGATTAATCAATTAAAAGAAGCATGACAGTACAGTAGGAGAATCCAACTACAGCTTAATGGAGTGTTCTGGTGAAGGGATGGGGAAGGTTCATATAGGGTTACACAGGCATCTAGACTTCTGGGGATTCAAGCTGCTTCTTCAACAGAACATGTCTCACCAGTTGTCTCTCCAGCAGGTGCCTCAGTAGCAACATCTTCAACAACAGGTGCAGCAGTTTCCTCAACAGCAGGAGCTACTGCCTCTACAATGGCTTCCTCAACCTCTACTGCTGCAGCAACCAGGAGTTCTGCAGGAGCTTCTTCTACAGCAACAACAGCCTCAAAAGCAGGAGCCTCTGCAGCAGCAGGGGTGGGTTCTGCAGCAACCACCTCAGCAATAGGTTCTGTGGTGGTGGCCTCAGTGGTGGTGGAGAGTTCCACTTTAGTTTCCAAATCTGAGGCTGCTTCTGCTACTGGGGCCGCCTCGGCCACTGCGACTACTACCTCTACACAGAATACATAAAAAGGGAACTTTAATGAAAAGGAAAAAATATCAGATTCACAGATTCATGCAAATTCACAGATTCATTGTGTCCAAAACTGCTGACTCACTCACTCATCACTACATAGCGAATGTCACAAATGAGGAAAGAGTGAGGGAAAATGAGTGTATTCGGATACAGTTCCAGACAACATTGTGCTCTTTTTGTATGACGTTATATACAGTACGTGTCACATTCCGAATGATGAAAAAATCTGAAATTTGAATCACATATGGATGTTGTTTGAATTAGGTTGGTAAACATTGGGTTTCTTGTGTTTTTTTCTTCTGCTGTACAAACTGATTTGAAACCACTTTGTATCAGATATGCCAAACAAATATGATATTCTGATGTTTGTTTGTTTGTTTTTTACCTGATGTTTTATCTGATTTAATATTTAATATAAAGCAAAGCCTTATTGAAGATGATTAACATCAAAACAGTTTTGCTAATTCCATCTGTCATAATAGAACTCCACTAGTGTTATTGCTTAGAAGGACTACGTGATATACGTAAGGGATAAAGTACAGTCTGCCAGTTGTTATTGCACAATAAACCCCGACAGGGTGATCAGGGTCTTGTATCACCCTGAAGGGGTTTATTTTGCGATAACAACCGGCTGACTGTACATTATCCCACTTATTACATGGCTACTAACCAAATAAATAAATACATGGACATAAAATATTGATTTGCGTTGAAATTATGTAATCTGAGAAGAAAGAAATTGCTAAACAGCTGGAATCAACCTCCGGTTTGCGTCGTAGTTCTGTTGATGTTTATTTTGTGAATATGACCATCTGACAGACTCCTCAATATTCAGCCATTCATTCAGATTAGCAGCAGACTTCATTAACTTCTAAGAACTTAAGCAGTGCTTAAACTTATTTAGCATTCCAAACTTTAATGGGAACTCCAAGTAAACCCTAATTGCCTGCCACCTCAGACCAGGTCTTGCTTGTTTATACTAAATCTGCATGCATGTTTGATTGGCTCAAGACCATGTGGATCCAAAGGTTACAAATTGTAGGTCAGTCATGACAACTCTCTGAATTATTTTGCATGCCAATGTGCTAATCTGTATGCAAACAGCTCCATCACATGTGAGCGAGCCATTTGGCTAACTGATAACAAGTTCAAAAAACCTATCAGCTTGTGCCAAGTAGAGTTTCATGCCTGAACTTGGGTCATTTTATATACCACATGAAGTGACCCATCAAGCAAATATCAACAAAATCCAATACAAAAAAAAAATAACAAAACAAAACATGCAAGATAGTTCAGAGAAAGCAGAGCTCATAAGAACTGTCTTCAATTCTTCAAAGTTCCAAAGATGCCAACCATGCTTACTTAAAATGTCACAATTGTCACTGTAAAAAGGTTCGCCAACTCAGACTACAATAACTTCACAAGGTGTGTAACTAACTTGTGCTTCTATTCTGAGTAATATGTGAATAATCAACCAGCAAAAAGGTGACAGACCAGAAGCGGCACACAACATAAATGCGTTAATTTGATTACTGTTGTTTTCAACTTGGTTGAAAATTTGTTACTGACTTGGTTGAAAATGCATGCTGTTATAACAGAGATAATTTATAATAATCAATACTTACCGATTTCACCTGATGGGAGAGCAAAAAGATGTTCAATAGCATGTAAACAAGAAACATAAACAAATGACAGCTAACTGTACAGCTGAAATCAGAAGTTTACATTCACCCTCGCCAAATACATTTAATCTCAGTTTTTCACAATTCCTGACATTTAATCATAGAAAACATTCCCTGTCTTAGGTCAGTTAGGATCACTACTTTATTTTAAGAATGTGAAATGTCAGAATAATAGTAGAGAGATTGATTTATTTCAGCTTTTATTTCTTTCATCACATTCCCAGTGGGTCAGAAGTTTACATACACTTTGTTAGAATTTGGTAGCATTGCCTTTAAATTGTTTAACTTGAGTCAAACATTTTGGGTAGCCTTCCACAAGCTTCTCACAATAAGTTGCTGGAAGTTTGGCCCATTCCTCTAGACAGAACTGGTGTAACTGAGTCAGGTTTGTAGGCCTCCTTGCTCGCACATGCTTTTTCAGTTCTGCCACAAATTTTCTATCGGACTGAGGTCAGGGCTTTGTGATGACCACTCCAATACCTTGACTTTGTTGTTCTTAAGCCATTTTGCCACAACTTTGGAAGTATGCCTGGGGTCATTTTCCATTTGGAAGACCCATTTGCGATCGAATGATGTCTTGAGATGTTGCTTCAATATATCCACATAATTTTCCTTCCTCATGATGCCATCTATATTGTGAAGTGCACCAGTCCCTCCTGCAGCAAATTACTCCCACAATATGATGCTGCCACCCCCATGCTTCACGGTTGGGATGGTGTTATTCGGCTTGTAAGCCTCACCCTTTTTCCTCCAAACATAATGATGGTCATTTTGGCAAAACAGTTAAATTTTTGTTTCATTAGACCAGAGTACATTTCTCCAAAAAGTAAGATCTTTGTTCCCATGTGCACTTGCAAACTGTAGTCTGGCTTTTTTATGGCAGTTTTGGAGCAGTAGCTTCTTCCTTGCTGAGCAGCCTTTCAGATTATGTCGATATAGGACTAGTTTTAATGCGGATATAGATACTTGCCTACCTGTTTCCTCCAGCATCTTCAGAAGGTCCTTTGCTGTTCTTCTGGGATTGATTTGCACTTTTCGCACCAAAATACATTCATCTCTAGGAGACAGAATGCGTCTCGTTCCTGAGCGGTATGATGGCTGTGTGGTCCCATAGTGTTTATACTTGCGAACTATTGTTTGTACAGATGAAAGTGGTACCTTTAGGTGTTTGGAAATTGCTCCCAAGGATGAACCAGACTTGTGGAGGTCCACAATTTTTTTTCTGAGTTCTTGGCTGATTTTTCCCATGATGTCAAGCAAAGAGGCACTGAGTTTGAAGGTAGGCCTTAAAATACATCCACAGGTACACCTCCAATTCAGTACACCTCCTATCAGAAGCTTGCTGGCTAATTGTCAAAAGTCTTGACATAATTTTCTGGAATTTTCCAAGCTGCTTAAAGGCACAGTTAACTTAGTGTATGTAAACTTCTGACCCACTGGAATTGTGATATAGTCATTTAAAAGTGAAACAATCTGTCTGTAAATAATTGTTGGAAAAATTACGTGTCATGCACAAAGTTGATGTCCTAAATGACTTGCCAAAACTATAGTTTGCTAATATTAAATCTGTGGAGTGGTTAAAAAAATTTTTTTAATGTAAACTTCTGACTTCAACTGTAGCTAGCTTAGTGGCTGCTGAGTAACCCACAGAGAGATGATCAGGCCACTGAAAACTGTAGGAAACAGACATACTAGAACAGTGACAGAGCCAGGCAACCATCACTGCCTCGTAGCACCCGTCAATTCAAATTACCCAGGAGTAAAACTATTCTGAATAGGAATATAATCACAGCTGTCTGTATACATCATTCCGCCCTACTGATGTTGAAAAGATTAACAGTGATTTAACATTAACAGCCAAACTGAATAACCAGTACTGGTCCTCATTATTGATAACAAAAAAACAAACTATACAACAAGTACGTAAACTGTTTGTGTTTGCAGTTCTGAAAGCAGTAAAATTAGTTAACTATTTATACCAAACCTCCTTGATATTTACATGACATTTTGATATTTGACACTGATATCTAAAACAAACACACAATCGTACACAATGAAATAAGTATATATTTTGAAAAGGGTTGGCACTTACTCTTAGGTCTGGCCTCGATTTGAGCGATTCTGTCATTATATCTTGCGCTGTCAGAGTTTATTGTCTTATAAGCCTGTAGGAGGAAAAGGGGGAAAAAGTTTACAGTACACACTTACAGAGTGAAAACATAGTTTGAATATGAGACCATCTCAACTACAGTAGCTCCCTTAAACAAAATGGAATCAAGATGGAAAGGGCTTGTCACATGCTCACTGTGACACTTACTACCAAAGCTGCCTAAATTTGTGGGATATGAGGCAAGTAAAAACACTCACATATACAAGAGCAGCAGTAAGTGAGCCTCCACCAAGCACCATATAGGCGATGTTTGTGCCTGATGCAGGTATCCCAAAGGACATCTGACGTGTAGGTACAACTATTGAAAGAAGGACAGACACACATATGAGTAATAATCAGGCCTTGAATAATGCAGACTGCATTCAAATTAAGTTGAACTAGGTCTTGAGTAGTGTAATTAACTCCACATATAAATATAAACAACTCCATAAAACCCAGCCTGCCAATTTATGTTGAAGGCTCAGTTTGCACATTTACACCAGCCCCCATCTTGACCCCTGAACCCCCTCCCCCACCATGAGAAACCAGTACAATCCACTCTGTGTGTAAGGTGAAGAGATCAGGTTGTGCTAAAAAGGCATGTTTTCTTTTATTAGATTGTGTTTGGTACATACAGACACACCAAAAATAAGTTGCATCTCAGGAAAATCTGTCCTTGGCTGTAACTTGTTTTCACAAACTCCACTAATCCCTTTCTTACAACCACTCCGGACTGCATTCTCAAACACTCCTAAACATGCTGGAATACAACACTTTTTAATGGGACCAGCTTCCACTGACATTTAAGGGATAAATGTACAACAACTGCACTTATAAATAAGTGAAGAAATAAATGGACATTAAATTAATTTTGATTTTAGTTTATGTATGTATTATTTGGGTATGTGAGACAAACAAGACTGCAAGTGTGATACAGAAACAATAAAACTAATGCCATGATTGCATGGACAATGGTCAATACAGTTTAGCGGTCATTATACAAAAATATTTTACTGCTCAGTACCGACTGACCTGTCAGAATCAAGTATTTCTAGAAAGCTATGTAATAAACTGTAGTAATATTCTGTGATGGTATAGTACTGTATTAGACACCCTGTTGGAGCGGGATATTTCACATCATATCTAGGGCTTACAATTGATTAAAATTTTTAAACAAATTAATTACATGGTATGCAGATTAATTAATCACAATCATTCACATATTTAAGTATTTCCTGAGAAAGTCCCTCAAATAACAATAATCCAATATATAATGATTAAATAATTGTAATTATATTTAAATAACTAATTATAAATTAATGTATTATAAAAGATAATTCAGTTAATAAAAATGCATTACATTATTGTGGCAGGCGAGTGAAGCATTGATAAGACAATACAAAAATTGTCTTTAGAATCCAATATACAGTGCATCCGGAAAGTATTCACAGCGCTTCACTTTTTCCACATTTTATGTTACAGCCTTATTCCAAAATGGATTAAATTCATTATTTTCCTCAATTCTACAAATAATACCCCATAATGACAATGTGAAAGAAGTTTGTTTGAAATCTTTGCAAATTTATTTAAAAAAAAACAAAAAACACACACCACATGTACATAAGTATTCACAGCCTTTGCTCAATACTTTGTTGAAGCACCTTTGGCACCAATTACAGCCTCAAGTCTTTTTGAGTATGATGCTACAAGCTTGGCACACCTATTTTTGGGCAGTTTCTCCCATTCTTCTTTGCAGGACCTCTCAAGCTCCATCAGGTTGGATGGGGAGCGTCGTTGCATAGCCATTTTCAGATCTCTCCAGAAATGTTCAATCGGGTTCAAGTCTGGGCTCTGGCTGGGCCACTCAAGGACATTCACAGAGTTGTCCCGGAGCCACTCCTTTGCTATCTTGGCTGTGTGCTTAGGGTCGTTGTCCTGTTGGAAGATGAACCTTCGCCCCAGTCTGAGGTCCAGAGCGATCTGGAGCAGGTTTTCATCAAGGCTGTCTCTGTACATTGCTGCATTCGTCTTTCCCACGATCCTGATTAGTCTCCCAGTTCCTGCCGCTGAAAAACATCCCCACAGCATGATGCTGCCACCACCATGCTTCACTGTAGGGATGGTATTGGCCAGGTGATGAGCGATGCCTGGTTTCCTCCAGACATGATGCTTGCCATTCAGGCCAAAGAGTTCAATCTTTGTTTCTCATGGTCTGAAAGTCCTTCAGGTGCCTTTTGGCAAACTCCAGGCGGGCTGTCATGTGCCTTTTACCCAGCTTCCGTCTGGCCACTCTACCTTACAGGCCTGATTGGTGGAGTGCTGCAGAGATGGTTGTTCTTCTGGAAGGTTCTCCTCTCTCCACAGAAAAATGCCAGAGCTCTGTCAGAGTGACCAATTGGGTTCTTGGTTACCTCCCTGACTAAGGCCATTCTCCCCCGATCGCTGTTTGGCCAGGCGGCCAGCTCTAGGAAGAGTCTTGGTGGTTCCAAACTTCTTCCATTTACGGATGGAGGCCACTGTGCTCATTGGGACCTTCAATGCTGCAGAAACTTTTCTGTACCCTTCCCCAGATCTGTGCCTCGATACAATCCTGTCTCGGAGGACTACAGACAATTCCTTGGACTTCATGGCTTGGTTTGTGCTCTGACATGCACTGTTAACTGTGGGACCTTATATAGACAGGTGTGTGCCTTTCCAAATCATTTCAATCAACTGAATTTACCACAGGTGGGCTCCAATCAAGTTGTAGAAACATCTCAAGGATGATCAGTGGAAACAGGATGCACCTGAGCTTAATTTTGAGTGTCATGGCAAAGGCTATGAATACTTACGTACATGTGATTTTCTTCGTTTTTTTTTTTTTTGCAAAGATTTCAAACAAACTTCTTTCACATTGTCATTATGGGGTATTGTTTGTAGAATTTTGAGGAAAATAATGAATTTAATCCATTTCGGAATAAGGCTGTAACATAACAAAATGTGGAAAAAGTGAAGCGCTGTGAATACTTTCTGGATGCACTGTATTGTTTATTCCCATATAATTGAACATAAGCCAATCATTGGCCTACAGTTCACAGCAATCCATTCTGCAATTAAATTTGTCATTCTATGAGAGATATATTTATTATAAGGGCTAGTCTAAGGACAAGTCAATGTTCACATGTGTCAGATGGAATGTCTCAATTTAGTTGCGTCGCGTCATAAACAGCATTCTTTATATAGGTCTCTGTGTCAAGTTTAACATAGTTTGAAACTTAGAAAAACACTTCTTGAGATCCCTGCGTTCAGATTTACACTGTTAAGCTGTGATCGAACGCAAGAACATGTTCTCATCTTGTGCTGTCTGCTGTAAGTATGTGTCGTTTCTTCTCTGTATAAGATGCGATTAAGATGCACATATTAATGGAAGCTTTATAAAGTTTAATCAAAATGCAAAGCTATAGGGCACCATACAAACCAACATTAACCAGCATGTAATGTGCATGCTTGCAGTCAAACACACATCCACTGTTTTGCCACACTGAGGCAGCAGAAGGGAACACAATGTCCAAAAGTGCAGCACCCCCTCCCCTTCTCTCTCTCTCTCTCTGACCTAACAATCCACCCAGAGACATTTCATCCCACAGGAACACATGCACAGAACATGTGCGGTCTAATATCTTAACATGCTAAAAAAAGGCCTCTGTGCAGCATACACTATCATAGTGTTACACTGTAAAACCTGGACTTTAATTAGGTATTACTACAAAAAATAAATAAAATAAAACATAAAATAAAATCTCAGGATGTCCTGTCAGATATTTAAAGTTGGGAATTTTCCAACTCAAAAAAAGCCACAGAAGCTTCAGCTATTGTAATAACAATGTCCTGCAATGAGGTAGCCTTTGCCTCATTTATACATTTAATCTCATTTACGACTGCGTCAACAGACCTTTAAGGTGAAGCTAGATTGTGCAGTTTCCTAGAAAAACATGTGCACTGCCAAGTATCACTCAGGTATTTATCAGGTACTCATTCCGGTACAAACACAGGTTTTTATCTTTTCGTATTGTATAATTCTACCCCAGTGGGGTGGATATGGGATCAATATCCCGTCAAAAGTATTGCGGTCACGGATCCAAAAATAATAAGCGTGAATCAAAAAAGCAGATCAAATTAATAAACGCAGATTAAAATAATTAGCGCAGATCAAAAAATAACAAGCATGAATCAAAAATATATAAACACATTTAAAATATGTTGCAAAAAAATAAAAAATAAAAAAAATAAAATCATAAGAATTGCAAACAAAATCGGGGAGGTGACGTCACTCAAATGCAACTCCGACGGCTGCTGCTCAATATTATATTATTTGTGGTTGATAGATACGCTGCTTGTGTCTGTTTTGAGTATTTTCTGCCAGCTCTAGGAAACAATGTGTTGTCCGAGTAGGCAATTATCATAGTAATAATAATTATTAAAAAAAAGTAATAACCTACAAACCAGGAAGTCTTAAATAATGCCTAAACCAAAGACTCTGCTAACTAAATTCAGCTGACTCGATACATGTATTAACGGACTCTAATAGATACAAAAAAAAATATATGCCTACTAGGACAACACATTGTTTCCTAGCTGGCAGAAAATACTCAAAACAGACACAAGCAGCGTATCTATCAACCACAAATAATATAATATTGAGCAGCAGCCGTCGGAGTTGCATTGGAGTGACGTCACCTTCCCTCTTCAAATGATTGGCTAGAAGAGGAGCTGTCGATCAAGAACTAGTGGACCAATAGGGATGCAAAACGCCCCCTGATTTACATGAAACTCTACTCACAAGTTTTGGAAAACCAAGTGCAGAACTTGGAAACAAAAGCAAAGAAAAATACAGCGTAAGCATACAATTTTTTAAAAGATGAGCAAAATTGTCAAAGAGCACAAAAAAACAGCAATATAACCTATATTTTGTTTGCAATTCTGATTAGTTGCTTTAATTTTTCTGTTTTTTTTTTTTTTTTTTTTGTTGTTTGTTTATTTATTTATTTTTTTGGCAGCATATTTTAAATGTTTATATATTTTTGATTCATGCTTGTCATTTTTTTTATCTGCGCTAATTATTTTTATCTGCGCATATTATATTGATCCGCGCTTTTTATTTATTTTTGCACTTATACTTTTTTTTATCTGCACTTATTATTTTTTGATTCACGCTTATTATTTTTGGATCTGTGACCGCAATACTTTTGATGGGATTTTAATCCCATAGGCGGAGACATGTTTAACGTGCAGAACCCTAGGCAAATTCATGTTGACAGAGAGCCCCGGGGCCCTTTTCAAATATTTGGGCAATTTTAGGGAATGCCTGAGCAGATTAAATGAATGCATCAGCTCAGTCATGCACAAAAATGCTGAGTCAGCAGAAAAGCAGATTAGATCTCAAAGTTAAAGGGGCCAGGAGATTTTTTTTTTTTTTTTTTTTTTTTACTTTTAAAGCAACAAAGATAGGTCAAACTGTCCAGTAAACATCTGCATGCTGTTCAAACTCAGCGAGTGAATCTTTTAACAGGAAATTAACTTTAAACAAGCTCAGACCCAGCTTTTTCCCATGGATGCACAGTGACTGGAACAAGGCAGGGTGCACTGTGCTCATCCCAGCTGTCTGTTAGTGAAAACTTACGTATCTTTTAAAAAAAACTCAAATTCCAGATTACTGGTCATTAAATGTCATGAAATAAAATTAAATGCTAAATACATTTTTCTTACACATCCACTATTCATTACCATGTTCCTACAAATAATTATATAAATAGTTTAAATATACATCACTCTACTACTAAAACATTGCATCACAATGCAAATCATCATAACCCAACAAAAATACCATGTAAAACACCACAAAACAATACAATAATTCATTTAAAAACATGTATAACACAGCATACATGTAAATTAACATAATATTACTTCAGAATGGATTTAGGTAGTTTATCTCAATTGTTAAATAACACAAACATCAGAACTCAATGTTCCAGATTGGGATAAAGTGGCAAAGCACTGGCACACCTCCTAAAAGGGGCGGATGCACGAACCAGAGTTCAATTAATATCTAGCAAAACTGGTGCCAGTTTATTCATAGATCTTTCTTTGACATTTTGTATCGTAGGCTGATATTCAAAATAATAACAGAAATTGCATTAAATGTATATTATAATCGTGTGTGTAAATGATAGTTTTATTACCATTTCTGGATAAAGGATAAAGTGTTTTGCGTGCCAGGGGCGCGAGTCTCTGCCAAGCCGCTCTGCAGAACATCATTATTCCTGCAGTGGATCCAAAAATCTGCGAGTGTATGAAGACAGACAAGTTCAACCAACTGCTTCGCCCAACATGCGCGTGTGTCTCGGGGTGTCTGATCCTTTTAAACTGCGTTATTTTTTTCCCCCGCCCTTATTCTGACAGGTCCCTCCTCCTGCGTTCGGATTGGCTACTAAGAGCTACTTACAAGCGGTCTGCGATTGGGCAGTTGAGAAGTCGTTCATATAGCCTTAGTAACCATAGTAAACAGAGGGACATCATATCGAATAAGTTGCAGAAAACAAACAGCCACTAAGTTTGAAGTTCAGTGCGATTTTAAATGGTTAACATTAGACTAGACAAAACTATTACATGCATTAAATAAGTTGTTTACAGCTTTGTCGATTAATATTATAATGGGGACGATGTAATATCGCTGCTTCCAGTGTATGAACGTGTGTGTTTTTACTCTTTTCTGTCAACTGATAGACCAATTTACTATACAGTATATTCCATACAGCTAAATATACGATATGTACCATAATGTGTCACTTATTTTATTTAACTTCTTATCATTAATTAATTCTGCAATTAGTTTTAATAATTTAGATCGTTTAACTATCGGTTAGTGTAGCAAATTATCATGATGTGGTTTGTGTAGCAAACTTAATATCAAGACATTAAAAGTCATGTAAATTACATGTTTATTAAAAAGAATATTATAAGAACAAAGGGATAGTTCACCCAAAAATGATATCTCTCATGCCATCCCAGGTGTGTATGACATTCTTTCTTCTGCAGCATACAAATTAAGATTTTTTTAGAGGAATATTTCAGCTCTGTAGGTCCATACAATGCAAGTGAATGGTGACTAAAACTCAGAAGGTCCAAAAAGCACATAAAGGCAGCATAAAAGTAATCCACAAGACTCCAGTGGTTAAATCCATGTCTTCAGAAGGGATATGATAGATGTGGGTGAGAAACAGATCAATATTTAAGTCCTTTTTTTCACTAACGTGAAAGTGAACATGTAGCTTTACGGTAGAAAAAGGATAAAAATATTTATCTTTTTCTATGAAAATGGTAAAACATAACTGAAGTTTTCATATTTCTTAGCTTACAGAAAAGTGGGAAATACACTGTCAACTGTGAATTAAAAATGTCGTTCTCCAACCTTGCTGCCTTATAATTATAATAATGCATCTGACCCCATATATTATTTAATCAATTCAAGTTCTGCTTTAAATGGAATAAAATTACCTTTAACCTACCAATACTTTCAGTTCTAAGGGTGGCTATTTGCTTACCATCAATTGCTATCTCAGGGGCGTAGATTCAGGGGGATGGGGGACAGGTACCCCCATCTATATATTAATGTGGTTTTACCAAAGTTTTACTATGCCATTTATTATAGAACTGTTATTGAATAACTATTTGCTACAACCACAACATCACAAGGGTTAAAACTGTATTACACATGTAGTAACAATGTTGCCTTTGTGTTGCAATGCTTTACAGTAAGGTTCCATATGTTAACATTAGTTAACAGCATTAGTTCACATGAAATAAAAATGAAAAATACTTTTTGTTAATTTCAACAAACAATATATTTTTAAAACCAAAAGTTGTATTTGTTAACAATAGCTAATGCACTATGAACTAACATGAATTAACAATGAACAGTACTATTTTTATTAACTAACATTAACAAATATTAATAAATGCTGTAAAAAAAACAAACAAACATGTTGTTCATTGTTTGTTCATGATACGTAATGCATTAACTAATATTAACAAATTGAACCTTACTGTTAAATGTCACCCTATGGTGTTAATTTTTTTTTATTTTTATTTTTTTTTATTTTTTTTTTTTATTCAAAATTAACTGTCATTTTCACACTTATTTTGCTATGGAGATACAAATATCATTTAACAGAGTTGTCACGATGTTATTGTAATGAACTCTTGGATGTATACATTGTACTATGTATTGTACTATCTTCATTCCTCTAGATTCAATGAAGGTGTTTCTATTACTCCCTGTAATAGATAAAAATATTATGTATTTATATATATATATATTGGACAGAATTTACTGGACAAAAAAAAGAGTCTTTTTTTTTCTTTCTTTTTTTACTCATCCAAACAAACAAATTGATTCACGCATAAAGTACAGACAAGTGGGACTCTTATTTTGAAATCTCTCTAAATTGCTTCCGGAAATGCACAACTTCTAGTAGCTGCAGCGGGTGTTTGACGTAGAAAAGATTCTGCGGGAAAAAATTAGACGGCATGGCGGGGCGCGGGAAAAGAAAACCCAAAAATTTGATGCAGGTACATTAAAATCCACATTTGTGCATGTCCAGTTTGACAATAGTTGACAGTCGTGTTAATGTATTATGTTGAGCGTGTTTACGGAGAAGTTTATTCATAAAACAGTCTCTTGCCTTGTACAGCTACAGACTGCACTTCAGTTATGTATGTACTTCGTGCAGAAATTAAGCAACTAACTTAGCATCAGTTCATCTGTCAGTGATGAGAATAATCACGCAGTTCTTGAATTTGATTATGGCCGGTGCTCACTAGCTACAGTCTATTTCACAGAAGATTATGTCAATATCGGAGCTTATGAGATGTAATACAGTTGTGGATGTTAGATAGTTTAGACTCTGATGGTCTAAACACGTGCCTGATGCTTTATCTCAACTGTGCTATACTGTAATGACTTCTGTACGTTAGGCTATAGTATTGCTATGGTCAAAGATTTGCCTAATCTGCTCTATTAATCCATAAATCTTGGAAAGTTTGCCACACTAGCAGGATGCAAATGTAATTTATTAAAATATTGCCTTTTCTAGACAGAAACGTCAAATGGGAACGTGAAAAAAGTAAAAGAAGATCAGAGGGATGAGAAGGCAGCAGTTGCAGGAGAGATGAGAGAGGAAGTGGAGAGATTGTATAAACTACGCATGCCTGAGGACTTCTACCAGTTTTGGGAATTTTGCAAGGGGCTTAATGCAGACTGTCCACAAGGTGTGTCTGTTATACTGAAGGCTGCATATACAGTGTACAGTACATGCTTTTTGCACTAAACAGTATTATCATGAGCACCTTCCATAGTACTTTTAATATATGTCTATGCAATATAATTGATCTACAGTTTTACAGTTTTTAATCTTTTTGTGTTTTGCATATTGTTGTTTGTGTGTGTGTGTGGTGTGTGTGTGTGTCCCATACAGATGCCCTAAATAAAACACTTGGGCTTCAGCTGGTTGGCCCATTTGATATCCTATCCAAAAAGCACAAACGATCAGCTTCCTCTCAGCCCAACTTCTATCTTCACTGGCGTCATTTCTATGATCCCCCAGAGTTCCAGACCATCATACAGGGCAACAGAGAGACGCAGCACCACATGGGCTATTTCAGGTTACTGTTTACATATGTCTGGAAAAACATGGGAACAAGCAGCCCAAAAAAGAAAATTTGCATACATTTTAGAGTGCTGCTTTTTTTATTATTATTATTATTTCAGATTTTTTTTTTTAATCTTTATTTGTTAATGAGTTGTGTTTTATTAAGCTCAGTTTTGCTAAGTGGTCATGTTTGATTTAGTGTAAAGACAAGACGGCGGTTACAAGAGCAAATTTTTGGCTCCACAACACATTTATTGATTTATGAATTGCAAATCCCTGCTTCCGGTCTGGTTTTAAATGCAACGTGAAAAATGTTTTTAACAGTGATGTCGAGGTTGTAGTTTTGCACTTCTTGAACATTAGAAGCATTTTGTCCATTACTGTCATATTCTCCCTGTTCAGAGATACACCCGATGCCTTACCTGTGTTTATTGGTGAAAATGAAGCCAAGAAGGGCTGTACCATTACACAGATGGGGGACAACATCTTTGCTGCAGTTTTGTAAGTGTCTACTAGAGAAGTCTCCATTTCAGAAATTAGAGGACCCTCCTAGTGAACATGTAAAATCAGGAATAAGAGACAAAAAGTAGGGTGTTTGTTTGTAAAGCCTGTAAAACTTCTAATGTCTTTCTTTCTCCTGCTTCATCACTCAGGCTGTTTTTGAAGAAGAAAAGGAAGGAGAGGGGACAACAGAAGGATGAAGCTGCTTTGGACATTTTAGAAGAAGATTTGAAGCAAGAAGCAGAGAGGTTAGGTTTGCCCCTTGAGCAGAAGACTAAAGCAATGAAACAAAGAGAAAGAAAGGTAAATGTTAAAATGGGATACAGAATGATTTGACAGAACCACATCTTAATATATGTAGAACATTTGATTAGGTAGCTTGGATGCATTGAGCCTTAAAATAGCAAAGTGTCCATAAGGACCATTAGTTTTAATTGAATTTTTGGCTAATTCCCAGTCTCTGAACCATGTTTTATGCAGGTTGTCACAAAGACATTTCATGGAGCAGGAATTGTGGTTCCAGTGGATAAAAATGATGTTGGATACAGAGAATTACCAGAAACTGATGGTAAGCCTGGGAGTCTCATACCACCATTTAAGTATGAGACACACCCCACATGTGCTAAATTGTGTAAGATGGCACAGAAAACAATAAGAAGGCATTCGTTTATTTGGTTGTATTTGATTTATGTTGACCTTCTGCATTTTATTCACCTTTAGCTGGTCTGAAGAAGATTTGCAAAGCGATTGCAGAGGCCAAAGATGATGCTGAGAGGATTAAAGCATTCGCTCCTATCCAGGAAATGATCACCTTTGTTCAGTTTGCCAATGATGAATGTGACTACGGCATGGGCTATGAGCTTGGGATAGACCTGTTTTGTTACGGCTCACATGTAAGATGAACATGCACAAACACATTCAACTAATATTAAAGTGTTAAAGACCTGGGGTATCATAATTAGAGGTCAACCGATTTGACAGAGATCTAAGCTGGTGGAAAAGGCAGATAACCGATTAATTGGCTTGTGAGTGTTTCCAGCTGTTGCAGAGCAGTTTGCAATCATTAGGCCATATCGGAAATTTATGACAAGCGATCACTAATGAGCAACTGTTGAAGATGATGATATAGTGTTGAGGATATGACAGTGTTTACTTTTAATTGTTTATATTGTAATATGTTGTAGATTATTGTAGGAGTGCACATTTGATTCAAAATTAGAGTTAACACCCCCCGCCAAGTTATTGGTATTTTGGTTGTACCATAATCTCCATCTGGTATTTAATTAAATTTGGACTCTTGTTGCCTCTGTCTGGCCCTCCCCATCACAGGAAGGAAAGACTAAAAACATTAAATATAGGCTACCAATTTTAAAAACTATTCTTTCTTTCAACACATTATCGTATCAGCAAAATCCAAAATTGGTCAACCTCTAATTTGTATTTATTTATATAATGGTACATAAACCAATTTTAATGTGATATATGTATAATGTATATATACACATATGTGGAAAACATGTCTTGATTATTTAAAACTTGCAAATATCCTACCCTGTTATACTGATAAACAATGTTAAGGCCATGTGGAATGTGTGCCCCTGCCTATTTTCTGTAAGTAAGAGCCTGTGATTTTGAGATTGTGTGGGTTTGTTTTGGTATAGAGATACGGTAGTTCAGATCTTGAAAAAGGTCTTACAAAGTCTTAAATTTGATTTTAAAAACTCTGCAGCAACACTGCATTCACTCACCTACATTACTAGTGGTCGACCGATATATCGCCGAGGCGATAAATCGGGCGATGTTTTAAATTTTCCTGTTTGGACAGTTTTTTTCTTTAGGGTGCTGAAAATCGCCTGCTTGCATGTGAAAAGTCTGAGACATGTAAACGACCAGTCATGGTTCGTTTTGTTATGTGCCATCGTGTTACTACAATAATAGACCGGTGTGCAACACAGTCTCATTTAAATGGCCCGCATATCAGAGCCGAGGCAGACGCGTTTGAGCTCATAATGTTAAAGTGCTCGCCTGTTTCACTATCCCTCTCTCCTCAACAGTTCCTTGTAATTGTAACTGTCTTGCCAAATGAGGAAAAGGCAAATATCAATAAAACTAATATCATATACCATCTGCAAATATGCGCATATCTCGTTTAAATGGATGTAATAAACCAACCTCACAACTCAGCAGATCCAGCATCCTGTGGAACACTCATTTATTTACCTCTAAAGCACATATTCTATCAGCCTCTCTTCAATAGTTCCCTGTAACTTTTCTAATGATAAAAGTCAAATATCAATAAAACTTCTATTATGTACCATTTGCAAATATGCAGATATCTCATTTAAAACGATGTCATTCACAAACCTCATGAAAATTCCTGCATTTTCTTCCCGTCGTGCGCTCATTTACATTTACTTATTTGACAGACCCTTTTATCCAAAACGACTTACAAAAGAGGAATACATTATAAGCTAATCATCTTAAGGAGACAGTGGTATGAAAAGTGCTCTATTACAATGTTTCACTAGCATCAGAATAATAGTATTCAAGACAGATTAAAATGCAACAAGAATTTTTTTTAATGACTGGTCAAGTGCTCATGGAAAAGATGTTTTTTTTTTTTTTTAGCCGTTTTTTGAAGACAGAAAGTGAGTCCACTTCACGGATGGAGATAGGAAGGTCATTCCACCAATGTGGTACAATGAAACCGAAAGTCTGGGAAAGTGTTTTGGTGCCTCTTTGTGTTGGTACAACAAGGTGCCGTTCCTTAGCTGACCGCAGGTTTCTGGTGGGAACGTAGCCCTGCAGAAATTATTTTAGGTATGCTGGTGCAGACACAGTGACTGTGCTGTATGCCAGCATCAGAGCCTTGAATTTGATACGTGCATCAACCGGCAGCCAGTGAAGAGAGACAAGGAGTGGTGTAACATGTGCTCTCTTTGGTTCATTAAAGACCAGACGTGCTGCTGCACTCTGGATCATTTGCAGGGGTCTAATTGCGCATGCAGTGAACCTGCAATGAGAGCGTAACAGTAGTCCAGTCTAGTTATGACAAGTGACTGGACAAGCAGTTGTGTGGCATGTTCAGAGAGGAAGGGTCTAATCTTCCTGATATTGTAGAGTGTAAATCTACATGATGTCTTTGAGATCCTTATCTAATATTTTCCTCTGAAGTGCGTATTCTATCAGCCAGAATCAAAAACTTCAGGATCAAATGTTCCTCTCATTCACAAATCATAACGGTCCTTCTGTAACAATCCAAGAAGGCGATCCAGGCCGTTTAAACTGTCAGGAGATTGAGGCTTGCGGTGGATCCGCACGAGCGTGCGAGTGGAACTTCAAGTCTGCGTCCGAAACCAGGAAAATGCTGCCTCCGGAGGCTGTATACGGAGGTACGATGAAAATAAGGTGCTTTTCATACTGTTCGGAGATCAGTTTCCTTAAGAGTTCCATTAATTCAAAACAGCTGTCAGTTAAGCCATTAACTGATAAGGTAGCAAGTCAGCTGCCTACGTTTTCGGATGCAGCCCAAGGTAAAAGCACTTCACGTGTGCTGTAAGTAAATGCCTTATTCACTATGCAATGTATGTACAATTGGTTTAATTTTTTTTTTAATCGCATACATCATTATTTGCTGAGAAAGGCCCACAAATTTGTTATAATTAATCACAATATATTACTGCGTTAAATTGACAGCCCTAATTACGATATAAGCTCTGTAAAATAAACATTCTCATATAGGCTATTAAATACTGAGTGAGCAGTAATTCATCAACAGTAGATAATCATTCATCAACGGTCTGGCAAAAAAAGTTTTGCAGTTTTCTCGAGGGACACCGTCAGTCAAAATCAACAATAACATGTCAACTTAACAAGAAACCTCTTTGGAACACTAATTTTTAGAACCTTATGAAAAGAGACATTAATAAAATAAACTATCAGCTTTTATTTTTGCAGATAACTGATAATTCCAAAAAGCAACTATCGGTGCCGATATATTGGTGAAACCGATATATCGGTCAACAGGAAAATCTTACATAATTTATTGAAAAAACATGTTGATGTATCAAATGTAATGCATCACATATTTGAGGAATATCTCTCAAACATCATTGTATTGCATTTATTATTGCATGCAAAATATGAAAAAATTTAAATACTTAGTTTTGATCCTGATTTTAATTAAAAACAACAAATATAATTTACTAAGATATACTGAATATGTTTAATAAATATTACAAAACCAGATCTATCAAATTGGATAAATAAAAAAAATAAAAAAAATTTTAAAGGTTGAATTTCATTTGAACAAATTAGAATTTTCCTACCATTATTTCATATGTCAGGCTTTTACAGAGCTAAATACCAAAATCTATGTGCAAATTTCTTTGTTAAAAATTTGAAGGAAAAAAGTATTTTTCTACAGTTTTGTGAATTGTCTTTGCATTATTGTCTGTCCAGAGAATCTCAAACAATGTCTTTTTTTAATCGCTGCAGAGCTGCTACTTTAATAGCTTGCTGCTTTACTTCCAAGGACATCTTGCGAGGAGTGTGACCTTGCATTTTGCAGAGGCATTAATAGCAAATTCTGGCAGGTGTCTTATGAAATAGAGTTTCAAAGTGACCAAATGCTTTTTTTCTCTCACCAGTATTTCTATAAAGTGGTATGTCAGCTGCTGCCAATGGCATACAATCTGTTGAAGAGAGGTCTGTTTGGAGAGATACTGGAGGCGCATCTTGCCAACCGTTCCCAGGACAACCTTGACCAGCTCGCTGCTGTTTGACGTATTGCGAGAGGATGATAAGCTGTATTCAGAATGACTTCCTGTAAAACATGTTGGGGTGGTGTGAGAGATGATACACTGCACTGAATTGTGCTGTTAGGCAGTGCTTTTCAATTCAATATGCAACTAAGCCCAAGACTTTTCAGATTGTTAGTTTCAAAAACAAAAATGACTTTGTTTTATAAAAGTATGTAAAAGCAAATTAATTTGAGCATTAATTAATTAATCTCTTTCGGCTGATAGGTTAGCCCTACATTCAGTTTCATTCAGTGCCGTTTTCAACTATCAACATTTTGTCAGTAATGCTTTGCCTTTCCAAACCTGGTTTCCTTTCATTCACAGTCAGTCCTCTTTACCAAATAAGTTACAACTGCTGAGAATTCAGTATGTTACATTACTTATTTATGATTCAGCTTTCTGCATTTTCCATTAACATATTTTGCATAACCCAGTTTCTTGAATGCAAAAGTCTCTTTAACCTACTCGTTTATCAGTACAGTGAATAAAGATCTCTGCAGTGCTGATCAACAGCTTGGCTGTGGTTTTGTTTAATACAGCATGAAAAGTGAGTTTAAGTTGAGATACGAAAACAGAACGTTATACGGTTTTATTTTTATCCTGCTCCTTGGCCCTACAGTACATCGTCCAAGTGACTTTAATTTGATGCCTATGGTTGTTAAAATGTTACTCTTGAGTAAATTGTACTGAGAACCTTTAATTTAGTTTTCCACTGTCAAGGTATAACTGTGTTTGCCAATATTGTAATATATGGTAATTCCATTATTGTCATCCAGTACTTATGTTGTTCTTTTTTCCAAAGTAGATGTTTAATAAAGTGTATATTTTTTACTCGTCTGTAGGTGACATGAAATCCAACTATATTTTTAATCACTGATGTATATATCTGAATTAATCATCAAATTTCTGACTGTATATATTTTTTTCGAAGCATATAAGGTGTTAAAATAATTAGTATTTGTCCCCTTGGGAGAACAAAGCCAGAGGCCTGTTATTAAATGATTAAATTAATGTTATTATGTCAGTATATGACAGCAGACCTTTAGAAATCTATACTTGTTTTGATACATTTAAATGCCAAATTTTATGTCCAGATCTTTTGGTTTTATTATTTATAGAGTAAAGGTTACTGTGGCCTCAGAAAATGTTTGAATGTCATTTCACATGATGATAAAATATCGGAAAAAGGGGCATTTATTCTTAAGACAAAAAAAGCATAAGCTTGCTATTCACCCAAAACAATATTTCATAAGTTGGTTTTAATGTATAAATAAATGGATATAATTTTTGAAAATTAATGCAAAGTATTTTGCTCACTTTCTGGATGTCAAACTGTCCAAAATATCCATAATTCCGAGAAAAGGTCTAGCATCATTTGTTGGAAGATTCCACTGCATTTTATATTTAATCTATAGCTACTCTCAGAAATGTATGAATGTCATCGCATTAGATAACATCAAACTGAGTGTTTGGTTTAATTTAGAAAACAATAGATATACTGTTCAAAATGAAGATAAAACTAATATATTCTAAAACATCCTAGTTGTCAAACTTTGTGCAACATGTCCATATTTCTTAGAAAATGTCTAGCATCATTTGTTGGTGAATTCCACTTGTTTTTATTAATTATGTAATGCAATGTACTTTTTTTTTTTTTTTTTTTTAATGCAGAATCCTCTTGGTTTTGTATTTTCTTCTAATGCAGTGGCATCAGTATACTTTAAAGTGTGCCTAAAATGTCCAAATACATTTTGGGGCCACTCTGTGCTCCACATAGGAGATGTCCAATCCATGTTGGATTTGCCTCGTCATGTGTAAGTGGAGGTTTGGCTTGTGGAGGAGGGGAGGGAGTGTAAGAGAGAGAGAATAGGAGGTTACTCAACACGGCGATGAGAACATCGCTCATATTGCGTCTCTCACACCATCATCATATATCTCTCTCAGCCTTATCGTTCATAACAGGCATTCTCCGTCAGTATTTGCACACTGCAGAATCGGTGCAAGTGAGCAGCAGGAGTGTCGCATCTCCTGCGCGCGTGAGACCCGCACCGTCACGCCACCGGACACTTGTCTACACGAGCCTCATATACCCGTCCACAGGCAAAACATGTGTCGGAGCTCCAGCCCCGATAACTGAAGCCGGGTCTCGACAACCGACCTGACGGTACTGTCAGATATCATTTTGTGGACATCGTCACCCAAATCGGTCTGAATGTCAAGAAGCTCGGAAGAAAGTCAGAGCAGGGGCGGCTCCGTCCGAGACGTGAGGATGGCATCTTCAAACAATACCTCACCCGAAGGAGGTTCTCCGCCCCAACAGAACCGGATCCGTCAGGTCAGTGTGTGTGTGAACTGAACGAAACATTCTGGTTTCTCATGTTAAATACGCGTGGGCGAGCGTGACTCCAGCGGCTCCCGCTCTTATGGTCCATGATGCGGAGGATGAGAGGCGTTGTCCTGGTTACTGAATCCTTCTAAAGCATCAGTCTACTATCGCTATGTAGCCTGATTGCTTTTGGAAATACATGAGCACATTAGGGGCTGTTTGTTGGAGATGGGCTCAGATATTATCTATCTGTCTGTCTGTCTATCTATCTATAATACACGTATTGCAGCCACTTTACATCAGGCTAGGCCTTCGTGATGCCGTAGTGACCGTGTGTGTGGACTGCCAGTGAGGTTTCACAACTGACAAACTGCACAGTTAGAGCTGCAACTGTTTGTTTAGATCCTTAGGGATTGACGTTGCCATTCTGGGATGTTGCCCATGTAACACTGCTTGAGATTAAATTTATTAAGCGATGTGTTTTCACACATAAACTTGCAGCTGATGATCCAGCAGAGCATATTGAAGGACATTTTTTAAAGGATCTTGTCCAAGCAGTGTGTTTTTTTTTAATTTTTTTTTTAATCACACCCTCCTAAGAGCCCTACACTAACAAGCTTACTCTGTTCACTGAACCTGTCTGTCTCCTTATTTGCATTGTGATCAGATTCGTCGATAAATCCTGGCCATAATAGCTAAGTAATGGCCTGGCTGAGTCTGAATTTAACAATTAAATTGTTTGTATGGATGCATAGATACCTTTCCGCATCACTCAAACGTCAGATGTGATCTTTGAGGTTTCTGAACTGTTCTTTATGGTCTAAATTGTATTTAAACTCTAGGTTTAAATTATCTTTTCATCTCTCTGTTCTGATGGATCCTAAAGTAGTATTTTAATTCTTTCCTCAATGACATCATGCTTGCAGTCTGTGGCAAATGCTTATGTTCGATTTTTCCATTGTAAATTATACCGATCAGCCTGAAGAAGTTTTCACACTTGAGCCTATGGATATCAGGTATAAAATACATATTATAGATTGAATGGAATGTGTACAATTTAAATACGAATGCCGTCTATGTACATTTGACCTGTTGTCCATTGTGAGAGTTCAGAAGAGTTCAGAACTCTTTTCTAATGCTATTTCCTGTCTGTCGGAGAAAAGCTCTCTCTCTGTGGCACATGCACACACAAACACACACACACTAATGCAGTTTCCTATTGGGTCCTGAGTTATGATATGAGAGAGTGCTGTCAGGGTCTCTCTGGGTAATTAGATTCCAGTAATGGACCAAGCACTGCAGGCACACACACACACACACACACACACGTGCATATAAACAAGCAGCATTTTAATATGCGAGTACTGTACTGACACTTCTTAAGTCTGTGTATCTTGGCTTAAAAAACTTTCTTTGTAAGCTCAGCTTACAAGTTTGGGACATCAGACACAAAACTTAGTATACAGGTACTGTATGTACGTCTGAAGCATCTATTCAGTGTGTGCATTTCCATCTGTAAGATGTCATTTTTAAATTGTTTACTCATCTGCTATACATTGCTAAGACATTCCCTGTCAGATGTTAGAACTACATTTCACAGATTTTGTGGAGTTTATGATTTAGAATATATATATGAATCTGGTCTTTTTAAGACGTTCATTACGTTTACACACAAATATGGTGCATAAAGTAGAATGCAATGCTTTCCACATGATGCACTCAAGTCTCTCTTGCAATTGTGCTATGCCAATATGTGTAATAAATGTAATGCAATGACTTAACAGTCTGTAATTACAGCATTCTTGTCCATTCAGGAAGCAATACTGCATAGTCTAATTCGATTTAGGAGCCCCTAAATTCAGTGCACCAATCAATACACAGCATTGTGTGTACAGAATTTTTACAGAAGTGCATAGAAGCCACACCTCTTCCTGAGCACTTAATTAAACCATTACCACAAACAAAGGCACTTCATATGAATAAACTTAAAACAATTCTCCTTTCTCTTTTGTACACTTCTGCTTTATTTTCTGTGTTATTCTGGTTTACTCAGTATTGTGGTGCTACAACTATTGTATGACTGTATGATAAATAGTTTAAGTCACTGTGGATAAAAAAGGGTCTGCCATAACGTACAGTAAATGTGTTCTTCTTAAACTCAGTGGAATGAATGTAGCCCTGATAGATACAGTAAGGACAGAAAACATGAGGAATTTAACAGTTCTGGTTCAGATTCCAATTCTTCTTAACGTTTATGGTCCCTTAATAATTCCAAAAATAATTATTTTAGTTCTTTAATGCAGGGGTTGTCAAACATTTTCAGAAAATTTCAGCTAATCCAACATGAAACAGCAGTAAAGAAGCACAATGCAGAACTTTACATTGAACTATTCAGGTATTATAATAATAATAGTTCATGTTCACTGCTAATATGCAAGAGGTGAACAAAACAAAAACACTTAACAAGTAGAAAAAGTAGTAGGCTGTTTACACTGTCTATCTGTGGCTAAACTCAGACACTTAAAGGAGTAGTTCACCCAAAATGTAAATTCTCTCATCATTTACTCAATCTCATGCCATGAGATTGTAGCAGACTATAGGATGAGAGACTGGGGGTTTATCTGTTTTTGTTTTGTTTTTTGGGATGGTTGATGCATGCTCACGCTTTTGCTGTTTATTATTCGCTGTGTTATTGGAGTGTTGAGTGTCGCGTGTTTTTTTACATTTTGTATTTGTGGATTATGTTGTCCTATTGAAATCTGTTGCACCTGTCCTTGTCTACTAGACTAACTGACCCCGCCCTAATTGAGGACATTTCTCAAGCTATTGAACAATATAAAAGCAATTTACCGGTGGTTGGAAGAGATGCAGAAGTGTGCCGGTTCCCTGATGCGATCTCGGCAGGATCCCACAGAGTCACAGACATGAGCAATCCAGAGATAAGAGATGTGGCAACAGAAAGTGCAAGTGGAAGTCAGGCACAAAATGTAATAAGCCCCAATGTATCCCATCTTATTTTACCTTGGATTATGGGATCCCCTTGGGTTCCCAAATTTAATGGTGCTAAAGGACTGTTTGGTGATTAGCAAGGGAAGGTTGAGGCAATGTTGAGGGCACAAGGTCTTGGAGAACAACAAAAAGCTAGATGGTGAAGCAAAGCGGGAGGTACTGCTTATAAGGCCAGATGATCATCGTGAGGATGATGACCTGCTTCTGGATCAGTTTATTTTGGGGCTGCGACCATGCCCCGTACGCCAGGAGCTCCAGCACCTTCTGTGACTTTTGTCCAGTTGGTGACAGAACCAAGAGCATTGGAGAAAGAGTTGTTTGAGACTGAAGATATGGCATGGATAAGTCGCGAAAAAGAGATATATGTCTCTCAGTTGAAGGAATTTTGCATCTGGAGTTGAGGGAAGAGATTCGAGAACAGATTAAGTCATTGAGCTCTAAACTGGCAGAGGAAGTTCATAGAGTCCTCTATGAAGCCCTCTTTAGTAGGTGAGTGTCCTGACATTGAATTTATAGTAAATGGAAAAAAGATAGCTTGTATATTGGAAACAGGATCTCAAGTTACACTGTTCAGTAAAGCTCTGTTCCAGAAACATTTCAACTGTGAAATCATGTAAGGACCAGAAAATTCACCCTGGCTAACTATCAAAGCTGCAAATTGGTTACAAATACCTTATATTGGATATGCACTTTTGGATTTTACCATCAGAGAAGTTAAGGTAACAAATAAGTCGAGTCAAGTCATTTTTATTTGTATAGCACTTTTCCTAACATATATCATTTCAAAGCAACTTTACAGAAAATCATGCATTAACTGTAATATCTATAAAGTCTTAGAGTCATCATTGTATAGTTTGATTAAATATGATTGTAAATTGTGTATAAAAAGAAATAAGTAATAATTGTATTTAGAACCCTAGTGAGCAAGCCAAAGGCGACTGTGGCAAGGAACACAAAACTCCATAAGCTGTTGGTTAATGGAGAAAAATAACCTTGGGAGAAACCAGACTCGCTGTGGGGGCCAGTTCCCCTCTGTCTAAACAGAATGAATATAATGCCAATATTAGTTATTACGCGGAGGGGCACTCCATCTGCCAGGGGTCAGACTTGTCTGTCATCCGCCAGAGGGAAGAGGAGTGGTCGAGGACCAGGCGACAGCGTTTCTGGGAACCGGCGAGCAATTTTTTTTCTCTCTCACACTGTCACTCCACCTCCCTCTTACCCTCTCCCCTTTTCCCTCCCCTTGTCTCCCTCCCAGGTCTCGAAAGGTGGGGAAAGCCTGCCAGCAGGCGCAGCCAGAAGGGCAAGCTTTGTACATAGTTTACAGAATTTTAAAATTAATACGAATTTAAGGTAGCCTTTTTAATGATGATAAAATGGGGCTAATATTATCATATTTCTTGGTTCTAGTCAGAACTCTAGCTGCTGCTGCATTTTGAACCAGTTGAAGTTTATTTATTGAACTTGCAGGACATCCTCACAGTAATGCTTTACAATAATGTATTCTTGAGGTTCTGAATGCATGAAATAGTTTTTCGGCATCAGCAACAGAGAGCATGTGTCATAACTTTAGTAATATTTCTGAGATGGAAGAATGCTGTTCTACAAACATTGGAAATTTGATTTTCAAAGGATAGATTGGTATCAAATATAACACATTTGCATTTATGCATTTGGCAGACACTTTTATCAGTTTTACAGTGCCCTTATTACAGGGACAATCCCCCTGGAGCAACCTGGAGTTAAGTGTCTTGCTCAAGGACACAATGGTGGTGGTTGTGGGGATTGAACCAACAACCTTTTGCTTACTAGTTCAGTGCTTTAGTCCACTATGCCACCACCACTCCACCTATAACACCTAAGTTATTTGCTGTAGAAGACGATGTAACAATATGTGAGGGTTTTCCAGATTCAGGTAAGGCTTTTAATCGGCCACTTCAATGCTTTACAGCTTCAAAAAAACTCAACAGTCTCAGAGGCATTTAGGCACTCAAACTCATTAGCTTCACGAACATAAAACACATTAGCTTCACAAATATAAACACAGCTTCCACAAGCACTGTAGGCTCCCTTGTGCCAGACTCTCTCTGCTCTCTGCTGGTGGCGTGGCCGTTTATATGCCGCTCTCCCCATGCTCACTGGAATTAGAGACAGGTGTTAGACATAATCTAGCTCAGGTGTAAACGCCCTTACTGCTTTCTCTCTCTCTGGATGGACGCTCGACCACACCCCCGCCCCCGCTGCCACACAGTACATCCATCGAGAGTCAAATTATATTTTATTATATAATAAAGGAGCTATATAATAAGGAGATATCATAATATAATAAAGGAGCTATCATTGTAGTAGATGATTGCCTTGGACCAGAGCGTGGTATATTATGTATGAATGTAATTTCTCAATGTTGGGAAGTTTTGACCAAGAGTCCTCATCCTGGGCTAGCAGCTTTTCGGGCAACTGTCTCCCCGACTACAGGTAGTGCTTGGGAGAAGGCATTTGCAGTCTGCAAGAGAATTGCAGTGGAAGGCCTTCGGCCCCTTTTTCAGGGAATAGCTCAGGGAAAAGCTCTCTCAGCAGGACCCTGTAACCATACTCCCGTTTTCTGAAATGATTGTGCGGGCACGAGTGACAGATTGAGTCCCCTCGGGTGAGTGTCAGGTGGTTGTCGATGCTCTTTCTAACCATGATGAAGACTGGAGGGTAGGACGGATCTTGACCAGGGGTAAATCTGGACTGGTGCCCTTATGTATTTGTAATCCTAACCCCAACCCCCTGGAAGTTCCACAATGGCGCCCCCTGGCTGGAGTTTTACAAATAGATGCAGAGTATGTAAGACCCGACAAAGAGCTTGTACTACGTTGTCCTGCCCCTGTTGTTACTGAGGTGTAAGTAAGGAGAATTGAAGAAGATATTGATGAGTCACATCCTGTTCTCTCACTGCAGGGAGAGGGACTTGATAAGGAACAACAGTGATGTCTAACAGAGTTATTGAAGAAGTGGAACGGAGTATTTGCTGCACATGAGGACGATTTTGGCCGAACCAATGCAGTATGTAATCGGATACCTACAGGTGTAGCACCGCCAAGTCGAGAGAGGTATCATCCGATTCCACCTAGTTTATACCCTGAGCTCCAGTCATTGATACAAGGAATGCTTGATAACATGGTTGTTAAGGAAAGCTCCAGCCCTTGGGCAGCCCCAACTGTCCTTGTTAAGAAAAAAGATGGTGCTTGGAGATCCTGGTGGACTATAGGAGGCTAAATGCTGTCACGCACAATCCCCTACCCCAAATTGAAGTGTCCTTAACTAGTCTAAAAAAAAGCTCAATGGTATTCCACATTAGATCTTGCCAATGGATATTGGCAGGTGGAAATGGATCCCCAAGACAGAGAGAAGACTGCATTCACGATGCCCCTTGGGCTTTATGAGTTTGAGTGCAAGCCCTTTGGATTATGTAATGCCCCTGCTACGTTCCAAAGACTCATGTAGTGTTGCCTTGAACCTGGTGAATGATTATCTCCTCATATACTTGGATGATGTAGTTGCATATTCATCTGACTTTGACAACCACCTGCACCATCTCGAGCAAGTGTTTGAGAAGCTCCATGCGCATGGATTAAAATTCCAGCTCGGAAAGTATCAGTTGTTCCTAAAAGAGATAACTTACCTGAGCCGTGTCATTTCTAGGCACGGAGTAGCTACTGATCCCGCAAAGACCACAGTAGTTCAGGACTGGCCGGCTCCAAGTACGGTGAAGCAAGTGCGATGCTTCTTGGGGTTTGTTGGCTATTACCGACATATTATCCCAGTCTTTTTAAAGATTACTGCTTCTCTGCATGGGTTACTCCAAGGGACTGCAACAACTGAAAAGAATGCTCAAGTCACGTGGATGCCTAGTTTTCAACAGGCCTGTCAGATCCTTAAAGATGCTCTCCTTAAAGCTCTTATCTTGGCATATGCAGACTTCACAGAGCCATTTCAATTGTACACTGATGCTAGACTTGAAGGTTTGGGCGCAGTACTGTCTCAAATTTGGGATGGCCAGGAGTGGGTTTTAACCTATGCTAGTCATAGCCTGAGCCCTTGCAGAAAGGAACTATCAAAATCATAGCTCCTTTAAGCTTGAATATCTGGCTTTGAAATGGGCCATTATTGAAAAGTTCAAAGATTACTTGTGGGGGGCTGAAGTGACTGTTTTCACCAACAATAATCCTTTGGTCCACCTGGACTCTGCACGATTAGGAGCTGTGGAACATCTGGAACAACTGGCCAACTACAGGTATGTTCTCAAGTATCGGCCTGGCACTGCTAATAAAAATGCAGATGTTTTGTCAAGGTTGCCAGGAGAACATCAAGAGGAGGTGGCGGTGAACTCTGTGCAGAACCAAAGTGGAGAAGTTGCAGGAGAGGGAATTGATTGGCCTAAATTATAACAACAGAATGCAGACCTAACCTTGTTGTGCCAGTGGGTAGAGCACAGGAGTCCACCTTGTAAACAGATGCATTCCTCCTTGTCCCATGAGCTGCATTGCTTATTAGTGGAGTGGGAGCACTTGGATGTTCAAGGTGGTGCTTTGGGGAGACAGGGGTTCAAGCCAAGAACAAAGTTGCCAACTTTCCAGTTGCTGGTACCAAAGGAAGAAACAAACTGAAGCTGGCTGGAGTATCACAGAGCAGCTGGGCATCCTAATTGGAAAAGGACACACACCTTACTCCATAGACGATTCTTTTGGCCTGGGATGGGGAAGGATGTCTAGGAATGGTCCACTAGATGTTCACAGTGTGTATTGAACAAGCGAGGCCCTGAGGTAAGAGCCCCATTAACATCAATCAAGACATCTTACCCATTCCAAATTGTTGGAATAGATTATTTGTCTCTTGGTCGCCCTGAGAACCCTTATTCTTACATTCTAATAATAACAGATTTGCTTTTTAAGTATGCATTTGCAGTACCCACTAGGGACCAGTCAGCTATTTTTGCAGCAAAGGCCCTGTGGAGTGGCTTGATCCAGGGTGTCCTGAACAGATCTTGTCAGACCAGGGGGCAGCTTTTGAGTCGTCCTTGTTCTAGCAGCTGTGTTCCTTGCATGATTGTGTTAAAAGTCGTACGTCTCCATACCATCCTCAAGGGAATGGGGCCTCTGAAATATTCAATCAGACCCTCTTAGAATTGCTTGGAGCATTGACAGAGGCTGAGCAAGTACATTGGCTTAGTAAGTTACCTTAATTACTGCTGGCTTATAATAATACAATCCATGGTACAACTGGTCTTACTCCACACTTAGTTGTTTTTGGAAGGCATGCACGTATGCCTGTAGATCTGGCTTTAGGAGTGAGCCCTCCACTACAGGGCCGTAACCTGGATGGATGGGTATACCACCATCATCAGACCCTAACCCAGGCATATCAGCTGGTAAAGCAGAGTAGTAATTCAAGACAAATGCAGAACGAGTACGGTTATAACTGTGGAGCAAGGTCTGTTCCCTTTTTGCCAGGAGAGAGGGTTCTGCTGCAGAACAGCGGGAAACTGAGCGACAGCTGCAATGACGTAATTTTCGGCAAGCAAATCTTTGCGGACAAGTGGACATGTCAAGTGTAAACCAGGCTTTATGTGTGCCTATGGTAGATCAAACAATAATTTGCAGATGCCCTCTGGTACCACCCCAGACCCCTAGGTGCCACGGACCCCCAGTTGAAGACCCTTGCTTTAAAGGAATAAATATTTGGAAATACGAAATGCAATTTATATTGTATTTACGGCACTCAGCAGTCGATTGGCAAATGATAAGATAATTTCAGATTTTACTGGAAGAGATATAACAAATCAAAAATGCATGTAGACTTGCAAATTGACTTTTTAAATGTTTAATTTTTTTTAATTAAACCAGTTCTCGGTTCCCAACTCTACCTATAGATGGCAGTGGTCTAATTCTACTCACTGAGAGCAACAGACCTACTAAGTTATGGTGCTTGTTTTGCAAGTCTAAAAATGGGCTGCCATCAGTGTAGTCACTCTTGCTTCCACACACTGGTTCCCCTCAGGGGTGGGTAGTATATTTCTACCTGCAGGGCTGGTTGGGAGGTAGCTGCTTGCACGGGCTCTATCTGCACTTCAGCTACATGGATCCAACTCTGAGCCTTGATGAATGGAAGAGTGACACAAACATTCCTGTACAAATCACTAGTGGGTGAAATGTTTGGTATCTTCGGCATACTGCCTGGGATGTTCAAGCTAGCAATTTACATGTCTAGGCAGAGTTTATGTGAAGTATAATATATAAAAATACACAAAGAAGGTTTATGCATTGCCAAGAATTTTTTTTACTGTTAGCATGAAGTCTGGTCCACTTCTGCAGCTTATTCTTTCCAAGAACCGCCCACTTATACAGGAAGAGACCATCAGACTGAAATAAAAAATGAGCAACCACAGCTTTTTTTTATGTGTCTTTTAGGGACGGGTTTTTCTGAAATCACTGATACCACAGCAGTGGACAAATGTGAAAAAAATAAATAAAAAAACCCCAACTATTTCAAATAATTGCACATCAGTGTCTGTCTGTGCCTGGCTGTACAGAAAATACCAAGTTTGCAGAAATGTGTGTAGACTTTGTAATGAGAATATCTGTCCATCCAAAAGTAACATTTGCTGTTTTTTTTCCCCCACAGATGTCACTTAGAAAACAAAGAAGAATATACAGCTTGTGGATATCTAGTTTATATCACATATATATGAAAACTGTTCATATAGATTCTAGCTCAAAAGGAATAATTCTGTTTGGATTTGTGAAAAGTACACTGTTTAATATAAGCATTGCTGATTTTAGAGAGGCCATCTGTCCCATCCTTTCCATCTACACTATCTGTTCACAGATCACTGCTGTTCATTCAGTCATTCATTCATGCTACATTAACTTTAGACTTATAGGTGCCCTATAAATTTTCAACCTCAGTTATCATACATAGCAACTAACTATTAGACCGGTAGTATTAGAATTGAGAGAGCAGAATTATCAATCTTACTTGAACTCTTCAAAGTTTTAAAAAAAAAAAAAATATTTGAATTGAATTAAGAATACTATATGCTGTCTTTGAAATTTTCACATTATTTAATGATTTAGCTGACTTGAGATCTTTGAAGTTTTCATATTAGTGATGCTTCCTATTACTATTGCTCATACTTAGGATTATGGATCTAAACATGCCCCTTACAATTAGCATCAAACTTAAGCCTTTTACTTTGTTCCGCACTGTTTCGGTTGATCCTGCTTTGACTGTTTTGGGAACTATTTTCGTTGGAGGTGCAAAAATCAACAAAATAACTGGTCATATTGTGTCTAAAAAGTAAGTTACTCAACATTAACTTCTTATTTATAGAACTGTTATATAAAAGCAATATCACATTCGTAGTTGTGCTGTTGTACAGGATATCAGCATGGCTGTGATTATCTGGAGCCACGTACCTGTGGCTGAATCAAAGCCATGCTGACATTCAGAACAATAGCACTCTTCCTCATTTGATATGGCTTAAATATCTTTCAGTGGAGCCTGTTTTTTCACTCTTGGCCTCTGTCTTGGTCTGTCCATAACACTCTTTCTCTTTCCCTGTGGGGGAGGTATGATGAGATGTACCGGAAGGAGACTGTAATGGAGTAGAAGGATTTTATTGCATTGCACAGCTGCACACTGTTGCATTGCAGGTTGTGGGTGCCAGGCCAGGCCTGCCCTCTGATGACTGTTTCCATAGCAACCCTGCTACCCAGTGCTGTCCAAACATGACTTAAATCTTTAATGATCATTATTATTGACAATGATCATCCATTATCATCATTGCCCACATTATGATTTTGGTTTCATACATAGTATATGTTAGTAAATGATATACTGTATACTATATGTCAGTATATGATAGTTTAGATTATCATTACTATTACAAGATTACCAGGCCACATCCCCACTTTGTATCCAATGAATCAGCAACATATACAGTACAAAGACATCATTGGACAATGAATCAGTAGTACATGGTGTATAGGATGGTAGAGAATGGCTGACAGGTTGACCTGTATTAAGACCAGAAATATTACGTTTTCTAAGCCAAGATATTGAATTTAGAATTTACTAAATTTTTGCTAATGTGCTGCAATGTCCAGACATGAATTTAACTGAGAAAAACTACAATAAGGTATAGAGATGTTTTCAAAAACATTTATCTTGAATAGAGGTGTATTCTTGTTCCAGTACCCTAGGATCGGCCACATTATGCTGACTCACTGACAAGTGGCATCTCCCATCAGACATTTTTGCATCAGTTCAAGTGTGTTTACCTTCCTGCATGGTGTGACTGGGAGTGTGTTGTGTCAGCAGTATGGGAGACCTTGGTTCAAATCCTGCATTGAAACAAGGAAGTAATTGCATTTGCATAAGCAGTGACAGGCATGATTCAGAGGTTGCATTTTACCCCCTAACATTACATTTTTACTCCACTGATGGTTAGGTTTAGGTTTGGGGGTACAGTTTATAAAATACACATTTCTCTTTACTGTATTACATCTGGTACAAATGAAAACATCTTGCTTCACAACTCACTTTTGGCACCCCTCCGTGGACATTTCACTTGTTGTGCCTATCTGCACAACAGTACCTAACATTTTTGGCCACTGGGGGCAGTGTTCTGAATGTCAGAAATCACAGACTGATTTTAGCTAAAGAGGAAAATCAACCTACTCTTCCTGATTTTACTGAGAAATCAGTCTGTTGTGTTGGCAAATTTTTGTTAATGTGTTAATACTTATGCTCACTAAATCTTCTTATATTCAATCATAAAAAATATGTATTATTGTATTGTAAAAATATACATTATGAAATAATATTGAATTATGTTAATATTATTATTAAAACTTATTTTCTAACAGCCTTTTCAGCCTTTTTTATCTTCTTAACATTACAAAAAATATCTGGCTAGTGTTCATTAGTTTATTTTGTCTATTTGAGTGAATTATTAATTTTTGCTGGGGCTTGGGTGTGTGGGGGTATGAGGTGTGGAAATCCATCTCATACTTCTTTAAATATTTATGAAAAATCAATCAGGACTTCCCGCAAGAGTGTATAAATGGGAGAGATAAATGATGGCTTGAGAACGGGTGAAAAACAGATGCATGTATGGATGGGGTGTAGGAACGATTTGAAAAGTGGGTTGATAAGTGGGATGGACACATGAAAGCATGGTTCCTTGAAATATGTGATTAAAAAACAGTAGTGGGGTGAATGTATATATTTTGAATGGTTTTTCTGCCCTTGGATAGGTGAATGGAAGGACAAATACAATGCTTTAGTCTTTATGTCTTAATTAGCAGAGGTGTAGGTAGACATGCTCTCTGTATGTACCGTATTTAGCCAAATACAGATTTTGCTCACTCACAGATGGAAAGCATCCCATGACTTTATGTGTCTGCAAGGTGATTCACTATGCTGCATGATACTTAAAAGCATTTGTAAGGAGAGGGCAGACAGCATGGCTCAACTCACATACACAATAGTCTGCCCTTCCCAGAGAGTTAATTGAGTAGAGTATGTTTACGGAGGCTTGCTGATGCTCTGAAGTGATTGCTGTCCCGTCTGCTGTCTGAATACTTTTATTGATCCTTCCTTCTTTTGTCTTTCTCTCTCCCTCCCTCACACTTTTTCTTTCAATATTCTCCTCCACTTTTTCAATTTTTCCTCTCAATACTCTCAGATAGGTTCTCCTGTGCTGATAAAGTTTTTTTAATCATTATTATTAATTTTGTCATAATCAGGCAACATTATACTGGCAAAGCATGTAATATTAGGTCACATGATTAATTATTTATCCATTTTTTTGGGAGCGGCTCTTGCACTACACAATAAAATTGCTAAGCCTTCGATATATTAGTAACCACCTCAGATGACTGCAGAACAGTTCCTCAGCATCAAAATCACATTATCACAGTGTGAGGGAAAACACTTACACTTACACTTGCGCTTATGGAAGTGAATGTGGCTAATCTGTAAACCTTAAAGTACTCATTGTTTCAAACATATGGCCACAAGATGTAAACAATATTCATGTTAACATGATTTTAGTGTGATAAAATTGCTCACTAACCTTATCTGTGTAAAATTATATCCAATATTACAACTTAAACCCATAGCCGTAAACCCTAAAACCCTAAAATGTCTGTAAAAAATTACAATTTAAACAACTTTATAGATCTTATAATACATGAGTTTTAACAGAAGAATTAATGTAAGTGCTATTATAAAATTATAAGCTTCACATTTCTGGCATTAAACCCTCCAGAATTTGACCCCATTCACTTCCATTGCAAGTGTCCCACTGTAACCTTTATTTTTGCTTGTTTTAAAGAAAAGGAGACATGAGTCGAAATTATTTTTTGTGGTAATCAACATTGTCATAAATGCTATTAAATAAACTTGTATTGAACCCAGAATATTCCTTTAAGATGTGGTACTGTTATAAGCAATAATCCTGCAGGTGCCTATTGAACTGGTACTTACAGACAGGCTAACTTTAACCCACATCTTATTTTACAGTTAAGAAGGCAGTAAGTGTTGCCAGATTCACATTAAATTGAGATGAAGTCATTAAAACATCACTCTCTGTAATGGGTAAAGGATGGGCAAGGAGGAGGTGGGAACCGGCAGAACAGTCAACATAATTTTAATGACAGAAATTCAACTTAAAACAATATAAAATAAAGACGCACACACATACAGAGGCTGCGTGCGTCTCTCTCTCTCTCTCTCTCTCTCTCTCTCTCGTGCGAACTGGCATCTCCGGCTCCCCTTTATCGTGCTCTCCCACTGATTAGTTGACTCAGTGCCGGCTGTGCACCCTCACAGCCTGGCCACGCCCTCCTCCTCATCAAACTCCTCCCCCGCCTGATTCAGACCAGGGCGACCTAACCCCCCCTCCCCCCGGAGGGGAGACAATGCCCTTCTGGCCGTTCCGCCAGCCGGAGATCCACCCCGCCTCCTGGGAACCTAGGGGAGAGACTTGGGGTTGGTTTATCCGAAATAATTGATGCCACAATAATAGGCCTTAAGTAATAAGTACTGATTATTTCACAATCAAAGAGGAATATACTGTTCAGCTTGTGCCTGAAACAAAATTCTAACTGTATTTCACATATCTGATGCCACTAACCAGGCAAACTTTGGTAAATTCAGTGATTAGTTCTAGAAACGCACATAGTAGCAGCCTGGTATCTTGTAATTTTCTATGCAGACTAGTGAAATCAATGCACCCTGACTCCTGAAAGTTACAGCCAGCCTATTATATCTAATCTTGCCAGAACAAATAAGTGCTCTCCATTTTTTGTGTGCAAAATCCATCAGATGGTCAGTGAACAGACTGGCCTGTGTAAATGTGCTGTTTGGGGTTGAGATATAGGCTGTCATTGCATGTTTTGTCTGCAGTCAAGTCACTTTCGTGGCCAAATATTAGCTCTCCGAAGGCAGATATTGTAATTTAACTTTGTATTTAATTTTTTTTTCCAATGTGCATTCAGAACAGCAAAATAACCCAGTCCAGCTGAGCCAGAGAGATCCAAGTGAGATCCAGACCGGGAACTAGCAACCAGACTTCAAAACGAATTAGTGTGCATACAGTTTCATATCTCCCTCTTAGTCATATTCATTTAAATTGCATGTGACATTTCCACCAGAGTACCGGGGAGAAATAAAGAAGCTTCTGGAATCAGAGTCACCTGCCTTACTGCTATTGGATTACCGTAAATCAGTTTCTTTCCTTGATTGAGGAAACGTGCACTCTAAGTTAATGTATTATGATTCAGACTTGAGTCAGGTGCCTTAGGTGTATGTTAAAAGCAGCATCATCATGTATTGCAGTACGCTCTTGAGACCAAAGTATACTTCATTTGATCATGTCTGGTTCGCTCTGCAGTTTTTCTCGACATGTGGACAGTCCTCGTCTGTGCGCATAATTTGTGAATGTGCCTGCCGTTAACTATACTAAAGAGTATCACAAAGCTGTCGTAGTGTGCATGCGCCAACCACATCCTTATTTGCTCACAATCAAAAGGAGTATACAGTACTTTGAAAGGTAACATGTTCAACTGGGAGCATACTGCATCCAATCCAGAATGCAGAAAAATGAAGTGCTGTATACCGGGACCTTTAGTGTGCATGAAAAATCTGCATCAAAGTCATAGCATATCTTAGCTTCTCCCTTTACAGAAATAGGGGGAAGTTACCCTATTATGCCCACATACCATATAAGCCTACTTACTGATTTATTTTGAAATATAAAAAAGACAGAAAGCAGGAGAAAAAAATTGCTGTTGCAGAGGAAATGCAGATATTTGTTGGTTTCATTTGACCTGTCATATTTGGAGTCAAACAAATGTTTCATTCTTGAGTTATTTGGGAACATGTGCTACCACTGTTCGGTAGCCATTTTGGAAGTTGTTTTAAAACTGTTTTTGATGACCTCAAAAAAAGCAGTTTTTCTGGATTCAGATGAACAAACCAGGTGAGGAATTTTAAATTAAGAGATTAATAAATAAAATGCAACAATGTTATTTTCTTTGTATATAACAGCAATACTTATTTTTTAAAAGACAGATTTGATGAGTATCTGGAGCTAGTGCAGAACACTGCCTGAGAGATGCTCACAAAGACAGATGCAGTAAAAGAAAATAAATGAACAAAAACTGCTGATAACCATATTAAATTAAAATATTTAAGATGCTTCATGAGCACAAACACGATTTAGTGTTCTGTCTGTAATTACTGTATAATCCAGAAATATAATGCTCTTTTCATGTGGGCTTACTGTATAAGGAACAGTGCCTTTGAAAAGCCTGTTTGCTCATAGATTAAAAGCAGAATAATTATTTTATTTGTTTAAACACTAATAATAAACATGCTGTTTATTGTAAAATATAGTGTTTTTTATTCATGAAAAATGAAAAATTAATGGGGGTTAAAAGGGGATATTTGTTGATTCTGTTCATTTATGTTGTGCTTTATTTTGTATTTGTATGGGAATCAATTAATTGCAACAAAAGAACACTTGTGGGCTTTAATGGTACACATGTTCCTTATAAGCCCACTCTAGACTTTTCACGTTTGCATTTAAATAAAGTAACTTAATTTTGCCAGTTTATCACAAAACATAACATGAGTGTTTAGATTAAGCTTTGATTTAATACTCACTTTATTGGAAGGCTGTTAACATTTCTATAAGAATACATGTAAAACTTAGGTTTGGGTGGGCTTAATTGGGTAATTTCCCCCTAGTACTGTGGTGGTGGCATGGTGCATTGATGGTATCAGATGATAATGCCATGATAACATAATATACAGTATATACGATTGCTTTTTCTGGACATGGGTGCAAGTGAAAAAGTCTGGGTGCAAGGTGCAAGCTCCAGAAATTGGATAAAGCATGTAACAAAGAGTAAATCAATGGAAATGTACTCAAATATGTTCATGACAGATTTATTTGTTTAGCAAAATTTATTTTTAAATAATATACCTTGATAAAATCACTAAATATTCCACAAATAGTCTTTTCTGCTAAGTTGGTCACCCACGTTACCCACTGAAGCTCCACTATTGTTTTGTTCATGGTATTAACATACTGTAGTGCATGTCCAAAAACAACTTGGTATTACCATGATACCTTGTTAGATATATTTATAAAAATTAAAATTAAAAAGTATTTCCATGGTACATTTCTGGCAGGACAAAAGTCATATCTTGAAATCAAGTATAGCCTACTGAAATAGCAATGTCGTACATTCATTTTGTAAGGGTGTGGTCCTTAATAGTGTATCTGCATTTGCTTTCTTGCTCTCTGTTTCTCTCATGCCATTCCTGCCGTCATCTCTAGCCTTTTATCTCTATCCCTTCTTTTGTCAGTGTGTGTTTGGGTGTGGTCCCACTGTTGAAAACAGAGTCTGTTTCTCTATGTTTCTAGTGAAATTTGAAAGCCAGAGGAGGGATTCAGCCAACATCCTGACTACTGTTTTTTTTGTTTTTTTTTCAGTTTGAGGTGGCTTTTTGACCCGGACGTGGAGGCTGACGGTTACGTTCTTAATATCTGAATCAATATAATCTATGGGTGGAATGGCTGGGACATTTCCCAACTACTTTTTGCCTTGGCCAATTTTGTCCCCACCACATTTTAAAAGATTGCTAACACAGAGGAAACATTTCCAGTTCTTAAGCAGGAGTTTCTATTTCATTTGTGTGTTTTAATGAATGGTGATCCAGCACTGGAATGTGCTGTTTTTAATATTATGATGAGTGCTTGATGTGGCTGTTATTAGTGCTGTTAAATGACAGTTGCAATGTTCTTTCGTGCACATAGATCGGGCACATTCCGCTCACTTTGCTTTTCTGCAGCTTGTGCTCCTTTCCAGTGAAACCACAATGCAAAATCCAAACAAATGCATTCCTGTGGATGATGTACATCCACTGATGTAAAGATTCAATCTTGGTTTATTAAAATGTAAAGTTATATTAGGGCACATTAGAACCAAGGACCCCCTTTACTAGAGGCAAAAGTGTTACCACTAGACTAATCCGTCATGCTTTCAACTGGCTGGCTGTTCCTTGTGTACCTATTCATGAATTTATATTAGTCCATAATACAGCAGTTCCCAAACTTTTAGAAGTGCACACCCCTTTCTAATCATTGACATCTGTCAATCACCCCCATCACCCTATCTCGGCTTTACATCACATTTTTAACTACAATAACCAATTGCAAATTTTCACTGTGTATCAGAAAACATTAAAGACATTTCAGTTAAAAATAAATAATGATAATTATTGCTGCTTACCTTCTGATAGTGGGATGGATTTGCCTGCATGTTTGTACACAGATCATCCAAATTTGGTGTAATGGATGACAGTTTTACCCTCAAATCATTCTTGGCATCAAGTCTTTGTCGATTTTTGGTTTTCAAAAATGTCAGTGCAGAAAAGCCTGTCTCGCATAAGTATTTGGTTGCAAATGGCATCAATACCTGCAGTGCTCGCTTTTACATCCCTAGATACTCCACCATTACTGATGCCCAGAAATCCACCAATTCTTATTATTTTTATTTTTTTTCCCATCAGATGATAACTCCAGTAATTGTTCTTGCTCTTGAAATGAAAGAGGTGGGATTGGAGGAGTGACATCAAAAGGACTGCAAATCCAGGTGTGAGTTGGGTCCATAGGGGGAAAGTAAGTCTGCAGATTTTGGCTGAGGTGGTTGAGATGTTCAATTATGAGGCCTTTGATGCGATCACTCAGCAAAGATTCCTGTGACTGGACAAATTCACAAAGCAGAGGAAAACACTCTTTTTTTGGATAAGGATTTTGTCCTTATCCAGTTGGACCAGAAAATGAGCTTTTTTATTAGTGCTTCAACTTTGTCCTGGGTGTTGAAAACACTGAGAACCTGAAGACTTAATTTAAGTTCATTCAGAGTAGAAAATATGTCTGCCAGGTACTCCAAATTCTGAAGCCAGATCTCGTAGTGTAAGTTAGAAGACGAAGTGAAACAGGTTATAAAAAAATAAAAAAAACAATTCCTGGACTTTACATGTGAGCTCAAAAAATCTGGATAGAACCTTTTCACACAATAACCAGTGCACTTCTATGTGCAGTAAAAGTGTCTTGTGTTCACTGCCCATTTAATGACATAAAACCTAGTGGCAAAAATCTGTAAATTGAACAGACCTGATTTAATAAAATTCACGGTTTTCATGACATCATTAAGTACAGACACAAGTTCATCTGGCATGTATTTCATTGCTAGGGCCTCTCGGTGGATGCTGCAGTGTACCCAGGAAACTGATGGTGCAACTTTTTGGATATGAGCCACTGCCCCTTTGTGTCTCCTTGACCTTTACATCTGTACAAACCACAACACAGCATGCCCAATCAATTCTGTTGAATGTATTGACAAGGGGTGGGCAAAAAAAAAAAAATCTTCATGGACTGTGTTCTTAAATAAATAACGGACATACACCAGAAGATTATGTGAGTGGATTATTTTTTTTTATTTTTTTCAGCAGTTCTTCTAATTTTCCTTGGAAAAAACTTTCAGACATGTCTTGTAACTGACTATGTTTTGTTTGTGAGTGGTGAACAATAAATATAATGATACAATATAACCCCATGGGAATGCTTTTTTCTCAAATAAATTGTTGTTTGCTATTATTGCAGGATCCTTTATTATACTAATGTTAACCTGCATTAAATTACTACATTAACTACTGGCAAGAAGAGAAAGGCTGCAATACAACCTACAACTAAAACAATGCCCACATAGCTATTTTGCAGTTAGTTAAAGGGATAGTTCACCCAAAAATGAAAATTATCTTATTATTTACTCACCTTCATGATATCCCAGGTGTTTATAACTTTCTTTCTTCACAAGAACACATTTGAAGAAAAATAGAAAAATATCTCAGCTCAGTAGGTCCTTAAAATGCAAGTGGATGGTGATTTCTCTTTTGAAGTTCCAAAAATCACAGACAGTCAGCATAAACGTCATCCATACGACACCAGCTGTTAAATTAATGTTTTCTAAAGCAACACGATCACTTTTGGTGCGAAAAAGATACATATTTAAGTACTTTTTTTAACTCTAAATCATGCTTCCAGTCAGCAGCATTATGCGCGTGTGACATAATCGCATTGGCATTTGAAACACACGAGAACTGACATACATGAGTCACAGCTGGAAGAACAGCGCTGTTCACAAGTGAGAAGGAGGAATGCTGTTCAGTAGCTTGGTTGCTTTTGGTTTAGATCTGTATTTATCTGTTTATTTACTCACAATGGTGCATTTATGTGCTTATCCTGGATGTCTCAACCGAATGGAGAATGTGAGATTACCTCTGTATCATGGCAACGTGAACACCAGTGGTGTAGTCGGGGCCATACGCTCATATATGCCGTATGCTTACTTTTTTCCCAGGGCTGTTTGCGTATAAACCCTTGGTATATCCACTTGTTTTGCTGCTTCAGAAGTCCATAATCTACTGTCGTGTTAGTTTCCCTTTAGCTATATTGGATGCTGTTTTGTGAAACTGGAGATTCTTTGTTGTAATTGGTACATTATCACTTGAATTCTACCATTCCCCACCCCTGACAACCGCTGTCACTGCCGTCGTCGACTGAGGGAATTCATGCTAGGGCTGTTCGATTCCAGAAATTTGGGAATCGACTCAGATTCCTGGTTAAGAGTCGATTCCAGACTCATATTTTCTATTCTTTTTCGATTCTGAAAAAAGAGGGAGGTAAAGTTAAATCTCATAATAAACAGCTCACTACTAAGCATTCTTTGCACTATTTATAATAGCGTGAATGACATTTACTATTAATAGGTCCATTCTAAAATTAAATCAGGGCCAATATGCACATACCAAAGTGCAATGCTTCAATCCCATGAGATAAATTTGAGGGAAGTTTGAATAGATGCACCTGTATTTTGAAGAAATACCGCAAATAATCTTAAAAGCACCATTTAACCGACATTGAAATTGTCTGTTTCCACTCATGAGTTCTTGTTTAGAAATAGGTTTATATTAGAATGTAGAGTAACTGTCCACTACCTTTTGTACACTGAATAAAATGTCCAAACAATACACTTCAGTTTTATTTAAAAAACCAGGTTGTTGCACTGGTTTATTTCATACAATTTTAAAAATATATATTTTATAACATGTATTTAACATTTCTGTTTTTGAATTTGATTTCATAAAATAATTTTAATGTAAAATTGTGTAAAATGTAGGCTAATTAAAAAAAATATATGTGTAAAAGGTTTTAAAACACTGTAAAACTGTCCAGAATGAGTAGAGAAGCGTTACATTCTCACTTTTATAAGTGCAGCACACTGATCATTTAAACTTTAACATACCGATCAATTGATGTGAACTGGGAAGCTAACTCAACTCTGCCATCTCCTTGCAGATTTGTGTTGTAACATGGGGAAGTTGTTATTGTTTGCCAATTTACTGTCACAAATTTGGCATGTTACTTGATTTTAAGCCAAAGTAAAAATACCAGCAAACAATACAGGTCTGGAAAGCAGACATGTTGAAGGGCTTGTGTGATTGCGAATACAGATGAACAAATGGAGCGTATTTACAGATGCTGACAGACTACAAAAGACACAGAGTCAGGTTGATGATCGTTAAGATGCAGCCATTTTATAATTCTTTTGTAAATTGTTTTAGTGCTGTTAGGCTTCTGAAAAGTGTAGTAGTTCAGTGGTCGAGGAAATAAACACAGTCTAAAAATATCAACTGATTTCCCCGAAAGGAATCTACTCCAGCTCCAGCAGGAGTCGATGCCAACATTTCGAGACGATTCTCGATTCCCAACGCCTCGGAATCGATTCTTTTTTAAATCTATTCCCAGCCCTAATTCATGCCAGTGAGTGGAGAGAGAGAGAGTCACCCTCACGCTGAAGCAGTATCAGGTAAAATGAAATAATGAAATATGCCAAACATCCTGTAAAATAAGGAATGGTTCCGTAATTAAGGGAAAAAAATTGCGTTCCGTATGAAGTCCATACACAATGGCGTTTGTCCCATATTTTAGCGTCACACACCCAAACTGCTGAGAATGATTCACAAAGCAAGAGAAATGGACCTGAAGCACACACACACCTTTAGCATAAGTTGTGTGAGATATCGGATGTTGCTTTACACGGACGCTACACTTGATACAGAAACGGCTGGGGAAAAGATTAATGACAATCAGCACGTTTTCTGTCAGAAGCAATGTACTTTTGTCAAAATCATACAGCATTCGAGTGCATGTCAATTGTTTCCCATCACTGGGATTTTAAAACACCAGTAAACGCACCTATGTATTCATGACATGCCATTACATTTTATTGCATATGTCAGAGCTCGTTCTGGAAGAGAGAGGTAAGAAAAACTGCATTACTACATTAATTCAAAATAAAAGTACAGTAGTACAGGTTAGGTTAAAACACTTAACATGATTTTCTTAGATTTCCCTTATGATAAACACTATTTACTGCCAAAACAATGACACTAATCCAATGAGAAATACACTATTTTCATGTTAAGCCTTTTCTCTCCCTTTCTCTGTTCTTCCTGGTCATTGTATTAAAGCATTTTTCATTTTAAGTGTAGTAGGTGACATTCACACTGAATGCGTTTTTGCGTCCGTCCGAGCTGTTTTTCAATGTTAAGCAGCGACTCGTGCAGGAACGCCTGTAAATATAGGTCATTCCTACAATTCTTTGACATTTAAGTCCTCATTACAAGTGTGTGTGTTATTTATATTGTTAAATTTCACCCGATTACAATTTTGATAAGCTTTTTTTTTAAAAGAATTAAAACTTTTTATATTGTTACACACTTCTGTGGGCTTAAAAGTTACATTTTAAATAACTGAAATCCTTTTTTAGTGTCATTTTCTCATGTCCCAAAAACTGCATGTCAAACATCTTTGACAAAATTAAATGCTAAATCATTGGATTTCTATCCCCCCCCCCACACACAAACACATACAGTTAAGAGTTTAATGTTACATTCTCTCACTAACACAGACCTTTCATTAAAGATAATGGCCAATGACCCAGTGGGCGATCCTTTGTTTGGAGACAATGCTTCCTTTCCGCTGTCCACCAAAGCAAACAAAGAGCTGCTCGGAGCTTCTAAGGCTCTGCGTGCAATCCAAATAGATGCATAAAGCTCGCACCGGACACAGCAACGCCAAGGCTGGGTCTGCCTCCTCCTGGGGCAGCACTTGCAGGTTCACCACCTGATCCCTAAAAGGGGTCGTGGGAACTCCGGATCACGTGAGAGTAACCCAGACCAAACTCCAGGCACGATTCGCTGACAGAGAACGCCTGCAGGTCCCCTACCCTTTTGATGGAAGTGAGCACAGTCAGCAGGGAAGTCTTCAAAGAGAGTGCCTTAAGCTCAGCTGACTCCAAGGGCTCAAAGGGAGCTCCCTGTAGACCCTGAAGTACTACAGAGAGGTCCCACGAGGGAACAAGACGTGGACTGGAGGGATTCACGCGATGTGTCCCACGGCGCCATGCCCATCTCGGGACTCAAGTCTGAAGCCAGTGCTGAAGTGGTCTCATATGCATCAACCCGAGTGGTGTGGCCACTGCTGAGGATGCCATATGCCCCAGGAGCCTCTGAAAAAGTTTCAGTGGAACCGCTGTCCTCCATCTGAACGCCTTCAGACAGTTCAGCACCGACTGTGCGCTCTCGTTCGTGAGACGTGCTGTCATCGAGACTGAGTCCAACTCCAAACCGAGAAAAGAGATGCTCTGAACAGGGGAGAGCTTGCTCTTTTCCCAGTTGACCCAAAGCCCCAGTCAGCTGAGGTGCCGGAGCACGAGGTCCCTGTGTGCGCACAGCAACTCTCGAGAGTGAGCTAGGATTAGCCAGTCATCGAGATAGTTGAGGATGTGGATGCCCACTTCCCTTAGCGGGGAAAGGGCTGCCTCTGCGACCTTCGTGAAGACGCGAGGGGACAAGGACAGGCCAAAAGGGAGGACCTTGTACTGGTACGCCTGGCCTTTGAAGGCAAACCGTAGGAAGGGTCTGTGTTGAGGTAAGATCAAGATGTGGCAGTACGCGTCCTTCAGGTCTACCGCCGCAAACCAATCTTGATGCCGGATGCTCGTTAGGGTGCTTTTTTGTGTCAGCATCTTGGACGGGAGTCTGTGCAAAGCCCGGTTCAGTACTCGCAGTTCCAGGATTGGTCACAACCCACTGCCTTTCTTCAGTACGATGAAGTAAGGGCTGTAGAACCCTTTCTTCATCTCGGCTGGAGGGACAGGCTCTATCGCGCCCTTGCACAGAAGGGTAGCGATCTCCACACGTAAGGTAGCGACGTTCTCGCCCTTCACCGAGGTGAAGTGGACGGCGCCTGGCGGACTGAATAGTGTAGCCGAGTCGGACGGTCCGGGTCAGCCATCACGATGAGTTGGAAAGCGCGAGCCATGCGCCCAAACTCGAGGGGGGGGCGAGGGGGACCAAGGGAATGATCACGTCAGACGTACCGGGACCGGGCAGTAAAAGGTGCCTCCTACGATCTTGTCAGCTCCTCATGCACTTCTGGGAAGAAAGGAACGGGGGCCAATCGCCGAGCTGCAAGGGTTCAGGGGAGAGTGGAGGGTTCCACTCTAGCCTGACGCTCGCGGCCGCCCGGGAAAGCATGTCTGTCATTTCCGTGCCAGCGTGAGACTGGGCGACCGTTCCCGGAGGAGGAAGCCCAGCCGAAGCCTCTGTGTCAGACTGGATGAGCCCGCTCTCCGATGCTGCGCTCGATAACACATCGTCTTCTTGAGCTCCGCACGAGAAGCCGAACTCGCGCTGAGATGAGCCGGCGGTCTCGTGCGAGAGCCCGATCGGGGCAAGCGAGCGTGCTGGGGAATGGAATGTCCATGGGGGGATACCCGGCGGAGGTGGTCCCATTGATGTCCCCAAATCGCCCCAGTGCTAACCAACGCAGCCTCAAACCCGTAGGTAGAAGGACTGGTGCGGGGATCCGCTGGGGTGGCTTGTTTTCTCACGACCGCAACATTGCCATGGTCATGTTCTCGCAATGAGGACATGACTCATCCACGAACGATGTCTCCACGTGGGCAGTGCCCAGACACGTAAGACAGCGATCGTGGCCATCAGAAGTGGAGAGATAATGACCTCAACCAGGAATAACACACAAACGGAAAGGCATCTTTAAAAAGACGATCCGTGTGTGCCGCTCTTTTTGTGAATGAAAATATACTCTTTTAGAATATGCTCTCTTATTTTCGCTCTGCCGAAGTGCCCAGGGGCGTTCTCTGCACTCTACGGGTGCAGAGGGGGAGAAGCCGCTGAAATGCGCCATAAATCCAGCAGTTTTGAGGTGCGTCTTTGGATGGAATTGAATTCAGTGGACTGAATACAACTGCTCAGCTCCGAAGAGAAAATCTGAATGAGTGGTTGCATACCAGCTCCTTTTATACCCGTATGTCCGGGGGAGTGGCATGCAAATTCCACTCGCCAATTCTCATTGGACTTTTTTCAAAAAAGCAGAAGTGTTTGGGGCTCCCAAGAGTGACCCCTAGTGTCACTACATAGACACAACGTCGAGTGAGTGACAGATAAGGAAGTGTGATTTTTGGAGCTTCAAAAGAGAAATCTCCATTCACTTGAATTTTAAGGACCTACTGAGCTAAGATATGTTTCTGTTTTTCTTCAAATGTGTTCTGGTGAAGAAAGAAAGTCATACACACCTGGGGTATCGTGAGGGTGAGTAAATAATAAGAGAATTTTCATTTTTGGGTGAACTATCCCTTTAACATTGTTTTCCAACCTAGCTGACATCAGCTAAAAAGTTGTTTTAGAGATGGAGCAAGTTATTAAGATGACAAACATTATTTTCTTTTAAATAACATGCAATGATGAATCATGCACAATAAGACCAGGAATATGTATTATTAATAATGTAAACAGGGTCAGTTTTGATTTCATGTTGACATTAAAGCTAGTGAATTAAAAGGAGAAATCTGGGAAACAAGAGGGAGGGTAGATTGTCAGTGAGCTATTATGATAGATCGATGTGTTGACTAATGGCTTAATGAAAAACACTGGAAGCCGCCAAGAATGTATTACAGAAGACATATGTTGAAAAGTGCACACTTAGCTATTAGGGTATACAGTATACACTGCTTGCATTAACAATGGCACGCAATATACACCCTTAAAAACAGGCCAGAACTCAATGCCCACGAGCAAAGATGGCAGCAAGCAGATCGCATACTTCGGTTGTTTGGTGTGTGTAACTTACACACGTAATGTTTTGGGCTGTTAGCCAAAAGATTGTAGGTTTAAATCCTGTGAGGGTTAATCCATGAACTAACACCACTGTACCATTGAGCAAGCCACTTAAAGCTAGCTTGCACCAGGGAGACTGTCCCTTTAATAAGTATACTGTTACTTTTAAGTCACTTTGAAGAAACAGCATCTGCTAAATGTCTGTTTAGTGCTTACTTATGAAGACATGCAAAAGGCTCTCATGGTTTTTAGCATAGGCTCATGACTCAGCACAATTTACCAGCCTGAGCACTACAGGGCTATGATAGATGAAACATCAGCATCCTTGGTAATGATGTTCAGTAAGTGAGGAGATTATGATAAGCTGTTATTTCCTGGGATCATAACCCTCTCCACACTGATAGTTGATACCTGGCACCTCCATACAAACTGCTCATGTTTAGCTCTGTATTGATTCTGTCCTCTGCTTGTCAACAGACACTACAAGACCTGTTCAAGCTCAAATGGACTGAATGTCAAAAATGTTTCTTGCTGGCTGTGAGGTGTTACAGCTGTTTTTACAGCCTGGTCTTTATCTGCTGCTTAATGATCAATGATCAAATTGATGATGTCATCATAATACTTTCTCTCATAGTCCACCACTGTAGGTAAGGGAACAGAACAAACTCCTCACCCTAATTATAAAACCTCAGCACAGAACTCGTCCCGCAATGTTTGTGCTAAGGACATGAAATATACCTCAAATCGTGTGGCTTGTTGAGACTTGGTGGTGGGTCCTTTTACATTTTTGACCAGTAAGCAACAACGCAGCACCCATCCTAAACACACTGGCTACCACCCAGAACACCCTAGCAACCACATACTGTAGAAATGTGCTAAACACCTTTTAGAGCACCCTAGCATCACAGCTTGTCACACAAACATGTCGGCACCCTGGGAGATGTAAACAGTTAGCAATAAACATTCAATTGTAATTTAATTAACACAATTTTATTGATTCAAGCATCAAATCACACAGAAATAATAGAAAATACAACCTCAAACCTATTATTTTTTTTTTTCCCCCCGAACAATAATCCGTCTACCCCACCTGACACAAACAAGCACTCTAGTGATCGGAAGTCAACTGACAAAGACACACAAATAGACAATTAAACATTCAATATTTTGACAGAAATATTTAAAAAACAAAATAATAATATTTCCCCTCCCTGAGAACCCTCCAAAAAGGCCAGATAACCACCCCACTTCCTAATGAAAATATCCATGTTATCCAGCCTTCTGTACAACATCTCCTCAAACGCCGCCACCCTACCCAGCTCAACGCCTCATGAAATGAGGGCGCATCAGATGACTTCCATCACCTGAGAATTAACCGCCTGCCAATCATCACACCTGTCAGCACCCAACTCTCCACGTATTTATCACCCACATGCAGGGCCGCTCCATCCCCCAAAACACACAATTTGGGGCAAAACGAAAACCGTGTGTTGACCACTTCGCATACGAACCTCTGTACTTTCAACCAAAACTCTTGTATCCTAACACATCCCCAAAAAACATGGGATGTGTCCACGTCTTCCGATTGGCATCTCCAGCAGGTGGGTGTGTCTTTAAGACCAAGCCTATAAATTCTAGAGGGGGTCCAATAAAATTGATGCAAAATCTTAAATTGCATAAGGCGCACCCTTGCATCTCTAAATGCAGACTTGATGTTTTTTAAAATCCCAGCCCAAACCCCATCCTCCAGCACCAAATTAAAATCTTTCTCCCATAATCTCTTAATAGAAGTTAAAGCTCCATCCCCCAAACTCTGAATTAGCAAAGTGTAATACACTGATGCCTCATGTCCTTTACCAAAAGCAGCAAGCACGTCTCCCAAAGTATCTGCCGCTATAGGGGGGTGTATGCTACTCCCAAAAATAGTACAGAGCAGGTGGCGCAACTGTAAATACCTAAAAAAACTGAGATCTGGGAATCCCAAAATGTTGAGTCAAATTATCAAAGGATCTCAACACTCCGTTCTCATATAGATCACTGAGTGCAGCAACCCCCCTGACAATCCACTCTGACCAGCAGAAGGGGGACTTATCAATACATAATTTTGGGTTCAACCATATGTTCGAAGCAGCATTCAAATATATGTCTGAATTAAACACTCTGGACACTTTTGTCCATACCGAGTTCAAATGCGAGATGACGGGGTGTAACTTAACTTCACTGGTTAGTTTGATAGACAGGCCCTGCAATGGCGAAATAGGGGCAAGAACTTCTTGTTCAATACAAAACCAAGGAGGGGCTCTTTCAGGTTGAAGTGACCAATGAGCCAAATGTCTGAGATCGAAAGCATAATAATAAAACAAAATCTTGGGTAGGGCTAGTCCACCTTTGTCAATCGGCCTATGTAATTTGTTGAAGTGCAGTCTGGGACGCTTACCATTCCAAATAAAGGACTTCACTATACTTTCAATTTGCTTAAAATAAGAGAGGGGGACATCTTTAGGGAGTGACTGTAGCAGGTAGTTGAATTTTGGAATACAATTCATTTTAATTACACTGACCTTCCCAATCATCGACAAATGTAGTGAAGCCCACCTGTCCACATTGCTCGAAAATCTTTTTATTAGAGGGTCAAAATTAACTCTAACTAAGTCAGACAAATTTGGTGGAAATAAAATACCCAAATATTTAATGCCCTGTTTGGGCCACTGGAAGGCGCCTGGCTGGAAAGCCACTATTGGACAGTATGCTGTCAGAGCCAAAGCTTCGGGTTTAGACCAATTTACTTTGTATCCTGAGAACTTGGAAAAGGAATTAATAATTCTGTGGAGGCAAGGCATAGATCTAGAAGGGTCGGAGACAAATAATAAAATATCATCTGCATAAAGCAAAAGCTTATGCGCCACACCTCCCGCAATCACCCCTGGAAAATCATCCTCCTTTCTTATCGCGGCTGGTAATGGTTCCAGGGCAAGACAGAACAATAATGGGGAAAGTGGGCAACCCTACCGGTTGCCCCTATTCAGAGTAAAATAATCTGAAATTAATCCGTTTGTTTGTACTGCTGCTACAGGGTGTCTATAAAGTAACTTAATCCATCCAATAAATGTACTCCCGAACCCATACATTTCCAAAATTTAAAAAGATAATCCCATTCAACCATACCAAATGCCTTTTTGGCATCGAGTGAGATGGCAGCGACCGGAGTCTGATCATTCACCACTGACCACATGATATTGATGAAACGCCTAATATTATCAGAAGAGCTACGGCCCTGAATAAACCCCACCTGATCTATATGTATAAGAGATGTAATAACTTCACTTAATCGGTTAGCCAGAATTTTTGACAACATTTTTACATCTAGCTGCATCAGGGAAATTGGATGGTAACTTTTACACTTTGTCCTTTTTAAGAATCAGACTGATCCGGGCTTGTGTCATGGTTGGGGGAAGCTTTCCATTCTTTAATGCTTCTGTATAAACTTCTAGCAAAAGTGGAGCCAATTCTGTTGCACAAGATCTAAAAAATTCAGCGGCAAATCCATCTGGCCCCGGAGCTTTGCCTGTAGGCAGGGACTTAATTACCTCATCAAGCTCCACCAAGGTTATCTCAGAATCAAGAGAGATTTTTTGCTCGGTCATCAGTTTAGGGAGTTCTAATGGATCCACAAATTTTCCAATATCTTCATCAGTAGATGAAGACGTGGAACTATAGAGATCAAAATAGATTTCCTTAAAAGCATTATTAATATCACTGGCCAAGGTAAATATTTCACCGGCAGTAGATTTTACTGAGGGAATGGTGAAAAAAGACTCTCTCCGTTTTATATATCTAGCTAAAAGCTTCCCTGCTTTGTCCCCCGGTCAATTCTCTGAGTCCATCAGACGACATATGACATTTCAGCTCTGCCTCTGCCCTTTTAATATTCCCTTCCAATTCCACAAGTTCTTGTGCTTTGGATTTTTTGAGGAATGAGGCATACTGTATGATCCGACCCCTAAGAACTGCCTTAAGTGCCTCCCAAGCCACACCCACAGAGGATACTGAGGACCAGTTGGTCTCCATATAAACATTGATTTCAGCCTTTAACAATTGTTGGAAATCAGGATTTTGCAAAAGGGATACATAAAAGCGGCAACTATATGATTTCTTTTTCTCTGTATGTGGCAACATCTCTAAACTCACCAGGGCGTGATCTGAGACTAAGATGTTTCCAATTGAGCAATCGACTACAGATGAAGTGAGGGACTTAGATATATATATATATATATATATATATATATATATATATATATATATATATACAAAAAAATCTATTCTAGAATAGAGTTTATGAACTGATGAAAAAAATGTATAGTCCCTACCAGATGGGCTCAAAAGTCGCCAGATATCTGCAAGACCAAGATTTTTACACATCCTGTGAAGTGTCACTGTTGCTCTAGGGGGCTTACACACTTTCGCTTCACTATGATCAAGGACTGAGTCCATCAAAAGATTAAAGTCTCCTCTCAATATTATATCATAAGGGGTGCCAGCGGTTTGCAACATCCCTTCAAGATCTATAAAAAAGCCCTGGTCATCAGCATTAGGTGCATAAATATTAGCCAAAATCAGCCTTTGTCCCTGAATTTCAACTAAAACAATAATAACTCTTCCTAATTTATCCTTAATCTGTTTGAGATATTTGAATTGTAGATGTTTATTTATCAATATAATAACTCCCCTGCTCTTACTTGAGCCAGCACTAAAAAAAATATGTCCACTCCATATCTTCCCAAATTTTTCAGCTTCATGTGGGGAAAGATGTGTTTCTTGAAGAAACACTATATCATATTTCTTGTGCTTAAGAAAAGTAACAACCTTTATTCTTTTTATGGGGTGCCCCAACCCATTCACATTCCATGTGGAGAGGGATAATCCATTCATATTAATGATTGACATCTTGATATAATTGAAAAAAATAAATTGTGTGTCAAAAACAAGATTATACAGACCACAATCCCCATTAGTGCAACAATCAAACCCCAAACTCCCCCCCCCCCCCCCGAAAAAAAAGAAAAAAAAAAGAAAACGTGCGCATTAACCAAGCACACGAGAGCGCCAACTGGCATCAATCCCTCCAAACTCAAAAAGTCCATGCACGCCTGCAAGAGCCCCCGTGACAGCTTTGCCATCGGATTGCTCAGTTTTGCCTCACAAATTTGTAAGGCAAAATTACATAACAGAAAATACTTTGTAAAACAAACCTCTGCCAATAGGCATCATAAACACACGTTACATATAGATTCATTCACAGAACTGACTCGAAGATGTGTTCTTCAACAAAACAAAATTCCAGCCGCTATAAACCGTTCAGTGTCCTCAAACAGTCAAACAGATGAACGGTGAACCGGTTGCTTATGAATGAAGCAGATGATGTACTCATTCCAATGTCCCGCAGAAAAACTCCGCAAATCAAACCCCAGCCAACAGGAGGCATAAGAACAAAGAACGTGCAGATTCATCCACAAAACTGTCCCAAAGCAGTGTTACTCCACAAAGCAAACTCCAGCCGTTAGGCGGAACCATCATAAACAGCAGTAAAACAGGAATCCCGGTTCCTCAGGTGATCAAGAGTCAAGTTCACTCAGAGGACACATGAAAAGAATACAACCTGACTTACTCAGACCGCCAACTGTAAAAAAGACATCCTTTGTGTGGGCATGTAAACATTTTGCGGTCATCCATAGTGTCTAATCTCAATCTGGCCGGGAACTTCAGTGCAGAAGCGATCTTCTGTCAATGCAAATGATTCTTTAAGGAAAAGTGTTATTCCACCAAACAGACTCCAGCCGCCAGGCGGAGTCAACACAAAAAGAAACAAAAATGATGCCCAACTTCCTCCAACAGTAGAGTCAATGAACAGCGAGTCGATCCACTTACATGAGAAAAACCCCAATGGTTTACTCACTCATAGATTGTATAAAAATAGTGCTTGTTTCGGACACGCAAATACTTTGCGACCATCCTTCATTTCTATTCTCAGTCTGGCCGGAAACATCAGTGCAAAAACGATATTTCTGTGATGCAAGAGTTTCTTACGCTCCTTGAATCGCTCGCGTTTCTCTCTTGTCGAATTTGCAAAGTCTGGGAACAAGAAAATATTGTGATTCTTCCCAGAAATCTTTCCTTTGTTCCTCACCTGGCGCAACACAAGATCTTTATCGGATGATCTCCAAAATTTGACCAAAATGTATCGGGGCCTGTTTCCCTCAGTACATCTACCAGCCGGAACTCTGTGAGCTCGCTCGATTTCCAGTTTGTTGCCTGTTATGTCGAGCAGACTCGGGAAGAGTTCATCCAAGAATTTCACCATATCTCTGCCCTCCTCATGCTCAGGAATTCCAACAATTCGGACGTTATTCCTGTGATTTCTATTCTCAAGATCTTCAATTTTTCCAAGAACACATTCCAAATCATCTTTGGTCATGGGTGGATTAGTGGATAATTCCCTCTCCGATGACTCAAGATAATTGATTCTCAACATCCGTCACTCTTGTGACTAACTCAGAGAATTTTGTTTCCATCACCGTAATCGATTGACGTATAACAGCGAAATTCTCCAAGTCAGCAACAAGCTTTGTCAGCATCACCGACATGCTGGACAGTTGACGCTGGATCTCCTCTTCCGTCGCACCAACCAAATCGAGTCCCCAGTCTGTAGGCCTGACGGGGCTTTCATCCTGAGCACGTAAGTGTCATTTAATGTCTCCAGAGCCCAAGGATTTTGACTTCTTTGCCATATTTTACCTCAAAGAGCAAATGTGTAACTGACTGTATCGATTTTCACCAGGTTATCACATAAAAATAATTACAAATTTAGCAAAGCGTGCAGAGCTCGTTGCTCACACGTCTACTCCCTGCATGGCGTCACGTGACCCAAAATTCACTTTTATTAAATAATATAGATCAATGAGTTATAGTTCCTACGTTACATGATATTAAAACATTAAAGTGTTTACAGAGAAATGTGTACAAAACATGGTAAAGTATACTCTCTTTTGATAATCGAACACCTGTAGAAAAAATGCTAGCATTGCAGCATTGTTCATCAATTGGGTTACTCAGAGACGTCTAAGCTAACGGGAGATTAAAGATCAGAGATATCAAGTAATATTCCACATCCGACTTTGAATGGAACGCAGCATCAGCCTTCAATTCTCTTTAGCTTATATATATATATATATATATGTACAGTACAAAAGAAAATAGATAATTCTGAGTTAAAAGTAAAATCAGCATTTAAATGCTGTAAAATGCAGTTTATTGCGACTAACTTCAGGCAAAAAGCTTAAGATCAATAAGCAGGTTGGAGTAACTTGATTGATCTTCCATTCTTGTCCTAATTTTCTCCGGAAGATTTTGTCTTTGCGACCGTTACATAGCTATTTCTCTGCTCTTTAGAGGATCAGTTTTCATAAAGGATCAATGCTCTATAGATTTTATTCTGCATTTGAACAGGTTAAGCTACTTGTTAGTGCTTTTGCACATGAATAAATGACATGAGGTGCAGCACTTGTCTTAGGCCCATATATTCCTGTTGTGCTTTGTATCTTATTAGCATAAACAGTTAATCGTTCAAGGCGTGTCTACAAACCTAAAAGATTAAAGGTGTTACCATAGTAATTATATACAATCACAGCAGGAGCCCTTAAGAATCCATAACAAAATTTTACCATGGCTTTGCTGGTGTAATGATATTTTGGTAGAAATTATGTAGATTGTATTTGGGTGTGGAAGTGCACTGTATTTTTAATATAACAAAAGGCAGTTGTAGTTTTTAAATGTGTTTAGGGTACTATTTTTCATAGCTTTCATAGCATGTTTAATAGAAACCTTGGTTACATTGGTCTAACCATAGTAATGAGGAGCTATGCATGCATGGTTGCATACCTGTAGTTACCATGATCTTAAAATCAATTACCTGCCAAGGTTAAACTGTGGCTACACAAGATCTATTGTTAATTTTCCTATTAACAATTAATCTATTGTTAATCTATTGTTAATTGTATTGTTAATTGTTATCTTTATTGTTATCATGAATTTTAAGATTATTGTTAATTAGGATACTTTTATAGAGGAACTCTATAAACTGACTTGAAGGACTCACATAGAGGAGGACGGTTGGATCTTCTGATCGAATCCTATAGTGTGGGGTTTAACCACCAGGTGTCAGTGTGTTGATGTACAATCAAATCTTTATTTCTATGTGTGCAATACAGTCAGATGTATTAGCACTACACTGATGGAGACCAAAAGGTAGAGTAGAAGCATTTTTATTGAGACTGAGCCTTGCCATGTAGTGTTGAGTTTGATATAATTATACTGTATATGTGCATGTGCATGTGGTGTGTGTGTGTCTGTGTGTGTTACATCAATCTGAGCTTTATATCCTTCTGACAAAGTGAGACCAGACAACTAACTAGTGCAGAAATCACTGTTAGTTATTATTGGTATAATACATTTTAATGAGGCATGATCCTTTTTTCCATAGAAAATACACTGCAAGAAGAGATATATAAAGTGTAGAGACTTGAGTCGTTGAGTGGAATAAAGCTGTATTAAGATTGGCTGTTTTGAAAAAGTGACCTCTGAATTAAAAGAACATGGATAAATAAATCTAAAAATAAAATGTATTTGTGAATCAAAACCTGTCAGGTCTAGAAATACACAATACTAGATTATTGAAATATGTGACGATTTGCAAAGGCATATTCAACAATCAATATATACATCTAACAACATTCATAAATGTTTTAATGTTTTTTACAGATGCAATGAAGAAAATAATTGAAAAATATTAGTTAAAGCAATGTTCCGGGTTCAATACAAGTTAAGTTCAATCGACAGCATTTGTGGCATAATAATGATTACCACAAAAATGTATTTCGACTCGTCCCTCCTTTTCTTAAAAAAAAAAAAAAAAAAAAAAAAAAAGCCAAAAATAGAGGATCTAGTGAGACACTTACAATGGAGGTGAATGGGGACAATGAAAGTGAATGTGGACAATTTTTGGAGGGTTTGAACACAGAAATGTGAAGCTTATAATTTTATAAAAGCACTTGCATTAATATTTCTGTTAAAACTTGTGTATTATTTGAGCTGTAAAGTTGTTGAAATTGTCATTTTACAGTCGGTTTAGGGTTTCGGGGTTTGTTGACATTAAATCGTCATGGTAACGAAGTTGTAAAATTGGTTAAAGTTGTAACTTTACACAGAAATGGTTCATAAGCGATTTTATCACACTCAAATAATTTTTATATACGCATATCCTATGTCTTGTGGCTAAACTTTTGAAACAGTGAGTATTTTAACATTCACATTCACTTCCATTGTAAATGCCTCACAACCTTGATTTTTGCTTTTTTAAATAAAAGGAGGGACGAGTCAAAATACATTTTTGTGGTAATCAGTGTTAATGCCAAAAATGCTGTCGACTGAGCTTAACTTGTATTGAACCCGGAATATTCCTTTAACACACTTGTGTATTTGTGGATAGTGTTTTAGAATGTGAATTGGTGTATGCATTTGTGGATTGTATTTTGTAGGCCTAAATATATTTATTTTTGGACCCCACCAGTGAGATGCTTTCGACATTTGAGAGGAGATCCGAGGAGATCCACGCTATGGGAGATTCCCTGCTTCATTGCATCTGCATTAGTACCTTAGCAGATAGTGTCCAATCCCGCTGGGGCAACTCAAAGTTAAGTGCCTTGCACAAGGCCAAAGTCCTGGTTCCTTGTGGGGTTCGGACCGACAAACTTCCGATTACCTAATCTTAAGCACACAATACACTGTAGGATTTTTACAGTCCTTTAAGATTGTTGCTTGTCAGACTGTACGATATGAACGCATTGATATCGCCGTGGCACACTGTGCGACATCATGTCAGACTGTACGATACACATCACGGCCGACTGTGGTCCCAATCATCGTGATAAGTGAACGTGACTCATGTTACGGAAGTGTTGTGGAATAGAAGTGAAATGGTGAGATTTGCCCGCCCCGGAGGAGCATTTTTTTTTCAGGAAAGTCAGAACATCAGCATTTCCGTTGCTCCAATACCACTCCATCAGGAGCATAGGATAACATATAAAAAGAAAGATGGATTTTGTCAAACAGGCCTATAATAAGACAGTCTGCTCACAAATAAAAAAAAATTACAGATGTTGAGAATGAACGTGAGTGCGGGAGGTAGCCTACAGTAATAATTATCTACCACAAGCAAATATTCATTGTGGAAATAAAAAGACTTGTGGCCCACAAACTTCTCCATTCATATAGGGGAAAACAAAAAAGGTGGGTTATAGTACGTCTTTCTCCTATAGATTAGTAACCTATCGGCTATGCAAAAGTTTGAAAATTCATATAGGTTGACAATATATCACGCTTGCAAATTCCCTATGAATAATGCGCAAACATGACACAGGGGTACGAAAGAGGACTATCTCATCTGGCCGTCGTAATAGCAGTCACACTATACAGCTGTGATGCAAATTTTCGGACACTGCCAGAACTTCGTTGGAGGCTAAAGATCATCGCAAAGGCTATTAACTGGCCATTGCTGAACATGTTACACTGAATGTTGTAAGACTGCAGATTTTGCAATATGACGAAATTTGTCTCAGACGGCAGAATCATTGCCAAAATCGTGCAGTGTGCACTGGGCTTTAGCATTAACTACAATACCACACTAAGCTTATCACACCATGAGCCAAGCTGTGTTGTTCTCCAAACCCCTCCCCAGCTCTGAGGAGCAAACAATGTGCCACAGGACTCGCTGTAGACTAGCTGTTTTGTCGTGCTTTCTCTAGAATGTCTCATTCTTTTTCCCTTAAACGAAAGCTTTTTCATTCTATCTCTTCTATGCACACCTACATACATACTCATGAAGTGCACACGCACTATCCATAAGCTTAACTCTGTGTTACACACATAGCTGGATGCCTCTACATCTGGACAGCCAGGTCAGCCCCCTTTCTCTCTCTCCCTCTCTCTCTCTATCCCTAGTTCACACATGGTGATATAAATTCAGATTCAGCGAGTGAGGCTTTTCTCTCTCCAGCAAACCACTTGTCTGGAATAACTTTTGGCGAGAAAAATTATGCAGGTTAAGTCAAATTTAGAGATAATTGTGTGATGTGAAGTGGCACAGGCCACCCATTAACCCAACTTTCAGAGGAGGCACATTAGTGAAGAGCCAGTCGACCATTGGGAAAAGCAGTACAAGGGGTCCATCCGTTGCAAGGAAGTTGCTTTTCATCAATATGACAAACTATATGGGACCATTCCATCTGTGACCAATGAAGTGGTAGAGGACTATCATCTGTGTGTGTTTCTGTGGTGGCGGGAGTTTGACATTATGGCGCACGCGGCAGCTCATCTGAAAAAAGCTAGAGAACTGGAACAACCTCCTGAGCTAAAGGCTCTCGCCAAAGCCAGAGAGAGACGCAAGAGACAGAGAGAGAGAGAAGAGCGCAAACGTAAGGTACCAACACTTTCAAACCATTAACAACGGCACATTTTAAAAGAATAGTTCACCCCAAAATTAAAAAAACTTAAATGTTAGCTTCAGATACCATTCACTTTCATTGCATCTTTCATCCATACAATGAAAGTGAATGGTGACAGATGCTGACATTTTGCCTAACATCTCCTTTTGTATTCCACTGAAGATAGAAAGACAAAAGGGTTTGGAACAACATGAGGGAGAGTAAATAATAACATAATTTTCATTGTTGGGTGAACTATCCCTTTAAATTAAACATCCATGCAAGCTCAGATACAGCTAACCTATTGACCTATTGAGCACACCTGGCAGTGTTGGCTGGTATATTTATATAAATCTGCATTGATTAAATATAGCAAAAAGCAAGTATGTCAAAATATTTTTAATATACAGTTTGCCTGGTGAAGAAAAGATGCCAAACACAGACAGACTTACTGTAATTTTACTTTGAAATATACAATATGTAGCCTATATTGTCATTCATAGTATGCAAATGCATTGTTTGCTAATCCAGCTGTATATTAATCTGTATGTGTTCTTTGTGTTCTAGTGCTTTTAGTGTCAGTGAAACGGATGTAGAGTTAACTTTCAGAGTTAATCTATCTAGCTCTCACATGCACATCATGAGAGAGTATTTTATGGAGGTCAGAGGATACAAGGATATCAAACATGGCATGTTACATATTGTAAGCCAAGTGCTAGCTGGAATTTTTTTATTTTTATTATTAAAGCCCCAATAGGTGCATTGTAAAACATTATCTTGCACTGCTCATCATGTAATACCATTTTTCCAACTACAGTATACTCATAAAACCAAGTATTTTCATTTTATTTATATTTATTAAACACTGATTCTTATCTCTTTTTGGTAAATACATACAGTATAGTATCATTCAGAAGTCAGCAGCATACAGTGGGGTATAAAGGCTGAGACCATTTATCATACAGATTTTTTTTTTTTGTAAATTATATTTCCAGTATAATGATTTGAGTGATCAAATCAATTGATCAAAGAATAGATCAAAGCCCTAAAACTTTCTGTTCATTTCCAGGTTTTAAATAAAATAAATGAATACCTTTTGGCCCCACTTTACATGATTATATTATGCAACATTTAATCATTATTGAAACACATTGTGTTACATTGTGAATTTGTTCTGGGTTCAATACAAGTTAAGCTCAATTGACAGCATTTGTGGCATAATATTGATTACCACAAAAATGAATTTCAACTCGTCCCTCCTTTTCTTTCAAAAATGCAGAAATTGAGATTACATTGAGGCACTTACAAAGGAAGGGGTTAGTGGGGCTAATGTTTGGAGGGTTTAAAGGCAGAAGTGTGAAGCTTATCATTTTATAAAAACACTTACATTAATTCTTCTGTTAAGAAGTATTTGTTGAGCTGTAAAGTTGTTTAAATTGTCATTTTTACAGTCATTTTAGGTTTTCAGGGTTTGTTGACTTTACATCGACGTGGCAACAAAGTGGAAAAATTGGCTATAACTTTACACAGAAAATGTTAGTATGTGATTTTGTCACACTAAAATCATGTCTTGTGGCTATACTTTTGAAACAGTGAGTATTTTAACATTCAAAAATTGGCCCCCATTCAATTGTAAGTGCCTCACTGAAACCCAGATTTTTGCTTTTGTTTTTTAAGAAAAAGAGGGACGAGTCGAAATTCATTTTTTGTGGTAATCAACATTATGCCACAAACGCTGTCGATTGAGCTGTCGAAAGTTAATTCCACTGCTACTTACAATAATTAATGTGACATTATATGGTTACAATTTCTAGTATTTAGAGCTGCAGATGAGCTCTGAAGATAAGTCCTGTAGTCAGCTGTTCCCCACCTGTTTCAGAGCACAGATTCTGGATGAGGCTTAGGAAAGGATCAGCCTGCATTGACTAAATACGTGATGACATAACTTTTTTTTGTTATAACCTAGGTACAGTATGTTTTAGTGCTAAGCAAAGTTTTAAAAATGTTTTATTTGATCAAAGATTAATATTTGCTACAAATAAAAAAGGGTATTTATTCATTTCGATTGAATTAAAATCTTTGTTTAAAGTCAGCAGAAATAAGGAGAGGCAACAGGGGCGACAAGTGGTTGAAAAGTGTACAGTATCAAAGGAATTGATAGTATTTGTCATTTAATGGAGCTATTTGACCTGGCTGACCTGATAACCTGATATAACCTATAACTACTACCCTGTACTTGACTGAAATTGTCATCATACAGTAGCAATGGTTTCAGATGCCTATAAAATTACTAATTCTACAAACAGAAAAGCTTAACTGAGATATATTGTCATCAGCACTGTGCCACATGCTGTTTAGTCAATGTGATTATGTCCTCTATTAGTCTTAAATTAAATCTAGATTGGTGAAAATTAAGAGATTCTGTCGGTTCGGCTATTAAGCCTTTTTATATAAGTGTAGAACAGTGAGTGAAATTACTTCGGAATTGTAAATTCAGCTGTCACGTGTCTCTTTTTATTCCTTAAAGGAATAGTTCACCCCAAAATGAAAACTCATCCTCATGCCATCCCAGATGTGTATGACTTTTTTTCTTCAGCAGAACACAAACAAAGATTTTTAGAAGAATATCTCAGCTCTGTTGGTCCCTACAAATGCAAGTGATTGTCCCTACCATGCAAGTGAAGAAAGTAATCCTATAAATCTCCACTTTCACTTTCTGTAGAAGTTTCTTTTGTTTTTGGCAATTCAGATTGTTTTGTGCATATTGCCACCTACTGGGCAGGGATGAGAATTTAAAGTAAATAGGGACTTAAATATTGATCTGTTTCTCACCCACACCTATCATATCGCTTCTGGATTTAACCACTGGAGTCGTATGGATTACTTTTGTAATGCCTTTATGTGTTTTTTGGACCTTCAAAGTTCTGGTCACCATTCACTTGCGTTGAATGGATCAACAGAGCTGAAATATTCGTCTAAAAATCTTTGTTTGTGTTCAACAGAAGAAAGTAAGTCATATATCTGGGATGGCATGAGAGTGAGTAAATGATGAGAGAATTTTCATTTTTGGGTGATCTATCCCTTTAAGAAGCTAATTTTTCAGTGTATAATCACTGCACCGCTATTGGCACCAAGTCTTTCATTGTTCAGACAGATGAGAGAGGACTGGTGTGCTAGTATGTTTTTACTTATTATTTACAGTAAGTGATCCCAGAATGATTTTTATCTTCTACCAGACCCAAAAATGGATGAAAAAAAAATCCTGTAGACTTGCATTGAAGAAGGAGGATTCAAGTCATATATAGGGATCAAGGGGACTTGGCGATGGGCTTTTTTGACTTGTGTAGTGAACGGCCACCTAGCAACCACCCAGAACACCCTAGTAACTGCAGAGCAACACGCTAGCACACTCCCACAACATTCTAGCATCATGGTGGTCAGTTTTGCAGAGCAAGCACCACTCACATTTTCATCGATAATCAGTTCATAATCACTAACATACAATGCTGTCTTATGACATCAAAACACTTTTACTTTGCTGCATTAAAAGGCAATACAACTTGTAAGGCAACACATTTTAATATTTGCATTACTCAAACAACTATATTTATAAGCTCATTCAAGTGCGATTTAATTGTGCAATAGCTCAACTGATAGCGCGTTGCACTTGCAAATCAAAAGGCTGCTGTACGAGTGCTGAAGAGCATAGAAGTCCACACTTGCGTCGGAAGTGTCATAGAAGCCCCACAAAATTATGTGCTTGCTTCAGCATTTGCGGTTTTATGTCACATTTGATTTTTAGGACACTATCAGTTAGGTTTAAGTTTAAGGTTTAGGGTAGAGAAGTTTTTTTCATTTAAAACTTGATTTAAGATCTAAGTGCTACTTAGTGGACATTTTACCTCTGAACTGCCACGATATATGTTAGGAGACACAGAATATCATTTTGCAATATGTTGTCACAGTCAGGTAATTTTCATGAGATCAGGCTATAAAACTCTGTGTACATTAAGCTGTAACATCATGATCACACGGGAAGTCAACATGTTGTTTTCGAGAGTTCCAGTACCCTACGATCAGCCATGTTATGCTGACTCACTGACAAGCGCTATCTCCTATCTGACATTTTTGCATCATCTCCAGTGTGATTACCTTCCCTTGTGGTGTGACTGAAAGTGCATTGTGTCAGCAGCATGGTGTAGAGCCGAGGAGGGTGGGGCCGGGCTGGAATGAGACACACCCGGTCCCCAATCAGCCTGATGGGGCGCGCGAGGGATAAAGGCGGCCGGAGACGACAGTTCGAGGGAGAGAGAATTGCAGGCAGCTGTACTGTGTATTTTTGGTTGTGTGTTTTGTTTAAATTGTTTATTAAATTATTATTTATATTATTAAGCCGGTTCCCGCCTCCTCCTTTCCACCGAAACCCCTTACACATGGGTATGGAGTTATACATGTGGCAGAATTCTGCGCGTACAAAATTGTATTTTGAGCATGCAAAATTATATTTTGAGCGCACAGAAATGTTCTGTGTGTGCAAGATGATTTTTTGAGTGCACAAATATGTTTTGATTGCAGAGGATTATATTTTGAGTGCACAAAAATGTTTTCCAACAAGTCCTGCCTTCTACATCAGGATTGGCTATTAGAAGCTGCTTACATGCGCTCTGCCATTGGACAGTTGAGGTAGCTACAGCAACCATGAACATCTCAGTGTAAATGTAGCAGAAGAGCCAACAGGCACAATGCTCCATGTTCAGTACACACTTTATATACTGTATGCAGTTATCATTACAAAATATATTTATCCCGTGGATTATAGACAAACCAGAAATACTGTCTTAACCTACTGTAATGTACGTTTTTCAAAAATATAGTAGACTGGGATCATGCAATGCTAAGGCTTTCTTATTTTTTTTCTATTTTTATATAACTTTTTACAGTCTCAAACAATTGAGTTTCAATATAATGTACATTTAATTTACCCCAAACTATGACAGGAGATATAATTAGCCTCTTTTCTTTTTCTTCCATTTTTCCTCATTAATCATTTTTGCCATAAGGGTTGTGATAGAATGCCTAAACTTCATAAAAACAGCATACTGAACATTTCAAGATACCCCACAGCTTTGAAATGCAAACATAAACAGCTTTTCAAATTTATTATCAAGAATAGAAAGTTGATTTAGGCAATATTTATAATATCCATAATATTTATAATATGCGAGTCTGTCAAAAAAATAGGAGAGGACACACTAAAGAAGGTGGACAAAATAACATGTTTATTAAAGAAAATAATATTTAATATAATAATAACAAAAAGAAGAAGGTTCAGTGGTTGCTGATCCAAGGTAGACTGTAATCTGGTCACATTTATTTTAATAAACTGATCTCTCAGAATATTCTTTGAGATAGATAGAAGTCAAATTAATTTCCCCCAATACTACACTATTACATTAGTCTTATAGAGTTTTACACATTTCAGATGAAAGTGGTAGCTAACATGGCCAAGCTAGTAGCTACGTAAGTGTAACTTGGTAACCTAGATAACCAAATACCAGCCAAGAGAACCATACTAAGAGAGCTAACCAGATAGTTAGCTGGCTAGTAAGTCTATTGGCAGTGTACAGACTAAAAATATATATTTCATAAATGTTAAATAAAAACAGTTAAGTCAGCAAAAGAACTGCTTTTGTGTGGTCATAGTGTTACACATTTCCTTTCTTGAAAACAAACTATCCCATTCTCCTCTTCCTCTTGTTTTTATTAACAGTATATGTGTTCTAGCCAGCCAATCAAAATGTACCACCTCATCTCTAACTGGCTGAAATTCTGGCACATTATAATGCTGTAAACTTGTTGAGCAAACAAGCAGTCAAATCTATGAGCGCATGCAGTGTGGGTAGGAGAGAGCGAGTGAGATCTTGCACACCAAAAAACAGTGGAGTTACATACATTTCAGAATTCTGTGCAAATTCACATTCAAATAAACTTTATTCAAGTGCAAAATTGATTTTTGTTTCCTCAAAGTGAATTCATCTTTGCGAGAAGATAAGAAGATAAGAGTTCACGTGCACACAAAATACCTTTTTTGTGCTCTCAAAATATCATCTTGCGAGCACATAACATTTTTGTGTGCTCAAAATAAAATCTTGCACACTCAAAGGATAATTTTGCACACACAGAACATTTTTGTGCTCTCAAAATATCATATTGCGTGCTCAAAATATAAAATTTTGCGTGCAGAATTGTGGCACACATATAACTCTATTTATGGGAGACCGGGGTTCAAATCCCACATTAAAACCAAGAAGTAATCTTGTTCGCATAATCAGTGACGTGCGCTATTTGAATGTTGTATTTTTCCCTCAAACAAAAATTTTTACTCCACTGATGGTTAGATTTAGATTTGGGTTTTGGGCTGGGGGGTACAGTTTATAAAATATACATTCCTATTTCACCAAATAATTTATTATGTGCCTAGGAGTGTTGGTTATTCATGTTTATGAGACGTTATAGACATTACAGCTGATTTTCTACAAAGCTGAATTAATAGTTCTTATTAAAATTAATGGCCAGCATTATCAAATCAATGCCATCCATGTTGAAATAAAATTATTCATTATATAATTCTGAATCTATGTACTGATTATCATTGTCCAATGTCTGCCAAACATGTTGAGTGGTCCAAACATCATCTGCAGCCTGAAACGGAACTTTTGGTCATATTTTAGGAGTGAATGCACTTAGCTGTATAGAAAGCTATAGGATGCACCCTTGCTCCCTATTGTAAGGCTGGCACCGGAATGTCTACACCTAAAAGGCTCTGTGAGAACCAACGTCATAAAACTCTCTCACAAAAGCTGAAATCTACACCTGAATATCACCACGTTTGATAAATTGCAAATCGCCTTTTGATTGTTTTACAAAGCTGAAATCTTCACCTGAATATCACCACAGTGTGATAAATTGCAAATCACCTTGCTACCCCCTCTTCTCTCTCCCACTTCTCCCCTTCAACAGCTCTGGACCAACACAAAGACACAAGATTTATATGTAAAAATATAACAAATACCATGAAAACAAAGAATGCAACTGTATGTGTTTGATATCATTGAAGAGGTCTCTGTGCGACTGGTATGGTCTCTTTCCCATGATGATAAAACTAATGGTAACAAAGTTATAAGGTCTTTGCCAAATACTACATAATTCTGGAGGTCTATCCCCCTCCTTGACCCACAATTGAAATGATCTCCTGTATGTTAACAAGGTTAAACCCCAGGAAGTCAAGAACCCATTCACCCCCAAATTCTCATTGTTCAAAGGATAATACCATTTGGTACACAATGTTTATTCTGTCTAGATATTTAAGGAAAGTTGGCAGGAAGCTCGGGGAATCTGTAAGCAGATCTCCCATGCTGTACCACTGCATGTAGTTTTGTCAGGTATGTTTCTTTGACTTGTCTTTTATTTTTAGTAATGCTTGTTTATTCTGATCATGTGAAATTGGCTTTGATTTGAATTTCTGCAACAATGTTTTATATCCTACCTGACAAATAAATTGTTATTATTTGATTTATTCTGAATTCCTCCGAAATCATTACTGGAGCTTTAATATAGGAGGAAGCCATTTAAAGACCCTCAGTTTGAATTTAAACCACTCAGGACAACCAGGTAGGACAACCACCTAGGACAAACCGGGTAGGATTTGAATTCCATTAGACCACGGTAGACCATACTGGAGCTTAAATATATGAGAAACCACTCAGGACAACCAGGTAGGATAACCACCTAGGACAACCGGGTAGGAGAAAGCCATTTAAAGACTCTCAGTCACTGCTCACCGCCCGTCTTAGCAAGTTGTATGTACGTGACTAAGCGGCAATATCGTCTGGTTATGAGACAAGCCAAACCAGACGATATTAGTTAACCCTACAACCGCTGACTAAGAACGGAACTGGCTATCCATTTTCGGGAGGTTTACGTAATTTAATAATGGCCGGCGTAAGTCTCCAAAGGTCGAAAGGACAATGAATAGAAGAGGATTTAGAGTAATCAATAACCTAAAAATGTTAAATTAAAAGAATGATCAGAAATTAATTAGAGCTTAAATATAAATTAGAGGACAACTTAAAATTGGAGTCAGATTAATATAAAATTGGAGTCAGATAAAGTGAATAACGGAATCAAATGTGTGAATTAACAATAATTGCTTTACTTCAGCGCTCAGAAAAGACAGAACAACGCAGAGACCTTCAAGGGCAATTTATTGAAGTTCCAGTCCGGAACAGATAGAAAATTATCCCCTTTTACACTATTTAGTGAATGACTTAACCTCCAGTGTGCTGTCTGACTTAACTGGTCTCAGAACAGTTAGAAATGAACCTAATTTTCATTCTAACTCCATATAAAGCCTCTGAAAGTAACATTTTTCAGGTTTTGCTGACATTTTACATTTATTCTCAATGTGAAAATGTATAGTAAATATATAGGAATGCATTTACTAAAGTTAATGAATAGAACCATATTGTAAAGTGTTAACAAAATAAAACATTAACAAAATGTAGATTAAAATGAAGTGAATTGACCCACATGTGGTTAATGTTGAAAAATGTTCAAAATAACTAACATATTTTTTCAACTTTTGAGGGAATATGGTCCTAATGTGTGGACATCATGTTTATCAGCAAAAATGTTTTTTTTTTTTTTTTTTAAAGCCACATATCACATGAAACTAGAGACGCTACTCTTTACAACCAAACAGGTTTCATTCAAAAAACTTAAAGAGGTTTCTTACCAGAGGCACTTTTGTTGGCACTGCACCAGTAGCAGCACTTTTTGTATACCAACATCATGCTGTTGTGTCACATGACACGGTGCGCCAGATGTTTAACCCTGTTCTCAGCTGGTTTTAATTCATTTAAATTATGCGTTGCTTATAGCGAAGTCAAAATACAACGTCCACACATGTGGACGCCGGGCCGCATGAGGTTAAAGGCACATTGTGACCTGTTCTTTGAACTCAATCATCATTATTGCCCCATTAACAGTAGTAAACCCATGGTAGGTTAACAGTTGGAGCTTGTTATTCAGCAGGACAGTCAATGGTAGGTGATATGTCAGATGTCTGTAGTGGAAGACCGAATGAACAGCTTGGATGCTGGTCCGGTCAATGCAGCCATCCTCAGGCCAGACATGACCCACAGACACTAATACCAACATACCACTCTTTCTGATTCACAGTAGGCATTACATAAGAAACAAATGGAGGTAGTTGTGTTTTACTCTTCGTTGCTAATGAATTGGATCTGCAAAGGTGCAATACTGAATCTTGCAAGTTTTTGGAGAGTTCTTGTTTAATTTGAGAACAAAATTCTCCAAGGATTGTAAACTTTATTGCCTTGGACCATGCACAGGCTGATGAAAATTAATACTTTCTGGAGGCCAGGTATGCTGACATATATCGCTCAGTGTTTTACATAGTATTGCAAATGTATTGTATTTTGAAGACCATGGATCATGGTCTGATTAGCAGGACTTTTTGATATCAATGGATGCACATTCCTGGAGTTCAGGAGAAAAAGGATATAACTCCCAGCTGGCTCTTCCCCAAAAGGGCTGCCACTTGCTGGGCCTGGTTACCTCGAATAGCTGCCTGGGCCTGGAGGGGTTAAAAATAACCCTGCCCAGGATGGGCTGTTTGGCACAATATATCAATGGGAGACACATGTATGGCCGCAGTTGTCTGTTATGCTGCCAGGCGGGAAGAGAGACAAGAGAGAAAAAGAATAGAAGACCAAAGCCAAATGCGGTTCATGTATGCTCACAGAAGAAGGAAAACAGGAATCAGAGAGAATGTACAAGAGATGATGTTAGGGACCTGAGGAGAAAGACTGAGAAAGTTTGGGGGATTTTGCATTAGCTGTTTAGATGCTCTGATGCTGATAATTGAATGGGCTCCTGGGTGCCACAAGAAGACAAACCCATAAAGCTAAGTGCATGTGAGCAAGTTGGAATCAGTCTCCCAAGGGGAAATTCAGTGTTCAGTGGTTCATTATCATTGGATAAGGGCTTTGACTGAACTTGAGTGCAGAATATCAGAATATCAGAATATCAGTGCAGGGTCCAATTTGCCAGGCTTTGGTTCGTTCTTTACCATGGGCAATGTGGCGATGTGTAGGGCATGTGGTTTGGATAAAGACCTGCAGACCATTGGAAGTGATCCCTATTTGGACCATTACTACTGGTCTGTGGAAGATATTCTGGTAAGGAATCCATAATGAGCTCTAGATTCACTAGGGTCATTTCTCCATGCTAAATTGTGTTTTGGATGCTGATCTCCATTATGGGATGCTGGTATTCTCAGTAAGCTTCTTAACTAACTTAACCATCAAGACTTCCTTGATCAACCAGCAGGCATTCTAAGTTCACTAGTCAAGTTTTGCCAAAAAGCTTGTCGAACAGCAAATTAGCTGAAACTTTGTGCTGGTCTAAGCTGATCTTTTCAGCAGGTTTGTGTTTGTATAGTCAATATCTCAAGACTAATTGTTAAATTTTACATTTCATTTTAGTTTATTTCATAATTAAAGGAGAATTATTCATGTGCCCCACACAACAGTAACATGGCAATTAGTGTTATTTGGGGGCTGTTTTTAGGCCTTTTTGCAACTTTTATATATAAGGATGGTGCTTTGAGAGAACAGAAAATGATGGGAAGAAAAGGGAGGAACAGTACTGAGAAATGCTGCATGCTGTATTTAAACTTACATAGTCAGCATGAGTACCAGAGCTCAATGTATCTGAGAATGTGTGTTAAACACCAGGGTGACTAAGAAGTTTTATAGTATGTTTTTTCTTCCATTGGATAAGTCTTACAATGGGATACTGGTTATTCAGATCCCACACATGTTGAGATGTGACCTCTCAACCTCAATAAGTGGTGAGGTCATGCCTTTAATGTTACGGTCTAAAGCCTGTAATGACCTAAAACAGTAATGCTTTACTCTCTACTCGAACTGAGAAGTGCTCAAGTTTTCATCAGCTTCTTAAATACTGCTGCACCAGTGCTCCATTTCATTGTATTTTAACCAAATCCTTGCTTAAATTAAAAAGGTTGACTTTGGTCCTATAGAAGAGGTTTCTACAAAATTGTTTTTGCTCAAAGGTCTCCGCAATTTAAAGTTCATACCTGCCAACATCGAATTGTGAAAAAAACTTAATAAAAATTGTACATCAACACTGTCCAGAAGCGCTGCCAACTTCTCCTGGATCAGTCTCATCTTAGATGGAAAGTTTTTTGGTCCAATGAGTCCATATTTTAAATCGTTTTTGAAAAACACAGCCGTCGTGTTCTCTGGGCCAAAGAGGAAAAGGAACATCCAAGCTGTTATCAGCGTCAGGTCCAAAAGCCAGTGTCTGTATGGGCCAGGGGTGTGTCACACATCTGTGTGTCTTCAGTGCCTAAATGCTTAATAAGTATTATTAGAATAAATGGTGATTTTTCACAGTGGTAAACACTCGACTGTCCCAACTTTTTTGGAGTGTGATGCAATCATCTGATTTGAAATTACAGTACATAAACAAACAAACAAACAATGAAATTCACAAGGTAACACATCATATAATATTTAATTGTAGTGCTTTCATTATAGCAAAAGGTGAATATAATTTACAAATCACTCCTTTTTGCTTTTATTAGCATTTTTCATACTGTCCCAACTTTTTCGGAATTGGGGTTGTATTTACTTTAGTTTATTTTTTTTATTTTTTTCCTTCACCTGTACTTCTTGTCTTTATGACTCAGTGATTTGTATTCATACATTGTTGGATCTGTGTAATTTTGTACATCTTATGAACCTTGTACATATTGAACCTTGTTTTTCAATAAAAAAATCAAAAGTTTTAGCACAATATGTGGACTTTTCAGACAGTCCCTTACCACACCCTCCACAGTATTAGCATGTTTCAGCACAATGTGTGGACTTTTCAGACGACCCCTTACCCACCGTATAAAAAATTTCCAACTTATATTATTGTTAATTTAACGATCTGAAACAATTTCGCCATGATGCCATCTGACCAGCTTATGGGACAAATTGCGTCCCGTATTGATTCGATACGGAACGCATTATTTCATATTTAAATAAGGGACGATCCCTTATGAGCGAAGTGTGGATGAAGAAAATCGTGTGTTTATCAGGAGAAATTGTAAATCGGGAGAACAGTGGGAAGTGGGGTGGAAAATCAGGAGAAACCTGGTAAAATTGGGAGTGTTGGCAGGTATGAAAGTTTGTATTATTTATCATAACAATACTGTCTGCATAAGGTTAGATGGCATGACCTGTGTTCTGCACCAGTGTCCTGCAGTGTGACAAAGAATTTAAGTTAACTGCAAGAAAACATGATTAAAATGATGTTAAATTTTGATGTTGAAACAAAAAGTTAATGTCCGTGTTATTTGTCAACAGTGGTATAGCCAAAGGTGGGCCGGGATGGGCCTGGTCCCACCCAAATTAGACCCAGGCCCACCAAAAATATTAGAGATTATTCACTTTGACTTCAAATAAACTGTATATTTAGAAAATAGTAAAACAATAAAATAAAATAAAAAATCCATAAATTCTGATTTCTGGAAGTGTGAAAGAACGGTTTGAATGCGCTGCTTCTCTCTTGTTAAAGAAAATTTGGTAAAAAAGAAATTTGGGCGAAAAATTGACCCATCCATTTTTATTGAGGCCCACCCAAAAGTTATTTCCTGGCTATGCCCTTGTTTGTCAACAACCCATGTATCTATGTATGTGTTTTTTTGCACAGCTGCTCAGTATGTAGTGCAGTGCAGCTTGCCTCTGTTCTGCAGTTGGTTCATAACAAATAAATGTAATAGGTTCTCTCTCTCTCTCTCTCTCTCTCTCTCTCTCTCTCTCTCTCTCTCTCTCTCTCTCTCTCTCTCTCTCTCTCTCTCTCTCGGGGGGGGGGGGTTGGGGGACTTTTGCTGTTGTGAATTGTGAATTTAATTGATTGGTGCATAATGTGGTTGTATGACTGTGCTGCTTTAACACTCCTATTGTATTTTGGTATTTTTTGACCCAGGAAAGGTAAATAGTATTAATGTTGGATTCTTGAGTTGTACAGTTGTATTAATGTTGTTTAGTTGAAAAAGAATAAGATGGTTTCATAAAAGCAGTGATGAGTAATTATAAATTCATTACATTTACTAGTACTTTTCACATTAGATGTTCATATATATTTTAAATTATGCTATATTCAAATAAAATTTCATATAAATGTTGATCTGTTTTATATATATATATTTAATAATCTTCACATGTATTATATATATTTAAATAAAAATGGCAAATTATATAATAACTTTTAAATTTGTCAGTTAACATGGCAAAAATATATAAATGTTTTTACATGTATAAACAGTTAAGAAGTTATTAATAAATTACAATATGGTTTTTAGATTAAAACCATCGGGTTCACTTATATAATAGATTTATAATCTTAAATTCCATATGGTCAAAATTTTCCATCTAATGCAAAAGGTGTATGCAGATTCTGAATGCAATAGAGGGATTAAGATTGAATATTGCCTTGTCATTCCTGTTTTCTGGCTCTGTACTGATGTTTTCTAATGTGTTCGCTGTTGTCTTATTTCTGCAGTCGGACAGTAATACCAGCTTCCTTAGAGCAGCCAGGTCAGGTAATGTTGAAAAGGTGCTGGAGTTCCTTAAGGGCGGACAAGACATTTCCACCTCCAACCAGGTAATTTTATATTTGAAACATTAAACAGTATTAAATTAAGACAATTTAGTGTCAGTGGTTTTGAACTGGTTTTGTTTCATGAGATTTTAAATTAGACATCAAGTGGCATCCAAATACAATACCAAAAATTTACAATTTTGTAAATGCATAGACAATAGCGGAAGTGATCTCGACCAACCTAACACATAGAACAAATGCATCAAAATGTGTCAAAATAATCCTGATTATTAGAAAAGCGAATGCTTTAATGTTTGCGTTCACCAAGTTTTGTCCAGCCTGTGGACAAAAAGCAGTGTTTTGATGTCATAGAAAGATTTATCTACTACTGATTCATTTGAAAAATGTTGTATTGCTGTTATGACATCATCACTTTAGCATCCTGCCAGGGAATTATTTCCAGTATATCAAAGTCTTTAGCTCATGTGTGTTTCTGGCAGCTGTTCACAAACCTGACCTTCTGTAACTTGCATAGTCAAAGCCACACCATTGCTAAGTTTAAACATTCCTTACAAACTCCCCTAGACATTAAAATGTATTGATATTACCAAAACATTGAAGGAAAGCTTTGATCTTGATCTTTAGTCATAAAACCATCTTAATCACAGGTGTAGTTTATCACATGAACTACGGACATGTTACAGTAAATTTGACAACCAGAAAGTGACAGTACTTCTTCTCAAAGCGATAGTTCACTCAAAAATGAAAATTCTGTTATCTTTCACTCTTCCTTATGTTGTTCCAAACCTGTATGACTTTCTGTCTTTCGTGGAAGAGGTAAGGAGATGTTTTTGTCTTTTTCTGAAAGGCCAGCAGGGGAAGAATCAATATAAATAAAAAAAATATTTTGTTACGTTCAATAAAAATGCATTTTTATTCTATATAAATTACCAAGGACTAAAGTAACATCAATGACAAATGTCATGCTTTGTCAGTGGGGTTATTATGAGCCCATTACACATTATTATGTAATGGGCTGAATTTGCCCCTGCTCTGATGTATAAGAGTTGTACGCTGACATTGCCCATTATGATGTCATCAGGATTAGCCAGTAATGAGCCTACCTGTAACAACAATGGAAAAGGACTGACATCACTCTCTCCATCATGCTTTCTTTCTTGTTCTCTCTGAAACACCCTGTTCTAATCCTCACTGAGTGATATGTAATTATAATCTGCACATTTTTTTTTTGTTGTCTCTTTCCGTCCTTTCACCGGATTTCCTATCATTTGATGCCAAAACTACTGTAGCCTTTCATTATCCAAATAAATGAGATTAAAGTTTGTGTCTGTCAATCTCGTTAATTCTCCCTGCTTTTACTGTCATCTCTGACTGTTAGTCACACTGCGTTACACAAGAGCTGTCATGATTTACCCATTGAACAGAGCGTGCGATGCATTAGTAAATTGTGACAGGTGGTGTACATGTTGTTCAGCGAAATTCTAACAAGATTCACATTTGCTTCTACTGAGATTGAGGTATGGGTAGGTTTAGGAGTAGGGGTTCGGGTAGGGTTAGGGTTTAGGGTAAGTGTTGGGGTAGGGTTAGGTTTAGGGTTAAGCATGAAGTTAACACTGTAACTACAGATGTAATTATGTGCAGGTACTTTAAATGCAAGGACAATGCAACAACACATACACTACCGGTCAAAAGTTTTGAAACACTTACTCATTCTTTATTAAAAAATTTTTTTTCACATTTTAGAATAATAGTAAAGTCATCAAAACTGTGGAATAACATAAATGGAACTATGGGAATTATGTTGTGACTAAACAAAATCCAAAATAATTCAAAACTATGTTATATTTTAACATCTTCAGAGTAGTCACCCTTCGCCTAGAATTTGCAGAAATGTACTCTTGACATTTTCTCAACCAACCTCTTGAGGTATCACCCCGGGATGCTTTTTAAACAGTATTGAAGGAGTTTCCATCTATATGCTGGGCACTTATTGGCTGCTTTTCTTTATTATTTGGTCCAAGTCATCAATTTCAAAAACTATTTTTTATTTATTTTTTTTTATTACATTTTAGTTTTATAATGAAATAAATTAATATGGTGGCACAATTATATTTTTGTGTACAAAACTAATTTCAAACATTTAAGGATACGCCTTCAGATCAAAAGATTTTCAAGATCATGAGAAACATTTCAGTCGTGTTTCAAAACTTTTGACCAGTAGTGTATGTACATAATAAGTACATTGTATTAAAAACTATAAAAAGTATATGGTAGTTAACGACACCTAATGTAAAGCGGGACCTCAAAGTCTAACTTAGACCCCTCTGTTGAAAGGATTTAAAATGTTAGAGCTTTGGCCTAGTGGTCAGCTCATGTGCTCTGACACACTGGGCTGTGCTGCTCAAATGGGGGTTGCAAGTTTGAATCTGGCTCATGACATTTCCCGATAGATACAGTCAGCAACGTGTCATACTGTGGGGGTGTGGTTTAACACGGGGGAAATCGATTCCCCATTACCATAGGTACTCATTCATTACTATGAGAAAAACGGGGAGAAATATCCGACAAATTTGGCTAATTTAACAACAAAAAACATGATGAAAAGCTGATGTATATTTTTTGCACTTGTTCAGACAAAGCCAAAAAACCCAGAACTGATTTTTTATTGACTTCCAAACAAATAATATAGGGTGCGTTCCATTCTGAAGGGCTCATTCCTATGCCCTAATCCCTTTAGAGGGAGAGCTTTGGGGGGTTGAAGAGTGTAGGGATAAAAAATATTGGTAATTTGGAACACACTTCAGTATCATCTATCCAAGCCAAAGGAGCCGCTGCCGTCGCACAAAGGCTGATGCTAATAAACATCACCTGCACCTAATCAGAAATATTTACATTCGATTATTCCTCACTACCTGCTTTCAGAATGCAAACAGAAAATAAATTATTTAAATCTTTATGATCGTATGAAGAAATGTAAGGCTCATGTTGAAAAAGTTGAAAAAGTTGTTTGATCTATTTTAATAAAAAATAAACCAATAAACAAACTTACAGTGCATTTATTAAATAAATAAAATGCTACTGTGTATAATTATCTTATTTAAACTAACAGACTAACAGATCCAGTGAATTTACAGTAAAATAACACAAGCATTAACCAGTTTCAAATAAAAAGCCAGGTGTTTAAAATAATTTTAGTTCATTATAATAATGAAAAGCTTTTAAAGACTATGGAGATAAAGGGATGTCATACATTTGTTTTATGTTTACAGAACCAGAGTGCAGTTGCAGCTGGTTTCATTTACACTAAATTACACTTGGCAAACCTCCAGATTTGTGACATCTTCCCTGGTTCCGATCCATTTGGTAGCGAAGTGTCCATCAGTTGAACCCTACGGAAACGGCCGTTTTGAACGACCCTTCAACATGGCAGCCATGATCGTTCCCCCTTCAAAGTGCCCTTTGGAGGTGGATATAACCCGTTTGGAATGCAGGGATAGAAGCCTATAGAAGAGTGCTGCTGTGGCTTAGTGTGTTTGCGAAAAATTTGAGCGGATTCAAGACTAAATCAATCATTATATTATTAACAGTGGTTCCAACAGAGACATAATGACGAGTTAACACCAGAGAACAAGACAATAGTACTGAAAAACTTGACAGGATTGGAGTGCAGTGCTGCTTAGATTGGTTTTCATGCTTTAATGAATCAAACTTCACAGGGGATATTGTGCTTATCGTTTGGTTTGGCAAAGTGTTTAATTAATAAGGTAAAGTTGCTGTAAAATGTTTAGGTGCACAGTACTGGGCATGAAAGTATACTCATCTCCATTAGCAATGTCTTTACTGCCAAACAAAGTACTTAATAAGAAGAAACAATAATAAAAATTGCTTATGATTTTTATACTTATTTGTTGTTATATTGCATATTACTGCACATTTCGTGTTTAATAAAATTTATTTTTCATTTTTCGTTTTTGAAATGCTATCGGATATTTCTCCCCTTTTTCTCATAGGAATGAATGAGTAACTATGGTAACAGGGCTTTGCTTTCCCCCACAAGTGGGCGTGGCCTCCTTGCAAACTGTATCTACCCTGCTTAGTTTCTTATCCTCTCCCCACTATCTGTTTAAATAAAAGTGGAAAAAGACCCAGAAATCTATATTTTTTAAAATGTTAGAAACTGTAATGGCATTTACTTCTGTTATATGCTGTTACATTCAGTAATCTGATGTTAGAATTACTACAGTGTGTTCAATACAAGGAAAACCTCAATTACATTCACCCTCAAAATACATTATCAACCCAAAAATGAAACAATACTTTTTGAGTAATCTAATGGTGAAGACTTAGAACTTTAAATTTTTTTATCCGAATAATATATGTATCATTCCCTTCAAAACATAGTGTCAGAAAAGCATGTTCATAGTATATTGCTGTTTGTTTATGTGAAAAAATGTGTTGTTCTATAAAGCTGTTGTCTTCTTCTCCATCTTAGCAAAATATCAGATGCACTGATTGTAAATGTATTATTTATGTCTCCCTCTGCATAGAATGGACTCAATGCGCTCCATTTAGCAGCTAAAGAGGGTCATGTGGAGCTGGTGGAGGAACTTCTGGAGAGGGGTGCAGCCGTGGATTCCGCAACCAAGGTATTAAGCACACTTAAACACTTACAAACAGTTTCGAGGGAGGGATAAGGTATCCCACATGGAGAGGGATTGTAAATCTAGGAGTGGAATGCCTGTCATCCAGCACTGTGGTATGATAAGTAGCCTACTGCAGGACTCTGGTGACATTGGCTGCTTCCGTCTTCTATCACACGTGGCCGCACAGAGTCACACACATTAGCTAAGACCTGCAGTAGAAACAAATGATTAGAACCTGGTTTTATCAGAATTCCTAACAGAAATGTGATTATTTTACTGGTTTGTCTGATAATATAAATGTATGTACTTCAAATATTGACTTAAGCTCAGATGTATTAGGCAATCAAAAGCGTTTTCTTTTTTTTTTTTTTTTTTTTTTTGTCTTAAGAAAAGGTTTTGATTCCTCTAAATGCTGTATTTGATCTTTGTATTTCAAATGTGCCAAATGTAACACACAAACAGTCTAATTACTCCAGGTTAAATACAACTTAAGATCTATCGACAGCATCTGTGGCCACAGAAAATATGCATATGATGTGTTTTAACAAAAATACAAGATTCACATTTTTGTTTTTAAAACCTCCAGTACAATTACCCCATAGGCCTCCATTGTAAGTGCACCACTCAAAACATGTTGTTTTATTTGTTTTTACTGTAAACTGGGGAATGAGTCAAAATTACTGTATTTTGTTGCAGTTACTGGTAGCATGCCACAGATGCTGTTGATAGTCCTCATGTTCTATTTGTTCCTGTAATGCAATATCACTTTTAATGACACAGACATACATTAGCAACTAGACTCTCAAATCAAACATACAAACTAGTGCATTCGAAAAAGGGGCAGACTGGGACTAAAAAGTGGCCTTGGACTTTCTGGCCCAGAGTGGCCCACTACACCCGGCCTCAACACACCACACCATAACACATCGGCTCAATGATTTCATTTTTTGGCTCAATTTCAAATTTATGTGTTGAAATAAGACATTTCAATTGACTGCTAGTCAATTTATTCACTATAGGATTTTGTCCTGAGTTAATGGGTATTTATCTTAATCAAACATTCTATTCTTAAGACCCCTTCATCACTTGCACAGTTCTGGCCAGAGGTTTGGACACACCTGGCTTAATGAATGTTTCTCATGTTCCGAAAGACCTTAATATTCTAAAGGCTTAAATGCTTCAAATTAGTCTTGTAAATTGTGCCTGTGGACTGGCGAGTGACAAAAAAGCAGCCAACAAGTGCTTCTTTCTCCATAAAAATTATTAGATGAATTACTTCCACAATGCTGTTATCTAATGAAGGTATCTATGACAGAATCTAAGACAGACTGGATCAGTATCACTGTCTGTGTGAATTAGGGGTTAGGCATGAAAAGGGGAGTGTTTTAAGTAATGCAATGGAGTGGACTAAACTCCCTCCCCTCAAGTGGCCTGGGCCAAAGGAAAGGAGACGCAATGTTATTGTTACCAAGGCAAGCCCATGGTTATGTGGGGCCCTAGGCAAAATCATGACAATGGACCCCACTGGTGTGAAAATTGTCATAGCGTTATCTATAGAATCACTGCATATGTGATGAGTGGATTTTTTTTAAGAGAAAGCACTAAAAATAAGCACATTATAGCTCAGACAAATAACATTTCTGAGAACTTTTTCTTAACCAAAATGCAGATGTTTGGTTAAAATGCACATGAATGTACTAGGGAAAGTGTGTAATATAGGTGCTGTGACAAGTCAGCATTTTTTCACAGTTTTCTTTAAGTTTTTTTTAAGATTTTAATCACCTTTCAACTTTTTTCTAGAAGTGCAAATAAACTAATGTCTCAGTTGATAAGGGGTCATGGAAGCGTTTATTTATATTTAATATAGTATAATAGTATAAAGTATAATAAGTATAATAATTACAGCTATAAAAATGTTGTTTAAAGTAGTTAGATGAAGAAAGTATGTCACACCGCGGGACACTGCTGACAATGCTTGAAATTTCATGTCAATTACTCACATAAATATTAATGTTTATTTACTGTAAAGCAATAATTGAAAACAGAAAGATGGCCAGAATATGTGCAAAAGTGAATGTTAAAACACCAGTTAAAATCAGGTAGCAATGTTGGGAAAGAAAGATATGTAAACAGGGTTTGAAATTAACTTTTTGGCTCACCGGCCACTGTAGCTAGTAGTTTCCAAGGTCACTAGCCACTCAGCATTTTCACTAGCCACAATTCCCCACCTCTCAAAAAGTGATAAAGCTAATTGGTGACTGTAAGTGCATGCATTTGTTTGGACATTTTATTTAAACAATAATGATGTGAGTTCAGCAGGACACAGGCCTAATGATTTAAGTAACCTATAAAATATCCAAAGGCAAACCCCAGTTAGAACAAGAGTAGGATAGAACAGGAGGAAAAATGGTCAATAATTTGTCCATAATTCATGGAAATTCCAACCCCTTCATATTGTAAATGCCTATGAAATTTTACCACTATTCTACCATTGTTTAACAGTGGCATTTGCTATGACAAGGACATGATGTAAGACCATGGGTGGCCTCCCATTACTGTAGTTAGGTTAATGTTGAGTCTTTTCTAAAAAAAAAAAAAAAAAAAAAACTGCAGTATTTGTTATGAAAAAGCTAATAGCCTAAACACATTTAGAAACCTTTTACATCAACCTGGTCTCATAGTGAAAACGTGACTCTATATACATTTTTGCAAAGTTTGTTAAACGTGTCTCCAGGTACAATTACCTGCAGTTTCCAGGAGAAATTAACTCTACAGGCGTCACAACAACTGTGTGTTTTATTCACTTTCACTTAAATCATGAATTAAATGGCTGATTATGACTTTATAAATACTTATTATTATCTCTATTACTCATAACCTGCTATTTTATGATATCGACACACTTTTACTCAAACACCAAAATGGATAACTTGCTCAGTAGCTCACCCGATAAAGTGTTGAATTTAGAGTCAGAAGACTGCGGTTTAAGTCCAGCCATGAATTCAAAATTACACAAGACATTACATAATCGTAGAAGCAGCACAAAATGAGGTGGTTGCTTCAGAAAATGTCTTTTTTAACTTCTCATATATATTTTAAAACACTAATGGTTCAGTTTAGGCATTGATTTGGTAAGGATGTCTTTTTTAAACATCTCATTTATATTTTAAAACACTATTGGTTAGGTTCAGGCAAAACTTTTTGGTTTAAAAAAAATGATCTAAAACTCACTTAGAAACGCGTCTGAATTCACCATTTTACTTGCTTTTGGCGCACCCAGCTGGACATTTCACTGAAAACCTGCAGCCAAACGTGATAAACAGCACGTACATTTTAGATTGCAAAAATGTTGTCATGTTCACGCAAATTTCATGAGACCAGGCTGAATAAAATGAAAGTCTAATAGATTCACCCTAATCGAATTAATATTAATCTATGCAAGTTACCAGTTACTGCATTAAAAAGCATATATATAGATTAGTAAGGATGATGATGTGTATTTTAAAAACGGAGGATGTATTTGTCTCCTCTTTACCTCGTCAGTGCTGTTTATAATGTATGTGCTGTCTAGCAGTTTGAGAGGTTTGACTTCCTCATACAACGCTGATACTTCCTCTACTTCTCTGTAGAATTCAATGGGTCACATAAGTTTTGTGTTTTCCACCAGCCCCCGCAATATCAAGTGAAGCCCGACGGAATCACGCAAGTTTTGCTCTGCACTGTTGCAGAGCTCTGCTAATCTTATCTCTGGAGCGCGCTGGTGTGCACTGCGGTGGTTCACACGAAAGCACGCTTTATTGCACAGATGCGCATGTAAGTTATGACAGGCATATTTAGTGCTTAGAAAGTGCTTAGCGCGAGATGAATATAATTTAATTACTATTGGTAGCAGCTCCGAGTCGCCTGACATTCCAAGAATTTTCAATGCAGGAAAAATCCTGAAAAAACGTCACCAGCCACGGCCGATTTTTACCCACATTTGGTGGGTTGCCGGTTGTTTCAGTTTCAAACCCTGTATGTAAAGCATAAACATACCTCTTAGAGCACAGATCTCAGATAGGTTAGTTTGGTTATTTTGCAGATGAATTGCTAATTTTTCGCTGTTTTTGCCATCCATTAACAAAGTAAGCAAAGTAAAACATGAGAATTATTCAGCAAGGTGTGCAATCTGTGTCTAATAATACTATGATAATAAGACACGTTCCAGTTCCCAGTAATGATTTTCGTTATGAATAAATTATGCAAATGACAGCATCTGCTCATCACTTTACTGTTTTCTGATTTTATTTATGTTGCTGTCATTGAATTTGTTGTAACTTGCAGTTATTTGTCATTTTGTGATTTTTCAGAGCTCATCATACTTAATGCTGTTTTTGGTTGTCACCATTATTGTTATTTGTGTGTCAAATAATGAGGTCCACACGTGTTGCGCTGAAAATTTGCACTTTGAGAAATATGTCATAAGTGAAAGTCAATTTCAAAATAAAAGCCATTGATGTTAAAAACATGACGTTTATTGAAGATTTGTGTGTTCACGGGGCTCTCATGGGCATGTTGGTGCCCTGGACGGCCGCCTATATCGCCTACAGGGCGGGAAATCGCCCAGTGGCCCACCGGGAAAGCTCCCGGTGCTCCCGATGGCCAATGATTAGAAGTGCTTATCTGACTTTCCTCCTCTTTGATTGGCCCTTTCAGAAAGGAAACACTGCATTGCACATCGCCTGTCTGGCTGGACAGAAGGAAGTTGCAAAGTTGTTGGTGAAACGAGGAGCTGATGTAAACGCCCAATCACAGGTGAGAAGAGCCCCTCCCAATAAGCATGTGAACATATTTCACTCCAAATATCCTTGGTTCAATGGCTATAAGCCAAATACAGACCAGTTCTTTATTTACTAATAGGATGTTCATCATTAAGCTTTTACTGTATCTGTATATCGCTACAGAATGGCTTCTCTCCACTCTACATGGCTGCTCAAGAGAATCACCTGGACGTTGTGCGATATCTTCTGGAGAATGGTGGCAACCAGAGCACGGCCACAGAGGTCTGTGTTATACTGGTGGTCTGTTTTCATCCTCTGCAACATGCCTATGGCGTATCTGTGTCTTAAAAAATAAATAGATGCTGATGTTGTTTTTAGCAGTGTTCCTTTTGTTGACTAGTCTTCTTTCTTTAGCTACTTATAAATGATAGTGTTGTTCTAACATCCTAGGTAAAGCATACAGTATGTCTAAAACTGAACAGAAGTAAGATGTCAAACCCTTAATGTTTTTAAATCATGGATCCATGCATCTTCATCCCTGCTAGAAAATCCTGTTAATACCAGTGTCAGATGATAACTGGTTTGACATGATTTTTTTAGCTAGTCCAGGCTGGACATTTATGGTCATTAACTGATCCGAGTTGGTTAAGATGGTTGATCAGTTGGATTACCAAATGGTAGACCTGGTTTTGTCCCGGGGAGCTTGATCAAGCTGATTAGGGCTGGTAGACTGCTGCAGACCAGCAACAAACCTGCTACCATGTTCCAAAAACCAGCTTGACCATCGTAAGCTGGTATGAGCTGTTTTTTTCCAGGAAGGTGTTTCTGCTTAGGCTAGTCTGTGTGTTAAACTATGTTTGTCTGTACTAATTTCTATCTGTCTATCTGTTCTCCCTGTCTGTAGGATGGTTTCACTCCTCTGGCCATTGCTCTGCAGCAGGGTCATAATCAGGTGGTCTCTCTGCTCCTGGAGCATGACACCAAGGGGAAGGTCCGACTGCCTGCGCTCCACATCGCTGCACGGAAGGATGACACCAAGTCTGCTGCTCTGCTGCTCCAGAATGACCATAATGCTGATGTCCAGTCCAAGGTGAGAGAGTAAATGAGACATGTGGGTTTTTACGAGGATCAGTTGTGAGCTTAATTAAGTCGTTCATCTAAATTTACAAAATTATGCTTTTAAGTAAAATAACCATGCTTTTTTGGACATGGTCTTTTAGACATGTTCCATGGTAATACCATAGTATTTTTTTTGTAGTAACTTACATGTTCCATGTTAAAGCTGTTGTAAGCGATTTTAGCATTCTTAAGCTTTCACTCCCCTTTTCAATTGCCGTTGAATTAGCCACACCCCCTCATTCCAAAACCCCACCCTCTAAAGATAATTTTGAGACCAAAACTGAGCAAAAGAGCAGCATTGTTTGTTCCTGTGGCTGTCAAATTCAACAGTGGCACAATAGCATCCTCAACTGACAAACATTATGAATCATAGCTTTAATCATCCGCTTCAAATACAGTACAACTCTATGAGAACCAGCAAAATGATTGACAGGTGAAAAGCCTCAATGTCCGCGGTCTGCGGGCACATTTTTGTTTGCTGTTTACAAAATCTACGGCTGTCACAAAGACCGAGATATCTCAGGACACTTATTTCATTAATTAAGGGAGTAGGACATTTTTTGCATACCTTTCCATAAAAAAATAACTTACAGCACCATGGTATATGATTATGGTAAATATCATTGTACATCTGATTTAAGGCAGAGTTAAGTATACACATATTGCATTTACAAAAATAACCCCATGGTAATACCTTTTTGGACATGGTACAATGGTATCACTGTATGTGTGAATATGTGTCATGGTAATATCATGGTGTTTTAGAGATATAGAACGATCATCTTTTGTATTGTTCAAATCTTAGAGTATGTAAATACTGTACTATGATATATGAATATGGTAGTGTTGAGTTCAAGTCCACCTTAGCTGAGTCTGAGTCAAGTCCGAGTCTTAAAACAATCAAGTCCGAGTTGAGTCCGAGTCCAAAAGTGGCCGAGTTGGACTCAAGACCGAGTCCATAACAGGCCGAGTCTGAGTCGAGTCCGAATGAATCTGTTCATGAATCTGAATTAAAATTGTAACCGTAAACTCAACACCAATATTTTAAGCTTATTTTAAACTTCACAACTAAGAAAAACAGTTTGTCAATATAAATGTAACAAAAACACCTCTGTTGCCTTTCATATATATATATATATATATTATGATTAGTATCCTGCTGAACAAACTTCAAATTGGTTTCAGAATGAAAGCATATGCTTTAGGTGTATGAAGACAAAACTGTCCTTCAACACAATTCTTATTGCGTTCTGTTGACATTTCAATTATTTGTTGCGTTTTCCCCTCCACTCAAACATAGACTAAAGAAAGTGAAAGCTGCATTAGTCACTACAACCAAGGTTATTATGTTTTGAATTTTAATTTAGTTTTTATTTCTACTTCATTTTCAGTTTGTCAATTCAATTTAAATAGTTTTATTTAAAATGATCTCTATCTAAAGAAATAATAGATTTCTTTCTGAATCTTTTTTCTCTACCTGCTGACTGATTTGGGAAAATACAGTACATACAAATGAGTCAACACAGTAGTAATTAGCACTCGCTGAGAAGTTGCGTCTCACAATTTGACTGCAAATGCTACATCCAAAAACACCGGAAAAGCTCACTGATAATATTAGGGCCATGTCATCACGGACATGATTTTCTAGTTAATTTGTGGGAAACCGCACAATGCAGGGCAGTTCTGCGTGCTGCTCATGTACCTAAATCACTGATGCGTCCATGTGTGTCTCACAGTAGCTGCCGCATAAGATAAAAAAAAAAAAAAAAAAATTAAATTAATAATTAATTTGCTTGAGCGGCAGCCATGTTGGTCTACAGTCAGTCTGAAATCTTTAAATACCAGTCAAAGAAAATTTAATTGAGCTCTTCTTTAACCGCAAAAACACGGAGAATAATAATTTTGAGTCATAAATTTAACAGAATTGTCCTTCAAAAGTGTCAGAGATATAGGCTAAAAAAAAGATGTGCATAAGTTACCCGGTGGTTTACAATAAAAATAAAATAAAATAAAATATTTAAAATAAAAATACCATAACCAACTAAATTCATCTCGTAACATGAAGTTTAGCTTCATACACAAGCTCTGTCATCGAATAATAAATGTATTTTATAGTCTATAATTAAATTAGAAACAAAACATGTCACTGCCCAAAATATCCTAATATTTTATTGTGCATGGTTTGATGTTGTGAATGTTGGACAAATGCTGTAAAAGAATGTATTTTAAGCAGCTCGTCAATGCTTTGAAAATAGTCAATCAATAATAAATAGGTGCTGTTTATCTGTTTAGAGTTGCTGTCTGATTTAGCAATAACGCTGTTTTCCCCAGAATATTTAAAAATGTACACAATTAATTCATCAAGCTATTATGGACCAGTTCAAGCTGACAACACTGCGTGGACCACAAGAGACTACAGAAGCCTACATGTGTAGATACATTACACCTAAAAAGACTTAATATCCAATATTAATACTATTTTTATGTATTTTTAATTCGATATGCTGTTTTTAGTAAACTGTGAGAGACATGATGTGGGTGACTTGACTCAACGAAGTTCTTGATTTTAAGTTTTTAACCACGATGAAACCACAATGCAAGCACCGTCTTGGCTGCACAAATGCCACATGCAATTTTACCAACTGTCAGGTCCTGTGTCATGTGAAACTGCCTTGTTTAGTTTGTATTACATTGGATTCAAACCCGTCTTTATGTTTTCGTCATGCCAGCCACCTCGGTAGTCGATGTTATATAGTAGTCTCTGTAGTAACATTCAAGCGTATTGGTTGACTGATGAGTATGCCTGTGCACGTCCGTATGTGTGTGTGCTTAAACACAGTGAAACAATTCTGGCTACGTCTATGACTTCAGGGGCTAATACAGCTGCATGCAGATAGAGATGTGTTCATTAATTTCTGTTTTGTTATTTATTTATGTATTTTTTTCATTGCATCACAAATGTCAAGAAAAAAAAATCCCGAGTCCCAAAGGCTCGAGTCCGAGTCAAGTCCGAGTGAAAATGCATTAGAGTCCGTGACAAGTCCAAGTCCATTAAAACTGGACTTGTGACTTGGACTCCACCCCTCTAGAATATGGTAATCATTCAGTACCACAGTATATGTTAAAGTACCATGGTATTACCATTTATACCATCGCTTTTTTGTGAGTGAATTTTTAACATTTTATTCATGAAGATTACTTCTTAAAAAGTTTTTTTTTTCAGTGAGTTTTAAGCAATCTCAGATTTTCAAACTGTGACTCTTGAGTGTCTCTTGAGTGTGATATTTAACCACTTATTCGTTTTTTAATCATCCTTGGATTACATGTGTTCTTTTGGAAGACTGATATAAGATAAAAATGCTATGCCATATTTTCTTCCTCTACTTATGTGCGACTCCTCCAGATGATGGTCAACAGGACTACAGAGGTATTAAGACACTCTGCAGAATCCTGCATGTGTCTCGGCTCTCATAGTGCCTACTGTATTACTTAACACTGAATCTTTCTTAAAAGTGCATGGAAGAGTAGTCTTGTCCTTTAAATGGTTTAGTGCATGACACGTTGTTTTTATTTTATTGGCAGCACCTTGTTTCTTTAAAATTGTTCTCTTTTTTGGGAGTTTCTAGTTCATAAATACATCTTTCTATGCTGATTTAATTTCAATGAACATTTCAAGCTAGAATTATGGGTTCACTGCTACTTGAACCTTTTGTTTGAAGACAACTTACTTTTACTAACAAGCTGAACTGACTTCCAGAAATTAACTTTAACAGTGCATGTTTTTTCATACTAAACAGTGTTGTAACTTTTATTATCTGTGTAGAAGTCTCTCGGTCACATTTTGCTGCACGTTTTTGTTAATTCTGTTTTTTAAATTGCACCATGTCTGTCAGAATGGAAAGGTAAGACAAAAGTGGCACCATCAAGCAAACTCAGTAAGACAGACATTTATATTTAAATTTCTTTATACTGTATACATTCATCTACAGAAATATGTATTGACTAGTTGCTTTTTGTCATCTTTTTTCTTTCATTGTCACTGAGAAACTTCTCAACTCTCTCATAAAGACCTATATGAGACTGCGATTGTGTTCATATTTGATTCCTTTGATTACGAATCTAATATTTCTGTTTCTTAAGCTTGTGCCACACTAGGATAGGGAGACAAAGCATGCATTATCTGTCAGCGGGAGGTCATTAATGACTTGACCGTTGGTTAATGGAGTTCAAAAACTGAAAACACACATTCGGCTTGCTTGAAAAAAATAATTCTGTCAGCGAGGCGGGGTCTTTTCGTCAGGTGACCAGTGAGATTCTTCATTTAAGAAGTCAAGCTGATCTGAACATTTTCATCGCACTCAACTGCATATTATCCTAGACGTTGACTGAAATCCATAGTGATTCTGTCACCAAGCATTTTTCTTGTCTTTTGTACCTACACTAAAATGATATCAAAAAGCGGATACACAACTGCATTTTGTGTTATTATTGAACGTAATTTCTCACTCACTAAAAGCTGCATATGGACATAAGTGTTCTGTGGCAAGCCTCAAGGGGATAAATACACAATCACAAAGTACTTTAGTCCTTGAATTGCACACCTGGCTCTTTTAGAGCATTTGTTACGGAACCTGGTGCGTGTTCTCCCTTAGTTCGGTTTGTATCGGTATATATGAACATGGCAATCGCACTCGGATCCACACCAAAACAATCGGTCCGAGTGCACCTGGACAAGGTGGTCTCGGTCCGATTGCAAACAAACTCTGCAGCTGTTCGATTGCGGTGAGACCAGGGTTGGGGAGTAGCGGAATACATGTAACGGGATTACGTATTTAAAATACAAAATATAAGTAACTGTATTCCACTACAGTTACAATTTAAATAATTGGTAATCAGAATACAGTTACATTCAAAAAGTATTTTGATTACTGAAGAGATTACTTTGCTTTATTTAATATTTAGATCCTTTCAGATGGAAAACATTTACACATATAATGATGCAATCCAAAGTGCATTTGAACAGCGGTGTAACACTTTCTTATGTTGTAATTCATACGAACAGACAGAGAAGTACGTTTGTAGTAAGTTTGGAACAGAAGAAATAGAAATAAACCTTGTGAAAATTGTCAGCTTTACGCTAAGCTAAAATGCTATTTCCAGCAATTTTACATGTACGTTACCAGGCACGATCATATTGTTTTATCAAGAAAATTCACGTTAGATCATAATTTCTTTTTTCTAGTAAGACCTTTGATATTAGGGAAACAATCATATTATTGATCATTCTTTTTGTATTGTTTTCCTGTAAAAATATCTAAAAAATCCTTTTGATATATCTTGTTTTAGAAACAACATTGCATAAGATATTTAGGTTTTTCAGAGAATGTATTTTTAACATGTGTATTTTGTCTTAGAGAGCTGCGGTGAGTTGGTATATTTGTCACCACTCCACCATTTTGTATCGGGAAGTGTGTCGTACCTCTGACTGAAGAGAGCGAGATCTCAGCAAAACAGTGTGCATGTGTGACACCCTTGGCCAAAATTGAGTTGTTTGGACTCTGCTAGTGTGGCGCCAGCTTTACTGTATTTTATCCATGGTCTTTCATTTCTTTCACTAAGTGCATGGAGTAGTTGGATCCATTTGTAGGACCTGGAAATCCAGACATTAATTTTCCTTTATGTTTCCATTCTTTTCTTTCTTTAGTTTTTGCTCAGATGTGATGATTTATTGGAATGCTGCATGGTAGATCATGGAAGATGAATCTTTAGTCATTGGTCTTCTGCAGACACTTACCTTCATTCCTATTTCCTCTTTCCCTTGTTCTTGTTATCCCAATACTATCCCTCTCTTGTCTTCCTCTTACAGAGTGGTTTTACTCCTTTGCACATTGCTGCTCACTACGGTAACGTTAATGTGGCTACACTGCTGCTGAACAGAGGGGCTGCTGTGGACTTCACAGCCAGGGTATGATCATGTACTACTAAAAATACCTTTACAAAAAATTAAATCACCTCATATTAGCATGATTCTTACAGAACCTGTCGAGAAAATGTCCTGGTCGTATTTAACGCCAAATTAAATCAATAAAGAAATATGAAATTATATTTTGCATAAAGAAAAAGAAGCCAACAGTTAGGACCATTATAATTTTTGCATTGTGATATTATTTTCAGGACATGTAAGCAACTTTTACCCCCCAAATCGCATTATTGTAATGTTATTGCAATGTTCTTTTGCTATTACAATATGTATTACAGTTAAAAAAAAAAATATTTTAAATAGGATGATTTTGATGTGTATGTACAACAGTTTGGTCATTTTTATCTAAACTGTGCTTTTGGAGTCTGCATAATTATTTATCAGTGAAAGGGAAAATAAAATGTGCCTTTATTGCATGTAAGCAATTGTTAGATGTTTAAATCTAAATGGTGAAGTTTTATATGAGTTATTATTTGCAAAAGGCTACATCTTTTTAATTCCCTCTGATTTACAGTTGTTGTTCTGTAGTGGCACAATATGTTACAACCAATTTATTTTCAAGTATGATAACAAATTCTTTCATAAAAATGTAATGTTTTATCCAGAATGGCATAACCCCTCTTCATGTGGCCTCCAAACGAGGAAATACCAACATGATTGCCCTGCTGCTGGATAGGGGTGCTCAGATTGATGCCAAGACTAGGGTGAGGATTTCAGTAGTTCCATCATAATGCTTTTATAATGCTATCTGTGCTATCTCTAGTGCCTATACTCAGTAGTTCTTATCACAATAAGAAAGAATTACTGTATCGAAGATGATGAATAGTTTTTATGTATATATGATTTTTTTTATTTTTTATCTTACGGCTGGTTTCATGCAAACCGTGCAAGATGATAATTGGTTGAGACTGCTTAAGGTATCTGATTGTATATTGTGTAAGTGCATCTTCAGTGTATGTTTTCATAAATGCTGTGTATCTGTATTTGCATCTTCTATGTGATGAACAGGATGGACTGACACCTCTGCACTGTGCAGCAAGAAGTGGACATGACAAGGCAGTTGAGATACTGCTTGAGAGAGGAGCTCCCATACTGGCAAGAACCAAGGTATAAAGAATCACATGCATTTACACACTTACTAAAGACCAGCAAGACAAAAGGCATTTGAATATAAATGTAAGCACTTATGTATAGCCCATGATGCTACACTAACAAATAAGTACCAAAACGTGCCAAAGTATTACCATGATTGTTTGGATTTTTACCAAGGTAATACTTTATGTAAGTACTGTAAGTATGGTAATCATTCAGTAATTTACATCAAAGTACCATCTGATACCATCACTATGCTAATAGTTATAATATTGAAAGACAATCAATACTAACTTTTTTATGATTGATCTGTGTTTGTTTTCTCTTGACTTTCAACACACACAGAACGGGCTGTCCCCACTGCACATGTCTGCTCAGGGTGATCATGTTGAGTGTGTGAAACACCTGCTGCAACACAAGGCACCTGTTGATGATGTCACACTGGACTACCTGACTGCTCTTCATGTTGCCGCCCACTGTGGTCACTACAGAGTAACCAAATTACTGCTGGACAAGAAAGCTAACCCTAATGCCAGAGCACTGGTAATTCTCTCTCTTTCTTGAAAAAAAGTAAAGCTGGTCAAATGAATGTACATAGGTTTATGAGTATTAATCAGTGTGATTCATGATGTGTGTATTTTGTTTTTGTCAGAATGGCTTCACTCCTCTGCATATTGCCTGCAAGAAGAACAGAGTGAAAGTGATGGAACTGCTGGTTAAATATGGCGCCTCAATCCAAGCCATTACTGAGGTAAGACTATGAGTATTGTCTAGGACTAATTTGTTTTTCTGCTTCCACTGTGGAATATATATATATATATATATATATAAAACATGCGCCAATGCACTCTTTAAAAGTCTCCTTGATAAAAAAAAAAAAAAAAATGTCACCTTTGCACAACTCTGCAGTCTGATGCACAAATTCTAATCTTTCATATGATTTGGATGGATAATATGTGAATTGAAATGCAGCATGTGACTTAGTAGAGTTTAATTAGTATGTAAATGGTAATTCCACATGTCTGTCAGGACTTGTTTCTCACTCTTACCTCTCGTTCTCTTTAGTCTGGCCTGACGTCAATCCATGTCGCTGCATTTATGGGGCACCTCAATATCGTCCTCCTCTTGCTACAGAATGGAGCCTCACCTGATGTCTGTAATATTGTAAGTCGCAATCATCATGATGGACATGGTTTTACCACATTTAAATATATTTCTAAAAACATTTGTGCTGGATCTGGGGCCTTTAAGTTGCTCTGAGTTGTGGTGCTCATGTGAGTGTTGCAAGTTCAAATCTGGTTTGCATCATTTCGTAACCCCATTCCGCATCCCTCGTCCTCATTACTTCTGTCCTTTACTTTCTCTCCTCTAAATAAAGGGTACCGCTAAATTAAAATAAAGATATTTGTATTCCTTTTTTTTTTGTTTGTTTTTTTTTTTTACATTTAAATGTTTAATATATATATATATATATACTGTATATATTGGTGTTTATTATTAAAGTCTGGTTAAAACATTTTTCACCCTCTCAGTAGTTTTTATTTTGTATTTGTCTGTTAACAATGTCCAACAGTTTTTCTGAAAGATGTGAAAATTCCCACCACAGTTGCATTTCCACCACATCTCAAATTCTGTTTTGTGTTTAATAGAATTTAGTTGTGGAAATGACGGTGACGGAAATTACATACATTTTTTGTTTTTTAAATAAAATACATTTAGTCTTGCAAAGGCTAATTTCATAGCCAACATTGATGTATTCTAAGTACACACATTTAAGTAATATAAATAATATTAAATAATATTTGCATTATTTGCACAGTTAAATATTCTGCTCACAAATGATGTTTACTTTGAATTTTCTTTGTTTTCCTCAAACATCTTTCATCCCATGCATGCTCTTCACTGACACGTTTGTTGACTTGGTAAACAAGAACACTAACATTTGAAAAAACTGGTAGCACTTTATTTTAGGGATCAGAAACTATATTAACAGTAATTAATGACTAATAATGGACTTGTAAGGGACTAGTTACTGACTTGTTTGGAATGGTAAGTTATTGGTTAGTCCTTTGTTCATTGATTTCTTACCCTTGCCTAATAGCCTCTTTACATTTGTTATTTCCTAACAATTAACTTATTAGGTAAAAAACAAAAGATACCAATAGCTACTGTATAATGTGCAAAATACCTCCATTACAGGTTCTTATAAGTATCAAATAAATATAGAAGGCAGAGACTTTTAATGCTTAGTGTAAATAGCAACAAAAAGCATCCTCTTTGCACTTAATGCATAGTGTTAGATGCTATTTTCATCCCTAACCATACAGTATAGGGGCATCACTGCAGCATGTTAATTATGTTTATTTATTGTGTTGAGTCCCACAAACACCCTACATCAACCCCTACCCCTAAACCTTACCCTAACTTTCCCTGCTTTGTTGAAATACTATATGCATTCTTCATGTATTTCTTACTTATAAGCCGCACATTCACACAGAGTACTGATAACCTATAAAGGATGTATTCTGCATCATGTTAGCTTTTGATATGTTTAGTTGTTTGGTTTGTTTTGTATGTTTTGTCATTTTCTCTCCCTCATGTCTCGCAGGCATGGCTGGCATGCATGATCGGCATTTCCATGGGAAACTGATTGTTGCCGAGCAACACCTGTTCTCCCCTAATTCGCTCCCTCCTTAAGCCCGTCGTGTTCTCAGTATCTTTGCTAGATAGATTTTGCTAGATAACTGTTCCTCTGCTCTTGGGTCTGTTTGTCTCACTATTGTTCGTTACACATTATTATGACAAAAGCAGATATAAAGGGGCTATAAAGCAAGAATGAGAAATCAGCAAATAAAGGCTTAATACATACTTTATAATGCCAGACAAGTCCAAAACTAGACAATTACAAGTGTAACTATTAGTCATGAATAACTGTCTAATTTCTGATCCCTAAACTAAAGTGTTACCAAAAAACTTTATTAAGGGAAAAATTGTTTGGTGTGGTGGAAATGCCGCAACAACTGTGGGTCAGTCGTGACTTTGGAAAAGTTGATTGAAATCATTTTCATACAATAAATATTGAAATTATACACTTTGTTTAGAATATCATAGTTTAAAACATGTAATAATTCTATTTTAATAATCAATTTTCATAGTTTAATAATGAAAGTCTGGGACAAAGAGAAAACAATGAAATCTATACATAAAAGGCATTTGAAAAGTGCCAAAATATAAATTATGAAGGCATGGTAAAAAGTTTCCAAATCACTTTTAATGTGACCTTTATAAAACAAAAACAAAAAGTTGAAATCTGTTCATTTTTAAATAATAATCAAGATGTTTAACGTAGACAAAGCTGTGAATTTCCTGTTGTTCTAATTGCGTTTTTGGGTATTTTTGTGTGTCCTTAGCGTGGTGAGACAGCATTGCACATGGCTTCAAGAGCAGGACAGATGGAGGTGGTGCGATGTTTGCTAAGGAACGGTGCTCTGGTGGATGCCATGGCCAGAGTCAGTCACTACATTTCTTTCAATATTATAACAGAACACATTATTATCATAAACCTCTTTAAAGTGTCACTAGCTTTGTATTAGTAAATCAGTACAAAAACAGAGTTTAATGCACAAATGGAGGCATTCTGAATGTGTTTCCATCCCTCCAGGAGGACCAGACTCCCCTTCATATTGCGTCTCGTCTGGGTCAGACAGAAATAGTGCAGTTGTTACTGCAGCACATGGCTCATCCTGATGCCTCCACCACTAATGGATACACACCTCTGCACATATCCGCCCGTGAGGGTCAGGTGGAGACAGCTGCAGTGCTGCTGGAGGCCGGAGCATCTCACTCACTCGCAACAAAGGTGGGACTGCGTCTGACATGTCAAACACTCAGATATGTGACTCATTCTATTGTACAGTTACACATACATACACACATACTCACAGTGTAAATATGTATTCGGTTGTAATTGACCCTTTTTTAAGCCCCGCCTTAAAAGCGCTTCTGACCAGTCCTGTTTTAGCAACTGCTGCCCTTCCGCCATTACTCTGACACATTAATTCATTTATGTATTGATTCAAGTCGTAGTAAAAGCGATAGTAAATAAACAGTTCACATCATCAAAATGAGTGTGTGTTATGAGATGTTATAAACAGCTCGGTTCACTTACGCTAATGTCATTAGATGTGTAATTGCTGTTAAATGAAGTTTTTCTCTTTTCAAATGAATGTAACAATCGTTTGCCTTGATTCCGATTCACAGTCTCTACAGTTTTTAATCAAATTACTGTGTAATTTAACAATTTCGTTTACAAAAAAACGTAACTATTCATTACAATGTCACTCTTCATACCAGCCCACGTAAAAATATTATCAATTCCTTTTGAGAATATTTTGCCAAAAACCGATGTCCACGGCAATCTCCCATTCATTCCAATGGGGAGTTCTGCCGAGCGAGCGACTGTAACTAAGGGGGCGGAGTTTAGCAAAGGGTCAATTAGCATCTTATACTCTGCAGGATTTTTGGTCTGACACCTGAAATTTTCACACTAATTTTAAAAACTCCCTTTTAAAAACACAATGGACTAATTTCATAAATGTGGCCTCATTTTACAGAACTGTAATGGTATGCTAACAGTGTGAGGGACCCAAATGCTAGAGAACAAAGATGGGCATTTATTGAAAATATATATATATATATATTTTTAGAAGACTCACAAGGGAGAGAAAAATGAAACCCAATATAATAACAAAACCAAACAATTGAAAACAGAAACAAAACTCACGGGGAGAAAAAGAAAAGCAAAAAACAATAAAAAACACAAAAGAATAAACTAGATTAGACCGACTAAACAAAGTGGAGACTACAAACTGGCAACAGACAGAGCACACAAGGGAGAATAAGTAAGGAGAGAAATCAGTAGGGATAACGAGCAGGGCAGTCTGGCTGAATTCAGACACAAGACATAAAACAGACATAAAACACGTACATGTCAGGGCTCTGCCCAAAAGGGAAAAAACCTAAAACTAAGGGCAGAACCCTGACAATAACCCCCTATATTTTAAGAAATGATTGCAATAATTAATAAGTAACATTGTATATGTTTACAATTTTATGATAAACATAATTTGTATAAATCTTTTTCTTTATGTCTTAAGTTTAAAAGCATGCCATTTCAGTTCTGTGTACTCTTATTTTCAAGCCAAAAGTCTTATTTTATTCCACTGGATGGCAGCAAGTACTAGAATTTTTTTTTTTATTACCTTCCATCACATTATACTGATTTGAAATGTAGGTGGTGCTCTAACGCATTTTAGTCCTCACCCATAGACAACAATCTTTTTTTTTAAGTGCTGAGAGCTTCCACATTGTTTTGTTGAATATCTTAGCTTCTGAGTTGTCTAGAAGCACAATCTAGGTGTCATTGGAAAGCAGAGAATCTATAGATGGGAACCTATTTTGCTGATGATTTGTTTCTCATACTTTTTGTACCAGACTTCATATTTTGTTCTTTTTTTGTTGTTGTTGTTTTTTTTTACGCAACATTGGATTATTCACCAAAGCAAGCTAACAAACAAGTAAACAAGTAATTTCTTTAGCTCATTTTAAAGCTAACAACCCAAGGTATGATTTGATATAAAGTTTGAGGCTATTTGGGGCTTACAGATTAGTGATCAGCACAGAAAAGAGATGTTAGCATTTTATGCCTTACTGAAATATAATTTCAGTTTGTGATATTTAAAAATAAATCATTTAAACTGTGGTATTATGGCAACAAAATAAACTATACAGTCACCTTCCTGAGATTGAGAGCTTTCATTTGATATATGAATTGTCTATTTAAGTGCTACGTGAAGGACTTTAATATTCATTTTAAAATTTCTACAACATAACCTATAGGTGGGGCCACTTTGCGACACAAATGTTTTCAGGCCATATTTTGTATATGCAAAAGTGATGGGGTTCTTGAAAAGTTCAGATTCTAAGCTTTGAAATGATACCACATATGCCTAACTTATGCATCCAGGGACTTCAGTATTTTAAATGATAAAATGGCTTGCCATATAGTGCCTCCCCAGAGTTTAAGAGGTTAACTACAGATAATATTCTTCCCATTTTAGAAAGGCTTCACTCCTCTACATGTTGCTGCGAAATATGGAAGCCTAGATGTGGCAGAACTCCTCCTACAGCGCAGAGCTCTTCTTGATGATGCTGGAAAGGTGAAAATATAAAGCTTATGTAATGTAACATGGAACTATAATTTCTTTCTTTTTCTGCCAGCCATACATTATAAAAAAAAAAAGTCTTAAAATTAAAAATATACATTCACTATTTTCTTTTTCTCTCTTTATCTTTCTGAAACAGTATGGTCTTACTCCTCTACATGTTGCTGCTCACTATGATAACCAGCAGGTGGCGATGTTGCTGTTGGATAAAGGGGCTTCTCCTCATGCTACTGCTAAGGTGCCAATCTTATTTGATTGCAAAATGTCAGATATCATTCAGAGTGCTGGTCTAAGGTCAACTTTGAACCACACTGGTAGTCTCTTTGTCCAGCAGTATAGCGGCATGGCAAGCTCTAGTGATTAAAACTCCTTGAGATGGCATAGTATGAAATACTAGTATGTAGTTTTAATAGCACTAATTCTAACGACAAGAGCTTTCCAATAGAATCAGAAGCTTCAGTAAGATTGGCTGCAATTTCTAGGAGTCAGGTTGCACATGTTTTTATCAGTCCAACGGAAAACAAGTAGTATTTTCAAGGTGCCATATGCTACAGTGAGTGCTTCCAAGGAAGAACTAGTTGCTAATCTTACATTTGATTTCTTGGTTTGCTGTTTTGGTATTGGCCAATGTATATCCTGAGAGTTTATTTTACTCTTTCCCTGCACAGAATGGTTACACACCTCTGCACATTGCGGCAAAGAAGAACCAGACCCAGATCGCCTCTGCCCTGTTGCAGTATGGAGCAGAGACTAATGTGTTGACCATGCAGGGTGTGAGCCCTTTACACCTGGCCTCTCAGGAGTGCCACACAGAGATGGCCTCCCTGCTGCTGGAGAGGGGTGCACATGTCAGTGCAGCCACTAAGGTCTGTAAGATCGTCAGACAAATGAATAGTGCTTATGCAAACAGGATCCAGAGAGGTGTCTATGCACAGTTAAAAAAAAAAAAAAAATGTAAGCATCTATGATTACAGCACCAATGCTTGCAAGTTAGACTACCACCAGCTCACTGAATATTGTTTAAAGTAAGTTGACATCATAATAGCCTGTAATGTAAAACAGTGAGATCTTTAGATTGAAAGAGCAGGCTGCATGTATAAAAATACATATAAATATTAGTTCAAGCTTTAAATATGTCTCATAAAATTGTCAAAGACAAATGTAATATAATGGTGATTGAGAGATATACCTTAAAAGTAGGGGTGTAGCAATCATTTCAAAAGTGAGGGGGACAGAATGTTTAGCACAAGACGAACATAAGTACTTATATAAGATTTTTTATTATTATTATGAACAAGTCCAAATTCAACTTTATGCTGCTTTAATTACCAATATTTGGTCAATTTTAAAGGGAGCACATGGCATTTATTCATTTAATTTACCAGAAAGCTTTAGATTTCATATAGCCTACACTGTAAAAGGGCTAATGTTTTCATTGAGGATCTACAGTATTTCTAGCTATTATTAATAAATAAAAAATAAATACTTTTGTTGGTATAACTTAATGTAATCAGGTTGATTTAGTCACATACTCATTTGCTGTATGAAACGCAAAACGTCAACACATTTGCACCGTGAAAAATGGGGGGACGAACTTTCGTTTTATTGAAAGTGCAGGGGATACGTCCCCTGCCTCATATTCTGCGCCCTTGCTTAAAAGCCTGTTGGTTCATATTTGATACATGGATTTCAACATGCTTTTTCAAAAAAAGAATGTATAAAATGTTAATCAAGCACAAGTTGCTTATATTCAGCAAATATTCATTTTAAAATATCAGTAACAATATACAAATTATTGTTACTTTTAATATATCAAAATCAGCAAAGATTTCACATCAAATAGAAGAGCACTTTGCAAAATTTTGGAATAAAGAGACATTTTGGAATTTAAAAAAAAAAAATACGTCTACATCAAGAAATGCATGGAAACATCCACTTGGTGGCAGTAGACATTTAGCACATTGCATACAACATGATTTTATTGCAAATAATTTTTGCAAAATTTTGATTATGTTAAAGCTGAAGTATGTTACTTTTTCTGTGTTAAAATTCCTCTTCCTATCCCAGCTTAATATGCAGAGACAACTATTAGTAAGCCATTCATAGGTCATGGGGGTGGGGGGGCCTTTACATGTTTAAGCTAGTTGCTATTTTACCCTGCTACTGTCTTGGGATATAATTTGAACTCTTTTCAGTAAATAATATTTTCCTCTCAAGTGGGATATGCTCATACATACACATTCTAAGTTATGAACAAGTTAGTAAATTGGTTTAAAAAAAAAAAGTTAAAACGTGTGTGTGATATTTTCTAGGTAATGCAACCAGATTTCTGTCATCCAAATTGATTATAATAAATGCAGACACTCTCATCTCTGATCATGGCATAGTTGCAGGCAAAAGAGAAAAACTGTGGTCTCCAGCTACCCTCTACTTGGGACTAAAGCAACAGTCAAGCATTACAGTTCAGCTAAATTTACAAAGTGCTTATAATTTATTATAGGACCACGTATACACCTTTGTAAGCATTATTAAGTGAATAATGTAATCCCCTTCTTTTTTTCTTTTTTTTTAGAGTGGTCTGACACCTCTTCACCTCACTGCTCAGGAGGACAGAGTGCAGGTTGCTGAAATTCTGGTCAAGCACGATGCAAACGTAGACCAGCAGACCAAAGTGAGCTTAGCCTGTAGTTTTACATTAACATGGGTCTCTTATGGTATTGTTATATGGAAGGACAAAATAAAGAGAAGAATCCTAGTGACTAAAAGAATAATTTAGAAATAAAATGCATACTACAGTTTATGATGAGTACAGACTGTGGTGTTTAGTCATTTCATATTTCTGAATCTGAAGTTAATATTTGTTATTTCTACTAGCTGGGCTATACTCCTCTTATTGTGGCTTGTCACTACGGAAATGTCAAAATGGTTAACTTCCTTTTGCAAAATGGCGCTAATGTCAATGCAAAAACTAAGGTAAGAGAATATATTCTATTCATTAAAAAAAAAAGTGTAATCATGTGATTTAATAACCTAGTTATTATTTAATAACCCAATTATTTAATGATTTTATTTTACTGACCTAAATGATTTGACCATTGAAATGGAGATATATGAAAAATTATTTTGGTTAGACAAAACAAGCATGCTGTTTATTAATTATTAATAATTTTTAATAATTAATTAAAAACATTTTTTACAAGCCGAATACTCTCAATTTGGAGCCTTTGAATATTTTATCTAGAGGTCGACCGATGGTGGATTTTGCAAATACCGATGTCTAATTAATCGGCCAATAGTTTTTAAAATTGATTTACAGAATGTTAAAAAGCTTTCTTAGACCTTCCTTGACGGGCACAGTCATAGAGGCTTCAGGAGTCCAGAATGAATAAAATCCCAAATGCAGTTTATCATGAAACCAAAATCACAATAATAGCCAGAAAAAATAATATTTGGAGCATGACGTGGGACTATGAACAAGCCCGAAATACACATTTCAAAACTCTTATTTTGAAAAAATGGAGACTTGGCTCCGTTTCAATAATCTATAATTTATTTAAGTATTTCCCAAATAAAGCTTTTTTCTCTCTCTTTCTCAGTCCTCTTTGCACCTTGCAGTGCTTGAGGCAAAGGCAAGGGAGCACCACCTATCTCTGTCAGCTGCTGCTCTGGGGGCTGTCTGGAGGGTCAGTTTTCTTGCTTTCAGCTCTCTCTCCACTATCCTGCGCCATGTTTCCTTGGATCTGCCACAGTTTCTTTTCCCCTGTGGTGTCCAGTGGAGCGCTGTCCTGGGCAAGGAGTTGAGAGGCTTTCTGCAGCTAAGGTAGATTAACTTTTCCAGAGCTTCTAGGGGACTATCATTGATGCTGATGGATTCCTCTACTCTTGAGTTCTTCTTCATCAGTTGGGTCTTTTTGGTGTTGACTTTAAGGCAAATGGTGCTGGCTATCTCTGAGAGGCTTTCCACCTTCTGCTGCATACCTTGGTGTGTGCTTGAAAGCAGCCCTATGTTGTCAGCGTTGTTCAGGTCTTCCAGCACCGAGGTGAGCGTCCACTGGATATCCTGTCTCCTTCCCTCATTGGTTCGCCGCATCAGCCAGTCTACTGCCAAGGAGAAGAGTAGTGGTGAGAGGATACAGCCTTGCTTGATGCCTGTGTTTACCTGGAAAGCTTCTGACAGATGATTCTGGTGGATGACTTTGCACTCAATGTTTTCATAGAGTGACTTAATTAAGTTGACTAACTTTTGGGGTATCCCATAGTGCCTAAGGATCTTCCATAGCGACGCACGGTGTAGGCTATCGGAAGCTTTTTCAAAGTCCACAAATACAATGTAGAGTGTGCTGTTCCATTCATGGGACTGTTCAAGAATTTGTCTTAAAACAAAAATGATTGATGCAGGATCTTCCTTTTCTGAAAGTGGCTTGTTCTTGGAGGAGAATGATATCTACTGCTTCAGAGATACGTTGGATTGTGATGCGACTGAAGACTTTGCTGGTAAGTGATAGTAATTTGATACCTCTCCAGCTTTTACAGTTGCCAAGGTCCCCTTTCTTTGCTATTTTCACTATGATGCCGGTCTTCCAGATGGCAGGAGATTCGTCACTGTCCTAGATTTCCTTTAAGATGCCTTGGAGGTTCCATGGTATTTCTCGATCTTCTGCCTTCAGCATCTCAGAGCATGTGCTGTCTTTGCCTGTTGTTTTGCCGCTTTTCAACTTACTGATGGATTCCTTTATTTCTTTGATGGTGATAGGTTCCATGTTGATTTCTAGGTCTATTTCTGCCTTTGGCAGTTTAGCCTGTTCTTCAGTGATGACTGTTCCATTTTCTGATTTTACAGGGAGGTCGTGGGTCTGTCCTTAGTCACCTTTTAGTTTCCTAGTGATCTGGTAAACTGTTATCATGTCTTTTTGTTTGGCGGCTGTCTAAGCTTCTGCAAGTTGGTTGATGTATTGTCATTTGTCTCTTCTTGCTGAGGACTTGACTTTCCTTGTCTTTTTCTCTGTGCTATGCTGTGGTTCTTTCATTCACCCTTGGTGACTTGGTGTTCAGAAGTTTCTTATTCAGTTGTCTTCTTTCTTTGATGGTTCTCCATGTTGTTTCTGAAATCCATTCCACTTTCTTCTTCCTGGATCCTAGAACGGATTTTCCAGTTTCCCTCATTGCTTGATTGAAGGTATCAATAGTAAGCACTGTTTCATCTTGGAGGATGTCAAACCGGTTCTTCAGAGAGATGCCAAACTCTCTCTGGATTAGTGGGTCTTTCAGCTTGGCTACTTCAAAGCATTGGCTTCTGTTCTCCCTGGTTTTTGCTTTCCTCAGCTTGAGAGTCAACTTCGCCACTAGAAGATTATGGTCACTGCCAATATCCGCGTGTCTCATCACCCGTACGTCTTGCAGGGAGTGCCTCCACTTGCCGTTGACAATGACATGATTAATCTAGCTCTGGTTTCTGCCATTTGGGTATGTCCATGTCAGCTTGTGGATGTTTTTATGGGTGAAGAGAGTGCCGCTGATGACAAGGTCATTGCCTTCACAAAGAATAATGAGCCGTTCGCTGTTGTCTGTGCATTCGCTCAGGCCATGTTTTCCCATTGTTCTTTCTCTAGCTTCGTTGTTATTGCCAACTCTTGCATTAAAGTCTCCTGTAAGGAGGAGTACATCATGTCTTGGGATATCTTCGAGGGTGTCTTGTAGTTGGTTGTAGAAACCCCTTTTTACTTCCTCATCTGTATCTTCAATTGGTGCATATACAATGATGATGGATCACTTGCATATTTGGAATTCATCCTTACATACAGTAGACATTCATTGATTGGTTTCCACATTAAGAGTGAGTTAGCCTTGTTTTTGCTGATAATGAAGGCTACTCCCTCTAGATGTTTGTCATCCTGTCTCACTGACCAGATGATGGTTTCTCCTGTGTTGAGTTTTTGTTTTCTGGTGCTGGTCCATCTTGGTTCTGTGACACAGAGCAGGCTCAGGTTGTAGGGGTTCACCTCGCTCACTGCTTGTGCCAACTTTCCAGTTTGAAACAGCGTCTGCATATTCCAGCATCCAACTCTGATGTGAGATTTTGGCATCAGAAGTTCCGCTGTCGTAGTGGGGACATTCTCACAGCTTTGATCCCCATCCTTCATTCGTCCAGTTGCCTGGTCTGCTTCACCCTGACGTCCGATGACATAAGTGTTTTCCCTTTTCGACGTTGGGTCATTAGCCTCATGTCCAGTCGTCCTCTTTTATCCTGACTCAGTTTAGGACACTTGGATATATCTAATCAAAATAATCAATTTTGCTATGAAGTGAGGATAGAAATATGGATGAATGTTGTCTGTGATTGTTTTTATTTCACCTCTAGAGGCTGCTGTTTTACTGTAGAACCAAGTTGTTCTAACTGTAAAATCCTCCAGTGCAGGCCACAGAGGAACACTGAGAAATACACTGAGAAATAATAATAAAAAACTATGCCCATTGTACAAAAGGGCCTCAGTTTGTTCCTGGGAGGCAGCTGATACCCTAACCCCACCCCCACCAACAACGAGAGGCACCTTTCTTCCATCTTGAAAAACTACTGGAAACTATCGGCATAGATTCTTACCGATAACCGATAGTTCCAAAAAGCAAATATCTGCACCAGTTAATCTGTAAAACCGAAATATAGGTCTACCTCTAATTCTAATAGGACTGTACATGTCTGACTTTTCTTAAGTTTATTTGCATTACAACATGATTATTAATATGATTTGTTATATTTTTTTTATGTTTACCCTGGGCTTATTTTCATCTTAGAATGGTTACACACCACTTCACCAAGCAGCTCAGCAGGGAAATACACATATTATCAACGTCCTACTGCAGCATGGGGCCAAGCCTAATGCTGTCACTATGGTGAGAGACACACTCATACGCACACACCACAAATAATATTGATTCTGTATTTTTCTCCTCTAACCTCCAGCTCTTTCTATCTCTCTTAGAATGGAAACACTGCTCTCTCTATTGCTAAGCGTCTGGGGTACATCTCTGTGGTAGACACTCTGAAAGTTGTTACTGAGGAAATAATCACAACAACAACTGTACGTAACCAACTTACAGTATGTATAACCATATACAGTTAAACTGAGGTTCCACATTGAAAATATGGAAATTCTTTTGAATACTATTGTATATACATTGAATGCCCTGTTGGTTTGATGATAATTTGTAATGTTGTAGACGGTGACAGAGAAACACAAACTGAACGTTCCAGAGACGATGACAGAGGTTCTGGATGTTTCTGATGAAGAGGGTAAGTGTTATTTTACTGCTAGCTTGTAGTATACCTCAGATTTTCATGTATCTGTGTAAAAGCTGCTGTGCCTCTATAGCATTAGATCAGACAGAGGAGGAGCCGTTTACTGAAGTGTCTATGGAGAGTGAAGGTATACAGGGTATGGGTATAGATATAGAGTGAACAGAACTAACCCCTTTACTAATTTACACAATACATTTGTCAAAAAAAACAAAAAAACTAATCTGTTCATTCTGTATCTATTCAAGTGTGTGGTTTGTGTGCTAACTGGAATGGGGCATGATTATTTTGTGTTGAAAACTAAAATATGTGGAAAAAATAACTTTTTTTTAGTTATATGTGCTAATGTGAGGATGAAAAAAAGATTTCAAAATTACAAAATGAGATGGTAATATGTGATCAGAATAATGACTGCATTATTTATCACTATTACTATTAATCATTACCACTCGGAAAATGAGGAAATCCAGTGTGTTGTTGACTAATCTGCCTAACAAAGATGTCAGAATACAGAAAATCCAAAATATATATAAAATATTAATACAAATAATTAAATGTTTAATCTTTAAGAATTTTGTTTGGTTTGCTACTGTTCGATTCGATTCGGTCGAGTTTTTAAAAAAAGCATGTCCAAATGTCAAGTTATGGTTTGGGTTGTTTAATAAACTACACCTAAGAGTCAGTTAGTCCGTTGAATACATTAATCAATAATCAGTTCATTAGTCTGTTAATCAGGCAATCTGCATTTGATCAGGTGAGGACACAATGACAGGTGACGGAAGCGAGTACCTGAGAGCAGAGGACCTGAGAGAACTGGGTGATGACTCCCTGCCTGGGCACTACCTGGATGGAATGAGTTACAGCCACAACCTAGACAGGTAAACTCCTCCCACAGTCAAACAAACACATATACTTGAAAGGTTTCTGTGTAAAAAAAGTATAGACACTTATATTTAATTTGACTTGAATAGACTCTGTACTGTCTTAAGGTCTTACAGAAACATACTATGGTATTACTTTGGTTGTTTGGATACTTAATACCACCATAGAATTCTTTGAAGTGCCTTGGTGTATTCAGTGCTATGAATACGTTGGTAACTATCTGTTACCTTCACTGTGCCATGGTACAGCCTCAGTACTTTTTTGTAAGGGAACTCAGGAGGACATTTTCAGAAATGTGGCTCTCACAAGTATAGGGAAACAAGTACACACGTACATATTGCCATATTTGTTTGCCTGTCTCACCTCAGGTCACATGACACTCCCAGTCATCTTAGCTACAGGGGTGAAGGAATGCTAATTGAGGACATGATCACCAGCCACCAGATTAATAGGGTGAACTTTCACACCTCATATATACACACACACACAAATACACACACACACACACACATCTGAGCAAATAGCTCATCTTGCATGATCTCCTGATTTATTATAATCTGAGATTATTTGTTTGCCAGGTTTCTGCTTTCTCTCGTGGGAATGAGAAAGACTCATATCGACTGAGCTGGGGTACTGAACATCTTGATAACGTGGTACTAACCAGTACTCTTCTGCAGTCAGGGTTAGTAGGTCACCCACTCTCAGACACACACACACAGAGGAACCTTGGCTCCCCATTACACAAACTAGTACAACATACAACAGACAAAGCTTTGACTAAAGTAAGAAATATACACGTATACTGTATATCCTTTGTTAAAGCTGGCATTTCATTACTTGCAACTATTTGTAGAACATGATGAATGATAGTTGCTCAGTTTCCTCTCATATTGTGCTGTCTTGCTCTTCTTTCTTTCTTTCTTTCTTTCTTTCTTTCTTTCTTTCTTTCTATTCCTCTCTATTACACTCACTTCCTCTCCCTAAATCACTCATCGCTCAGCTCCCTCTCTCTTTTCCTCTGCTGATTGTGATTGTATCTTGTGTTCTGCTTTTAGTCGATCTACCCCATGCCTTGACCATGACAACAGCAGGTGATCTTCCACTTCTCTTCATTTCTCCCCTATTTTCTTCCAATCCTTCATCTATGTTTAATATATTATTGCATGTATTTTTAACAACTGACTGCTTTGAGGTTTTCAAATAGATCCTGTTGTGTCTATCAATCAAAATTTTAATAAGCATGTTTCGATTGAGACAATAGGACATGTTTTAGCCTTCATAGAGAACCCCATGACTAATATCCAATATTTTTCTCATGGGCCGGGATAATACTGGACACATTTCCTTCCCTATTCAACCCTCATTTCTCATTCTTCTTGTCCTGAATTCAGCTTCCTAGTTAGTTTCATGGTGGATGCCCGTGGTGGAGCCATGCGGGGCTGTCGACACAATGGATTACGCATTATTGTGCCGCCTAGAAAATGTTCAGCACCTACAAGGGTCACATGTCGTCTGGTAAAGAGGCACAGGCTGGCATCTATGCCCCCTATGGTAGAAGGAGAGGGACTTGCAGGCAAGATCATTGAAGTTGGCCCTACCGGAGCCCAGTTCCTTGGGTAAGAGGATGCAGAGTCTGAAAGAGAGTGTTCAGAGAAATGTTCAGTATCACCATGAATATTTTTGTCTACTTTTATGTGTGCGCTTGAGTATGGAGGACGAGGGTGTATGTTTTCGATTTTGTCTTATAAAGTCTTGCTTTTTCAGTCAAGATGTCAACATGTCTAAGACATCATAGCTTGGAGGAATGACAACCATGTTTATTATCAATGTATCCATCCTCTCTCTCTGTACATCTGAGTTTAGTAATAGGTTTACAGTCTTTCTTGTGTTTTACATCTTTTCTATTCGCTGCGTTTGGAACAGTAAACTCCACCTTCCAACTGCCCCTCCTCCTCTTAATGAGGGAGAGAGTCTTGTGAGCAGAATTCTGCAGCTGGGTCCGCCCGACACCAAATTCCTCGGGTAGGACAGATCCTAATGTCAAAGATCCACTGGATACCAGTCACATATTTCCCCAAATCATTTTGTAATTCTTTACACCTCCATCTGTGCTAAATTAGGATAATGTTATATCCTGTTGAATTTGTCCATTTTTAATCAATTTAGTTTTTATCATTTACAAATTGAAATAACAATTTCCTCCCTTGAACCCTTCAGATTTCATTGGATTAAATTTGTTTATTTATACTTTTTTTGTTTTTTTGTTTTTTCCTGGTGTTTTATTGCTAGATGTTCTATATATTGTATTATCCTTGAGTGTTTGTATTATCCATGGTTTTGTTTGTGTGCTTTATCTACCTTGCTGCATGTTATCCTTGTTTACATATATTTTCTTTTTTTTTTTTTTTTTGCTTCCTTTTAAATATGACTCCTCAGATGTACATCTAAAGAGTCTAAAGTCTAAAACTTTAAATACTCTGCCTTATTTTTCAGGCCTGTAATAGTGGAGATCCCCCACTTTGCTGCTTTGCGTGGTATAGAGAGAGAATTGGTGATTCTGCGCAGTGAGACCGGAGAGAGCTGGAGAGAGCATCACTGTGATCATACAGAAGAGGAGCTCAATCAGATACTCAATGGCATGGATGAGGGTAAGTAGTGCCTGAATGGAGAGCCACCTGTCTCATCTGCATTACAGTGAATTTGCTGCTACACTCAACTCAAACTCAGCCATGCAAATGTTAATTGGGTGCAAAAAAAGAACACATATGCACACTGGATTGAGCGAGTTTTATAGGGTTATCTGTTCTTGATGGAATATTAATATGAAACTTTTTGAAAATCTAGATTGGTTGAAATGTGGTTCAAAAGACATTCACATTTTTGGCTTAAATTCAAGTTCAGTTAAAGTTCAAATTAAAAAAGTCATGGTAATCATTTCAACCATAGTGAAATAACTTGATTTTAAAATTATTGATTTTTTTTTTTTAATAATAAAAAAAAATCTTTACTTAGTCCTTGGACCCCAGTCTATTTAATAATTAACAAATTGAATATTATTTATTTTATAGCACTTAAAATGTAATGTGTATGTCCTGTTTTTATCTCACTCATAATCTGATTTTATGTTGAATACTGTAAATGGTGAAATATTTTGAATGACTTATTTGGGATATCTATGTCATATTTACACCAGAACTAGACCCTCCTGAGGAGCTGGAGAAAAAGCGAATCTGCCGCATCATCACGCGAGATTTCCCACAATACTTTGCTGTGGTGTCCCGCATAAAGCAGGACAGTCACCTGATTGGTCCAGAGGGAGGGGTGCTAAGCAGCACGCTTGTTCCACAGGTCCAGGCTGTGTTCCCAGAGGGAGCACTAACCAAACGGATACGTGTGGGACTACAGGTATTCCATCATGTCATGCAAGCTTTTTCACTGAGCTCTTAATGCACCTTAAAGGAATAGTCCACCCAAAAAATTTAAATTCTCTCATCATTTACTCACCCTCATGCCATACCAGATGAGTTGTGAATCACTTTCTTTGTTCTGCAGAACACAAATGAAGATTTTTAGAAGAATATTTCAGCTCTGTAGGTCCATACAATGCAAGTAACTGACTACCAAAATTTTGAAACGCCAAAAGCACATGAAGGTGGCATAAAAGTAATCCATAAAACTCCAGTGGTTAAATCCATGTCTTCAAAAGCTATATGATAAGTGTGGTTGAGAAAAAGATCAATATTTAAGTCCTTTTTTAATATAAATCCCCACTTTCACTTTCACATTCTTCTTCTTCTGTTTTTGGTGATTCACATTCTTTGTGCATATAACACCAACTGGGCTGGGAGGAGTATATATATAGTCAAAAAAGGACTTAAATATTGATCTTTCTCTTACCCATACCTATCATATCACTTCACTTCAGACTTTAAACACTGGAGTCATATGAATTAATTTTATGCTGCCTTTATGTACATTTTGGTGCTTCAAAGTTTTTGCCACCATTCACTTGCATTATATGGACCAACAGCGCTGAAATATTCTTCTAAAAAAGTGTTTTAAAAGTGTTAAAAAGTGTTCACCAGAAGAAAGAAAGTCATACACATCTGGAATGGCATGAGAGTGAGTAAATAATGAGAACATTTTCATTTTTTCATCCCTTTAATGTGTGGTTTCTCATTATGCTTTTTTCAACTGACCTTTTGTGGGACAGTTATTTTAGGCCAACACTATACAAAACATTTTTATTACTGTAGATCCATAGTACCAACTACATTTAATGGCTACTTTTATTTAGTTACTCCCCAGCATTGCACAGTGCAAAGGAAGTCTGTTAGCCCTCCAAGTAGAATAAATGAAAGAGGACAATGAAGGGCCATTGAAAGGGATCTCATCTCTTGGTTCTCATCCTCTCATAGGCCCAGCCCATCAGTGAGGATCTGGTGAGGAAGGTTCTGGGTAGCAAAGCCACATTCAGCTCAATTATTACCTTGGAACCCAGAAGACGCAAGTTTCACAAGCCCATCACCATGACAATTCCGATTCCCAAAAGCTTAAATAGTGATGGGACAAACAATACACTCACTCTAAGACTGCTATGTAGCATTACTGGTATGTGCGACAAAGATAAAAGTAATAAATGACCTCAGAGTTAACTTTTAGAAGTAAAAAAATAAATAAATAATCATATCAAAGATATTATATATTAGGATACTGATCTTCTCAAGATAAGTGTTATGTGTTCTATTGTGTTCTATAAAATAGTTCTATTAATTCACTTTTTTATAGGCGGTACTACTCCAGCACAATGGGAGGACATAACTGGATCCACACCGCTAACATTCATAAACCACTGTGTTTCATTTACAACTAATGTTTCTGCAAGGTGAGATACATTTCTTTTGATGTTTTTTAATTTTTTTTAATGTAATTTATTTATATGGCCTTTTACCTGTTTGTCATAGGGAAGAGTGCAGAGAGATGGGTAGAGAGAGAGAACTCAGTGTGTCAGAATTGACAACAGTGTGTCGACTAGGAATTCCCCTGAATCTAAAAATATATTTTAAATAGATATTTTTTCCTCTCAGGTTCTGGCTAATAGACTGCCGTCAGATCCAGGAGTCTGTGAACTTTTCCACTCAGCTGTATCGTGAGATCATCTGTGTTCCCTATATGGCCAAGTTTGTCATCTTCGCCAAAACATTGGACCCTATCGAAGCACGACTGCGCTGCTTCTGTATGACGGATGACAAGATGGACAAAACTCTAGAGCAGCAGGAGAACTTTACTGAAGTGGCCCGTAGCCGAGATGTTGAGGTAAGTGTGGATAAACTCCTCTCACTAGGAAATAATGTATTTTAACACCAAATACTATATGCCTGATCTGTGCAGGTATTAGAGGGAAAGCCAATCTTTGCTGACTGCTTTGGAAATCTTGTCCCACTGACCAAAAGTGGACAGCACCATGTCTTCAGTTTCTATGCCTTTAAGGAAAATCGTCTTTCTCTCTTCATCAAAGTAAGCACCCAGTTACCATCCATATTCAAGGCTGCACAATTATCATCATGAAGAGCCAACTTTTACCAGAAAGTGACAAGAAAAAATATATTTTACCATTTCACTTGGTCAGCTAAGTCACAAACTCATTTCAACAGATTCGTGACAGCACTCAAGAACCATGTGGCAGATTGTCTTTTACAAAAGAGCCAAGAACGTATCGCAGTCTTAACCACAATGCAATATGCAACCTGAACATCTGCCTACCTGTCTACTCAAAGGTAAGTGTATACAAACACCTTACAACTACACTGTAAGAACCATACTAACTCACAGCCACCGCAGATGCATGCAAAGATACAACAAAGAAGCCAGTGCCTTTCATTCGATTTTTTTTAATTAAGCTAAATTTAACTTAACAGTTATATGTAACTTTTTCTGACATTTTAAGGAATCTGATTCTGATCAAGATGCAGATGAAGAGGTAATTAGATTTTTTTTACTTTGTTTTCCACTTTGTAAAACAAAAAGAGAGGCAATTTATCTATGCTATTGACCTCTGTTTTAACCTGTTTCCTTTGCAGAGTGAGAAGACACATGAGAAATGTAAGCAATATTTAAGTACAATTATATAGCTTTTAAAATTATACTGTACTCTTTCTTCCATTCTTTTTAACCTCCATACCTCTTTTAAGAAGTGCTGTTAGTTTGCCCAGTACTAATGTAGCACACTGGTACAGTATCATTTAAAGCAAAATTTTACGCTATTTTAGTTAGAGAATTTGTATTTGTGGATCCTTAATTGCTGTGCTATGGCTGATAAACATCTCTCTTTCCATGTTTATGTTAATGGTCTACTGTTTTCATAAAACATTGCGTTCAGTTCTACACAATCACCCTCAGAATGGTATCTACTTCTGCCATGATTTTTGTTTTTAAATGTTTCAAGTATAATTTGTTACATGCCAAAAGATACTGGAGATCAAACCATTCTCCCTGTCAACAAAAGCATACTAATCAGGCAACTCCACATATTCTGTCTTTAATGAAACCACTTCATTTGCTGGTCACAAAATTCACCTTTGCATGGATCATTTCCTTTGCATGGAAATAACTTGACTTACACATATTATATTATTGTATGCAGTATGTGTGTATGAGTGTGTGCTCAGCCTGGATGTGTGGATATCTTTATTACAAGTATGTCTAATTTGTTTAACATTTTGAACCCTTTCACTCACATTCTTTGTTTGATATGACTCACTTATGTTTATTATGATTTTCCCTAAATTTTCCCTATCATTTACCTTTCTTTTATAACAAATTCACACGTTAAAATACTCCATGATAGACTCAAAGGTCTACATAACTAAACGCCATAGCATTTGACAATTTTAAAGTGTATAATGCGAAAAGCCCCTGATTGTATCTCATGCTATTAATGTATTGGTTTGTGTTGACATGAGGTCTTCATGTTGAGAACAATCTTGAGATGCCTCATCGATGCAGCTCCATTCTGTGTTATGATTACTTTGCCCATTTGTTCTATGTGCACAGGTTTTGTATTACTTATTCTTACCTTTGTTATTTTTCTTTATACTTTCCCTCTTGTGTAAGTGTATGAGTGGATACGTAAATCGATATAACATGTTTAAGCAAGTTATTTCCTGCCCATTTCCTTCCGTCACTCTGTAATTATCTTGCTTTGCTTAACTGCTCCCCTGCCTCCCCAAATACTTCGGATCCAAATCTACTCAAATCTAGTGATGTCCTTCATTCTTTTAAGTAGTTTCCTCAACATCTGAACTGAGGACAGTTTGTATTGCCCCTGCCCTGACTCATTTTCCAATGTCTTTTGTCCTCATCGTTTCCCCTTTTGTTCTTTACAATCTCTTTGTGCTGTTCAAATGGAAGATTATGACCGATCTGAGTCAACAGAACTCTCGACGCTGCAAATCATACATGATCCCGCCACACTTGCAAGTCCAGATCTGCTATCAGAGGTGTCTGATATGAAGCATGACTTAATTAAAATGTCAGTCCTCCTGACCTCTGAAAAATCTGAGCAGTCCATCTCCTCGGACGCAGGGGAGCGATCAGACAAAGCAGGTTACGAGGAGGTTGATGAGCCATTTGAGATTGTTGAGAAAGTGAGAGAGGACTTAAAGAAAGTAGAAGAGATCCTCCGAGAGGGAACACTGGATGAAACTAAGAGTGAAGGTGCTATTGAAGAAGACTGGGTAATTCTCAGTGACACAGATGTTGATGAATCCAAAAGCATGCCTGTAGTTCAAGAGACACTCATTCAGGAAGTTCGAGTCTCAAGAGACACTACGTTCCGTTCTCCTTTTAAGAAGGATATGTCAGGAATGGTTTCGTATCTCAGCAGTAACTTAGAACAGTGCCTACAGGAAACCTCTGAACCAATTAGCCATCAACATGATGTTGATATTGTTCAAGAAAGCTTCAAAGAGGTTGTTTTGACCCGTGGAAGTAAACGTCCGGCAGAAATAAAAAAGCCAGCAAGAAAAAAGCACAAAGATAGGGAGTTTGCAAGTGGCAGCTCAGAGGATGATTTGGAAAGGATGAGTAGGAGTCAGTCTGAGGAGTCTCTAGATGAAGATGCAGTAATTGGGGTATCTGAACCCATCCTTGGATCAATTCCTGTGTCTCCTAGAGTTGTAGAAACTCCGATTGGATCCATAAAGGACAAGGTTAAGGCACTGCAGAAGAAGGTTGAAGAAGAAAAAGAGGTGGAAAGTCAACAGTGGAAACACCAAAAAGCGAGTACCATCCAAAGTCAGTCATATTTCACAGAATCAGAGAAATCAAGCAAACATCCTCCAAAATCTCCCAAGTCTCCAAAATCACAGACAGAACGGCTAGAAGAAACCATGTCTGTGAGAGAACTTATGAAGGCATTTCAGACTGGACAGGACCCATCAAAAAGCAAGTCTGGACTTTTTGAACATAAAGCAATTACGACTACAACCTCTGGAAGTTCTGATAAGATGCTGGTTCCCCCAACAAATGAAAATCAAATGACAGTACCAAGTCAACATTTACAAGACCAATTTGTAGTAGAAAACAAACTCTTCTCAGAATCACAATTGATTGAACCAGACACAATTCAACATAATGAGGGAATGATCAGTGATAGTGCAACACTACATGAAAAACCCCTGACAACTCCAGACAGTTGGTGGTCCACCCAACATAAAGCAAGTGATCAAGCTGTGACTTCAAGCATTATTTTTAACTTTGAAAAGGAAATCCCTCCAGAAATGCATAAAATGAAGGACCAAAATGGAAGATCGTCTGAGGTGCAAGGCAGAATTGAGACTGAGGAACTACAAATACCACCAAATATTATAGAAAACGAAAACCCACAGTTGATAGCTGAGAGACCGTATCATGATGATAACATCTGCCAGGACAGGAGATTGTCTGTAGAACCTCAGATAAGCCCAGACAGGAAACTATCAGAGGACTTCAGTAAAGATATTAAATCAGAACTTGAGGACAGTCCTGAATATCAGCTCTTTAGGCGAACCTCAGGTCTAGCAAATAACTGTTGCTTAATGTTTACTGAAGGTATGACCTTAGAGGAAGAGGAACAAATAAACCAGGCATCTGTGGATCCATATGAATCAAACATAATCACTAAATTTGCTACTGCAATGGTGCAAGGTGAACTCTTACTTCAAAGTGAAATAGATGATAGAAAATTGGAAGAAAGTCCTGACAGTGACAAACATGAGGCCTTGGCAGGCACTCCTGGCAAAGGTATCATGATCAGAACATCTCATTCCAGCACAGGGGACAGTGAGAAACATGAGGGACTTGCTGAAACCCCTCAAACTAGTCCTGAAGCCTTTGTTTTGTCTCCGAATACAACTACTTCGGAAGACATACGACCAGTGACTCAGGAGACAGAGTGTACACCTCAACAGCCAACTTTGGTGGCATCTTATGAAAGAGCAGAGAGTGGCAAGAGTGACCATTTCTATTCAGTAACCTCCCTAAAAAGCAAGATTGAATTAGCATCCCCTGATGATTCTAAGATTGAGTCACCATTGCTATCCACCAAAACTGAGTCACGATCCACCACTGATTCTAAGATCTTTATTAAAGACACAAATCAAGTTATAAAACACAGCCACTTGGAGTCTATAGACAGTGAAACAACTGCACAAGATATGGAAATTGTGTCAGCTTGTAGAGATAGTATAAAGCCTATAGAAACTTATGTAGTTCTTGAGTCTGAGGAGATAACTGAGCATAGTCTTCACAGTCAAGATGCACCAAACAGACCTTATAATTTGGATGGTCTACAGCCTGCAATTGGTCACTCTAAAACTCCCTGCCGAACAGACTCCCTTGAGACAAGTCCTATCAAAGAAGATGGGTTGTCCCTTAAAACCCCAGACTCCATTGAGCCAAGCCCAACAAAGGAGTCCCCATGTCTAGACTCTTTAGAGGGGAGTCCCACTGGGCAGAGGCCCAATTTCCAAGAATCTGGACAATTGAGTTATGTTGGAAATGTCTTTTCAACAAGTCAGACTTCCATTTCTGACTCCAGAGAAAATTATGAAAATGAAGTCACTTTCAAACATGAAATTCATGAAGAAAATGAATCATCCCAGGTATTAGGGACACAGGAGACCCCAGATATGCAGTGCCTTTCTGTGACCTTGGAGACAAAAGAAGAGGTAAATCACAGTGAGGATCTTCAAGATATTGAAACTTTACAAAGGCAATTTACTCCAGAAGAGGAGATGTTTAAGATGGTGGCAAAGATAAAAATGTTTGATGAAATGGAAAAGGATGAAAAAATGAAAAAGTTAAAATTTGATTTTGACTGTGTTTCTAAACAGCTAATAGAGGAAGAAGTGTCATCACCACATAAAAGTCCAATGGACTTTAACACCATGTCAACTAAAGAATCAAAAGGGCAGTGCTTACAGAACCTACCCGAATTTGACCCATGTGTCCCAGTATCACTTTCTTCATTTTCAGATTATGATTACGACAGCCCTAAATTGGCTGGGTCACCTCACAAGCTTTCTGGAGAAACCACATTGAACAGTTCAGTTTTAGAAACCAGGGACAAAGATGAACAGGATCATAGCCATTTGAGGATGGTTGGATTGCAGCCATGCACAGATATACCATCTTTGCAAACACACATAGAAGACAAGGAGAAAGGCTATGAACAGCTCCATTCACATTACCATAGTAAAGGAATAAGTGAAGCGCACACTGCTGACACAACAGAGGAGGATCTAGTTGTTACATTAACAGAGAGCAAAATGGACATTAAGATGGACAGTGATGTTGATACTAAGTCTCCTAGTGAGAGCACAACTTCTGATAAAATGACTGAACCCATTTCTCTTGTTTTTTCTACCACTGCTGCAAAGAAAGTGGAGAATGAAGCCCTGAACTATGAAGATGATGATGGAAAACCAGAAGAAATTCCAGTATCTCTTCTAAGAGACTTAGTTCCCTGGAGTGCCGAAGTGGAAGATGATGAGACATTTGATGCACAAATAGAGGCTGAGGAACAGAAGATACTTGCCCTGTGTGCAGACAGAAGATCTCATGGAACCACACCTGACACAACTCCAGGACGCACTCCTACCGAAGATGGGACACCAAATCCCTTCCTTTTCCAAGAAGGAAAACTTTTTGAGATGACCAGAGGTGGAGCCATTGACATGACCAAAAGGACCATGGTGGAAGAGGAAGAAAGGTTAGCCTTTTTCCCCGTAAATGAAGGTCCAACTGAAAAAGCTACTTCTAAAGAAGTCACATTTAACACCAGTGACTCTGTTGCAGTACCTTCTTTGGAGCTGCCTGCAGATGATCTATTGCAGAGAGATAGTATTACTGAAGAGCCTGATGAAAAGTCTGATAGTTTTAGTAAAACTGGAACTGAGACTAGTCCAAAATATCCAGAACCGAGTAATTTTCATTTCCAGAGTGAACCAGAGAGCCCCACAGAAAATAATGTATTCCATGAAGACATTCTTATACCAAACGTTGACACTGCCACTTCTACAGTAACACGAACAGTGTATTCTGAGCAAGACCTGGAATCCTCTGACTCTTCAGTGGAAGATGAACAGCATTCTGTTGTCGAAATGACCGTATCTACCCAAGAATCTGTTGTTTCCCCTAGTGTCCCAGTGCAAGCTGTTAGTCAAAAGCAATTCCAAACATCACCTTTATTTTCCACTGCATCCAAGGACATTGTTACTGAAATAGAAGACACAACACCAAAACCAAAAACAGCTGTAAAAGCAGCCAGCTTTGACCAAATTTTAGGACAAGGGGACTCTATTGAACAAAATCAAAGGCCTAGATCTGAGGGAGATATTGGAGACTCAGAATGGCCCATGTCTGTTGTGGAAGATCACATAGATATAGACAGCAGCTACCCCAAACCAAAGACTTCATCTTTCAGTCAACCTGAACTTCCTGCTAAATGCTCTCAGGAATTGGACCTTTCAAGAAAGACAGAATTTGATGAAACTGTTGGAGACAAAGCCTCTCTTGACTTAGATATAGAAAGTAGTTTGAAAGTAGTTCGACCCCCCTCCATAGGTGAGGATGTCTTTGAGACACGGCCCAACTGGGATGATTGTGTGGAGACACAGATGCAGAGAATCTCAGACAGCACTACCCCAGAACAATGTAAAGGTACCTCTACTTGGTTCTTGACCTCCTATTCCTTACTCCAGAATATACCTTAATTCCATGCAAGTGTCTTTTCTTTTAAATGTGTTTTTCTTTGCTGTTTTTGTGGTCTTGTGTCTATTGTTTTCTATCTTGTGGTGTTTTGTGCTGTACTTGTCTCATCTTAATATTTTGTTGTGTTTATGTGTGTCATATGTTTTGTGACTTTTTTGTGTCATGTTTTTTTATCAATTTGCATATCAGTGTTTACATGAAAACTGAAATCTCAAGATTGACTGTCTCTACATTTGTTGGCTAATAATTCCTGTGCAATGCATGACAATTACTGCATGTTTCCTCTGAGAAATATAATAATACAAAAATTACACCATTACATGAAATGTCAAATATACTTTATTTGTGTTGAAAGTTTTAAAATGTAAAAGTTTTAAATGTACCAATTTTAAAAGTTAGTCAAACATAAACCAATCAAAATATCTTTAGTTATTTATCCATTCATCCATGCTATTAAGAGACCAAAACATAGATTGCATTAACATGTTTGTTTTTGCTCTCTGCATTTTTAACCACTTTTACAAATTTCAATGAAGATGGAAAGGATTTACAGAGACAAGTAACAAATCTGCTCACCTGTTTAGTTGATATATCAAATAGCCCATGATATGGAGTTGGAAAAAGTCCATTAGCTGTCCATATAGTCCATATACTGTAGCATAAATGAAAGTTAATTTGTTTTGTGAAGGATCTTTCAGTTTTGAATGCATTTCTAACATTGAAATATTAATGAAACATATATCGGCTAATGTTTACAGTGGACTGGCACAATGATGCAGATAGGAAAGAAGAGACTTTGGCCATCATTGCTGATCTTCTAGGTTTTAGCTGGACTGGTGAGTATTTCAGTGTTCATTAAGTATACAGGTTCTCACACCACAGGCTACCTTTTAAATTTACAATTGCATTCTTGCTAGACTTTTTTTAATATGCTTTCTGAAATGTGCTGGATAGCAGTGCATCACTATTGCTGTTACTCATATTACTATTCACACTTTTGAACACCCCTAACCCTAAACTTTCAATTTTGGCATTTAACTTGTCCACCACCATTTGTGCTATGGACATCATGCCACAAATTCACATAATCAAAGCAAACACCTACTGTAGCAATGTCTTAGCAACCACCCAGAAAACTCTAGCAACCACATAACAACATGCTAAATTAAATATCTTAGCAACCATATTGCAATGCTGTGGTAACCACCCTCAACACTGTTAACATAATGGCGGTGAGTCAAGCACCACTCAGAAAATGTAAAAATCTATTTAAGTCATAAAGTTTAGATTGAGTATTTTCAGTATTCCAACATTTTCATATTTCACTAAGAAAATGTGAAAAAAAAAAAAAAAGTGTAAATGGACAAGTGTGGTACAAGTACCCTTTTTTAGCAGCATGTACTACATTACACTATTTTCAGAGTTGGCAAAAGAGTTGGAGTTTAACGAAGATGAGATTCAGCAAGTTCGTGCAGAAAACCCAAATTCACTACAAGAGCAAAGTCATGCCCTTCTACAGCGCTGGGTAGAGAGAGAAGGAAAATATGCAACGGGTGAGTCCTGTTCTTATGTGCTCTTTTAACAGTCAATGTGATAAGTGAATAATAATCAGTACATTCTGATTTTGTCTCAAATTCCACAGAGGATATGTTGATTAAAAGACTTACTAAAATTAACCGCATGGACATCGTCCATCTCATTGAGATTCAAATGCAAAAGTCAGTCCAGGAGCAAACCTCAAGAACATATGCAGAGATTGAGAGGACACTGGAACACAGTGAGGGTAAGGCATGAGTTCAGTTTGCATGAACACATTAGTTTTTATTTTTTTTATTTTTTGCTTTGATGGTGCATACTTAGAAAGCCTACAGTATAAATCTTAGACAAAGCATGTATACTCTAAACACAAGCATAAACTCTAAGTGGTTCAGTGAAGAATAACAAGGTCTTAGAGTGTCAAAGAGGGTATTTTTTAAGCTCTCTCCTCAGTCCAAGAAGACATTGACAGTCTTCGTGTTGTGCGGAGAGTGGAGACTTCACAAAGGCATCCTCCAGCTGTTTCAGAAGAGGACTTGTCTGTGGCCTCTCTCCTTGACATTCCTTCATGGGCTGAAACGATGGGAAACACCCATTCAGAGAGTATTCATGGAGATCTGATGGAGGAACTGGAAATAAACCAGTGAGTGACGCATAGAGCTACTTGTTTTTCTTGGGAAGTGTACATTCATAGTGATTTTCATGTTAACATTTTTAAATAATACATTTTACATTCTCAGAAACACTTAGTTTTTTTAGTCTTTGGGGGGTGCACTAAATGATATTAAGGTAATTTTCTTGCCACTCTCTTATTTCTCCTAGAGACAGCTGCACCAATCTGTGGCTACCCAAAGAAGTCAAGAAAGAATCTTCAAACGAAGCCTCAAATGTAAGTTCATAACATTGTGCAGGTGAAGAAAAACAGCACAGACAAGGAACTTTGTACAGGGGCTGCAGTTTTCTAGTTCACAAACGATAGATTGCACATAAGATTTAATGTACTAATAATTGGTGGTGTGCAAAAGCTTTCTGTGCCCATTCTTATCAATCACATAAGACTATACAGTACCATTCACCACAGATTTAGTCTTGGGTCCCTGTTTTGGTCCCTAAATCTTTGGGACCCCTTTTGTTTCAAACCTTTAATCTATACATCTTAGCATGAGCTTGTGCAGAAAATCACTTTAAATAAATTTAGATCTAGGAGATGAGTGAACATCCATAGGAAAGAGTGCATACCCCATTCACCTGTTATTATGGGGCATCTCTTTAGCCTGCTCTTTAGTAGTATTTACATTGACATGTAGAACAAGGGCTAAAACGGTACGGTTGAGCGCACATTAACGATAATGGAGTCGCATGGCTTCTTCATTAGAATTGAATGTTTGTTTTTTGTTGTTTTTGATCAACAACTAACTAAAAAAAGGGTATTAAAAGAGACATTAGGAAATGGAAGGCATGTACTTTATCTTTGGACGCATTACTCTCAACACGCAGATTGATCTTGAGATTTTAAGAATCAATATTGAGATCATTCAAATGAAAATTGTGATTAATCAGAAAATCTATAGGCTATTTTTATTTGCCCTAATGCCTATTATTTTTATTTTAAGTCATACATTTAAAAATCCAGTTCTTTTGTGTACCACCTGGAACCTGATTACATACCCCCGGTTGGAAATCACTGGTGTTTAGGCAATGACACTAACTGATGATTGCAGACTGCTCTCTCTGACCCTCCTGAGTAAGAAATGGTTGCAGAATGGTTACAGGATTTTTACACATGGATATGTTTAACTGTTTTGGTTCATTGTTTATCTCTCACTGGATGTAAATATCCCTCCAATTTCATCTCATTCCCTTTTCATACTTTTCCATGCCTCATATAATTACATCATAGGTTTCAGCGTCATCTGAGGAGGAACATCAAGCTCAGTGTGAACTTTCAGACCATGAAAATGCTTGTCTCTCTCCATCATCAGTAGGTTTGAAGAGTCTGTCAGAATTTCACCAAAAATCAACAGAACCATCCAATGATGTCTTTGATTTTAGTCAGGTATCTATTACCAGATTTTCATCTGGTGGAAATTCAGTGTTGTCAATAGCTGAACCTGGCCACATAGTACCCGACCTACTGAAACATACTTCTCCAGAGAGTCAAGTGGAAGAACCTCAACTGGAAGAACCAAAGTGTCAAGAGGAAAGTCCTGTGTGTCTGGATCAAGGCTCACCGGTGTATGAAAAAAGTGATTTAGAAAGTAATGAAAAATCTTTAGAGGCGCAGCTACTTGAAACTCCAGACACTCCACAGTCGTCTCCATGCCATGAAAGTAAACTCTTTGAAACTGTTGGATTGGTTCCTGAGAGCAACCGAGCTCCTGACCAAAGTACAAGTCCTTCATTCTCCCTTCATGCTCTTTCAAGTACCATAAGTTTAGCTAGTGATACTGTCTCACACAGTGTTGAAATGTATCAGGTGGTTTCAAGAGTGACACCAGATCTCATTAAGACCTCCCCAGAATCAGATCAGGTCTTTCTTACACCAGAACAGTTCAGTGATTTGGATTCAGAGTCATCACTGCAAAGCCATAGAGTAGAAAAGCAAGAATTAGCTGAAACCTCTCATCCAATTTACTCTGCATCTTCATTCATACATCATGAGATCACAATTTTAAATAATGAGCAATCTGAAACTAACAGCTCCCAACAGCAGCCCTCGGAGTCCATTTTGACCAAAGTTGATCCTACAGTAGAGAAACAAACTGATTTCCATGCACATGAAACCACATGTCTGCAGCCATTAGAGCCTCCAGAGCATAACCCAGAAACCTTCAGGGAGAACTATGATGATCAGGAAGATAAATATCATCCTGAGGAGGAGCAAGTATGTACACAATGGAATTTAACTCATGGATCTCTTAAAGATGACACTCATGGCTTTAAAAATGAACTGTTGTCCCAGTCGGAGACTGAAACAGACACATGGATTCAAAGGGAAGCCGAACAGCTCAGTGAAATGTCTCCCTTCTTTAGCTCTGACATTAGTCCACAAACACCAGAAACAGTCATAACTTGTGATTATTTTGACTTTGAGAAGAAGTCCTTTGAATCAGCAAGTATTGAAATACCTGTTTCAGAAGAGGAAGTGACTGGCAAGTTCGTAATATCCAAAGGTTTAAACCGACCACATTCAGAATCATTTATGTCTGGTGCAACATCCAAGCAGTCAGAAGAAACACTATTTGGCCGTTGTCTATCTGAGTCTTCTCAACCCTTGGTGGTCACTCTTAACATGAATTCAGTGCTTGATGAACCTGTTTCCCCAAAAAAAGTTATTGCTTTACTGCTCTCTCAGGATGGCAATGGCAGGTCCAAAATATTCAAAGATTCAAAACGAACGGAGTCTGCTTCATTTATGTCTGGTGCAACATCCCGTCAGTCAAAAGAACAACATTTTGGATGTTGTCTCTCTGAGTCCTCTGAACCCTTGGCAGTAAACCTTAACATGAATCTAGCATTTGAGAAACTTACGAAAACAGCTCAAACAGAAAACCCATCATCTGATCAACCAGCCATCTCAGAGGTGTGTGTTTCACCAGTTCTTGGAGTTGAAAGTGAAAAACACCATCTTGATGTATCGCAAGAACTGCAATCAACAACTGATAAAACATCAATAGAGTCACCAGAAGATACTACATCCCAAACTGAGCGGAGCGAAAATAAGGAATTAGAGGTGGGTTTGGGAATGCATTTTACCACTGATGTACAAAAGCCTTGCGAAACCTTAGGTGAAAGACTAAAACCCAAAGACTTATTAAGCATTGAACAACATGAAGACTCTGATCTTGAGACTTTTTTCGACTGCAGACAGACCAACACAGACTTCTCTGAACCAGAGGAAGACAAGCCTTGGAAAAGTGCCATTTCCCTTAGTAACAAATTCTTGAAGTCTACTGTTCATGAACTACAACAACAACAACAAGATGTCAGAAGTCCCTCCCATGAAAGCCCTCGCTGGTCTGTCAGATCATCAGACAATGATGATTTTGAGGATTCTCCCATCATACATGAACCCAACGAGAATGCACAAAAGAAAGACATTGACTTTCCAAGTGAGCAGAAAAGTCTGTATTCTTCTGCAGGAACTCTTGAGGAGCTTCCTCCTCAAGGAGGGGCTGAGTATAATGATGATGATGATGATGATGATCTGAGGAGGGTAAGAGTCCTGAGCATGACCCCCATCGCCTCATCCCCCTATCCTTCTCTGAGCTACCCAATTTTATTTCCTGCTGAATGAGTTTGATCTACACTGTAAAACTTGAAAGATACTCAATGCACCATTTGGGGTTCCTTACATGCCACACCTGTGGAACCCTCTAGAGATCGTCCAGACACCCTTTATAGAAGCCTCTTATGCGCTCAAAGAACTTCAAGATATATTTTGAGTGCCTCAAAACCTTTCCCTTCTGATGAGGTTATTGAAGGGACCGTTAATAGTCCTTAGATTTCTTTAGAGTTCATGCAGGAACTAAGAGCAAGTTTTTCAAAGAACTGAAAGGATCTCCGCTATTGTTGCAGCTGCGGAACCCCAAAGGGTGCTTTGAGTATCTTTTAATTTTTACAGTGTACAGCAAAGAGATAGTTTGAGGTTTCTTAGAGTTAACCCTTTCATAAGTTAGGTGGATTTTAGGCTGTTTAGGAAAGTACCTTACATATTACAGCAACGATAACTTTTCCAGTTGTTCATAAAACATTAAGAATTGTTGTTTTATTTTATTTTGAGATTTGTTATACAAACAACTAGACAACTGATTAATGGTTCTGCTTTGATTTGCCTGATAATTAAAGTGATGTTTCATACAAGAAATCTTCACAGATGGTGCATGGTTTCAAGTTTACAATGTTTTGATGCCCCCTCTCTTGTTTTAAGTGTTCTTTTGCCTTAGTGGGTTAAACTAAACAAAACTTAACTTGGCATTTGATCTTTCTAGCAGATGCTCTCATATTCTGAGTTTGGTCTTAGGAATGTACTGTATGAGATGGGCCAGCAAAACATTTATTTGTAAAACATATTTATTTATCATTTTTATTATATATTATATTTTATATATTACATTTAATAATACTGCTTGGTTAGGAGATTGATGAGGCAGTAGGTGTGCTTTCAGATAGCTCTGATGAGGATGTGCTAACCACCAGAGTGGTGCGAAGGAGAGTAATTATTTAGGTGCAGACCTTAAAAACGAGGGTCTCAGAACTGTGCCTGGAGAGTGCTTGCTTGATATTTGAGCTTCAGTATGAAAGCTCTTTCAGTGTTTCTTAAAAAGTACTACATGTGCAGCTTTGGGTGTGAAGAATCTTCCGTATGGTCTCTCACTGTTCTGTAAAGTCTTTTTGACTTCAAATTAAAAGCAGTGACCTATCTAATAATGTACCATTCTGCAGAGGAAAGAGATTTCATTGTTGATGTCATGGTTATATTTCTAAATACCACTGTGAAATGTATAGATGAACAAAACTGACTTTGATATACATGAGTAATACAGTGCAATTAGAGACCATCTGGAAGCTGGTTTTTGGACCTTTCATTCACTTTGGGCTTAAAAATAGTGAAATATCACAGTAAATAGCAATAAAATCAATCATTTTAACTTTATTTCATTTTGAAGAAAGATTTATTTCGTAAACTGAAACTACTTGATATCCTGCATTTTTCAGCTGCGGCTTAACCTCCCTGCTCTCTGATTATTGGTAGAAGTTGTCCATTTTACATCAACTTGAAGTTCTCCATACTTTTGACCTAAGAACATTTTATGATGTACCCTATTATGTTTACAGTTTTACTGAAGTTGTTGACCCTAGATCACCATAAAATGGACAACGTCTACAGGAAGTGTGCTCCTTTCTATATTATTGTAATAATATTTTCAACATTATTTCTACCTATCTCTTCTTTTGCTAACCCTACTTTACCCAAGTCCAGGGCAGCTGTTTCCTCATATGGAGAACACTGTTTTAGCAGGCGACATATATTGATTGTGCGCCTGGTTTCTTCAACAGGGTGATGATGTTTCAGATATTCCTCCACAGTCTGTAACAGAAGAGCAAATCACAGATGCACAGGGAAACTTGGTAGTGAAGAAGGTATCCATCCATCCATCCATCCATCCATCCTCTTTGTTTTTATGCTGATTGTGATACTGAATGTACATCTGTTCCCTGTTCAGGTGACCCGGAAGGTGATTCGACGGTGTGTCTCATCTGATGGGGTGGAGAAAGAGCCGGTGAGGGTGGAGGGCTCCGGTCAACAGCTTGTCACTGTGGCGCAGGGAGATGGCTACTCCAAAGTAATGAAGAGGACAGTACTGAAGAGTGAAGGATATCAAACAGAGGTATGTGTGTGTGGGTTTACATAGATATGCTTTTGGGACATTTTTTTTTTTCCCCAGGAGTGAGCTTAATCTGACTACACATCCCTATGCTGACATTTGGCAACATTCCTTTTTGAGGAAAATTATTTTTAAATAACTTCCCCCAACTTCCATCAATTTTACTAAAAGATAGTCCCCGTCCAAAGTTTGTGTCAAGCTGGACGGTCCTCTCAAAAACAGAGGAATACTTTGAAAGCACCACAAAGCTACAGTGTTAAACTTTTAGGTCAAATCAACCTACAGATGGCTTACTTATAGTTTACTCTGCAGATTAAGCTGATATACGATAAAGAATTTTAACACCGAAAAACTACACACATTAGCTTTAATTAAAAAAAGTTTTTTTTTTTTTTGCCAAGGTTAAGGTTTGAGTTTGGGTTAGTTTGTAGTCATTGTATTCATCTTTACACAAAGAAACAATAGAACAATAGAAGTCAGTGCTAAAATAGATAGCTTTAGATGGCTAGTGTTTGCAGGTGTGTGTTAGAGCTCTTGTGCACATTTATTTATAAAGAGTAAGAAACACTTTCCTTAGTTTTCATTAGTATTTAATGTGCTGTTACAAATCATCTCTAACTTAAAACAAACATGCTGTTGAAGTAATAAGGCAGGTACTGTGTCATTTAAAGGGAAATGATGCTGCTACTCATAACAAGAAAAAGATTATTAAATAATGGAGTATAATGACTTTAATCATGTAATCAAGATCACTTCCACTAAATCAACTTAATCTGAATTTAATCACTTAAAATAAATTAGCATAATCAAAATGTGGGAATATTAATAATTTTGTTGAAGTAAAAGACTATATTTAACCTTCTTTTCAGGTGACCTTCTATGAGCAAGACGGCATGTCAGCCTTAAAGGGGGGGTCTGCTGGAGGTCAAGAGGTCAGGCAGGTTGTCCAAATGACGATGGTACATGGAGAAAGAATGGAGAAGCATGAGGGGGATCCATTCCTTGCCACAGATCTGCCCTCTGCTCGAGATGACTTCACCCAGGTGAGATGCCCATTACAGCAGTCATTCCTGACAGCTTAATAACATCATATTGTGAATATTAATGTTATGTTTATGGAAGATTCCTACATTCACTAAATACATATATTTTTCTGATTAAATCTAAGCAATAAGGTAAAGAGGTTGTACTATATGGTTGTTGCCTGCAAAACCCCTTCAGCCGTGAACACATTTACAATATAACACTGCATTGAGTGCCTTAATGCTTTTAGAAAACAGTTACTTAAAAATAAATAAAACTAAATTAATGACAAAACTTTTCATAAAAAAAAAAAAATAAAAAAAAACAATTAAGCAAATTTATTAATGTCATCCTTCCACTAGTAGATGAAGTCCCTGACATGTAATCCAACCTAGTAATATTCATACAGTAATATTCTGCCTCTGTGGGTGCTGTGCAGTGAAATGTGCAGTAGCAAGGTGAACAGGTGTTAATGCAAGAGTGTTGTGTACTCTATTTGCAAGGCTATGAAGTACAGTAGTTGCAGGTTTGTAGACTACATCACAGTTGCATATCACCTCGCCACAGTCGTTCCAAATTACAACAAAGCAGCTTAATGTTTTAGGGCACTCGAATGTTTTAGGGCCTTAAAACATATAGATAAACTTAAACACCTGTAAATGTGGTAAAGGTGGTATAAGTGGAATAACTGACTCAAGGCCAGTGGATTATTGAGCATTTTATGCGTACCTCATGATACAATTGCCTATCATTAGTTTTTCCTTTTTTTAAGGCAACCTCTACTGCACACTGTAAAAGACCCAAGTAGTTGCTCTTTTTAAATCTCCATTATGTTCGTGACTCTCTCTCCTTTCACAGCTGTGATTTTATCCTGTCCTGAATGACACTTACACATAAGGATCAGTTAGCTTTAATGTAGTGTGTGCCTCATTCCCTCAGGCTCTAAGCCACCTTGGGGGCTTTAAGAAGGTGCAGATCCCTCGAGTGATAGAGCAGGAAATACTGCAGCCTGATGGATCTGTGATCAGTGGGTTTAGGAGACAGAAATGGCCTGTGTGTGTGTGTGTGTGTGTGTGTGTGTGTGTGTGTGTGTATGTGTGTTCGTGCATGTGTGTGTGTGTGTGCGCGTGTGCATTTCTGTGTGAGTGTAAGTGTGTGTGCAAGTAGAAGAAACCTTTATTAATGGCCTTTGAAACCTTTATTAATTAATATGCTGTAACCCTTTATTAACATTGACGTGCAGTCAGCCCCTTCAAACCCTTTAGAGAAGGGGTGACGTAAACTGAGATGGGAACGTTATTCAACTATGAAACATTCTTTCCCCGTTTATTTAACAATGTATGTCCATAAATAAATAAATGCATTAAAATACACATATATATACAACTTCAAAAACAACTTAAATGTAATGTAAACTACCATAAATATCTTCTCATTGTTCCTGTTTAACGGAGTGTAAGTGATCCGTGGCGGCCAATCAAAACAGCTCATTATCGTGCTTTAGCTCTTCGTTACCGTGTCCCCCTTCACAGGATATTTTAAAGGGTTCTGCAATTCATTTGTATTAGCAGAGTGACAGAAAATGTGTGGAGGATTGAAGGGGTACCTGGTTTTTGCACTGCATGCCATTGTTTATTAAAGGGATAATTCACCATAAAAAAATTTAAATTATCTTATCATTCACTCACCCTCATGACATCCCAGATGTGTATGACTTTCTTTCTTAAGCAGAATACAAATGAAGATTTGTAAAAAAAAATATCTCAGATCTGTAGGTTCATACAATGCAAGTGAATGGTGATTAGACCTTTGTAGCTCCAAAAATCACATAAAGGAAACATAAAAGTGATCCGTATGACTCCAGTGTTTAAATCCAAATCTTCAGAAGCAATATAATAGGTGTGGGTGAGAAACAGAACAATATTTATTGTTTAGCACATATGACTTTCAGATGTAAAAGTGAAAGTTAAGTCATTTTTATTTGTATAGCGCATTTCACAACACAGATCGTTTCAAAGCAGCTTTACAGAAGATCATGCATTAACAGAAAATGAAACTGTAATATCTATAATGTCTTAGAGTGATCATTGTGTAGTTTGATAAAATACGATTGTGAATTGTGTTTAAAAATAAGTAATTAAATAATAATTGTATTTATAAACCCAGTGAGCAAGCTGAAGGCGACTGTGGCAAGGAACACAAAACTCCATAAGATGTTGGTTAATGGAGAAAAATAACCTTGGGAGAAACCAGACTCACTGTGGGGGCCAGTTCCCCTCTGGCTAATATCATGAATATAATGCCAATATTACTTATGTATAGTGCAAGTCATGGTTTAAAATGATTAAACTAAGTAAGTGTTAAGGGCCGGTGTTTAAAAAAGATTTTGTATGAACTGTAAGATTAATGACTAATGTCTTTGAAGTCCATCCTGGATTAACTGCAGAAGTTCACATAGATGCAAGTGTCCTTGTTAGTTGGCTGATGAACGGTTTTGTTGGCAGTTAATTGATAGCCTATGTATTCCATTTCAAGACTGTAGTCCATCATTAGACCGAGGTGATGCAGGCAGAGATCAGTTAGGTGCAGTGCAGTTCAACCTGGCCGGTAATTACGGTGAGGTCTATCCTAAATCCAAGGTTCAGGCAATGGCATATGAAGTAACCCATGTCTTATGGTTGAAGTTGGCATCAGTTCATCCTCTGAAGTCCATCGTAATAGACTGAAGTGATGTTTGGCCGGCACCGGCTGCTATTAGTCATCATCACACAGCGACACGTAGCAGTTGAGTCCATCACGAAGCAGGAATGGAGCTGGATCCAGCCGGTTCTGGTGACCTAAGGATAGGAGTCCCGAGGTTGAGACAGGGAAACTAATAGAATAATATTAGCATAGATGCCATTCAATTTATTGCAGAGTTATAGATCACGATCAATGTTTCTGGTTTCTGGTTCTGGCAGACCTAACTAAAGCAGCCTAATTGTGAGTTGAAGGATAAATTAGGTGTATGCCTGGCTAAATAGATGAGTCTTTATTCTAGACTTAAACTGAGTGAGTGTGTCTGCATCTCGAGCAGTGTTAGGGAGACTATTCCATAGTTTAGGAGCCAAATATTCTTGGAACTATTAACAGGCCAGAATTTTGCAATCGTAATGAACGTGATGGAATATAGCTTGGTAGAAGGTCACTTAAGTACTGCAGAGCTAGACCATTCAAAGCTTTGTATGTAGTTAACAGAATTTTTAAATTAATATGAAATTTAACAGGTAGCCAGTGTAACTACGATAAAATGGGGCTAATATGATCATATATCTTGGTTCTAGTCAGCACTCTGGCTGCTGCATTTTGAACCAATTGAAGTTTATTTTTGATCTTGCTGGACATCCTCCCAGTAATGCATTACAATGATCTAGTCTTGAGGTCATGAATGCATGAATTAGTTTTTTAGCATCAGCAACAGAGAGCATGTGTCGGAATTTAGCAATATTTCTTAGGTGGAAGAATGCTGTTCTACAAACATTGGTAATTTGATTTTCAAATGACAGACTGGTATCAAATATAACACTTAAGTTCTTCGCTGTTGAAGACGATGTAACAATACATTCATCAAGAGTCAAATTATATTTTAGCGGCTTGTTTTTATAGGTTTTTGGTCCAATAATTAGTACCTCTGTTTTGTCGGAATTGAGTAGAAGGACATTTCTGGCCATCCAATCTTTTATTTCATTGATACACTCTGCTAATTTGGAGAATTGTGAAATCTCATCAGGTTTTGAAGAAATATAAAGTTAGGTATCGTCGGCATAACAGTGGAAACTTATTCCACGATTCCTGATAACGTCTCCCAAGGGAAGCATATACAAGGAGAAAAGAAGAGGCCCTAAAACTGATCCCTGTAGCACTCCATACTTAACTTTTGTTTGGTTTGACAATTCTTCATTTACATAGACAAAGTGGTAGCGGTCTGCTAAATAGGACCTAAACCATGCTAATGCAACTCCACAAATGCCAACATAATTCTCTAGCCTATTCAAGAGAATGCTGTGATCTATCGTGTCGAATGCAGCACTAAGATCTAAAAGCACTAGAAGTGAAATGGATCTGTTTCTTACCTACACCATTTATATCTCTTCTGAAGATATGGATTATAAACCACTGGAGTCATATGGATTACTTTTATGTTTCCTTTATGTGATTTTTGGAGCTACAGAGGTCTGATCACCATTCACTTGCATTGTATGAACATACAGAGCTGAGATATTCTTCTAAAAATCTTTGTTTGTGTTCTGCCAAAGAAGAAAATCTGGGATGGCATGAGGGTGAGTAAATGATGAGAGTATTTTAATTTTTTAGGTGAACTATCCCTTTAAACCTCTTGTGTATGGTGTCCACCACAGTGCACAGATCTTAAAAAGCCATACAGGTGGTCTTTGTGATTTTGATTTATGACAACATGAGTTTAATATGGCTCTGACAGTGGTGGTGCACCAAGAAACCTTTGGAAAATGTACCATTAACTTCTATTGTAATGCATAGATGTGTAATTTTTTGGAGGAAAACAAATTTGAATGATTATATTCTTGTTTTCAATTATTATTTTTATTTTTGTTTATTTTTTTTTGTATTTAAATATGCATCAGAGGATTAAATGTATGTTTATGCTAATGTTCTATAGATATTGTATTTTAAAGTCTTCCATTTCTGTAGTTTTCTGTCATTGGTGTGTGTGTGTGTGTATATATGTTAACAAAGCATGTTTTTATATTGTATTTCTCTCTAATTGACTTGAGTGTCTTCCTCTCTACAGTCTTATCTGACTTTACACTCACAAAAACATACCATGCTGTTACCATGTTTGTTTGTTTGATTTTTTTTTTACTTGTTAATACCAGGTTTTTGGACATGCACCATGATAATATCAGGGTATTCTTTGAAGTACCTTGGAATAAATATGTATGATAGTAAATATTTATTTTCTTTCTTTCTTTCTTTTTCACAGGACGAGGATGCAGAAGTCTAGGACTCAGAGGCGGTCAGTAGTGAGGGATGCTGAGGGATAGATAGACGATTGTCCTGAGCACCATGACAACCTACAGCATCACCTACATCATCTCATTCACCACAACTGAGCCCAAAAAGACAGAGGGGAAGAGATGGAGGAAGCTGAAGAAAAGTGATGGTTTCTCCCTTAATTTTCCTTCCCCAGTCTCCATTGCTCCTCTCTTTAAGCCCCTCCTCCTAACCACTCCTATGCATCATGCTCATGCAATCCCAGAGTGCACTTCACTCCTGCCACTTATAGTCTTCCTGTCCAAACTGGATGTTTGCCCAGTTTAAGTCAATGGACAATATTTTTGCTCTCTTTATTTTCCCAGTTAACCAATGTGTGTGTTTTTCTGCCTTTTATTGTGACAAAAGGGCGTATTCCTCTTTTCCTTTTGTCATTTTAATTAATTGTTTCTCTTTATGAATTAATAGCTATAATGAACACAAACAAAAAACTTTAAAGAAAATCACAATTATACAAAGATTATACGAACAGAAAACAGTTCACTCACAAATCTTGATCATTCATATTCTGAACATTTAAGCTTGAATTAACAGAACTTGTATTGCACTGCCTACCACCATTACTGAACTTAAAATATATTTGCATTATATCATGCCACATCATAACATGCTCTTTTGATCTCAACGGTTGAGATATCTGAAAAATTCTTGCCTTCTTTAACAGCTGTCGGGTTGTTGTGTGTCTGTGTAATCTGTCTATGGAGAGTATACATAATATGCATTTTTAAAAAGACAGTAGTGCACATTAGCCACATGCAAGGATATTAGCAGGCATGCTTAGCTAGCAGCAGTCACTTAAGAACAGTCAAATTCTTTCTATGGCTAGACGACTGTCAATTTTGTCTTTTTCATCTCACCCCTCTCTATTTGTGTCTGTGATCTGTAGCATATAGCCTTATAATTATCATTTCTGGAGTTCAAACAGTTCAACACAGGCTTTTTGTTGTAATAGGTCACATTAATGGATTTTTATTATTTTGAATTTCCTTTGAGGTAAAGTGGCAAGCATTTTAAGAAGGACTCAGGAAGTTAAGTAGGAATGTGGGCAAACTACGAGTTAAATGTTATACATACAATTCTATTTTCAGTTTTAAGTGAATTAATTCTATTTTCATTATGAATTTATGTTTCTTTATGGGTGTGTGTGAGTGTGTGTAGATGTGAAAAAGGAAATGTGAGATTTTATTTTTAAATTATATTACTTTTACTGTTTTGTGTATATTGCTCAATATCAGTTTGTGTCAGAGATTGTTGCTCTGTGGTATTTGGTATTTGTGAGTCTAAATGCTTTCAAAATGTTTTGTTGGTTTTGAAAGTGAGAAAAAGGGATTTCATTTTTTAAATTTATTTATGATGTATTTAATTTAATGAAACTTGTGAAACGTAATTGAACTGAATGAACCTGTGCATTGTGATGTACTCTACATATGCCCTTTATGATTCACCAAATTACAGTTGGCCTCAGATTTCTTGGAAGGAGTGTACAATGTGATATTGTTTGATTTATTTTCTTTTTAACTGAAAATGAATGCAACTTTGTTAGTTGAGGTTGTCTTTTGATGCTGATCTGAGGCCAGCTGTGCCTTTTCCCTTATAAAAGTTAAGATTAAAATTAGGCTGTGGGAAACTGGCCCTAGAACAGCATTAAATGTCATCCTCTAACCAGAGCAATGCCGTTTGTTTAACACTGCTACTACTTTCACTGTGACTGGCCCACATTTGATTTACTGAATCTGCATTCTGCCTGTGGAGATTCGAATATACATATATATAGTACATAAATATCTATCCATAAAGGCATGTATTAGTTTACTATATGACTTTTAAAAAAGACATTTAAACACTATACAATGGCTACAGTGTGTATATGGCTGAATGAGAATAAAAGTGTATAAGTGTCATAACATGCATGTCATGGCAATTTTTCTCTCTCAGTTTGGTATAATATATAAAGAGTCATACTTTTAGATTTTTTTTTCCCTGAGGCTTGTGAGCTGTGGGTTTACTGCTGAGTCCAATATAGTTTATAGTCTACATTATGTTGTGACAGGTTCACATGACAATTCATGCTGAAATGTACCACTCAAACTCCTAAGGTCAGACTAAAATGATCAGTTATTTTTAAATAACTTGTTGAAAATAAATTCAGACATTTATTCCTAATATTGGGCTCCTACCAGTGGCATAGCCAAGGGTGGGCTATGCGGGGGATGGATGTCTGGATTAGACTCAGGCCCACCCAGAATATTACAGATTATTCTTTGACTTTATTTATATATTTGTGCTGAGGTAGTATGCCATACGGAACCGATGGCACTGAGTTACCGAGAGATACTGTGCCAGTGCTACCCATCTCGGTGCCAGTTGGCCAACGGACTGGCGCTTATGTCAAGGTAGTATGACATATAGAACCCTGGTTGCAAGTAATTGGTGAAGGAAGGATGTCTGGATGGGAAGGCAAGGATGAGAGGCATTGGAGGGGATCCGGTGTCCAACTGCGGGGTGTGGCAGGGAGATGTCCCTGACTGCTGCCCCACCACCATGAGATGTTCCGGTATTGAAGATAGGTGGCTCCCGGCTGATGACCCCGCGGCTGGGCTGAAGGCACTGGTGGAGGTGTGGCAAGCAATAATGCCCGTCAGGTTATTACAGCTACCTGTGCATCTGTTTAGTTTTTTTCTGGGAAACCAGTGACTACTGTGAATATGGCAGTTGGAGTCCAGGAAAGACTGGCTGACAGCAGGAAAGTCTGCACAGGGGTGGGCAGGCTTGTTACCTTACCCACAGGTCTGTACACAGGGGACACCCTTACCAACTATGAGCACAATTAAAGGAAAACAACCCAGTGGTCCTCCGAGAAGTGGGATGGAAGATGGACCAATTAGGACAGACAATGTGGACATGACTGAAACGGCCATGGATAATGAGCAAAGGATCCTTTGAAGATGCAGTCATGGGTGGATGAGGGTAACAACTTACAAAGGCCTGCGGATTCATCAAATATGGATGAAGTGTGGCAGGAGCAGCCAGACGCAACCTTGCACTGTAGCAGCAGGTCAGACAAGAAGGATACAGATCCTGGTTGAGCACCACAGCGCTACTGAATCCACTGTTGTTGAGGGGCACCAAGAAGACCAGTACCGCCAGCAGGCAGATCAAGCCTGCAAGGTGAGCCGCAAGAAGAGACAACCTTCAACCCACAGACAAGACAGGGAAGACATGACAATGAGAAGAAACCAGGGAGAAGGAGGCTAATCAAGTGACCGAGATCTAATGAAGAGGATGCATGGAGCAGACTAAACGAGGACCTGTGCTCTACCTTAGAGAATGCCCTTACTGGAAGGATGGAGGCCAAGCTTAATATGTTTAGCAATATTGTATATAAAGGATGTATAGGTAGATTTGGTGAAACAGTAGTAAGGAAGAGTGGCGGTGATGGGTCGGATAGAGGAGATACTTCAGCTTGTGAAAGAGCAGAGGCAGCTTCATGGAGGAAGGCAGAGGAGCAAGAGAAGGAGGGCTTGAAGGTATTGTGGGATGGCATAAGGGTTAGATTAGCTGTCTTGAGGAGAGCAGAGAGAATCTGACAGCAGAGAAGAAAGAAGGAGCATGAAAGGGTGAAATTCATCAAAGATCCTTTTAAGTTTGCCAGAAACCTGTTGGAAGAAAAGAGGAGTGGGAAGCTGGTGGTGGCAAAAGAGCAACTAGCAGACCACATGTAACAGCAACTTGGTGACCCCTACAAAGACAACCCGCTTGGCTCCCCTAGATATGTCCCACAGCCAGTAGACTGGACCAAAGGGAGGGGACATCTGATAGAGTGTTAGGATGTGCTGACCTGTGGAAGGTACCCCAGGCTAGGCTAAGGTTTCTAATAAGATCCACCTACGATACCCTACCAAGCCCTGGAAATTTGTTTCTGTGGTATGGCAGAGAGGAGAGTTGCCCCTTCTGTGAGGCCCCAAGAGCAAACTTGCAGTACATATTGGTATGGTGTAAGACTGCCCTGGCACAAGGATGGTACAGGTGGCAGCATGATCAGATCCTGCGGAAGCTGGCAGAGATCCTAGAGATGCATAGAGTAAAGGCAAACAAAGGCAACCATACTCCCAAGAGGCAGGGTGTTGATTTTGTTAAAAAGGGAGGTTCTGCACAAGGCACAGCATGGAGGGAAGCCAGATCAATCTTGGTGCCTGGAAGTGATTGGTCAATGATGATTGACTTTGGCCAGTAGCTAAAATTTCCTACTGAGTTTGCCATTACCTCCTTGAGACTGGATGTAGTGTTGTGGTCGACTTCAGCTAGGAAAATAGTAATGAATGACCTTACTGTTCCATGGGAAGAGGGTCTGGAGACAGTCTATGAGAGGAGGAAGTTAAAATATGCTGATCTGACTACAGAGTGTAGGGAAAATGGATGGAGGACTGCCACCAACCCTGTGGAGGTTGGGTGCCGAGGATGTATGGGAACATCAATGCAGCACCTATTTAGAGACATTGGCATCGTAGAAGCAGCTTTAAAAAAAGTATTTGAAGGAATGGGCAGAGGAAGCTGAGAAAGGAAGTTTCTGGCTATGGTTAAGAAAGAAGGACAAAAAGCGGGGGGTTCAGAAGTAGGAAACCGAAGAATAGGGAACCTGGGCGATATGTGGTGAGGGCTTGTGCTGAGGTAGTATGCCATATGGAACCGGTGGCACTGAGCTACCGAGAGATATGGTGCAGTCCTAGTAGGGCACAGAGTACGGATCTCGGTGCCAGTTGGCCAACATGCTGGCGCATATGGTCGTGTCGAGGTATTATGACATAGAACCCTGGTTGCGAATAATTTGTGAAGGAAGGATGTCTGGATGGGAAGGCAAGGATGAGAGGCGTTGGAGGGGATCCGGTGTCCAGCTGCGGGGGGTGGCAGTGAGACGTCTCTGACCGCTGCCCCACCACCAGGAGATGTTCCATGAAACACTGAAGATAGTTGGCTCCCGGCTGATGACCCTGCAGCTGGGCACTGGTGGAGGTGTGGCAGGCAGTAATGCCTGGCAGGTTATTACAGCTACCTGTGCATCTATTTATAAAATAGTTTAAAAAATTAATAAATTCAGATTTCTGTGTGTGAAAGAACTGTTTGAATGCGCCCCTTTCTGTTATTAAGGAAAATTTGGTAAAAAAAACAATTTTATTGAGGCCCACCCAAAAGTAATTTCCTGGCTACACCTTTGGCTTCTTCAGAAGAATAGGTAGAGCAGTAGGTGCTACACACAGCCAGAACAGCACAAGGTTTGACTGACATTCTTGTATTTAGGAACAATAGCATCTATCCTACGTCCTCCTGATTATTCCACCTCACTGTGACTGCATTTATGAATACCAACAATGGCACTGTTGACGTAAATGTGGGCAGCTACCTGATGTTAGAAAGTCAAGATTATACAGAACAAGCTGATATTTACAGTTGAGTTTCTTTTGTCTCAAAAGATCAGGGATAATTGTATCCCTCATAATATGACTTCTTTCATTTAACAGTTTGTTTGATGCAAGCCAAAAAAAAAAATTAACAGACTCATAATGAAAAATGGCACATTGTACATACAGTACATATCACACCTTTATTGTATTTTTCAGTAAATTTGATGATTTGCTAGCGCCACCATGGCAACATATTATGTATTTCACATCCTCGTATTGGCTTTGAGGTTTCTGTAAGTATCAGCAGAGGAAATTACTTTTTAAGAAGAGAAAAAGGAAAATGAGAACATGGAATGTGTATGATGTTGGCATAGTCCAGTAGTGGTGAGGTTTTTCCTCGAGGAAGACCATTCCATTCTGACATCACCCTCTGTCTAGTGTCTACTGCATCATCTTCCAATTGAGTGGCGCACAGATGCAATATCACCACTAGGGGCAGTGTGCATGCTAGAAAATCAGGCTCAGCTCACTTTCTCTCTTTCCATTGGCAAAATAATGTCAGGATAAATAAAAAGCACAGATATGTGTGACAATGATACATGTTGTTTCTCATAAGCTACTTAAGTTTTTGTTTCTCATACAGCCATTATATAAAGTCAAAAGATAACATTTTCACATCCACTCAATATAGGAAAAATAAGCTACATAAGATCTGAAGATATAGCGTGATATTTCTAGATGTTGGGTCATAATGATGATGGTCATTATCATCATTACATTAACTGATCTTTATGATACTGATAGAAATAAAACAAACATTTTGATAAGAAAAACCATGAATTACACAATATGAACAAGAGAAAAAAGTAAATAAATGAACATCATGGTCATTCAAGTTATAGTCCTCCATGCATTACCCAATGCTTGTCTACGTGATGTATCATATATGCTACATTCTCTTTGATATCTGTTTTTTTCTCATATTCTATGACATAAAGGTAAACATACAATCCATTTAGTATGCTGCAATTCTTGTAAATCAAGTAAAGTAAATCAGAATCTTTAAATAGCCAAACATTGTAAGCTAGCGAATATAAACAAAGCTTTGCAACAGCATTTACTACAATTTTGATTTTGCCATAAGCCAGAATTAAAAGTACATAGTTTTAAAAGGTTTTTTTTTTTTTTGATTTGATCATTTTTTATCTGAACAATCACAACATATGTACATCACCAGAACAATAGCAAGCTCAATATTAACATTCTTATCTTTCAAAATTGGATATATTGCACACACATAAATAGACATAAAAATACAGTACAGACTTGGGGAAAGGTGATTCTCTTTACATATCTATACATTTAAAATGTATACCAAAACAGCTTAAAAAAAGAAACAGTAAATAAAATGTTAAAAATACACTCCTTTTAATAATGTCCATTTATGCGAATGGCCCACGGGTTTTGGTGTAGGTGATGACCTGTAGCACAACACTTTAAAACTCTGGTCCATGTGCGATAACGTGTAAACGACCCTCAGAGAGGAAGGGAAAAGGGTGAGGTTGTTGGGAAGCAGGTGTGGCTTATGAGACACGCCTCCAGCTTGACTGACAGACAGTTGGGTTTTTGCTGACGGTTTCTGTTTGCTGACGGGTTTTCCCTCGATGGGGAAAAACTGAAGCTTACTATTCCATTAACTACAAAATATACACAGGCAAACACACATTACTAAATTTGCATTTAAAATATACATTAATTTCTTTCAGAATTCATGTTCTGACAGCCAGATCCATATTTAGCCCAATAAAGCCACTATGAATCACATCGTATCTACTGTATGATATGGATTAGAGCGTCATTATTCAATTTCATGACCAAGCTTTATCTCAGACTAGATGCTGTCCCTTTAAGGGTCTATGAGTCTTACTTAATGGGCACACTGGGCGCTCCAGAGCGATGGAAGTGTATGTTCAGCCACTTGCCATCTCGGCGGTGCCAGACACGAGTCTCCTCTGATTGCATGGTGCGTGGCATCCCGCTGGCATCCATGTACTGGGTCAGACGTATGTACGCGATACATGCTGCGTCCTCTCCGATCAGGTGCACGTGAGGGTTCAGCAGGATAGTGTGAACAGGTTTATTACCTTTGGACAGCGCTAATAAAAGGAAATTAAGATACACAAGATGTGGCTTGCAAGTAAGGAGATAATGTTCATTTTTATAATAAAAAGCAGGATTTTATTGTTATATAAGATATCTTATTAGGTACAGATATTATCAAGGACATGGGGCAAAACTGCCACCAAAAGTGACAAAAATACTTTGGATATTTAAAATGTTGGGTCTAAAAATGCCCCCTGTAAAGAATTCCTTTGTTTTTGTTTTATGATGTTTAATATTTGATATATTTCCTACAATCCAAAAAATATTTTAGCCAATTTTAACATTTAGATGAAGATTTACACATTTCAATTTCATAACAAATTTCCATCAAATTGAATTTTGTAATCTTTAACTAAATTAAATGAATAAAACTAAAATATCTAGTTTTTTAAATTGTATTTTATTATTTGTATTTTTGTTATTTTTATTATATGTATAAATAAATTAACAGTATATATATATATATATATATATATATATATATATATATATATATATATATATATATATATTATTATTATTATTATTATTATTATTATTATTATTATTCTAGGCCTAGTTATGGGTTTAGTGCCTCTGCAGAGACTATAGTGACCTGTAGCTGTCAGATACAGTATCTGTATTTTTTGTCTCAGTGGTAAGTGTTGTTGAATGTATGGCTAATATATCATTTTTGATGAGAGAAGTTTAAAAAATAATAATAATAACTTGAAACATTAATTACATCAAGATCATGACAATAGAAAACTGTAAAATCTAACATACGGTAGATTATTTCAGACAATAATTTAAAATGCTTTGTAGCCGAGCGTTGATAGTGTTATGACATCTCCATCATTATTTAGAGCTACTTTTGTATTCGATGATGATTTAATTTTAGTAATGGCCATAATTTTTCAGGTTGAGAATTAATTTAAATTAATTGATTCAACAGAGGTATTTGAGATATTGTAACAGGATGAACGCTGTTTTTATATGGTCCAGAAAAAACAAAACAACAACCCTCATAAAAGGTGTAAAAGCCCCTGCAAATCAATTCTAGGGGTAAATACTTCCCCTTAATGGAATAGTTCACCCAAAAATGAAAATACTGTTATCATTTACTCACCCTCATGTGGTTACAAACCCCATACAACTTTCTTCCGTGGAACACAAAGGAGATGTTAGGTGGAATGTTAGGGACTGCAGCCTCAGGCACCATTACCTTCTATTGCATATTTGTTCCAATGAGTATAGTGAATGGTTAGGCTTGCACAGACTAGTCGACTAGTCACTCACCATGTGATTTACAAAATGTGTCTGTAGGAAATACAGCAGGGGAGAAGCCCGGTTGCTCTGCACTGAAAAGATGCAGTGGTTCAAATATAGGCTGTGATGTTCTGTCAAGACTTAAAAGACGCACACAAAGAGTGTGCTTCAGAGCTGGTGTTTGTTTACTGTCGCCCTGCTAAACAACACAACGCATAAGCGTAATAACAATCTTTACTGCACATGCGCATAGCATTGTATCAACACTGATAATGTTGAGAACATTCCATAGGCTACACTGATAAAGATGACACAAATGCTACAGGAAGCTGCAATAAATGCAAATTGGCCTTCAGATATAATCTAAACACTACTATTATGCCGACCTGGGTGCTGTCCGCTCCCTCAGGAACACGATTTGGTGACAGTTAAAAGCACTTTAAGTTAACTTTATGTGTTGGGGCCTTTGACTTGGATGCTGTTCGCTCCTTCAAAAATATGATTTGGCAAAAGTTTAGAAAAGCGCTTGAAGTTGGAGTCCACTGACATGACGGAATGCATCCCCACAGTTGTCTGCACGTAAGACACCGTGGCTGGTTTTCCCCTACTACAAGTGTTTCCATGGCAAAGTATAAGACCCCAGGCACAGTCTAGCTGACTATCTAATGTCTGATGACAAGGGGCCATAATTGAGCCATAACAACTTTCTGAGTCTTACTTGCAGCTTTAGTATATATATATATATATATATATATATATATATATATATATATATATATATATATAAACAATAAAAATCTAAAGAAAAAGAAAAAAACACCTTGCTTTGTGGGGCCCCCTGGTGGCTCGGGGGCCCTAAGCGACCGATTATAGCTAGAAAAGGCCCTGGTGGGGGGTGTCGGATTGTGGTTGTTTGGGGTGGAATGACGTCACTCGACTAGTCAACTATTAAAAATCGGCAGTTTTCTAATCCCTAGTAAATAGTGACTAGCCGTGTTTCCACTGTCGGGCCAAATGAGCACATGCTAGTGCGTGCCAGGGCCAGTTGTGTCACTTCCGGGTCTTAATTGTTCCTCCTCTGGGCTTAATCTGGGCCAACGACCAAGGGCCTTTGGCCTGCCGATTACCCTTGGGCCAAAGAAGGCCAACTGGGGATTGAGGCGGGATCAATGTCAAAGGCAGAGTTTAGCAAGGTACTCATGCTGTGTGTCATTCAAGTCGGATGTGGGATATTCCTACTTGAATTCTCTGATAAAGGAATTCCATTGGCAGATGCTTCGAAAATGACGTTTAAACAACCAAAACTGCAATGCTCCCGTTAGCTTAACAGGGGTTTGACTGTCAACAGAGACGTCTACGAGCAATCCAACTGATAAACAATGCTACTATGCTAGCATTTGTGCTAAACTTGTACGATCATCAACAGAGAGTTTAAATGACCATGTTTTGTACACCTGTCTCTGCAAATATTTGTTAAACAAGCTTTAATATCTTGTAATGTAGGAACTTTGACTCAATGATCGATATCATTTAATAAAAGTGAATGTTTATCACTAACTTTGTACATCTCTGGGTGCCAACATGTTTGTGTGATGTCACGCACCTGCATCTCGGCGAAAAAGATTGCGGACACATTACAAATGGTTCAAGATCATGGACAGTGTGCTGGGACATTGTCCCACTGTTAGTGGAGAGACCACTCGGGACACCATCGCAGTTAAAGTCGGTGAGTTGTCAACGGTTTCTTATCTTGCTAGCTAGCTAACATTTACATACAATGTAAACTTGATATTCTAGATAACATGCTTATTTAGTTTTGGCTTGGGAAATGGGCGGGGTGTGTGACATTTGGACCAGGCCGGCGTAATAAGAGTGGGTTTTAGGGCAATGCTGCGGGCCTTTTGGCCCAAATGTGGAAATGCAGAGTGTTTTCGTTGTCGCGGCTCGAGGTCCGAGGCTATTGGCCCCGGCTGACCAGTTTATGGCACTGGCTCGCACTGGCCCGATAGTGGAAAGCAGCTACTGAGGCTGTCAGTCCCTAACACTTTCTGGTGAACTAAAAAGTACATTTCTGGCACTGGTTCTGAGTGTGAAAAGGTTAAAGTCATTGATCTAGATACCGTTCTCAAAGTAGAACCTGTGAAAATCGTGCCCCTCCACTAGGTTTCCCAATGCCTCCGGCTCAAAAGAAGTCAGACCAGGATCGCAAATCTTTCTGTTAAAGAGAACGAACAGAAAGTAAATCTAAAAGTCTGGTTTAATGGTTAAAATAAGTACAAAAACACCAGGAGCATTCCAATATAGAATATCAACAACCAACACTGCGTTCTGTGAACATACAGTATGTGGTCATTAACTTGTCTTCTGACTATATGAATATCTTCCCTATCTGCCAATTAAAATCTGTAAATAAGTGAGGCTTGGTTCTAATCATAGACTGAGCACCTGTTGTGAAAAGGACAGGTGACTATTAAATGTAATCTCCATAATCAAGAGAAAATAAAGCAATGCATTAGTGTTCTTAAGAGGTGCTCTGGTTGTCATAGAGACGGGTCCGTGTGTTCACTCACGCGTAAGCCTCAAAGTCGCCGTTGTTGATGGATTCAATCAGCTGCTCGGTCACCTTTATGATCTCCTGCTTACGAGCTGAAACACACAGAGACACATCTAGTGTGTGAGTCAGCAACCCTCACACCATGAGAATCCAAATTATTCATCAACAACCCAATTCATTTCAACACTTTGTTTAAGGTGTCTGAAATAATGCAATCCACAAACTGCAGAGAAAATCTAAAGATTTACAGAGAATCTTTATAGCTTATTTATAGTTATTAACTGACTTGCAAAGAGGTTGTGTGAATATTAATACAATGACTATGTGCAATGTAGTTAATTTCTGTTTAAAGTGTTATTAATAAGAGAATTTTTATAACCTCCACAATGGTCACCTAAAGGAAAGTATATTCCAGAATTCCTTCTTGTCTGCGTTTATTTCAGAATGAGTAGTGTTTACTGGTAGAAAATCACAGGCAACACTTTCATTCAAAGTATTAAAGTTTAAATTTACCTTTATTGATAACTTGGCAAGCTAAGGGACAGCAAAGAGATGGCTCATAATTGGTCAAAAAGACAATTTCTTATGAAAGCTCCAAATAAACTAGTGCAATGTCTCTACATCTACTGATGATGACAATAGTTCCAGCCCACCGGGCAAAAAGACGTTAAATGAACTTTGTACTTTTAATATTTAACAGTTCATTTAATGTGAATTATTAATTAGATCATTAAATCACTCATTCTCCAGCACTGAGTTTATGGTGTCTGCAAATTGATAAATGAAAAGAAAAAAGGAATGGATATTTTTTTTTATCTGATGTTTTTCGCCCGGAAGGCACTGAATGACAAATGAGATGGAAAAGGGTTTGCAGCTTTAAAATGAGAAAAAGCGGGCTTTACTTTTGTAAAGCATTCCATCTAATGCTTGCTTTCTCTTACAATAGACATGCTGCATAACATGGGGCCTTTTACTTTTTTCAACATCATTTTCATTATCCAGCATAATGCAGCTGATAGTGTATGTGGAAACACATTTTCCTCTGTTTCCAGCGAATCTCATGAGAACTGTAAAGCAATGTCTATCTCATATTTCACTCCAAAATCAAAAGAAAAAAAATATTTTTGCATAGAGAAAAAATATGCCTATTTTTTAGGACTATTAAGATTTTATTTATTATTATTTATTTATTTTTGTAGTGACATTGTTTTCAAAACAATTTAGATTTATATACAGTATGTGCACTCATATATATATATATATATCTACAGCTTTGGAAAAAATTAAGAGACCACTGCAAAATTACCAGTTTCTCTGGATTTACTAATTTTAGGTATGTGTTTGAGTAAAATTAACATTTTCATTTTATTCTGTAAAGCACTGACAACATTTCTCCCAAATTCCAATTAAAATTTTGTAATTTAGAGCATTTATTTGCAGAAAATGACAACTGGTCAAAATAACAAAAAAGATGCAGTGTTTTCAGACATCAAATAATGCAAAGAAAACAAGTTCATATTCATTTTTAAACACAATATTAATGTTTTAACTTAGGAAGAGTTCAGAAATCAACATTTGGTGGAATAACCCTGATTTTCAATCACAGCTTTCATGCGTCTTGGCATGCTCTCTACCAGTCTTTCACATTGCTGTTGGGTGAATTAATGCCACTTCTGGCACAAATATTCAAGCAGCTCGGCTTTGTTGGATGGCTTGTGGCCATCCATCTTCCTCTTGATCACATTCCAGAGGTTTTCAATGGGGTTCAGGTCTGGAGATTGGGCAGGCCATAACAGGATCTTGATCCGGTGGTCCTCCATCCACAACTTGATTGACCTGGCTGTGTGGCATGGAGCATTGTCCTACTGGAAAAACCAATCCTCAGAGTTGGGGAACATTGTCAGAGCAGAAGGAAGCAAGTTTTCCAAGTTATCCAAAACTCTTCCTAAGTTAAAACATTAATATCGTGTTGTTTAAAAATGAATATGAACTTGTTTTCTTTGCATTATTTGAGGTCTGAAAACACTGCATCTTTTTTGTTATTTTGACCGTGTCATTTTCTGCAAATAAATGCTCTAAATTACAATATTTTTATTTGGAATTTGGAAGGAATGTTATCAGCACTTTACAGAATAAAACAAAAATGTTAATTTTACTCAAACACATACATATAAATAGTAAATACAGAGAAACTGATAATTTTGCAATGGTCTCTTAATTTTTTCCAGAGCTGTATATATATATATAAAATGAATTAAATTGTAAAGTACTTATTTATACAAAAGTATACATCATGGTAGTATTTGTTGTATTACATTTACTTTATCCAATTATTTTTATTTTATTTATATTTTTTATTCTTTTGATTTTGGTGTAAAGTATGACCAGGACCATTTTCAAGTGAGAAAAACACATGAAAACAATGCAATATAATAATATAAATACATTTTAGAGATAGGATTAATCACTTTAAAGTCTAAAGACTAAATGCATTTTGTCATATAGTTATGTCAACATTCATGTTATAAAAGAAATACTGAACCTGACGTTGAAAAACAGTGTATTGTCTTTTCAATACTGGTTTAGGTCCATTCCATATTACTGAGCTTTACCAAATCCAAAGTGTTTTTATTGGTGAAATATCACCAACTTTGAAAATGCATAAATAATGCTATTTTGGGGGGTTGGTGCTGGGGGGAGGGGATTTTAAACAGAAGGAGCAAACATCAGTCTCTCAAGCATGGAGTAGGATGGGATTCTGAAGCAAGCACACTCCTTGTGCAGCATGTCTCTACTTATTTGGAATGTTGGGTGCAATAGAAGCATTTGAACGACGTTAGGTGTGATTTTTCTATTCTGCCCGTTACGGACTTACTCTGCACAGAGGAGTTGGGCACATGCTTGGGCTCTGAGTTTTGCGGGCAGGCCGCAGGTTGCCATATTGAATTAATGCTGAGGTTTCCAATGCGTCTGGCTGTACATTGCACCATTGAGAGGAAGAAATAACAGGAGCAAGACAAACGAAAAAGAAGACATTTCAAATAGCACACTCGACAAGAAATACTGAAACAGACACCCTGAAGCAGAGATCCAACGAGGGATAGAGGGGAAGAGACAAAGATGTGGTCAGCAACAGGTTTTATACAAACTGGGTGGGGACAAAATAAATAAGGAGTGTACAGATGACTGAGGAGAAGCACAAATGGGAGACGTACTGAGGAGGGAAAACTGCAGCAAACGACACATCTACAGGCAGACACACGGGCAGAGAGACGTTGAGTTTTACCTTTAAGGTCCTCGTCCTCGATAGTAGTGTTGGCACTCTCTGTAGATTCCTGAAGAAATATGGAAGAATCTATGTGAGTCACTTTCCATGAATGGTACAAAATAGAGCTTTGAACTAAAAAAAAAATTCCTTAATATACATGTATTTTAAGGTTTACAATTTTTGCAACCCTGTTACCAAAAGGTGGAACATGAATATAGTTTAAACTTAATATAGTCTAAATATAGTTTAAACACTGATTTGGGTGATTTTGCTTTTTTCAAGAAATAAACATTAAATAAACTCAAATTTAAACAAAAATGAATAAAACATACATTATTAATAACATTATATTTTTTTATACAAATTATAATAATTTAATATATATATATATGTATAAAAATATATATGAATTTAAAAAAAAAATTCTTCATCTGTATAAAAAATAATTCAATACAAATAAATATTAAATTATTAATGAATTAATAACAAATATTTTTATTTTTATAGAATATATATAAATATTTTTTCAAGATTTGCCAGTTCTTGCTGTGAGATTTTACCCCACTCTTCCAACAAGGCACTTGCAAGTTCCCGGACATTTCTGGGGGAAATGGCCCTAGCCCTCACCCTCCGATCCAACAGGTCCCAGACATGCTCAATGGGATTGAGATCCGGGCTCTTCGCCAGCCATGGCAGAACACTGACATTCCTGTCTTGCAGGAAATCACGCACAGAACGAGCAGTATGGCTGGTGGCATTGTCATGTTGAAGGGTCATGTCAGGATGGGCCTACAGGAAGGGTACCACATTAGGCAGGAGGATGTCTTCCCTGTAATGCACAGCGTTGAGATTGCCTGCAATGACAACAAGCTCAGTCCGATGATGCTGTGACACACCACCCCAGACCATGACGGACCTTCCACCTCCAAATCGATCCCGCTCCAGAGTACAGGCCTCGGTGTAAAGCTCATTCCTTCGACGATAAACACGAGTCCGACCATCACCCCTGGTGAGACAAAACCGTGACTCATCAGTGAAGAGCACTTTTTGCCAGTCCTGTCTGGTCCAGCAAAGGTGGGTTTGTGCCCATAGGCGACGTTGTTGCCAGTGATGTCTGGTAAGGACCTGCAATATATCAGGCCTACAAGCCCTCAGTCCAGCCTCTCTCAGCCTATTGCAGACAGTATGAGCACTGATGGAGCGATTGTGCATTCCTGGTATAACTCGGGCAGTTGTTGTTGCCATCCTGTACCTGTCCCGCAGGTGTGATATTCAGATGTACCGATCCTGTGCAGGTGTTGTTACATGTGGTCTGCCACTGCGAGGACGATCAGCTGTCCTTCCTGTCTCCCTGTAGCGCTGTCTTAGGCGTCTCACAGTACTTACATTGCAATTTATTGCCCTGGCCACATCTGCAGTACTCATGCCTCCATGCAGCATGCCTAAGGCACGATCACGCAGATGAGCAGGGACCCTGGGCATCTTTCTTTTGGTGTTTTTCAGAGTCAGTAGAAAGGTCTCTTTAGTGTCCTAAGTTTTTATAACTGTGACCTTAATTGCCTACCGTCTGTAAGCTGTTAGTGAATTAATGACCGTTCCACAGGTGCATGTTCATTAATTGTTTATGGTTCATTGAACAAGCATGGAAAACATTGTTTAAACCCTTTACAATAAAGATCTGTAAAGTTATTTGGATTTTTACAAAATTATCTTTAAAATACAGTGTCCTGAAAAAGGGATGTTTCTTCTTTTGCTGAGTTTAGTTATAGAACTAATATCTACCATAAATTAAAGAAAAATATGTTATAATTTTTCTTACAATAACTAAATAATTTGGTAACAGGGCTGAATGTTAAGCTTGACGAATGTAGTCAAAACTACAATTTGTATAAAAATTTTGAAAATAGAGTTAAATTATTAACTTGTCTTCCCATCATAAAAAAGTTCAAATGATGTGGATTTCTGGTAACTTTAGTTAATATTTAAAAATATTATTTTGTACAACAAACTGACAATAAAATCAACAGATTATGCCAAAATCATGACATTGTATTTAAATTACTGGATAGTCAAGAAGGTGGTACAGGCCAAAATCACAATTTTAAGGCTATTAGTCATGCAGTTAATTTTATATTTGATAAAAGTTTAACATATCTAATAATTCTCTCTACAGAACATGTGACTTTTTGCCTTGATAGGTTAAAAAAGTACATTAATTTGAACCTAATTTGTGGAAAATGCAGTGAATGAATATAAAGAGAATTACATAATAATACCTTATTTCTGTCTACTGGGTTGTGGATAACGGTAGTTTGTGGCTCCTGAAGAAGTGAAAAGGAGTGAAGAAAAGATGAACAGAAAAAAAGAGTATTATTTGTACACGAAAAAGTGTGTTAAGGCAAAATGGGTGATAATAGCCATGTTTTTAGGTAGGCTATTGTGAGGAACTAAAATTCAAATAAACATAAGGCAGTCAGAACACAGTCTCATTACATTCTTTTTAAAAACAGCAGGCCATCATTAGAGGTGCATCATGTAGTATGTGCTATTATCTGAATGTCTGTGTTTTCTGCATGAGGGGTTTGCTAGACAGTGACTGAACCTTCATCATGGCAACTTCATCTCAAACACACAGAACATCCACCATCTTTCTTTCATTCCTGCTCTGATCGGAGATCACGAGCAGTTTACCCTTATTACATCGCCTGCCAGAGCTTTAGCTAACACTGTACTCTATAAATAAACCTGAAGTATTTGAGTCCTCAGCATTTGCTCTGTGTGTCCTATAATATTTCAGAAGTTGACAAATTGGCCATATACTGATTCTTTAAAATGGTTCCTTTTGCCTGACATTGGAGTTAGAATTTGAACTGTCATTTAAACAGTATTCACTAATTATTTAGCCTTATATAAAAAAAAATTTAGCAGACATTTTCTTACCACAGAAACTTGCAATAAAGGGCACACATTCCACATAATTATTAAAATCACAACTAAGCATTTAGCACTAACTGTACAGAGACAGATATATGGCAGGTATGTAAAACAGACAGATCTACATATATACTGTTATAGTAACTAAATACTATTTTTTTCTGAAGAAAATGTAAGAGGTGTGTTCCAATGCAAAACCCACTGCCATGATAACTGGCTGGGTGTTGCAGTTGTGAAGGTACTTTGAATGATCACTCATTTAAAGGGATAGTTCACCCAAAAATGAAAATTATCTCATTCTTTACCACCTTCATGCCATCCCAGATGTGTATGTCTTTCTTTCTAATGCTGAAAACAAACGAATAGGCTTTGTAGGTCTATTCAATGCAACTTCATGCATATCACCACCTACTGGGCAGGGGGGAGAATTTATAGTAAAAAAGGACATGAATATTTATCTGTTTTCACCCACACCTATCATATCGCTTCTGAAGACAATTTCATTTTTGGGTGAACTATCCCTTTAATGTAAAGGATATTAAAGGAAGGACCACTCTAAAGTAATTCAGAAAAGTAAACATACAGTAGTAAAAGTGATCCTTAACAAGCACCACCTAATATTATATATATATATATATATATATATATATATATATATATATATATATATATATATATATATATATACACACACACACACACACACACACGACATCAAACAAATTTGGGAAAATGTGTACCAGTATACACATAATATATGTCATGTACAGTATAGTATCTGCCATATATGGCCTTGCCTGCCATATATCTTATTTCTGTTATGGGAGTTACAATCAGTAAAGCACAAGAAATTCAACTTTGAATCAGTTTACTCTTGCAATATGCATTAGATCTTGGTTTCAAACCATTTTTCACTGGATCACTGCTAAGATGTGATCCCTAGGTCACACACACACACACACACACACACACACACACACACACACACACAGAGAGAGAGAGAGAGAGAGAGAAAGAGAGTAGCAGATACAAAGTAATTAATCAGCCTGGTGGTCTCTGAGTGGGACTGAGCTTATTTGATCGTAATGTCATGTCTGATCACCACCAGATTAGAGAAAATTACATATACACACTTGTCATTTGTCTAAGAAGCATTACCCTCAGAGAGTTAAGTGTATGTGTGTGTGAGAAAGAGAGCGAGAAAATGAAACAGTTTAGGTGTGTGTCAGTTTGTGTGCGTCACAGTGTCGTCAGTCCGAGAGACATGCCTGTTTGCACACGTCTGCGTCATTATGCCAAGCAAACAATGTCAATCTACAGACAGTGAAGAGCTCTAAGCATATGACCCTATCAAAGAAATGCCAACACCATCCATGCACTGCACAGCATTCACTCCAAGCATTCAAATTAAGCCAGAGAAAGACACTCAGAGCCTGATTTGACAGGATTTAGATGTAAACTAAATGAGTAAAAACGAATGGGAAAAATATAGCAGGCAAACGGCAGTACACCATGACTATGCAACTAACCACAAGCATTATATGGATTTTTGTGCTTGAAATGCTTTAAAGCTATATAATTACAAAACATCTATTAGTAGCAGTCGCTTTTGATATTTTCAGAGAAAATATGATTGAATACACCCCTAAATTTCCTTGAATTCGAAGATCAAATGGAATCATAACACATATGCGAATTAAAGGTGACATACAGTATGAGAGAGTCATGCAAGGTCTCAGTCTGAACTTTGGGAAAGAGGACACTCTAACAACGCCAGATTTACAAACCTTTTGTTTTTGTCTTAATTTAGCTTTGAGATGATTATATCACTCTGTATACTGTCATACTTTTCAATTTGACTGGATAATAAAATAGTTTAGAGCTAGTACATCTCTTTTTCTTAAGCTCTTCCGTGAAGATATTGGGTTCACATCTTAAATATATTTTAAGCAGCTTAAAGGAAAAGTTCAAAAATGAAAATTCCCTAATCATTTAATCACCCTCATGCCTAGGTCCACACAATGCAAGTGAATGATGACCAAAATGTTGAAACTCCAAAAAGCACATAAAGGCAGCATTAAATTAATCCATAAAACTCCAGTGTTTCAATCCATATCTTCAGAAGCGATAAGTGTGGGTGAAAACCAGATCAATATTTAAGTCCTTTTTTACTTTAAATTCTCCTCCCTGCCCAGTAGGTGGCGATATGCACAAAGAATGTGAATCGCCAAAAACAAAAGGAGAAGAAAGTGAAAGTGAATGGGGAGCGTGATAGTAAAAAAAGGACTTAAATATGTATCTGTTTCTCACCAACACTTTTCATATTGCTTCTGAAGGATGGATTTAACCACTGGAGTTGTATGGATTACTTATATTCTACCTTTATGTGCTTTTGGAGCTTAACATTTTTGGTACCCATTCACTTGCTTTGAAAGGACCTACAGAGCTGAGATATTCTTCTAAAAATCTTTGTTTGTGTTCATTTGTCAACCTTGTGAATTGCCTACTTAGACATCATTTTAGGGTGCTTTCACACTTTGATTGCTTGGACTGAACCCGAGTTTGACCACCTTATCAAGGGGTCTTGGGTGCAGTTCCCAAGTGCACACCCAAGTTCGGAAAACAGCGTTCAAATCATCCAAACGAACAGAACTTTAATGTAATTGGAACCCGGGTGCACATCAAAAGTACTAGTGTGAAAGCAACCGTAAGGCATCATAGGCACACTCCCAATGTGAAGGCTGTTCCAAACGTAGTCGGTGACATTATACTGTCTTCCTACATGCCTTTTTTGCCAAATTATAAGGCAGCAAGACATGTATCCTTCATGGATACGGCAATTCAACAACGCATTGCGTCAAACAGTAAAAAACCCATCCAATATGGTGGATACAGTAGATTCAAGAGTAAAGTTGACTAAAAATAAAGGCCTACTATACATGTTATTTGTCACACTATATATGACTATTTCACTTTTTATTTTTTTTTTAAACATAATTTTTTATCCTTGCTGAAGAGTTGCATTGTTAGCTTAGCACCATGCTAAAATAATCACTTGCGAGTCACGTCTCTTATGTGCTTCACATTAGTAGCACTAGTTTTTGTAGCGTCGAGTTGCTGACTCTGTAGAGAGTTCCGTAACAGTTACATGTAAGGTTAGGATGCTGCCATATAAGGTAGCAGCATGTAGGGTGTAGACAGCAAGACAGCTCACTACGTTTTGGTATTGAGCTTTTATTATGAAAAGGAAAATAAATCTGGCTCATTGTTTAGCAGGGGAGGGTCTAGTGGGGTGATGTCATGCAGAGGGCAGGGCTGTTGTTGTGGGTACCAGTGCTGGGGCAGGGCCTGTGTCTTTGGGGCTGCTGGCTAGGTTGGTTTTGTTGTTAACCTGTAAGTGGGATGAGGAGCAAATCACACATTACCAAATTTTACACTGACGGGGTCTACTATATCAAACTAGGGTTACAAAATTCCACAAGACTAGGAAAAGAAGTGCAGGAGTTCTGTGACAGAAAACATCCACAACTAGACATACACAGATACACAGACAGACACAGATATACATGAGGGAACTGATGATGTCAATTTATGTGATGAATACAACAGCAGTCACATGTGATGGACACAAGCATGAACATATACTCTGCCACAAATAATAAAATAATTAATTCATAAATTTGTGTGTGTAATATTTGTGCCACTAGCACTAGCAGAATTGGAAAAATAATGGCTGCTTTTAAACAGACTTCCCAAACTCCATCGACTTTCTTTGTTTAGGAAACAGATACACTAATGTTTAAGCCAATGTTGCACTTTAAGCTCGAATAGAAGTACTTTAACATTGATTAAATTACACGCAGCATCATTAAAGGTCTTAAGTTTTAATTATTTATGTATTAATTAATTAATTTATTTCTTATTTTGGATTATAACACTTACTTTTTAAATTAACTTCATTAACCTTAATATCTACCATATAATATATCCATATTATTACACGGCTCTCTGGAATACTCTATTCTGATTGGCCAATGGTGCCATCTAGTGGTCTGATATTTCTCTGTAACAACCGCACATCCAGGTATAAGACTTTTCATCTGGGTATTTGCGAGCCATCGATCACTGTGCGATCTCTACAAGTAAGCTAAAAAATAATTTTAACTCAAATCACGTGCATTTATTTATTTATTTGGCAAGTAGTCTTGTAATAAAATGCATAATGTGCAGTCAGACGTTCATTAATTAGAAAATAAACACCAACAGAACTCTGATGCAAACCGGAGGTTGATTTCAGTCGTTCAGTGATTTATTTATTCTAACATAATAACATAACTGATTTATGTCCATGAATTTATTTTTTTGGTCAGTAGCCATGTAATAAGCAGGATAATGTACAGTCAGCCTGTTGTAATCACAAAATCATTTATCTGTGATACAACCGGCTGACTGTACATTACCCCCTACATGCTGGATAATGGCCAAATTTATTTCAAACAGCTTGCTCTTTGAGAGAGTTTGTGAATTTATTTCAACAACTTAAGTAAAATCTGATAAAGACAAAAAAGACACATGAGTGACAGGATTGTGTGAAAAATCTATATAATTTTTTGTTACTCATATCACAAACTGGATGTCAGAAGCATTTGCTCTGACAGGATGTTTTTTTTTTGGATGGAATTATCTAGATTAGAAAAATTAACTAAGGGTACGTTTACACGACAATGATGTACTAAAAACGGAAAAGTTTTTCTTCGCGTTTTTGAAAAGTTTCGCGTACAGACGACAACGTTGTCAAAACAATCCCCGTTCACACGGGTCCGCAAAAACGACTAAAAACGCTGTATTATGCATGCCAGGCCAGTATTTCGCGATGTCAGTTTGTAAAGAAACACTACGCGCCTGCGCACATAAGCATTCTTCCACAGAGCGGTGAATACAAACAATGAAGATGGCGAAAGCATCGAGCAATTTTGTCTGGATGGACGATGAGGTTGCTTTATTACTACAATTACTTTGCTGGAGAAGCATCAATAAACTCAAAATCTTGAGCAGCACAAACACTCTCCTGTAGTCCGCCATTGTAGTTTTGAATGTCTCACGCGTTGTTTTGAAGTACTCGCGCGCATGCCTATAGACTGTACTATCAAGATTATTCAATAAACTCTGCTCATTTTTACCATCACTTCGTCTCCTGCCTTCTTCTGTATTCCCCCTGCTGACTCTTGGGCTGGTAGGAGAGTAAGTTAACATAACAAGCTGTTGACTGGTTTTGGATATCAGACAGAACTCTGATATATGATATCTTCTGATGGAGAGAGAGGTCTTGTGTACGCTGGATCTAACATGCATTTTCACTGCCTCATGTTATCATACTCTAAGCACATAATTGAATACAGTACTTGGCATCACATCTCTGCCTATTGGCTATATACATAAGCGATGGGTGAATGAATTGCAGGGTAAAGGTACATCAAATTAAATTAAGTAAATAAATAATATTTAAAATACAAATACATTTTTCCCCTCTGAATCCACACATTAATTTCAAGATTTTGAAATTGCAGGTTCTGCCTACAGTACAATGTTCACATTCCACACAAAACACTCCAAATGGTTTAATTGTTGATTAATTTGCACAGACACCAGTATTCATATTGATAATTATACATCTCAAATTGATGCCTATCAATCCATCATTCTTTATATAACACGTTATACGCGTGCGCATGTCATCATCATTTGAAAACGTTGTCATGTAAACGGCCCTATGACAAGTACTGAAACTCAGGGGCCGTTTACACGACAACGTTATCAACTAAAAATGGAAAACTTTTTATGCGTTTTGGCTGTTCGTTTACACGACAATGTCGTTTTGGGGCCTGAAAACGCAAACTTTTGAAAACGGGTTTCAAAGTGCAAGTTTTTGAAAACGATGCCCTTATCGTCTCTGTGTAAACATACAAAAACGCGAATATGTGAAAACGATGACGTCATGCGCACGCGTATTACGTGTTCAGTCTATAGTCATGCGCGCGAGAACTTCAAAACAACGCGCGAGACATTCAAAACTACAATGGCGGACTACAGTATTGTGTTTGTGCTGCTCAAGATTGAGTTTATTGACGCTTCTCCAGCAAAGTGTAGATTTACTGCATCACTACTACGACCAGCGATTGCCAACTTCATTGTTTGTGTTCACCGCTCTGTGGAAGAATGCTTATGTGCGCAGGCGCGTAGTGTTTCTTTACAAACTGACATCGCCTACTACTGGCTTGGCATGCATAATACAGCATTTTTAGTCGTTTTCGCAGATCCGTGTGAACGGGGATCGTTTTGACAACGTTGTCATCTGTATGCAAAACTTTTCAAAAACGCAAAAGAAAAACTTTTCTGTTTTTAGTACATCGTTGTCGTGTAAACGTACCCTCAGGGACCAAAACGTGTAATATTAATAGCGTATAAATATATTTCCCATTTTATGTGACACATCCACAGTACGTACACAAGTAAATGACAAAATAACAGTGAGAATGAAGGGCAATTTCATTTAATTTCCAGCAAATTCAGGGAATGAACTAAACATTTCAAGGTCCAAATAGATTTATGTTTCCAAATCTTTTCTTCTTCTAAATAGAACCTGAAAACTGGAATTAAAATGGAATTGATTGAAATGCCACACAACACTCTAATTAAAACTGCATTGTTTTTGAATTGGAAACTATATTAATTAAAAACCTCAGTATTTCTGGAAAAGCAACTAACAAACAACAGCATAAACCTGAAGGATGCACAATGTTCTTGCTTTTAGATTATTTTCAGGCATTGCCAATACTACAGTAGGTTATTTTATACTGTAGGCTACATCTTGGTTTTGCAAAAAGATTACTAGGAAACAAACTTAACCCACCTTCACACCATCTGGCTTCTTGTTCAACAAGCTTTTGGCTGCTGTTGGTTGAAAAATGAAAGTGAACCATGAATATTTACATATTAGAACATTACAAATCTATTAAGAAACATGCAGCAGGCATTCTGGGATTACTGTTCTCCTTATTGTGACACAAGAACTCGGGCAGGAAACACATAACACAGTCATACAAATCATTCATTTTTAGGATAGGAACTCTATTGCTTCCTACACACAATGCAAGACTAAGGGATAAAAAAAAGATTAACCCAGGTCACAATCAAAACCAGACATCTAGCAAATCTATTCTTAGAGGATAAGTGTGTTTGTGTTAAAAATGTTATTTAGTATTCCAACTACTTCCAAGTGTAATTTGATCCTGAGAATCTCCTCATAGGTTTTGAACAAGGAACGTTTAGGGAAAATACAGCATTTAAAACATTTTTTCTTTGAAAATGATTTCACAACTCAGCAGTTTATGTGCTCTTGTTTGTGGTTATTGTACATAAACTCATAAACGGCTGTTGTAAAAGTAAAAACTGTGAGAGTTACAAGAATGGATTTTTATATATCATGTGGCATCAATATAACTGATAAAATGTGTTCTATAAAATAAAAAAAAGTATATTAGATTAAACTCAAACATGTGTTCTCACACAATTCTTGTAGTTCTTGTATAAAGAGCACAAGATGTAAAACATGAATGAATAATTTGTACATACAATTTGTAAATAAATAATAAAAGGATGCTATTTGTGATAATGAAAGAGGCCAATCTATATATTTCATACATATTTAGAAATATGCAGCAAATATACTGTATATTTAAGTTCATATTGGTGATACTATATTTTTTAGAATATAGCATGCTAATATAGTTTTCACTATTCAAACTGCACACATTTGTCCTCGAAGAAAGAGTTGCTTTGAATTCAGCTTATCACAATGACCATAAAGCTATTGTTGGCTCAAAGCTTTTTTATCATTCTATTGTAATATATATCCAAAATATACTTTAACAACTGGCATTTGAAAATCTTTCCACCATAGCTTATAGACTGTATATACTGTATATATACAAATGTAACATTCCAGTAAATGAACATACCCAGATGTAAATGTAACCAGAAAATGCACAAGCACTCAAGATACTTATTCTATGAGCAAGACAGGAAACATTTACTCCCTCAGTAACGTAAATCTAGGAATTATTATTGTGATTACATTCATAACACACCATATGTTATTACATTATTCAAATGTAACATTTCAGTTATAATTCCTGCTTAAGGTGTGACTGCATAAACATTTGAATTATTTATTTCACAGATTTCTCATTTCGAAAGATTACATGTAAGATCCAAACATTATGGTGATGTTATGAATGTAACCTGTTTGATCACATGCAAACAAGGGTAATTAGTATCTCATAGTAACAGGGAAGTGTGTCAAACAAGCAAACCAGTTGACTGGTTAGAGTAAAAACACATCCCCTTCTCAAGTCCAATTAGATTCTTACCTCACGGGACAAACAGGACCCACCCCCCCAAAAAAACCAAAAAAACAAAAAAAACCAAAAAAAAAAAACCAAAAGGAGATAAAGAAATGTTGAACAGGAAGGACATTTTAAATAAAAAGTCTGAAAAAAAGTACAGTACCACTTCATAAAAAAACAAAAAACAAACTTAATACCAAAAATGTTTAGATAAACACCAAACTGTAAAAATACAAATCATTTTTTTAATCAATAACAAGATTTATATAATAAGAAAAAATAAATTATACAAGAACACCACACTGTATATACAGTATGTGGCAAAATAAAGAAGGTTACAGCTGTAGAAGAAATCAAAACCTTATATTGCAGACACACACATAAACAAACCCAGTGCAAACAAACACAGTGCAAGACATACCTGAGAAGTTTCTTGTGACCAGGAGAGTGGTCAAAATTGCACCCTGATTGCATTTAAAGGTTAGCAAATGAAAGAGAAGGGAAAAAGAACACAAGCAAGAAAGAAAGGAAAGGGGGAACCATTTAGAAGCTATAGCAGGAGAAATGCATACCCTCATTTTTCTACAACCCCAATTCTGGAAAAGTTGGGACAGTATGAAAAATGCTAATAAAAACAAAAAGGATTGATTTGTAAATAATATTCACCCTTTGCTATATTGAAAGCACTACAACTACACATTATATGATGTTTTTCCTTGTGAATTTCATTATTTTTTGAAAATGTACAGTAATTTCAAATCAGATGATTGCAACACGCTCTAAAAAAGTTGGGACAGTCGAGTGTTTACCACTGTGAAACATCACCTTTTCTTCCAATAACACTTATTAAGCATTTGGGCACTGAAGACTCAAGTTTGTTAAGTTTAGAAAGTGGAATTTTCCCCCAATCATCCATTATGCAGGTCTTTAGCTGGACAATTGTATAGGGGCTTCATTGCTGTATGGTGTGCTTCATAATGCACCACACATTCTCAATTGGAGACAGGTCAGGACTGCAGGCAGGCCAATCTAGCACCCACACTCTCTGCTTGTTACCCATGCCATGGGCACTGACACACCCCTGGCCCATACAGACACTGGCTTTTGGACCTGATGCTAATAAGCCCTTTTCCTCTTTGGCCCAGATAACACAAGCTTTATTTTTCAAAAGCTTTTTGAAATGTGTTTTTTTTTTTTTCAGACCAAAAAACATAGATCCACTGTTCTACTTTCCATCTAAGATGAGACCAAGTTGAGAAGTCGGCAGTGCTTCTGGACAGTGTTGATGTAGGGCTTTTGCCTTCATAGTAAAGTCTTAACTTGCATCTGTGGATGCAGCGGTGAATGGTGTTGACTAACAAAGGTTTACTAAAGTAATCCAAGCCCATGTTCATGAAATCCCTCACAGATTAATAATGTTTTTTAAGACAGTGATGTCTGAGGGATCAGAGATCACGCGCATTCAGAAGTGGTTTTCGTCTTGCCCTTTACATACCGAGATTTGACCAGATTCCTTGAATCTTTTAACTATATTGTGCACTCTAGAGGGTGAAATGCCAAAAATCCTTCAAATCTGTCTTTGGGGAACATTGTTCTCAAAGTGCTGGATTATTTGCTGAAGCATCTGTTGGCAAATTGACAAGTCTCGAATGATCCTTGCTCTTGAATGACTAGGCTGTTTTTGGAGGCTCCTTATATACTATGACACGATTGCCTCACCTGTTTAACATCTCCTGTTTCACATCGCCTTGTTATTTCAACTCATCAAATTGTTATAAAATTGAATTTGTCTCGTTTTAAATTTCCCCTGTCTCAACTTCTTTGGAGCGTGTTGCAATCATCTGATTTTAAATGACTGTAAATTTAATAAAAACAATGAAATGGAAACACATCATATAATGTGTAGTTGTAGTGCTTTCAATATAGCAAAGGGTGAATATAACTTACAAATCACACTCCTTTTTGTTTTTATTAGCATTTTTCATACTGTCCCAACTTTTTTAGAATTGGGGTTGTATAATGTCTTTAAAATGTATTTGCAGGATAATTTGCCCACCAGAAATGAGTACCTAGAATATCTTGGCCATTTAAAAAACCCAAATAATTATAACACTAGTCAAAAGACCTATGAAAGAGGTTGAAGAAGGAGAAGAAAACCAGACAGAAGCTAACCTTGAGTTTCCTTCTGGCATTGAACTTCTTCAAACACTCCACAGTTTCCTGTCTGTGCATCATGGAGGCTACAGTGGAGCGTTGCTGGAGAGAGGAAAAAATTATGATTACAAGTGATAAGCGAGGATTACTTTTATTATTACGAGGATTTTTTGTTGTTGTTGTGGAAAAGAAAGCATGTGTGTTTGTATGTGGGTGTTGAAACACATACACAGATCCAAGGGTGTTTGAGGGCTTCAGCAGCTGTGATGCGTTTCGAAGGATTAATGGTCAGCATCTTATTAATCAGATCTTTAGCATCAGGGGTTACTGTGTCCCACTCAGGAGAAGGAAACTACAAACAGAGATAAAACAATTCCTTATCACAACAAGTAATAAATCAGTTAAAGATTATGTATGACTTGTCAGCCTTGGAACCCAAAGAACCAAAGAGTAATTATATCAATTTATTATCAGAGTTATCCAATATATTCAAATATTATCAGCAGATTTATAAGCAATCTCATCTAATTTTTCATTCTGAGTTTTAACCTAGTCATTGAGGTGTTAAAATGATTGATCACAGTTTATTCAAATTGGGCATTTCTAATTTCCCTTCCAGTTCAATAGGACATGTTCTTGGTTCATCACTGCTTTTTAGGATTAATGGCAATTTGTGCAAATTTAAATCTTGAGCATACATTAAGAACAAATCTTTAAGTGATGACTTGAATGCCTACATAGGCAGCTGCCTTCAAATGGGCCGTTCACACAAAACACATTCTTGCATTTAATAACAACTAACTACAGCACAGCAGAATAGAACAGAACTTCTTTTCATTTGACCATGCATCTTTAAAACGTAGTACTCATGGAGTGAGATGCTGAAAAACAGCAAATTAGCAAAAGATGTCCAAGACGTCAGTCTAGTGTGATTATATACTGTATATTAACAACTACAAAATAGTTCCTACAGACACATCCTATGTGAAAGACCCCTAATGCCGTTTCACATCGCAAGCGTGATCGGCGCATGAGCAGAGTACATTTTTTTCACCGTCCATAACAACAGATTAGAGCATTCACATCGGAAGCGTCAGCAGCACGTCAGAGTGTAGCATGAGCTGCAGTGCATTTGGGGTTTTGGCTGCGAGTCTATTTTTGCAGTGCTGCTCACACTCAATTAAAGAGACCGTGCACTGTTGATGAATGAATGAATGTGATTTGAAATGAATGTGATTTGACACAAAGTACACTATGCACACACACACACAAAAAAAACCTCACTATTTTTCCAAATCCAATTTTTGTCAGGTATGGATACTGCCTTAGAATTTGGTCAAAAAATTATCTAACATGGCAGCATTATTGTGCTGCTCACAGTTTAAAACAGCTTTTGCATCAAGAGCACGCCTATGCCTTGAAATGTTACCTAGGTATGCATCTCACTATTTTTTGGAAAATAACTTTAGTCTGTCCATCTCTGTGAACATTCTGCAGGGAAATAGTTTGCAAATCATCAAAAAGTTTAGTTAGCCAGACTTACGTCATAGGCACCAGCCTTAATCTGCTGGTAGAGGCGATGCTGGTCTTCATCCCAAAATGGTGGATATCCAACCAGCAGAATGTAGAGAATCACACCTATAATGAACAGAGCTCCCATTACTGACACATTCACATGTTCTTTAAAACAAATAGCCAACTTAAATCTGAACTCCATTGGAAATCAATTCTGAAATGACGTCTAGATACAAGTTAAGTTATCTTATTCAAGTATGATGTTATCTAGTTGGTTGAGGTTGAGCCAAAGGGTGAACATATGCAATCCTTCTGTTATGATTGCTGATGAAATTTAAATTTAGTTAGTTTCCACTATAAAAGATCTGACTTTCAAACATCTCTTTGATGTCTAAATGCCACAAACAAAAAAGTAACAAAAGGTACGATGGAACTGCCATGGTTTTTAGGACATAATGTATACTGTGATAGTACCATGGTATTATTTGAAGTACCTTGGAGTACCATTTAAAACCCACGATACATGAATAATGGTAAGCATTCAGTACAATGTTATACAGTACAAAAAAGTATCATGATATTATCATCCAAAATTGTAAGGGGGAAGAAACATCAGATGTTTATTATGAAAAACCGTGCAATCACCTTTACATCAAGGCTAAATTGAAACATTCACTCAACTGCTTGAAATGACCAAACTAGTTTTAAGCTGAAAAACAGAAAGACAATTTACCAAAGACACTCCATTTAGTTGATTAGATTCAACACTGCTTAAAAACTCTATCAGGCTGCAATAATTTAATTAGCAGTTAATGAGCTTTAACAATGACATCCATCAAACCTCACTGTCAGTGATGAGGCTCATATTTGTATGATTCATTATTCCAACTTACCACAGGCCCACATGTCCACAGGTTTGCCATAAGGATCTTTCCTCAAGACTTCTGGGGAGAGATACCCTGGAGTACCAGCAAAACCTGGAAATAAAGTGGTTTAGAGAAATGAATGCACTTTCTACAATTTGAAATTATTGATTAGTATTAAAATAAGTTTTACAAGCTGTATTTTGCCAAGCTGGCAAGTCTTACAGTCCTGCAAAATTGTTAACATTAACATTATAGCTATATAGCAGTGGGTCCTACAGAATAGTTTTTTCAGCTCTATACTATACTATGCTAATAAATATATCTTTGATGTTTTATTTGGTCCCACTTTATATAAGGCGTCTTAAACTACTATGTATTTACTTTAAACTACATACAATACAATGTATTTATTATGTAACCACATATTGTTCTGCAAAATTCTCACAAGATTCACATTTGCTGCTACTGAGGTTGAAGTACAGGTAGGTTTAGGAGTAGGGGTACGGTAAGGGTTAGGTTAGGGTTAGGCGTAAGGTTAACTGTGTAACTACAGATGTAATTAAATGCAGGTACCTTAAATATAAGTACAATGCAACAACACATATGTACATAATAAGTACAATGTATCAAGTACTTAGTTACATAGTAGTTAAATACACCTAATAAAAAGTGGGTCCTTTTTTATTTAAAATTAAATTTATTACAACAAAACTGTTTTGGAATTTGTATCTTAACTCCTCCACCTTGGAATGTCTGTGATTGCTATGTATTATTTTTTTTCCCTCAACATTTCTAATTTGTTTTGACCTTCGTTGAATACCTGAAGCTAATTTTTTCATTTCACTGCCTAGTGCACAATCATCATGGATTTTTCTGCCAACTTGCTGGGTAAAATAACAGTTGGTGGTGGTTCAGTACTGCTGGAATACCATCCGATTTAAATTAATAAGGACAGCCTGATCACTGAAACCGAACAGCCATGGTATGATCCTTCCCCTAAGTTAACATTTTTAATTCAAATGCCATTTGGACAACTATTCCTGTCCAAACAGTGCTTAAGCTGGTCTTTTTAGCAAAAAAAAAAAAAAAAAAAAAAAAATTGTATTGTGTGATACTTACCAAACCATGCCTGCTGATCACCCTGGACCTCTATGGCCAAACCAAAGTCTGCAAGCTTAACTGCAGCCCCCTTCATCTTACTGGCCAACAGCAAATTCTCAGGCTTTGAATATAACAGACGCATACACACATATATCATTTAATGATCGTAATTCTCCCCTAGTTAATGGGCTTTTTACTAAAAGCAGCTATTACATGAATAAAACATTATTCTATTCTATAAGAGTTCTTCTCTTAACAGTGACTAGACTATGGTGACTCACACCTCCTCACAATGCTGAAAGACACATAAGACATTTTGGAAGAAGTACAAAAAAGCGAAATCTGCCATAAAGTCTGTATTGTTTCGCACAAATGTAGATTGATTATCATTAGCTAAGAAGCTTTGTGAAGATTTCGGTAGACTAAAGGATAAAATATATGATTCTCAGACACAGCAGTGTGCTACACAAGGCAATTTTCTGTTAGACAATACCAGATTCGGCTACGTCAGACTGTGCTAAATTTGGCACTGGACTGTGCTACATTGAGCGCCACTGTCTGGAGCAGAGTGTGTGAGAGTGTGTGTGTGTGTCCTGACCTTCAGATCCCTGTGGACGATTCCATTAACATGGCAGTGATGAACGCTCTCCAAAATCTGCTGAATGCAGTGACTGCAATACAGAGAGAGAGAAAGGTAACATAGAAAGGAAGTATCATTGTGAAAGGCAAGAGACACAATCAGAAAAATGGGTGAACTTATTGAGAAAAAGTGATGGAGAATGGGGACTTGATTTGCCTTTTATTAAATAAGAATGCAGTTTGTTGTGGGGAATTGTACATAGAATTATACATTCATGAGAATGCATGCAGTCAATAATCATCTATAAATAACATGCTGCACATTGCTCATTTTTTTTTCATTATCCCCAGCCCCAAAGACATCTACACAAATTTTTACTGTACAGATGCAAAATTACACTCATAAATGGAGGCAAGGCAGCAAAAGGAAGTGTGTGTGTGTAATTTATCATCAGTATAAATAAATTTGTTAGAGACACCCAGAGAAATAGACTAGATATCTTGGAACTCATAAGATTTAAAAATTATAAAACTCATAAGTGATTTAAAAAGAACTGTCTGTAAGCAGATTTTATAGAGAAACACATTGACAATAACAAATTTACTAATGAGCAGGGCCACATGGAAAAGCTGTGTCCACAGAAAGCTCTGCAGATTTTCAGAGAATTGGCAAACCTCTCAAGTTCTACACCCCAAAACACACCCCACCCCACCAATTGCATTTTTGTTTATTTGTTTACCAATAATAGTGTAGTACTCTCAAATCTGTTTAAAGCTTGGTGCACGTAGTTTGATTTGGACACAATTTTGTTATTTGAGAAGAAATTGGAGAATTGATTGTCGTATGGCAAAATCACCAATTTTTGATCACTGAGTGTTACATTGTCACCAACAGTCCATTAATTGCCTTTGCAATGATTCTTGGTCTCTGACAATACATAAAGTTCTGATAGTGTCATAAATGTTTTGGTCACAGCCCCTAAGACTGTATTATTGTACAATTGACAGTGACAGTTGATGTTGCACAGTCTGTCTTGGCTTTTACCTATTGATCTCACTGGGATCTTGTCATACAATCTGACAAGCAACAGTCATAAATGACCAAAAAAAAAAAAAAAAAAATTGCAGCTAGTTCAGTTTACTTAATTAAAACTAACTAAAGCAACACAATTCTAGAACATTTTGTCACAACTTGAATTCATTGTGTTTTATCCATTTAAATTTGTAAAATGGAAGTTAATGTAATCAGTTTGTGGTGTTAATGAATGACTGATAAAACTGGGCAGGGGATTGCCATTTCCCAGCATGCAAGGGACTGGATAGGAAGAAAAGGTGTTGAAATTAAGTTTTATTTGATGCATTTTTGAGCAAGATGAGAATAGGAGGAGATTTGTTAATGTTTCATGTTCTAATATATTGGTATTTAAAAAGAATGTCTGTTATGCTGGAGTTTTGGGGGTTTCTATTGTGGTGAAGAATGGAACTTGTGCTTAGGTTGAGGAGGGACTTTCATTTTAAAGTGATAATTGATTTAAGAGCTGCTTATCTCTATAAACATTTGCTATTAAATTGACAGTGCAACAGATTTGCTGTCCTTACACTTGTTCACCGATGGGCGATACCACTGATTTTCTTTTCGATCCGATACCAATAATTTCAAGTCCAATATCATTGATACCAATACCGATACTTCTATTAAATTGATTTTGTTAATTTTTTGGGGATAAAATGTGTAATTGAAAATATTATTTTTAGTCATAATTCATCATTTTTGTTTTACATTTGTGAGCCTAAACAGAAAATTATTACAAAAATTAACCATGGTTTCACTACAGTAATTATAGTTTAACCATGGCGTTTAGTTAAATCATAGTTACCACAAAATTAACCATGGTTACTATTATAATATGACTGTAGTAAAACCATTGTTTCAGGAAAAAAAACAAAAAAAACATGGTTACTACAATATTACTTTAGTAAAACCATGGTTAACTATATTATTTAATTATTTATTAGCATCAATTACCCACAAACTCATTATAAGAAATGTCACCTTTAGATACGTTGTTATTTTAGTGTGAATTTACTCCAGAAGCTGTTTCTCTGATTTTCTATCATTACCTCTAAGGCACTGATCCCTCTTGTTTGAACGAGCCTTGTGACGGCACAAGCGCTTTTCTGCTTGTGTTTTAAAGCATGCATGTTAAGATGAGCGGAAGAATAAATAGTTCCCATCATGCACAAGTATTTGCTAATATAGCCTAATCATTTTTATTTCACTTTGAAGCTTATGATTATTGTTCATGTTCATGATAACCAAATAATAATATCCCCAGTTTAAAAATTGTAATTTAGATATTCTTGTGTGAGGATCGATATTTTTGATACAACATCAGTATCGAAGGCATCGATACTTTAGGATCGATCCGCCCATCCCAACCTAGCATATACTAATAAATAATAAAAATAAAATTAAGTTGGACCAACATATGAATATGTATTAAATAAACCTTAATAAAAAGAGTTTGAAGAACCTATTGAAGTTAAGTTAAAATTGCTATAGTACATTAATTTGACATATTTCAACTAAATTATGCTGGTTCAATGAAACGTACTTATTCTGAATGAAAGATATTCACTTACATGTAGAAACGTTCTATATTTAAAATAAGTAAGGGAAATTACTTTTTTGTGTGTACCATATTGAAATCCATTCTGCAGAAATATACATATTTTTCCATAAAATTCGTGCAAAAATGCAAAAATAAAAAGTCTGTGTGAGTCCTTACCTGGCATCAGCCTCACTGTAGTACTCTCTTGCTACGATGTCTTCAAACAGCTCACCTCCAGTAACCCTGAGATCAAAGGTTAAAATTGATTTGTAGCGATAATGTATAACCTTTCAGGACAGCCCCATAATAAGCTCTGAGGTTGTTAAACGATGGTACAGTACAGTACAACAGGCTATATCAAAAACACACGCACACCAGAATGATGTTTGTAATGCCGAGTCTAAACAATGTCTCAAATCCAAAAAAGAGAACTCGACACTTACTTACTGCTCCAAAAGATATTTTTATAAATACTGTAACCATGTGGTTAACAGTAGAGTACAGCTTCCATAAATCCATTACATTAATGAGATTTAAAAAAAAAACTTGCATTTAAAAATATTTAAATACGTGTAATTGCCTTATTCCAAGTGAAGTACTACACTACCCACAATCCTGAAGTGTGATTCACCAATCAGAGATGCAGCTTAGCTAACGTTAGCCATCTATCTATCTAGTTACCAACCTAATGTTGGTTAATATTGAATACTGTAGCATTAGAGCATTAAAGAGAGTAGTTGTGCTTTCTGATATAAAAATGCATTAAGATGACACAAAAAACAGACTTAATCAAATACATACTTCCCAGTGCTTTATGCAATAAGTAATTCATTCATTCCCTCATAAAATGTGTTAAGTACAAAGGTTTGCATCTATGTCTTTGTCTCTGATTTCCAAATACTAAGCTAACACATTTTTGTGGTAGATATTATCAAGGCTTTAAAGTCTTTATTGAAGAATTTTCTGAAATGCCTTTGGAGACATGAGAAATAAAGAAGTTGGCAGTCACTGTTGAGCTCTATTCAGAACCCAAAACTAGAATAAAGCAATAAGCCACTTGAGGCCAAGTGATTTTAACTCTGATAAGGGGTGATGTTAGGCATGACATGAAGTAAAATGCCTAAAACTTCCTTAACTGTAGAAAAATCACTGTAATGCACAGTCTGACGAGGCTTTTTCTTTATACAGTAGTGGTTACAGCACTAAACAGTGACATTTAATAATAATAATAATCTGGAAAGAAATATATATTTTTCTACAAAGTAATGAAGTTTATTAGCATACTTTAAGGCTGTTTACATTTGCCAAGCAATGTTACAGGTGCATGTGCATTTATTGCCATCTTACTACAGCTTTAAATGCGGCTCATCTTTTATAAAACAATGTTAAATGTTTCTTCATACAAAACCTAACACTGTTCAAAAATAGCATTACAAGCATTTGTCCTAGGCTACTGTGAGAATTTGGGTTGCAAACAATAACATTACTGCATATGACAGCTTATGTCTTCTCTTATCGCTTTTTTGTCTGTCTGTCCTTGTGTGCTCCTCTGTTTACCTCTTTTTCTCTTACCAACCATGTCAGCTACTACCAGAACCATCTTATTAACCATTTGCAACAGATGACGTTTCTTCACGCCATACACTCAGCAAGTCAGCACAATCCACTGGCCTGCTCTATTTCTTAGAAACACTTTTCATGCCATATACGTCAGGTCCATAAATGAATGTTTAAAGGAGTGAATTGTCTCACAGGCTCAGAGTTTTGCCATAGGCTGCCCTCTGGGCACTGTCATGCTATCACATAAATATCAGCAGCAGTTTGAAAATGGGGCAGTCTAATGCTAACCACACAGACTCTGAGAAAGCAAAGAAAGACAAATAAGAAATGTAAAGAAGACGACGAAATGAAAAAGGAGCAATAGAGAAAGATAAAGAGAGTTTAAAGGAATACTTTACCCCAAAATGAAAATTTTGTCATCATTTACTCACACTCATGTCGTTCCTAACTGGTATGACTTTCTTTCTTCTGTGGATCACAAAAGGGGTTTTCTATAGCAGAATGTTTAAGCTGCTCTTTTTACATACAATGAAAGTGAATAGTGACCACAGCCCCTGGTCTCCATTCATTTCTTTATATGGAAAAGAGCTGCTAAATAACTCCTTTTATGTTCCATTTAAGAAAGCAAGTCATACGGGCTTGGAACAACATTGTGTTGAGTAAATGATGACAAAATTTTCATTTGTGGGTGAACTATTCCTTAAAGGTGCACTCAGTAATTTAAAAATTTTTACTTCTAAAGAAATTAATAGTAATTTTGAAACATATGTATAAAATCATGACAACTCACGTGAGATGAGGACTCTAGTCATATCAGTAACCTTATAAAAGCTGTTTTATTACACATGAGGCAGGGGCGCCCTCATGGGGGCTGCCATTTTATAATCACATGACCATCTGAATACTACTCGCTTAATCTCAGTAACTGTCTTGTTATTGGACACTTTCACTCTTGGATTAAATTAATCATGGCTGATTGTGAATAGTGAATTTCTACAATGGCATCTGTAACTGAAAGCCATTGATTTTGAATGATGTTGCATCCACACCACTAGGTGTCACTGTAAGTCCAAGATGACACAAGCAAAAAGTTACTAAGTGCACCTTTAAATGTCAAGCTATATACTCACAGATCAAAAACTAGGTAATGGAAGCCCTCCTCAGATATGCTGTCATGGAGTCGCACTACAAAGAGAATTTTCCTTGGTCATTTCCTTATCTTAAGTTGGCATAATACAAATCTCTGAAAGAATGTCTCGGAAAAGAATAAGTCCATTACCAATATTCGGGTGTTTCAAGAGACGGCAAATCCTGGCTTCTCTCTCCAACTTCTGGTGATCTGAAATGGAGTTAAAAAAAAAACTGATTTGTTGAGATAATGCCCGACATATGGGACTCATTTTAAGCAATGAATGAGTAAATCTATGTATCTTAACAGCAGGCAGATCAGTTCATGTTTTATCACATTTAAGCCTTTCAGTGATAGTTTAGAACCACAGAAGGAAGAAGCAGAACAGAACATTCCATCAGTGTCATAAAGGGTCATGTTGGGAGTCCAATGCTGAAATAAGTCTGCAGATTTTTGATGAACCACCAGAGGACAGTGCGCTGAAGCCTGTGAGCATGTATGTGGGCAGATGGCACCCTGACCTGCAGAAAACTATAAATAACCACATGCTCACTTCTGTACTAATCCGATATTTAAAAAAAAAAAAAAAAAAAAAACATATTAAAATTAACTCGCAAGCAGTAAAAACACAATTCTCTGAAGAATCAAGTGACACAATTCATGAACCAAAATAAATTCAATTCATCCATAGTGATGGAAAAAAGAAAGCAAAATTACGTGAGTGCACCTTGCTGTCACATCTCATTGTTGCATGTTAAATTCAGCAAGTGGCATCTAGTAATCATCTTAGAAATTAAAAGGTTATTTTTTATTTTAAATCCAATTTTGTCTAAAACCATCTTAAATCTAGGCAGTATAATCAAAGAATGAGCCAAGAAGGAAATATTAAAAATCATGGTTGATATTGCTTCTGGCTAATTGGTCACATTGGAAACGGAAGGTCAAATCGAGTACATTACATTATGGGATACATTATTCCTCGCATTGAGCTCAGTTACATTCTGCACATTTTGGCAAAAGTCATCTGGGTATTCTCTGTATACAGACAATTTGCATGCTGTGCTAAGTATACATATGGCATAGTGCTAAAATAACAGGGGTAGTACGGTAGTATGCTATTCCAAATGCAGCCATATTTAAAGCTGATTCATAGTGAAATGAAACCTGGTGAATCATATAAAAAAAGTGATCTGATTGAATGAGATTTGGAACAAATAAATAAACAGTTCATGTCTTCCCAGCCTTAGGCCGAATTCAGTTTCTTGTCTCATTTCTGTTGAGGTGAAGAGAACAAATTAGGTTGGGAGGGGAATGAGGGTTTGAAAAAAATAATATCCAAATTACCTCAAATCACTCATCTTTGCATTTTTACGAATGTGGATCATTATATTTGAGTTTATTGGGTATTAGCTTAGGTTTATCAGTTTAAGCTCAGTTTCATAAGGTTAATTTGTGCTTCTTTCTGTCCCCCACAACTCCTTCTATCACAATAAACTCCCTCCACCACCCCCCAGCTCCACAGGTAGTCCACCTACCAACCGACCAGACATCTGTTGTCTAGCAACTCCTCCACCAATCAGAATGCAAAGGCCTCTCTTCCTCTCTGCAGTGGAACCAGCCCTGCATGCAAATATCAGAACCCTCTGGATCCCACAGAACCCTTGCAGTTACAGCACAACTCTCAAAAGTTCCAAACCAAAGTTTAACCTGTCTTTTTTTTCACCTAATAGAAATGACATCTCCAATCAATAAATGATCAATGACAATTACGGACCATCTTTTCATGATTAAACTAATAACTTTTTTTGTGTGTTTCATATTTAAATACAATAGTATTGTTTCAAAAGTTTGGGCTCAAGTATTGTGTGCATATGAATGTGTGCTTTCCCAAGAGATGCTCAGACCTACACTAAAGCAAGTGAAATATTCATACACTGAACAATGTCGATATAAATCTGGCTCTGGACCAATAACAACTAGCAGCATCTAAATAATAACACATTTAATATGGACAACAACAATGAACAATGTTCCCGCAATGAAGCGGGATTCAAACCGGCGTCAGCCGGCATGGGAGGCGGGCACGCTAATGAGGAGGCTAAAGTTTACAGCCTCTAGCGTCAGTCGCTAGTGCGCATCTTGAGGTCAGGGGAGTGAGGTTTACACATACCGCACAGCTATCACAATCCAGCTGGCTCCTGTTACACACACACACACACATACTGTAATTATTTGTTATACTTAGATATTTTATTAGTATAGTAGATGTATTTTGGACACTAATGACAAATCATAAAAAAACATTATTAACAACGTTTTGATGCATAAAAGGAATACGAACGGACAGACAGACAGACAGACAGACAGATAGACAGATAGATAGATAGATAGGTAGATAGATAGATAGATAAATAGATAGATAGATAGATAGATAGATAGATAAACACAAAGGCTATCAATCATCGCGTTACTTAGGAGGACATAATATCCTTCTAAACCAGGGGTATTCAAAGTCAAAGACAGTGGGCCTCCCTTGTGACACAACGTACACGATGTGTGTGTGAGTGTGTGTGCAGGCAAAGGACAATTGAATAGAAACTCTTCTTGAATGTCCATGTTTTTCACATACCTCACATATGTTAACAGCTGTGCGCAGCTGGCCACATCAGTGGATTCGTCGATCTGGAGTGCAAAAAATGGGCTGTGCCTGATGCTGTCTAACACTTGCTCCTTCACATCCTGTGCCATGTCAGAGATGCGCCGACCCACTGTGTTGTCAGAGAGTGGAAAAGAATCAAGCTTAGAAGCCGCTGCCTCTCCTACCATAAAGGAACACATATCTTTGGTTGCCGGCAAAATCAACATCTCTCCGATGTTATGTGCTTTGCCCGCCTTGGCAATATGCAGCGCAACGTGATATGAAGCTTCAGTGGCCTTTACATTTAATTTGACAAATTCTCAGATAACTTTTTTCTGACCTTGAAAGGCTTGAAGTTTTCTTTGGAAAAACTCAGCTTGTTGTCAAGGTGTCTGTGGAGATTAGCAGGTTGCATGCTGTCATTAGCTAAAATCTCCTGACAAATGACACACAAAGGTTGTGTTGCATCAACTGATCCTGTCCATGTAAATCCTAAACTTAAATACTGCTCATTGTATTGTTGTCTTTTGGGTTTGACCCCTGAAACTGAAGGATTCGAATTTGGTGGTCTCAGAAACTGCTCCATTGTAATTACAGACTAATACGTCATGTCTGCTTTATTGGCGGGCTTGACAAATATCAGAGAATCTTCAAAAAGATTCTTGATAAATATGTATATATTTTTTTACCAATTATTTTCAGAACAGTTTAAAAATGTTTTAAATATAATTTAATAGTTAAACTCAATACATACATTATATATATATATAAGCAATATCACACGAGCAAGAGTGCGATTTGGCCCTATATCAGCACTGCTGTGATTCAGCTGCAGGCACGATCATCATCAGTAGTACATGATAGACTATATGTGAATCAGGCTTGACAGTAGTAGAGCAGTGTGTGCAGTACAGAATGTATGTTTTTAATGCCGCCCAGTACGTTGCAGGAGAGGCCTTCATTTGACAGTCCCGCCTCCTCCCTCTTTTCTCTGCTGTTCTCTTTTTTACTTGGTATCTAAAGCCTTCCGCACTGCAGCAGTGTGTGTGTGTGTGTGTGTGTGTGTGTGTGTGTGTGAAGCTGTGTGTGAGTTAGAGAGTATTCCTTCATGTTTTGTGCTGCTTTTCCAGGAGATTAATGAGAGATTTGAGATCATCAGAGAGAGAGAAAGAGAGAGAGAGAGAGAGAGAGTGAGAGGGAGAGACACAGATAGATAGAGAGAGAGAGAGAGAGAGAGAGAGAGAGCGATAAACCTCTAAAATGAATGGCCAAACCTAGTCCTTTGACTTGGCTTTAGCGATCATGCTGGATAAATAAATAAATAACAAGGTTCACAATCTTCTGATCTGCACCCAGCTGCCCATATACAGACCAAGAGAACAAATTTACCCAGTGCCTTCCTTATCACCCAGATACAGCTCGATTAACATGCAGCACTAGTTAGAAAAGAAAAAAGAACGTAACAATGTGTAGTTAATGTGTAATTAATGTGTAACTAAGGTGAACTGTGTAATAGAAGAAAAAAACGACAAATATTAAAAGGACTTACAAATTGTATTTGCAATTGTGTTTACTTGTGTGACAATTCAGATACAATTGCAAAATGTTGCAGCTGCTTAGAAGGTCGACTTGGCTATTATTCAAGCTGAAGTGTGTAACTTTTCGATGAAAAATACACTCTCCTATCCCATTTTAACACGCAAAGGCCACTATAAGTACACCGTTCGCAGGTTGCTTACATCGAAAACTGTAAACACTTGCTCTGTCCAAAACTGCTCACTCGTTCACTCATTCACTATTTCATATTCAGGATGGCAGTGAGTGCACTATATCAGCAAGGAGTGAAATAAATTTAGTAAATTTGGACGCTGATGTCACTACACTACATGCTACACTGTGCAATAGACAGAGTGCTAGAGCTGTTGCAGAAACAACTTCACAACATATGCATCTTTATCTTACATTTAGGACAATAATAACCATAATAACATCAATAATAATACCTATTATTCTTTTAAAATGGTATTTATATAATAAATCTCCATTCATGTTTAATAATAACTTGAATTTAATATTTCATAATAATTAAAATAATAATAAAAACTGCAGATAAGAATAAACACATTTAAACAAGCGTGCATAATTGTATTTATTTATTATTTTTTAGTATCTTGACACACTCCCATCCAAACTGAGCTGCATTTCTGAGTGCAGAGAAGGGTATTAGATCCGTTGGGTATTAGAAAAGTACGTTAAATACATGTGATAACCGAATATCTGAATAATTTCAACTGTGCACAGTCTTCTGAGTTAACAATATTATCATCTCAGTGAATTAGTAAAGAAAGAAATCACTTGGCATAAATGGCTAAATAAAAAATTTACAATAACCTCATCTAATATTATTTCATCTGTATAAATAAGTTATAAATTGTCAAATATATCTGGATGCTTTTTTTTTAATCAAGTAATACTTGGTCAAAAAAGTAGCCAGCATTAAAATAAAAGATTGCAGGAATGAAAGAGGCTGCAAACTGGCATCTCTCGTATGACTTTCGTTTGTATGTGGAGTACAAATAAGATATTTGGCAGATTTACACCCTCAACCACCATTCACTGTCATTGCATCTTTTTTTTTTTTTTTTTTTTTAATCCATACTATAGAAAACTCCTTTTATGTTCTACAGAATAAAGAAGGTCATATGGGTTTGGAGCAACATGAGGGTGAGTAAATGATGACACATTTTTCATTTTTGGTTGTAATATCCCTTTAAGTACACACATGCAGTGCTCATGCACAGTACAGGATACACAACAATGGGGATGTACTACTGCAAACATCCAGACAAGAGCTTAGAACAGAACCCTTAGTTCTGGAAAGAAGCACAGGACAGGGTGAAACATTATCTAACCCTAACCCTAACCTGTTTACAGCCTCAGGGACAGAGGAACAAAACCTCTGGGTCTTTTCAAGCAAGTGACCCTATAACTCCACAAGCCCTTAGACTCTACTGGGAGTTAAAGCCCTCAGACATTAGGGAATCTGAACCACTGTTCAAAGAGTGAGAAAGAGAGGCACAGGAAACTGATAGAATGTGTCTAATTAAAAGTGGCCTAGCTATCTCTCCTCAGAATTCTATGGCCTAGTTTATTAAAATGGGCATTGAGTTTTCTCTGCGCTTTACAACACAGTCTGAGCACTGACCTACTAGTTTTCCACATGGCCTAATCAGAGACAGGAGACGTAGGATCTATTTGCTGGCTTTAATAAAAATGATGACAGTGAAACAACAAACGGGAACTCAAAACAACTAGTAGTTACTCTGTAGTAACATACAAGTGTATTGGTTGACTGATGAGTGTGTCTGGGCACGTGCGTATGTGTGTGTGCATGTGTTTGCTTAAACAGTGAAACAACTCTGGCTATGTCTACGACTTCAGGGGCTAATACAGCTGCATGCAGACAGAGCATGCAGTTCATTAATTTCTGTTTTGTTATTTTTTATTTTTTTCATTGCATCATAAATGTCAAATGCGGCCCAAACTCAAGTACCCCAACTCTATCGATTTGTAAAAAAAAATTCAAGGGGTATGGTGGTGTAAACTTCAATCATTAATTAAAAAAAAAAAAAAAACATTTTCAAACATATTTCTAGGTAGAAAATTATTATTTTTATATTTTAGAGTCAAAAATATCAATACGTTTTCTCAAGGTTACACAACATGACCTGAAATAAATGTGCATTTTCATAAAAGAGTCAAAATAAATATGTTTTTTCTTCACGCTCAGTCTTGAGGGTCTTAAGGTGTCTGTTCTGTTTTTATGTTTTGTTAAACCAAGGCATTGCACGACGAAACTATTCTTTTTTTACTCTGCAGAGAAAAGAAAGTGTTTCACTTTGAAGAGCATGATGCAGCATCAGTGATGGACTCGGCTTGAGTGACACTCTGTGACAGCGCGCACAGCTGAACTTCTGCTGTCTTAAAAGTCCCATTCAATAATCTCTCAATACATTTTTAATTTTCACCCACGACAATGCCAAGATTCATCGGGCTCAAATTGTGAAAGAGTGGTTCAGGGAGCATGAGGAATCATTTTCACACATGAATTGGCCACCACCTTAACCCCATTGAAAGTCTTTGGGATGTGCTGGAGAAGACTTTACGGAGTAGTTCGACACTTACATCGTCAATACAAGATCTCGGCCAAAAATGTATGCAACTCTAGATGGAAATAAATGTTGTGACATTGCACAACCTTATGTAACCTTATGCAATGTCACAACATTTATTTCCGTCTGATATCTTGTATTGACGACGGAAAAGTCGAACTACTCCGTAAAGTCTTCTCCAGCACATCCCAAGGACTTTCAATGGGGTTAATGTCAAGACTCTGTGGTGGCCAATTCATTTGTGAAAATGATTCCTCATGCTCCCTGAATGACTCTTTCACAATTTGAGCCCGATGAATCTTGGCATTGTCGTCCTGGGATATGCCTGTGGCATCAGGGAAGAAAAAAATCCATTGATGGAATTACCTGGTCATTCAGTACATTCAGGTACTCAGCTGCCTTCATTTTATTGCCACTTAATGTTGCTGAGCCTAGACCTGGCCAACTGAAGCATCTGCTTGTGTATCTGCTTATTTAAATCCAAATTGTGAGTTTTTTTTTTTTTTTTTTTGGCCAGGCAGTTGTAATAATAACAATAATAATAATAAGCAGCAGCACAAACACTTTGTCATAACACCGAGGTGGCCCTTTGTAAAAACTAATTGGGGAACCCTGATTTAAAGTCTTATTTATCAAATGTAGAGAATTAAATATGTTACTTGCATGATTAGTTCTAAGTACTACATGACACAATTAATCTAAAGAGGATGGTAAGGGGAGATGGTGGTTTTTGGTATTTCTTGCAACAAGAGGGATGGTATCCCCTCGCATCCCCCCTCAACTCGAACCCTGACTATCTTAAAGGGATAGTTCACCCAAAAATGAAAATTCTCTCATTATTTACTCACCCTCATGATATCCCCGGTGTGTATGACTTTTTTTCTTCATCAGAACACATTTGAAGAAAAATAGAAAAGTTTCTTAGCTCAATAAGTCCTTAAAATACAAAAGAATGGCAATTTTTCTTTGAAGGCCCAAAAATCACAGACAGTCAGCATAAACTTCATCCATACTACTCCAGCGGTTAAATTAATGTTTTCTAAAGCGACACGGTCACTTTTGGTGCAAAAAAGATAAATATTTAAGTACTTTTTTTTACTCTAAATCATTCTTCCGGTCGGCAGTGGTACGCGTGCGTGACGTAATTGCATTGGCATTTGAAACACGTGAGAACTGACGCACGTGCGTCACAGCTGGAAGAGCAGTGATGTTTACAAGGCTCCTTACAATTGCACAGCTGAAGACCTGCATAATGAATGAATGGGGAAAAAAGTCTGCTTGCTAAATTTAAACTTGTTTCTTGAGTGCCCAAATGCTTAATAAGTGTTAATAGAAGAAATGGTGGTGTTACACTCAACTGTCCCAACTTTTTTGGAGCATGTTGCAATCATCTGATTGGAGAAACAAAAAACTATTACATTCACCAAGTAAAACATAAAGTAAAGTGTTGTTGTAGTGCTTTCAATATACCACAGGGTTTTTACAAATAGAATTTGCATTTGCCATCACTGTTAATTGACATTTCACCGGTTCCCTCAGACGGAGAACGTCAACAGCGCATGAAAGTTTTTGCAACTGTACAAAGTGCATGAATATTAAATTAGGTAAGCACTGAGGCATTATATGATTGTTTGTGTGTGGTTAAACAAATTTGCATAAAATTCTAACATGTGTAGGGCTTTACTGGTTGTTTAGATCTGTGTTACTATCAGAAATAATTAATAATTATTTCTGTAGTTATTAATTAATATTTAAATTAATCAATTGAATCTAACTCATTAAAACCTCATATGGGGCTCCAGTAAATGTAGTGTGCTACGTTTAGGAGCAAGTTTGGTTATTAGCAATAATTAATAATTATCAAAGATAGTTATTAATTATTAAAATCAATAGAACATTGATGAGAATCAATGTTGGCTTTTTTAAATCCTTTAAATCAACAGTTATCAAAGATAATTGTTAATTGTTAACATCGATGAAACATTAATTAAAATTAATACTAGCTTATTGATCATTCAAATTCAATCATCAAAGATAATTATCAATTATCAAAAATCAATAGAATATTAATAAGGATTAACATTGACGGGGCACCACCCTGAAATCAGGGACTAATAACCAAATAGTAAAACAGTCTCAATATTAGATTGTTTTCTTAGGAAAATCGGCATCCGAAGAATATCGATTTTCAGGAAAAAAAACAATGAATGAAAGTTTGAATCCGAGCACTGACATCCCGTCAGCATGACACAGGCATATGCAAAATAAACCAAAACACTTCTCTTTGTAATATAAACAAAGTTTATTTATGCAGTAATATGAATTAATAATTAATACAATGCAGTCAATAAACTTCCGGCTTACAACTAAAAACAAAACAGTGATATGATTAGATATGGAAATAAAATAATCCTATAACACATGAGGTGTGTGTGTGTGTGACAGTGTGTGTGTGTGTGTGTGTAAGGAGGGACGCGCACAAAATGGCGAACGTGACTCTCGTGGAGAGTATGTCACGCGAGACTTCCGGCCAGGGAATATGACCGCGAATGGGGGCGGAGATGGCGTCTACCAGTTACCGTGTGTATCCGCTTGTACGATAGCTTAGGGACAAAGCTGGGCTTTAGCATTTAAGCTATCTACAAGCCAAAAATGTGTGCCAGAATGTTTGTGAGGGGTCGCGTGTGTGTATGTGTGCGTGTGTGGTTAGTACGAGAGAGAGAGAAGTGACAGCCCTAAAGCTGATTTCGCGATCGTGGGAGAGAAAGCAGCTGTTTAGTTCATCGCTCAGAGACGCGATGGACAGCTCGTAAACAGTCCCGCGTAATTTGACTCTTTAATGGATGAACTCAGTTGTGGTCTCACCCGCGATGGTGAAATTGCACAACAATCCAATTTGGTTGGACCACAATACAGCAAAACAAATATGTGATAATTAATACCCTGAGTATTAATAATGAGCGGACATGGCGGTCCGTAAACTGTACAAGCAAAAACCTTGAAAACACAAGAATAACACACTATAATATTCTATCTCTGCCCAGACATAAACCTCTTACTTGAATCGCATGAGGACACAGGTAGAATGTGTTTTCATCCGTCCTTTAACTTTGACCCGTTTCCTTGAGGCTCGGGTGATGACGGGAGGCCGTTTCCTCGCTCTGTCGGCGGACGGTACGGCTGTTGATTATCAGCGGGCTGGCGGAGAACTCGGAAATGTCGACTTGATTGAAGATGGAAGAGAAATCTTTAATCTCTTCACTTCTGTAGGAAAACGGATGAAGATGCGAATTGCTCGGCGGTCTCCTTCGGATCCGTTAGAGTGTTCGGTTGAACACAGAGTAATCTCAACTCGTCCAGCGAGATGGAGATTGTATGGCCACAGTTTCAAGTCGGACGTTACTTCCTTGTGCCACGAGGTTGCACCTGAGAGCAGCAAAGAGCTACGTCTATATTCGGTGAACAAAGTCGCTGGAAGTAAATTCTGGAAGCATTTCAGAGGTATTTCATCTCCTGATGATGTCATGTTTGAGGGAGTTGAGAGTTCGATCCTTTAGTGAGCAAGGCTTCATGGATTTGTAGTCTGTTTTGGACTCCCTTTGTTTGATTTGGCACGATTTTTATTAGTAAGATTTACGACTTGGAAGGTGGGGGCTTGAGTTAGGTTTTTACGACTGTATTAGGCCTGCCTTTGTCTTCTATCTGAATACATGAGGCCCAACACATGGCATCATTTCACACTGTATACCTTTGGCACCATAATGCGGGGTTAACCCCACAAATGTGGCGCTAACCCTTGTCTGGAGAATTTTTATTTTTAGAATTATTTTAAGTATTTTTATAATTAACATTTCTCTCAACTTCCCATCATATTTTCTCATTGAAATGCATTCTGGGATTACCGTTTCTGTGAAGCAAGCATGCGATGCTGCCCTGAACTTTGGCCAAAATGAAGTATCTTAGAGGGCTGAATAATTTGATTGGCCACTGTTTGGAACAGCTTTTACACTGGATGGCTTAAAATGCTGTCTAGGAAGACAGCTCACTAGGAATTGGAACAGAACTAAAGTGTGTGTGTGTGTGTGTGTGTGTGTGTGTGTGTGTGTGTGTGTGTGTGTGTGTGGACACGTATGAGGTGCTGTCTGAGAAACCAGTGAGTTTATTTTTAGCTTTGCAGCACCACAGCCTCTCATGTGATTGTACCCTCTCTCAATCTATCTCACTCTCTCTCCCTAAGAGTGAATGACTCAACATAGGTCAAGGAGATTCAGAGGTAGTGAAAGTTCTTGAAAAGCAGTTCTGACAGGGATCATCTGAAGTCTTTGTTAATACAATAGAATATATATTTTAAAAAAAAGCTTGTCTGTATTCCAACTGAAGTGTCCAGCCTCAACTTACTGTGAATTATTTCTTATAGTAAATGAATTATGCGAAAACAATTTAAGCTCTCTAAGAACGACTCAGACAGAATAAAATACCTATGAAATGTGAAACCATCTATGTTCTAAAAATGTCCACAGCAAACCCAGAGGTAGAAAATGGATCATGTTATAAGGAGAGAAAATCGATTCTAATGAGACTTACGTGACAGTCTTTATTAAATTCTTTGCAACTCATGGCAATTATCCAAAGCAATGCTCAAAAAGTGTTTTTCAATGGTCTATGCTGACACTGATATATCTAGAGATCACAGTGGCCAATACCTGCTATAATGCCAGTATATAATGTAACCTATATATTAGGGATGTGCACGGATAGTCGACATTCAGTTAACCGTTCAACGTGCCACTATTCAAATACCAAAATCACTATTCTGTAATTCTACACGTGCAATAGAGGTCTTCAAACCGACCTGAACTCAAAGAGTTTCGACAAACCGTTGTGTTTTCCGCCTGGATTTTTCCAAGAATAGGGAAGGTTCAGGGCTGTTCAAACATTCTTTTGAGTGTGTCTGTGCTGTTTTTCTATGTATTCAGCCTACTGTTAAAGTGTGCTGGATGGATGTCTTTGACTGTTGCACTGAATCTTGACTCATGCAGGATCGCCACATTTTCAGATACCAAGTTAAGTTAATAAGAACTTTCATTTTTAAAAAGGCAATTTGAAACACTTGCATTGTGTTTCATTCGTTGCGCTGCGTTCTGAAGTTCAGGTTGCAAAGAAGAGGACTTCATGCCACTGTTACACCAAACATGATTCCAGGTTGTTTTTCTCCAAGCATTTTCAATGCTTGATAATCTGTAAAACAGATAAAACAGCGGCCTATCACTTACTGAACTCTGAAGGAGAGGGGGAGGGTGGAGAGAGAGAGAGAGAGAGAAGAGGGCTCGTCGGCCCCCGAATACGCTGCCATATGGTCTTCTGCTAGCTGGAATCATTTCATCCAGTGATTCTGCTGCCAGCAGCACCGCCGGTAGGGGTCACGGAGCTGTTGGGCAAGGGCAAAGGCAAATGGGCAGCTGAGATCGCCAAGCGTCAGCGAGCGGAAGCACAGGCAGTGCTGCTCTGCGCTGCGGCCGACCCGTTGCAAGATGGCACGTTTCAAGTCCTGATAACCCAGGAGGTTGACAACGTGTAGCTGTTGGGCTGCCAGTTGCACTTCAAGACAGCAGCGGCAGCAGGCAGACCACCCACTGGGACTCTGGCCATCCTGCTGCTTCTGCTGCATGCTCAAACAGTTCCACGAACGCCTCCGGGTCGTCCTCTGGCCACAACTTGGTGAGCGTGAAATGGGTCATGCGGGGGTGGCGGCCGAGGTCGCGCCAGTGGAAGCCCCCTGGGGTATCAAGCTCCAAAGCACCTTCCGGTCCTCTGCTTAAGCTTGAAGAATGATCTGGAATCACTGCTCCTGTTCCTGGTGCAGCTCAAGCAGAGCTTGATGTTGCATTTGGTGGATGCTGGCGAGGGTCTTGATCAGGTTGGTGAAAGGCAAGGACTCCATGATTGCATGACTTCCTCCAAATTCCCGGGTTTCAGAACCACTTAGGTAAATGCCAGGTAAAAGTCCAACGTAAGCCTTTTATTTAACAATACTTTTCAGTATAAACACCTAAATGGTCTCGCTTTTCAGCACAACAAATGCACTTGGTCACACACACAGCTTCGTGCGTGCGTCTCTCTCTCCGGCGGTTTGGATTGCCCTTTTATCCCTCTCTAGGTCTCACTGCAACACAAAACAGCTGTTAGAGGTGATTTCCCACAGGTGTCAATCCTTACCCTTCTTCCTCTTCCTCGCTCTCCACAGACGTCGCTCAGCCACATCACCACAATTGCCAAGTGTTCTCACGTACACAAGGAATTTGTTTTGGGTGATAGGAGAACATTTGCACAAGTGCACACGGAACATTACAGTGAGACACATATAGTAATATAAAACAAAGTAAATAGACATACAAATAATAGGACATATAACATAAAATGGTGTATGTACATCTGCAAGTGGTAATATATGTGCAAGGTAGGGGTATGTACAGTTATTGAATTAAATATGAGTGAATTTACATATGTACATGAGACATTTATTTACATTATTGCACTATGGGGGAGTCCTGAAGGCAGTTTATTTGTTCATGTGGAAAATGGTCTGAGGGTAAAAAACTGTTCTTGTGCCTTAATGTCCTGGCATTCAGTGCTCTGTAGCGCCAGCCAGAGGGCATCAGTTCAAAGAGGGAGTGGGCAGGGTGTGTGGGGTCCAGAGTGATTCTACCTGCACGTTTCCTCACTCTGGAGACATACAGGTCTTGGAGAGTGGGCAGGGGGGCACCAATAATCCTCTCAACAGTCCTGACTGTCTGTTGTAGTTTCTTTCTGTCTGATTTGGTGGCTGAACCAAACCAGACAGTTATAGATGTACACAGGACAGACTCAATGACGGCCGAATAGAACTGTGTTAGCAGCTCCTGTGGCAGGTTGAACTTCCTCAGCTGGTGTAGGAAGTACAACATCTGCTGAGCCTTCTTCACAATGGAGTCTATTTGGGTGTCCCACTTCAGGTCCTGAGAGATGGAAGAGCCCAGGGACCTTTTGGAGCAGCAAAGAACTTCACACTGCTCCAGTAATCTATTGAAGATCTATGTGAAAATGGGGGCCAGTTGGTCAGCACAGACTTTCAGACAGACAGATGAAACACCATCTGGGCCTGAAGATTTCCTAGTCTTCTGTTTCTTGAAGACCCGGCACACATCCTCCTCACAGACAATAAGTGCAGGTTGAGTAACGGGGGGGGGGGGAGGGAGGTTGCAGGAGGTGTAAGTGGGTGTGTGAGGTGAAGATCAGAGTGGGGTAGGGGTGTGAGACTGGGCTTTACAAACATGCAGTAAAACACATTCAGTTCATCAGTCATTTGTTGATTCTTTAAATAGTGAGGGGGTGGTGTCTTGTACTTCGTGATGTCATTCAGGCCTCTCCACACAGATACAGGATCATTGGCTGAAAACTGGTTTTTCAGCTTTTCAGAGTAGCTTCTTTTAGCCACTCTAATCTCCTTAGTGTGTTTCTGGCCTGCTTGTACAAGATTTTATCCCCACTTCTGTAAGCATCCTCTTTGGCATGATGAAGCTGTATGAGTTTTGCTGAAAACCATGGTTTTGTGTGGTATGTGATTACCGAGATTTAAAACACTGCCCCTAGTGGCCAAAGCAGTAAGTGTTGTAAGGCACGTGTGAGTTCCATTTATGTCCAGGAGAGGTTGCCAAAAGCTAGTTGTGAATCGAGTCTCTATGTGCTGTACAGGATGTAATACAGGACTGACGAGGAATGCATATTTTTTGGAATTTACTCCCCAACCCAAACCAAAACCTAACCAATAGTGGAGTAGAAATTAAATGTTAGGGAGAAAAGTGCAACCTCCAAATCACGCTCATCACTGATTAAACGAACGCAGTTACTTCAACGCTGCTAACACAACACGATGCCGGTCGAGCCAAGTGGGAAGGTAAACACACCGAAACTGATGCAAAAATGTCTGGAGGGATGTCAGCATGTCGCATGTCAATGAGTCGGCATACTGTCGCCAATCCTAGGGTACCAGAACTTTCGGAAACAGCATGCCGACTTCCTGTGTGATGATGTTGCTTTTTTCCCGCATCCCGACTCCAGATGAAATAACGATTAACCGTTTGTGAAACCTCACGGTTAACCGAATGTTAAGAACCGTGCACATCCCTACTATAAAATACAATTTAATAAGAGCAAATTATGACTAATTTTACACAATATTTACTTAAACTTAAAAACACGCAATTTTTTTCCCTTCATATCAATAGATTTTGGAACTGACACAAGGAGGAGGTAACACTTCTGTTAATTGACCAAATTTTCAATGTTTTTTTTTTTTTTACTTGATCAAGGTACACAACAGTACTTTCTCAACAGTATTTTCAATGGATTATAATTCTATCCCTCATAGCCTTGTTTTCATGGATCAAATTACTGCCGAAATGTCACCAAAGGGAATTGCAAAAATAATGATTGTTTTTAAACAGGTTTACTCATATGCTCCCCCAGTTTTCCATTGATCCTGATCTTGTTGAGCCAGTGTTGCTGATCAGCATGTTCAAACTGAGCTTTGCTTTCATAGGGCCACAGAGTTTGTGTTGAAATCAACATACAAATGGCTTACAGTTGTCTCTGCATATCAAGCTGGGAGAAAGTATTTTAACATAAAAAAAATTACACTTCAAAATATGCCATCTAATCTGACTAGTATCCATGCACCAAAGCAATGAGTTTAAGTAAGGTACAGATGAGCAAACCTCTGCAATGCTCCAGAGTACTGAAAGAGGTTAGAAGAGAGGTCAGAGAGTGATGTTTTTCTCAGTTATTTCCACTGAGAGAAGTTCTTTTTCATTGTAACATTCACTGGGCTTTAAGGAACAGTTCACCCAAAAATGAAAATTTGCTGATAATTTACTCACCCTCAGGCCATCCAAGATGTATCTGAGTTTCTTTCTTCACCAAAACAGAATTTAAGATTTTTAGGATTTCATTTCAGGCCTCCTCCTTTAAACAATGCAAGTGAATGTATTCCATTTTTTGAAGGTCCAAAATGCATACTTTGGGTGCATCAGAATAATCCACACGACTCCAGTCGATAAATAATGTTCTTCTAAACCCAAACAATTGATTATTTTTAGAAACAAAACAATACTTATATACTTTTTAACTACAAATGTTCACTTCCATACATCTCTGTGACACTTACTTATGAGAGGGATGACGTAAGCTCGTTTACCTCTTCTTCTCTTCATCCAGCTCCAACACATTCTGTCTTCTTGTTGTGTTTTTCTCTACTTTGTAGCCTCTCCTCTTTTGGTTGACATTTCCTTACATAATACAAAATCCGTACTGAGCTCATCCATTGACCTCTCTTTTGCCTTTCTCTTATTCCAGTTATCTCATTTACGAACAGTTTTAACCTCCTCTGTCTTTTCTTCTTCTCTCTCTCCTCTGTCTATCTATTTTTACACTGATAAAAAAAAATAATCAGTATTTTTTATTAAATCAAAATCAAATCAAATCCCTTTATTGTCACTCAACCATATACACAAGTACAACAGTGGGTGAAAGTCTTGGGTGCAGTTCCAAGCAACATAGCAACATATGACAATTACAATAAACATCTGATTTACACATAACACAGTTTACACATCTTGTTACACAAAGCAATATAGACCTAATAATATACAATATACAGTATACACAAAATAAGAAGACTGTATACAATAAAAATAATATACAGTATACACAAAATAAGAAGACTGTATACAATAAAAATAATATACAGTATACACAAAATAAGAAGACTATATACAATAAAAATAATATACAATATACAGTATACACAAAATAAGAAGACAGTATACAATAAAAATAATATACAGTATACACAAAATAAGAAGACTGTATACAATAAAAATAATATACAGTATACACAAAATAAGAAGACTGTATACAATAAAAATAATATACAATATACAGTATACACAAAATAAGAAGACTGTATAAAATAAAAATAATATACAATATACAGTATACACAAAATAAGAAGACTGTATAAAATAAAAATAATATACAATATGCAGTATACACAAAATAAGAAGACTGTATACAATAAAAATAATATACAATATACAGTATACACAAAATAAGAAGACAGTATACAATAAAAATACACTGTACCCCCCCCCCCCCCCCCATTCAGCTGACATTCAGCTGTCAGTTGATAGTCAGTTGCCAGTGTGTTATTAAGAGAAGTATAAAATGTGAGTCCAGTCTGAGGCTAATAAAGTGCAGTGCTGATATATGTATCGTGAGCGATCAAGAGTTCAAAAGTCTGATTGCTTGGGGGAAGAAGCAGTCATGAAGTTGGCTGGTGCGGGTCCTTATGCTGAGATACCGCCTGCCTGATGGAAGCAGTGAGAGCAGCCCATGGCTCGGTTGGCTGGAGTCTCTGATGATCCTCCAAGCTTTTTTCACACACCGCCTGGTATAGATGTCCTGGAGGGAGAGAAGCTCATCTCCAATGATGTGTCTGGCAGTTCGCACCACCCTTTGCAGGGCGATGCTGTTGCCATACCAGGCAGTGATGCAGCCAGTAAGGATGCTCTCTACAGTGCTGGTGTAGAACCGTGTGAGGATGTGGTGGTTCATTCCAAACTTCCTCAGCCATCTCAGGAAGAAGAGGCGCTGGTGAGCCATCTTCACAATGGCTTCAGTGTGAATGGACCATGTGAGTTCTTCAGTGATGTGGACACCGAGAACCTTGAAGCTGCTGACTCTCTCCACCGGTGCTCCACTGATGGTGATGGGGCTGTGTTCTCTGTCTTTTCTCCTGAAGTCCACCACAAGCTCCTTGGTCTTACTGACGTTGAGGGAGAGGTTGTGCTCCTGACACCAGTGTGTCAGAGTGTGCACCTCCTCTCTGTAGGCTGTTTCATCATTGTCGGTGATCAGACCTACCACCGTCGTATCATCAGCAAACTTAATAATGGCATTGGAGCTATGTGTTGCCACACAGTCATGTGTGTACAGGGAATACAGGAGTGGGCTTAGAACACAGCCCTGCGGGGCTCCAGTGTTGAGGGTCAGTGATGAGGAGATGTTGCTGCCCATTCTAACCACCTGGCATCTGCTTGACAGGAAGTCCAGGATCCAGCTGCACAGCAAGCTGTTTAAACCCAGAGCCTGGAGTTTCACATCAAGCTTGGAGGGCACTATGGTGTTGAATGCTGAGCTGTAGTCTAAAAACAGCATTCTCACATATGTGTTCCTTTTTTCCAGGTGGGAGAGAGCAGTGTGTAGTGTAGATGCAATGGTATCATCAGTGGAGTGGTTGTTGCGGTAAGCAAACTGCAGTGAGTCCAGTGAGGCAGGCAGCACAGAGCAGATGTAATCTCTGATTAGTCTCTCAAAGCATTTGCTGATGATGGGGGTCAGAGCAACAGGATGCCAGTCATTTAAGCAAGTGATTTTGAGTTGCTTTGGTACAGGCACAATGGTGAACGTTTTAAAGCATACTGGGATCACACACAAGGATAGGGAAAGGTTGAAAATGTCCGTAAAAACACCAGCCAGTTGGTTCGCGCATGCTCCCGGAATGCCGTCTGGACCCATGGCTTTACGGATATTCACCTGTCGGAAGGATCGGGTTACGTCCGCTACAGAGACAGAGAGTGAATTAACCTCTGTAGCTTCGGCTGTGAGAGCTCTCTCCATGAGGGTGGTGTTGTTTACCTCGAAACGAGTATAAAAAGTATTAAGCTCATCCGAGAGAGAGGCAGCGGTGTTCGCGGCGGAGTTTTTATTCCCTTTGACGTCCGTGATGATATTAATTCCCTGCCACATGCTTCTAGAGTCGGTGTTGAACTGTCCTTCAATCTTGTACCTGCACTGGCGTTTGGCTGCTCTGATAGTTTTGCGGAGGGCATAATTGGCTTGTTTATGCTCCTCCGCGTTCCCAGAATTAAAAGTGGAGGTCCGCGCATTAAGTGCCGCACGAACATCGCTATTAATCCATGGTTTCTGGTTAGGGTAGATCGGTATTGTTTTGGTCGGCATTACATCATTTATGCACTTCCTGATGAAACATGTTACGGTATCAGCGTAGACCTCAACGCCATCATCAGAGGTGGACCGGAACATCTCCCAGTCCACGTGATCAAAACAGTCCTGTAGCATAGAATCTGATTGGTCTGACCAGCACTGTATCGTTCTGAGGGCGGGTGCTTCCTGTTTCAGTTTCTGCCTGTAAGCGGGCAGAAGGAGAACGGAAGAGTGGTCTAATTTACCAAATGGTGGGTGGGGGAGGGATTTGTAGCCATCTCAGAAGGGAGAGTAGCAATGGTCCAAAACCCGGTCCCCTCGAGTGTTGCAACTGATGTGTTGGTAGTATTTCGGTGTGACTGACTGGAAGTTGGCTTTGTTAAAGTCCCCGGTCACAATGAACGTGGCCTCAGGGTGTGCAGTTTCCTGCTTATACTCTCATACAGTTCCTTGAGTGCCCGGTCTGTGTCAGCATGTGGGGGGATGTACACAGCTGTGATAATGACCGCTGTGAATTCCCTCGGTAGCCAGAATGGTCGACACAGAAGCATGAGAAATTCCAGATCAAGAAAGCAGAAAGACTTGATAGAATGTACGTTCCTCTGATCACACCAGGATTTGTTGATCATAAAACATACACCACCACCTCTGCTTTTACCTGAGAGGTCTTTCACTCTGTCAGCTCAGTGTACTGAGAACCCCACGGGTTCGATGGCTGAGTCTGGAATCTCCGCAGACATCCAAGTTTCTGTAAGTCAGATAATGCAGCAGTCCCTCATCTCTCATTGGAAAGTGATCCACGCTCTCAGCTCGCAGAGCTTGTTTCAGAGACTGAACATTTGCCAGTAGAATGCTGGATAGCGGGGGTTGATTTGCACGACGTCCTGCTCTGACGAGAACACTGGCTCTCCTTCCCCTTTTCCGACTATGTTTCTGCGGCCGGGCAGCCCAGACAAAGGGCTCAGCTGTCGTGTTTGAAAACAGTGGTTCGGCATTGAGATATTTAAAGTCTATGTCAATTTACCTGGGAAGCACAGCTGCATAAGAAATTAATACTTATCATGTGACTCTCTGGAATACTTGATTCTGATTGTTAATTGCAGCATCCAGCAGTGAAATACTGTATTTCACAATAATGACCCTCATACAGGAAACCTACAGTATAGTATTGTTTCACTAATATATATGAAAATACTGTATACCAACACAAATCTATATTTCAAGTACATATATTTATTTATTTGGTAAGAATGCAGATAATAAGCAAAATAATGTACAATCAGCCAGTCATTATGACAAAATATCCCCCTTCTGTGAGATACAAGATCACTCTGAGAGCATTTATATCCCTTAGATAATGACTGTATAATTGACCGTTGTCCCAGGCAACTGATTTCCTACCAAGCTGTACTATTGTCTGTTTACTCACTCCATAGTTTCTTTCTCCCTACCTAATAAAATAATTTGAACACAAATTTTGTGTCAATTTATTTATTTATTTGGTAAATATGTGTAATTAGTGGGATAGTGTAAGTATATTTTGTCCTGCTCCATTAGCAGATTTATGTGACTTGTTATAAGCATAAACCACACTAAATTTAGACAAAAACAAGTGAAAACATCTGCCAATGGAACCACACAAAATACACTTGTACTCAAGATACATGCCATTTTTAATGCAATTTTGCTTCTCAGGGAAATGTATCTTGTTCTAAGGATGTTAAGGTATTTTTACTGGAAAACAGGACAAAGATATGATTAAGAATATGTTGTATTGCAGTGTGTTAATGAAGAACAGTAGGAAAAATCTGATACAGACCTGTCAGTAACCATCTCATTGTAAAAGGAATAGTTCAAAGACTTTCTTCTGCTGAACACAAACAAAGATTTTATGAAGAATATCTCAGCTCTGTTGGACCATATAATGCAAGTGAACAGTGACCAGAACTTTGAATCTCCAAAAAGCACATAAAGGCAGCATAAAAGTATCCATATGACTCCAGGTTTAATCCGGCTTTGGAAGCAGTGTGGGTGAGAATAAGATCAATATTTAAGTTTTTTTTTACTATACATTTTCCTCCCTGTCCAGTAGGTGGTGATATTCACAAATAATGCCAATCGCCAAAAACAACAGAAGAATGTGGAAGTGAAAGTGAAAGTGGACATTTATAGTAAAAAAGGACTTAAAACTGATCTGATTCTCACCCAGACATAATATCTCACTTCTGGAGACATGAATTTAAACACTGGATTACTTTTATGCTGCCTTTATGTGCTTTTTTGAGATTCAAAGTTCTGGCCATCATTCATGGCATTGCATGGAACTACAGAGCTGAAATATTCTTCTAAAAATCTATGTTTGTGTTCTGCTGAAGAAAGAAAGTTATACACATCTGGGATGGCATGGGGGTGAGTAAATGATGAGAGAATGTTAATTTTTTGGATGAACTATTCCTTTAAAAGCCTGCCTTAATCTAGGGTTAGGAGTCATGATCCCATCAGTACAGGGAGTGTCTAGTGTGTGCGTGTGCCTATATGTGTCTGTTTGCAGTGGCATTTATATATAAGTGCTCATAGAACCGCAATTCCTGGGCTTATCGCGGGAAAGAGGTTAAGACCATCTCTGACATGGAACAGGATCCAGTGTAGCAGAGCACTGCAGTGCTCACAGAGTATGAGAGAGAGAGAGAGAGAGAGAGAGAGATAAATACAGCATAAACTGCCACACCACTCAATGCTGTATTTTTGGAAATGCTTTCCCAGCATGCATCGGTGTAGTAATACTGATCCCAGAATCAAGGTGTCCATTTCAACCCCACTGTGAAAAGGGAGGGGGGTGTAATTTAAGCCTAACGATCCAGAAAATATGCTCATTTTGACACCCAAATCCACAACAAGGTAAAAGGATGGAATTGTTTTAGATAAAAAAGGGCAACATGACTGATATGATTGGCTCTTAGGAGAAGAGATGCTTTATGAGAAGAGAAATGATTGGCTGTACTGAGGGTGGGAAGGTAGCCGATTGGTTGTATTGCCCTATAGCAGCCAAGCCTGCAGGTAAACAGGCCAACAGCAACAATTGCACTGACACATCTGAAAGAACTGGGTCGCTCTATGCCCACATTTTCCAACAGGGGATAAGACCAGCCAAAGCCTTTGAAAGCTCACACATATAGGCTATACGTGGGTTAGCCTCTACACACACATCACCTATCATAATGCTTATACTGTATGTGTGCACATATAGATATATATATCCAAACTCATTCATATAATGTGTACAGGCTGACTGAAATGTGGATGTTTAATCTCTTCACGGCTACACTTGGACGCAAGCAAATGTTATGTCAGCGCACACGCATAGAGTTCCAGATGAGGCCCAGATGCAGTCTCTTGCGTTATCCCGATCTAACCGTATGTATTCCTCTTACATCAGCATGTTGCCATATTTGACTACACTAGATGCTCCATTACCTGCGCTCAAACCAGTTATTTTAATAGCAATTCTGCCTTACACCTGAAAGCAGTATACAAAATGAAAATCACGCCTTTGGGACCTACCCCTGGCTGACAACTTCTTCGTGTTGATGATTTTGGCTGCATACTCTTGGCCGGATGATATCTTCACACATCGTCTCACGACAGAGAACGCTCCCCTGAAGAAGTGGGCAAAAAAAAAAAAAAAAGAAAAGAAAGAGAAACAGTGATGAAAAAAATGGGCAAGAGGCCCTGATGCTGAAAAAGATACAGCATATGGCACGGAGAGCAGAATCTGTGCCATGATGGAGGCACAGCCGAAGCACTTCCAACGTTACACAACTACAGCTTTCCATGGCTGTTTGTCAATGTGTGTGTTTGATGAGCATGCGTGGGTGTTTTCAAAATGCTTAGCATATTCACTGGCCACATGCTCACACCAAGTCCATCTGTGTATTCAGTGGAAAGGAGGGGGTTAATTACACATCACCTAAAATGCCCCCAATGGAGTGTTTGTTCCTCTCTCATAAAAAATTAAAAAATTATGCATTTTATTCATGCATACGACCTAAAATATAACAACAATATGCATTTTGTGAAATAAAACGATGTGCAAATAGGAAACATTGCATAGTGGGGAGCCAAGCTTTGGAGCCTAATGTTCATACTGTACTTGAGGCGAATACGCAGATGGCGCAGAGACGTTTCGGCATGCAACATCATATTTTTGAACGGACTGTTAATCAAGAGATTGCGCGAAGGGAACGAGTGGGATTTCAATTTAATGTCACAGTGGGCTAAAAAAACACACTCAGTCCGGGTCATTTTAGATGCATCAGCATGTCCGAATGAATATATCTCATGTTGGCAGTTTATATTTACTAGGGCACTCCTGAACCCTGTATGATACGGATCGGGACCACCGATGTTGCCCTACTGCGCACCCTTCCCCTCCCCCCTCCTTCGCCAAACGCAGCGCAAGGAATTCCCAACGCGATCATTAACAGCACGGGAATGTGTGTGATTGCACTGTAGACGCATTGCCATGAGTGTTTCTGTCTCCGGGGGAAAAATCCCGAGTCCCACCCCCACACAAGATATGTATCATTTTGTCCCCCTCCCCTCTCCAAAATTGACATTAACCCAGCTGTTCAGGTGTCTGACGTGGTGGTCATAATGGCAGCGTCTAAAAGCTTAGAGCGGTGCCAACCTAGACAGCCTTTTTGGGCATCACGTTCCGTTCCGTACCAAACGCGCGCCTGTGATGCCCAAAAATGCTATGTGGGTAGGCAGACCAGTAGCCGATGTAACCAAGCGCTCACGGCAAAGTTATTATAAGCGTTCCTTGCGATTATAGCGGAGCTGTCAAACAGAAGACGCATCGCAATCGCAATCTTATCATTTCCTTGTGCGTTCAACGCGTGACTGATAAACAATGACATTTCGCATGCAAGGCAGCATCTGACGCACTCTGGGGCAAAGTGTGCATATTATATAACAAATGCACAGAAACACAATCCTGCAATAGAAAATACAGCACTCACTTTCCGAGCTCCTCAAAGAGCTGATATTCGTCCGTGAATCTGGTGCAAATGGTTAGAGCCATTGTGGTGGGGAATGATGCGGAGAAGCGCAGTCAGTCTCCTCTATTCCCTCCTGTACACCGAAACGAGTGCCTTTGAACGATGCTTCTTGGATTCTGCTTCGGTTTCTGGTCTTTTGGATTGGGATGTGGCGATCAATGCCAGCTGATCAGATATGTACACCTAGGGGTCGATCACCAAGGCGAGGAAGAAGCGCGTTTACATTCGACGGGTCCATGGGCTCATCATTATGCGTGTTGACGTTGCCATCTCTCTCTTGGACGTGTTCAGATACAGCACCTTACCCCCTCTCTCCTCCCTTCAAATCTATGCCCCGCCTTCTAAAAGATCATCCACTTGATTATTTATTTACTTACTATCAAATTAATTAACCTATACATTAAATAGTGGAAAGTGGGGCTGGTTGGTTGGACATGGCGCATAAAGAACTGCAAAGAAACGCAGTTCTAAGCTATTTAAGTGATGCAAAAAGTTGTAAAACAATTACAAATTAGCCTACTAAAAATCGTGCAACCTTTTTAAAAAAATTACATTTGAATCAAAACCTTCTATTTTTATTTTCACACAAATTATGTTGCTCCATCAGTTCAGTAAAAGGGAATCTTTTTTTTTTTTTTTTTTTTTTTTTTTTCCTATCTTGATACATTTTGTGTCCAGAAAAAAACTAATTTTCCTTAAGGTGTTCCTTTAGCTCCGTTGTACCCTACTTCATTGGCCACAATCGTTAACCTCAAAGCGCACATGCGGCCACAGCACTGAAAAGTATGACGCCCATTTACAGCTGGCATTTAGCCTACGCGCATGCCCACATGTGCAAATCTCTTTGCAGTTCTTTATTTTGACCACACGAGTGCATTGTTGAAAAAGCAATCATTTAAAAAGTTCACTGAACGTTACTTAAGTACGGTGGTTCTGAACCGCACGGTAAATAAATAAAAAAAAAAAAAAAAAAAAAAATATATATTGTGTCTCAGTTCCTTCCTGAGCCTAATCTTAATTTTTTTCTCTCTCTTCAAAAAAATGCATGCGGTACCAACCTTGGCCACCAGGTGCCACTATCAATAAACATGTAATCTTATGCTTTTAATGCTTTGTTGCTATATAGCTGAATAATACATTTATTATTTATTTAAGGGTTTGCAAACTTTAAGGCAAAATCAGTTTACATATGTTTGATATGGCATTCGTTGTCGTGTAACAACTGGAGTTATTTTTTGGTTTGAAATTGTTGGTCTTTCTAAACCATCTGTGCCGTTTGTTCAGTGTTACATGGTGGAAGCGAAGGAATGTATTGAGGGAAACATGGGGAAATTTTTATTATGTCTGTCCTTTTGAAGTGTTAGGGGTACATCTGGTAATGTTTATATTTTTGTAAGTTATCTTGTAAGTCTATTCTAAACGAAAAGATCATTTATAAATTAAATCCTCGCGACTGAACGGGGATGTCATGCGCAGACTTCCATGGTGGAATTTAATTTTAACAAGTTGTCTGTGCTTTTGAAACACACTGGGTTTGGTACTGCTAATTTTTTTTTGCCGGAGCTGCCGTGCCGGGACGCGGTCTGGCTGTTATTGCGAAAACGCCGTGAGTAAATTTGGGGTAATCTTGAACTCGATGATGTATCCCACGTCCGGGGATGTGGGATACAGTAAGTGTAATGATTTCCCAACAACAGAAATCATTATAATTTTATAGCTTCACACTAATACAAAACCGGTGTGTGTAGCCTACTATTCTAACCCTTAAATAAATAATAAATGAATTATTCAGCTATATAGCAACAGAGAAAGCATTAAAAGCATAAGATTACATGTTTACTGATAGTGGCACCTGGTGGCCAAGGTTGGTACCGCATGCATTTTTTTGAAGAGAGAAAAAAAAAAAATTTTGAAGAGAAAATGTTTTTTTATTTATTTATTTTTTTTTTTTTTTGAAGAGAGAAAAATAGATATTTTTGAAGAGAGAAAAAAAAATGTTTTTGAAGAGAGAAAAAAATACATTTACGGAGCCCCTAAAGGGACATGGTGGTGCAAAAATTATGAGATGGGAGGAAAAAATATTTTTCAAATATTTAGCGTTCCCCGAGAAACTTTGCGTTCTCTTGCAAAGATATTTGCGTTCTCTCGCAAAACTTTTGCGTTCTCTCGCAAAGATATTTGCGTTCTCTCACAAAACTTTTGCATTCTCTTGCAAAGATATTTGCGTTCTCTTGCAAAACCAGTTGTGAGTTCAAACAAACAGTACTTCTGGTTTAAGTCCACGTTGGCAGCCAAGCAGTGGTTCAGACATCACACGTTCACAATGGAGCGGTTCATAGAGTTTTACTTTGAGCTTGGACTCAAGTATAAAGAAATAAGGTCAGTGCTAAGCACAAGGCATGGTTTTCACTTAAGTGAAAGACACCTAAAATGGATATTACGTGATAGAGGATTATTTCGATGGAAAAATTACTCTTGTTGAGTTCATCCGTAATCAGCTGCAGTACTCTGGAGAACTTCATGGGTACCGATGGATGTACGGCAAATGCAGAGAAAGGGGTCTGCACGTGAGAAAAGAGGATGTGCGCTTGGTGCTGAAGGAATTGGGCCCTAGAGGCGTTTCCGTGAGGAGAGCCAGATGTCTCAGATGTCTCAACTACTTTGCTAAAGGACCCAACTTTATTTGGCACTTGGACTCGTACGATAAATTAAAACCATATGGCATTGATGGCTTTTTGAGGAAAATTATCTGGCTTAATGCCTACACAACTAGTAGCAATCCGAAGCTGATAGGAAGTTACTATATTGAAGCGGTGCAGCATTTGGGGGGATACCCTAGAGTTGTTAGGGGCGATCTTGGAACTGAAAATGGACATGTTAGAGACTTTCAGCGTTTTCTTCACATAAATCACGCAGATGAAAGCCTTGACAGCTATTTGGAAGGTGCAAGTACTGCCAACCAAAGGATAGAATACTGGTGGGGGTTTCTGCGAAAGGAATGCATGGAATTTTTGATTTCCCTGTTTGCTGACCTCAGGGAGAACGGATTCTTCGATGGCGGTTTCATGGACAAAAGTCTGCTCCAATTCTGCTGCATGGGACTCATCCAAGTGAGTTCATCTGAAATGATTTTTTGCTGTTTGCATGTGGTGAGTGAGTGAGTGAGTGAGAGAGAGACATATTACTGTTTTTCTGTGGAACACAAAATGGTATATTTGAAGCAGAATTTAACATCTTTTTTGTTCAAGATGTCTGGATGTTTGGAACAATGAGGCATTGAGAAATGAAGACAGGATTAAATTTTTAAGTAAACTATTCATATGAATTTATTAAAAGTTTTGAATAATTTTGTGGGGGGTTGTTATTGTTACGTTTTGCAGGATGAACTGGATGACACTGCACAGGTTTGGAATGCACACACCATTAGGCCATCAAAGAACATCAGCAACCCCAGTGGACGGCCCAGTGTGATGTATGGACTGACTGAACTCTACCTCACCAGAGACTTCCTCACCTCCAGTGACACTGAAAGTGTTCAATTGTGCAAGAATGAATGCACTTTTTGACGCCACATACCATGTGATCCAGACACTCGCAGCTTGTTTAGAACATTCAACACACTTTTCTGCCCTCCCCCTCCACCGCCTGACACATCACTGACAGCAGATGTCTTTGCCACATTTTTTACTAATAAGGTTACAACCATCAGCAATACATTCTCAGCACCACACCTTGTCAAACACCTGTCTCCTGTATGCAACTCTTCTGTCTCTATGTTCTCTCCTCTGACAGACACTGAGGTCTCTAAATTCCTCCTCTCCAACCACCCCACTACCTGCTCCCTTGACCTCATTCCTTCTCACCTTCTCCAGGCCATTTCTCCGTCCATCCTACCTGCACTCACACACATAATTAACACATCTCTACTTACAGGCACTTTTTCCACTAAATTTAAGCAGGCTCGAGTAACCCCACTGCTGAAGAAACCCGCACTTAATCCTACACAAATAGAACACTACAGACCAGTCTCTCTCATCCCATTCATGGCAAAAACACTTGAAAGCGCAGTTTTCAATCAAATCTCTGCCTATCTCTCACAGAACAAGCTGCTGGCTGACAATCAGTCAGGCTTTAAAAGTGGACACTCCACCGAGACTGCCCTGCCGTCTGTCACTGAGTCGCTGAGACGGGCGAAAGCTGAATCCAGATCATCTGTCCTGATTCTGCTGGACCTTTCTGCAGCCTTTGACACAGTCAACCATCAGATCTTACTCTCTACCCTCTCCTCGCTGGGCATCACAGGAACTGTGCTTGACTGGTTTCATTCCTATCGCTCAGGTAGATCCTTCAAGGTTTCCTGGAGAGGTGAGGTATCCAAGCCACATCAGCTACTTACTGGGGTACCTCAGGGATCAGTACTTGGGCCACTTCTCTTCTCTATATACACAACATCACTGGGACCCATCATTCAGGCACATGGTTTCTCTTACCACTGCTACGCTGATGACATGCAACTCTACTTGTCTTTCCAGCCCAATGACACCACAGTGACCGCTCAAATTTCTGCCTGCCTGGCGGACATCTCGGCCTGGATGAAGAAGCACCACCTGCAACTCAACCCAACCAAGACTGAACTCCTTGTCTTTCCAGCCAACCCTTCTGCTGAACACAACATCACCGTGCAGCTGGGTGCAACTACAGTAACACTTCCAAATCGGTCAGAAATCTAGGGGTAACCATCGACAACAGACTAAATTTCACAGACCACATCTCAAAGACCGCAAGATCATGTAGATTTACACTCTACAATATCAGGAAGATAAGACCCTTCCTCTCTGAACATGCCACACAACTGCTTGTCCAGTCACTTGTCATAACTAGACTGGACTACAGTAATGCTCTCATTGCAGGCCTCCCTGCATGTGCAATTAGACCCCTGCAAATGATCCAGAATGCAGCATTACATCTGGTCTTTAATGAACCAAAGAGAGCACGTTACACCACTCCTTGTCTTTCTCCACTGGCTGCCGGTTGATGCACATATCAAATTCAAGGCTCTGATGCTGGCATACAGAACAGTCACTGGGTCTGCTCCAGCATACCTAAAATCATTTATGCAGAGCTACGCGCCCACTAGAAGCCTGCGGTCGGCTAAGGAATGTCGCCTTGTTGTACCAACACAAAGATGCACCAAAACACTTTCCTGGACTTTCAGCTTCATCGTACCACGTTGGTGGAACGACCTTCCCAACTCCATACCTGAAGCTGACTCACTCTCTGTCTTCAAAAAATGACTAAAAACACATCTTTTCCAGGAGCACTTAACCAGTCATTTAAAAAAAATAAAAAAAATAAAAATTCTGTTGCACTTCATTCTGTTTTGAATACTATTATGATGCTAGTGATACTTTGTAATACAGCACTTTTCATACCACTATCTCCTAAGATGATTCGCTTATGTTTTCCTCTTTTGTAAGTCGCTTTGGATAAAAGCGTCTGCCAAATGAATAAATGTAAATGTAGATGTAAATGAACTGTGCAACGTTATAATTTCTGAGTCTCAGTTGAACCTTCCAAGAGACCCATATCAAGCTGTGAACTTATACATGCATTTAAGAGATGTGATCAGGGTATTACTATAACAAATACAAGGTTCTTTTTTTTTAATCTGAAATGTACTTACATAGCTAGTAGACAATACTCCTGCAGAAATCCTGCAATATCGTAGGATGTTTTTATGAAGAATTAGAATTTACCACACCTCAATATTGATACATGAAGAATTAGAATTTGCCACATTACAATATTGATACATAAAACTCATTATAGAATGAAAACAACATTTGCAAAATTATTTATTGTTCAAAGTTTTGTATAACTGGACATAAAGGCTACTGAAGAAATCTGTCCATTTCTGCCAAATTTGAACATGTAACACCATATAAACAGACTTTGTGTTTAAAGTGTATGGAATATACAAAGAGGTTAAAGATTCTGAGTTATTTCCTTACTAACAACCAACCTGGTATTGCATAGAACGGAAAACAGATTGAATTCAAAAACTTTGCAAAGCCTAAAGACCATTAATCCATATTTCAAAACAATATACTCACATTTATTTTGTCTGTTTAAATATAAATACATACAATTTAAATAACATAAATAAAAATCAAATAACAAAAATAAGAATCACATAACAATTTATCAGTATTAATGGCTGTAGTGATGTGTTTTGAATGAAAACAACCTGACCACTTATTGTTTGTGGTTCAATGTTACATTTTATGGAACCAAAGGGATAGTTCACCCAAAAATGAAAATTCTGTCATCATTTAGTCACCTTCAAGTTGTTTTAAACCAGTATGAGTTTCTGTCTTCTGTGGAACATAAAATAAGGTATTTTGAAGAATGTTGGTAACCAAACAGTTGCTGGTCCCCATTGACTTCCATAGTATTTTTTTTTTCCATACTATGGAAGTCAGTGGGGACCAACAACTGTTTGGTTACCAACATTCTTCAAAATACCTTCTTTTATGTTCCACAAAAGAAAGAAACTCATACTGGTTTAAAACAACTTGAGGGTGACTAAATGACAGAATTTTCATTTTTGGGTGAACTATCCCTTTGACAAACAGGTTAAAGATTCAGGGTACTTTCCTTACTAACAACAAAAGTGATATTGCATGAGATTAAAAACTGAATAGCCATCTGTTTCAATACTTTGCATCAGCAGCCTAAATTAAACATACCGGTACAGAGTATATTTCAAAACATCATACTTAAATTTCTTCTTTTCTGTGTAAACAAAACACATGCAACAATAAAACTCAAATTCAACAATACTCTGAGTACAGTTCTGGTGCTATGCTTTGAGGAGAACAAACCATATGGTACCATATAAGAGAACCACTTATTAGAAAACTCCAAACCTATTGGAATAAGCTTAATTGAATGTTACAACAATCAAATGTAAACAAATTTACAGGATGTCCATTTCAATGTAATCACTGGACAGAATGTTTTCAAACTCTGTGCGGAGGTCTGGGTAAGAACTGTAAGTATATGGTAAATCAAGAGTAGCTCTACAAGTATGAGCAACTGGCCTTCTGCTGAGGCCAGATTCTGCATTGAAGCTTACCTTGATTTGATCAACACATATAACAGAAGAACCAGTGCAGAAGCATAGACATTTTTCTGCTTTGCTTTGGTCAGCATTTCTGACATAACGTTGCAGATGATTGAATACCATCTGTTCTTTCTGAGAGCGAATCACCTGTGATGTTTGAAGTAGCTGTGCCACTTTTTTGCCAGTGGCCTTCTTTGTGTCATACAGAGACACTAGGTTTTCTTTGTCTGGTATTTTCATCAGTGCAAATTGCATGGTTTTGGAGAAGCAATCTATTATATACTTAGGCTCTTGAAGAATGGCTTTATGAGCCATTGTTTGTATGGCAGCCTCTATGGTGTTTCTCGGAGGGACACAATGAGAGCCCATTCTTGTAAAGAGGTCAAGCAAGTCCTCTTCATCACATTCCTCCAGTGTGCCTTGAAGAGCCTTTGCAACGGCAGATCGTTCGGTTGAAGAGAGATAGTTTTGGAAGGATGACATCAGGACAACATTGACTGAGTCAATTCCATGCATGCATGCTAAAATGAATGCACTGGAAAGCCTCACTGGCAGCACACCGAGATCAAGTAATCCTTTTACCCAGATCCTTCCTACTGCTTCCCATTCAGCTTCAGAAAAGTCTGGTCTTAGTCTAGGGACCCGCTCATCTTCCCCTTCACACTGTTCAAGGAACTGATCCCAGAAGTGTAAACTTCTCTGGACACTCCAGCATCATCTACAGCATTCTCGTTTACAAATTCCATTGTCAATTTAGATTGAATTATGCTGCTATCCATTAACACAGCCACAAGATCTTCTACAACCTTTACCCTGTGTATTAAAGTGTGCACATCTTTTGGATTTGCTGAATTTTCAGATGAAATTGTAGGAGATAGATGGTTTCCTGAATGTGATGGCAAATGTTCTGGTGGTGAAGGCATTCCACTCTCCATCTAGAAAAAGTAAGGTAAAAACTGTTTAGAACAGATATTCTCACAAAGTGCCAAGCATATTAAATGTATTATGTATTGTATATATGACCTATACAATCTTTGTCACACCTTTATTCCTTTCTGTGCATTCTTTTAAATAAAAAATGTATTTCTCTAAACAAACAAAAGCTGAATCTTACACAAAAACATGCAATTGTGTATGGAATTGACAGTGCAGGTCTATTAGGACTGATTATCCAATAAGAAACAACAGCCGTTTTCTAAAGGGCTTCAACATGCAAAACATGTTTTTAGCTCTTACCTGCAGTACAGCATTGCTGTTACTTGAGGGTGGTGATGGTGCCTCAGTTTCAGCTTCATTCAGCTCTGCATTCTAGAGGATCAATAAACATGCATAAAATCAAAGTGAGACACATCGTCAAAGCAAAAGTAAAAAAGTAGTGTCACTGATGATAACAATTGCCTAGTGATAAGGGGGTAGCAAAAAGCAGACAAAAAGACAATTAATATCCAGTAATATTATCGATTTGACTGTACTGACACTATCAGATGAGAACAAAACTTGAACTGAATTAAGCTGAATAATGACATTATTGTCTTCTGTAGAGCGGCATGATTTGTAAAACAGTGGTCTTTTTTTGAACTGTCACATGTTGGTATCCATTACGGCAGAAATGAAGCCATCCAATTTCAATTCTTCGGGAGGTTTTTTTCTGCAGATAAATTTTTGTGTCTTGCCATCGAATACTGTTGCTTAGGGAAGACACAGGCTTTACCATGCAAAGCTTCAGCTGACTTTGATCCCAGCTTCCTTGCTTCAGTTTTCTCTTTCAAATTCTGTAACAGAGTTTCTTTATCAGAGCAGGCTGCTGTTTGTTGACAGAAGGAGAGGACATCCAGTCGGTCACCATATGAACTGATATACTTTGCTATTTGCTCATCAGTCATAACAGAGAAATATAAAGAAGATCAGATTTTAAATATTATTTCTTGAAAGAACATAAATGCACCCATGAATTCATAATACATGAATTAACACAGTCTAGACTTATTAATGTGGAACTTTTAAATGTGTAACACTTACAATAAAAGTAACAGTCAAATCTCTTCATCTACATGCCATGCTGAAAAATTGCAAATATTATGCCAATATTCAATATTATAATTCAAAAAATAGTTCATCTTAACTTGTAATTACAGTTAAGTGCATTGTGTGGTCCCCATCCTGCAGACTACAAGAGTTTAAAAATAAGAGGGATCATAATTACTAAAAAATTACCAAATTTTATTTAGAACTGCCCTGATAAAGCTATTTCACACAACATATATTTACATATATTCCACAAGCATAATAACAATAACTAAAAATAAATAAGAAAAAAAATAAATAAATAAATTATGCAATGGTTCAAAATAGTTGTTATTTTGATATGTCGCTGGATTGATGATGATCAATGACTGTTTTTTTGTTTTTTTTTTCTGTTACACATGTCAAACCCCTACTTGTATCTGTCCACTAGTTACCTGTAGCTGCTTACATCAAATTTAAAGCTTTTAAGCTGACCTTCAGGTCTGCCAATGGCACCTCTTACCTAAATACACTCCTATAGGTGTATGAAACCTCTGAACATCTATGGTCAGTGAACGAGCAGTGCCTGATTGTTCCTCTAGTCTAGAACAAGGGACAAAATCACTTTCAAGAACCTTTACTCTCACTATTCCTTTATGGTTTCCAAACTGCACCCGATTTGCTGTGATTAACACAACTTTCAAAACAGCTTTTAGACACACCTTTTAAACAAACACTTAACTAATCAAGAACAAACATAATTCTTTGTAATTGAAACCTCTCTTTTACCTTCTCATTTCTGCATTTTTAATTGTGCACTAGCCTAGTCTAATTTGCTACTACACAAACTTGTACTGCAGATATTGTTAATAGCTCTTATGATAAATGTATTCATTGTTTCTCACTGTGTAAGTCACTTTGGATAAAAGTTTCTGCTGAATTAATAAATGTACATTTATAGTGGTGCATGAGTCTTTCAAGTAGTGCCTATATGAGGTTGAGGTGCAGCTTTCACACTTTTATATTTGACACATGCACAACTATTATAAAAGGTGCAAACATTCATTGATGCTCAAGAAGGCAACACATTATATAAAACTATGGTGATTTGTATATGGGATAAATTATTATATTTAGTACTGTCCTTCATATTTCCCACAAAATAATAGGTTTACACAGATCATATCCTGATATAAAATGTACCCTTGGTTGTTAAAATACTGTGCTGCCTTCTTGAGCATCAATGAATGTTTGTATTGTTTGTAATAGTTATGCACATGTCTCTTAAATTGTCCTAAGTGAAAAGATGGTTATCAACATCATATAGACAGTGTAGGGAACAGCTAAACTGTGCAGAAGATGCTGGAAATCCAAACAAAGTGAAGTAGCGGGAGGATTTTTCTTAGGAACAGTAAGCATTTTTACTTCTCAGGACAAAGCAGGGACACACACACACACACACACACACACACACACACGCACAAAATACAGTCACTGATCATACAGGAAGCCAAACATAACAATAAACAGGAGGATGCAAAGTTTTGAACATTTGTGTCATTTAGGTTATTGTGAATTAAATGTAAGTATCTCATTTAAAACAGCTTCATCAGGACAGTTTTAATGATCCCTCTTATTAGATTTTGCAAGGACACAATTATGACACCATTATTAGTGAACCAGTAAGTATTTAAGGTATGAAAAATCAATTCTGATTTAAAAACAAAGATGAGACTTAAGAAGTGGTATGGCTGTACACTAGCTTTGGTTTCCTTGGTTAGTAATAACAATGCAAACGTGTACAAATGTGGTCATGGTTTTTAACGATAATATTAAAACCTTTACACACACAGGGATACACGTCAACACATTTGGTTACATCATTATCATTAACATATCAGCTACATGTAGGCCCATTGAACTATAATGACACATTACCCACCTTGTCCCTTTTCATGTGAATTATGTCCTCTTCGGGAACATGTCGTGATCTTAAAAACTGTTGAAGATCCTCCTCCATTGCTGAGCTACAACAGTTAATTGTTACAGCGTGTTGAGTATAATCACATGGAAGTTTGGTTTATTCTTCTATATACGAGTTAAATATATATTAACTTACCGTGAAAGATGGACAACGTCTTTCACCAGTGCAGGAACCACCAGACAAGAATGCGATGATCATTCAGGTGATGCTGAGGAGCAAAGTACCGCGCAAAAGTCTCTCGCGATAACACACGTTTCGCGAGAGAACATAACAGGGTTTGCGAGAGAACGCAAATATCTTTGCGAGAGAACGCAAATTTCTTTGCGAGAGAACGCAAATGTTTTACGAGAGAACGCAAAGGATTTGAAAATTTGTTTTTCCTCCCATCTCATAATTTTTGCACCACCATGTCCCTTTAGGGGCTCCGTAGTAGCCTAAATGGCTGCATTAAAAACATTCAGTATATGGCTCTGAAATTTTCTTTATTATTATTTTATTATTATTATTATTATTATGAACATCTTATAAACATAGAAAAAAATAAATTACACTTTTCACGCGTTCACATTAAAACATCCACTACGTCACACACATCCATAACGTTCGTCCGCAGCGAGGACTACTTGGAGAGTTCACCCACTTAAAATATTTGACACGATGTAGACAAATTCACACGCTCACACGTTCAAAAATTTGTGCTCCCCTAAGATGCTCTATTTATCTTTAGTTCTATGTATTAACGCCACCCAATTGACAACAAAAACATACCATTTGATTTACAATAAATGGCTCCAACACTGAGCATTTATAATTTGATGTGTAAATTGATGAATATTATAAATGGGAAATGAAATATGTTACAGTACCCTGCAACTGATTGCTTTTCCTACCATTTCAATGGAAGGAGCACTCATGGTATCATAGAATTGCATGACACAGTTTCCCAAAAAAAGACTTTAAAAGCCTGCTGTCCAACAAACAGCACTCCATTAAAACAGCTATTCCTGGCTTGGTTTACAACAGTTCAGAATTGGCCTTGATAAAATAAACCACAACAAATTTACAAGATATTTAACCAGAAAAGGAAATAAGAGTGTGTCAGATCCTATAGAGCTCTGGTTGCATCATGTGCAAACTGAATGGGAAATTCCACATCCAAAGTGTCCAGCGTTGCTTTCAAAGAAAGTGCTTAAGTAGCAGTGGCAAAAAGATTGTGAATACAGTATTTTAACAGAAAAATGTTTGAATGTCATTGCATTTTGGAACTAAATATCAAATTAACACTTGTTTTAAGTAAAGATATCAGAAGCACTTAAGAAGCAAAATGTTTCACAATGTAGATTGTTACTGTAAGTTTTAAATTATCAATCAAAATATTGTTCAAAATCAAGAAAGTAATTGGATACTTTCTGGTTGTCAAAGAGGAACATGTCCATATGCTGCATGCAGAATGTTACTCAAAAAAGTAATTCACTACAAACGACTAATTACTACTCTAAAATTGTAATCAGATTACTATCTTTACAATTACTTCAGAAAGAAAGTAATCACATTACTAATTACATTAAAGTTACTTTTTAAAACACTTTTCACAGAAAAGCTTTTGTTTTTCTGCTCTGGAAGGAACTGAGACACAATTATTTTATTTTTTTTCACTCTTATTTTATTTCTTTTTTCCACCGTGCGGTTCAGAGCCACCGTAACATACTGTAGCCTAAATGGCTGCATTAAAAACATTCAGTATATGGCTCTGAAATTTTCTTTATTATTATTATTATTATTATTATGAACATCTTATAAACATAGAAAAAAATAAATTACACTTTTCACGCATTCACATTAAAACATCCACTACGTCACAAACATCCATAACGTTCGTCTGCAGCGAGGACTTCTTGGAGAGTTCACCCACTTAAAATATTTGACACGATGTAGACAAATTCACACGCTCACACGTTCAAAAATTTGTGCTCCCCTAAGATGCTCTATTTATCTTTAGTTCTATGTATTAACGCCACCCAATTGACAACAAAAACATACCATTTGATTTACAATAAATGGCTCCAACACTGAGCATTTATAATTTGATGTGTAAATTGATGAATATTATAAATGGGAAATTAAATATGTTACAGTACCCTGCAACTGATTGCTTTTCCTACCATTTCAATGGAAGGAGCACTCATGGTATCATAGAATTGCATGACACAGTTTCCCAAAAAAAGACTTTAAAAGCCTGCTGTCCAACAAACAGCACTCCATTAAAACAGCTGTTCCTGGCTTGGTTTACAACAGTTCAGAATTGGCCTTGATAAAATAAACCACAACAATTTTACAAGATATTTGGCAAGAAAAGGAAATAAGAGTGTGTCATTAACTCACTTGGGTCCACACCTTTCAGCTGTCACAAAACACAAACTGATGTACATATTAATGCAAATCATGTTTTAAATGTATTTCACAACTATAATACTTTAGAAATATACTTTTAGAAAGTAATTAAAAGTAATTAACTGATGGCTGTTTATAAAAAAGAAAAAAACAGCAGTCGATGGGGCCATATTGTATTTAAAAAAAAAAATATTACAAAAAATTTAATGAAAATGAAATACGGAAATGAAATACAGTACAACGAAAAATGATAGGGGCTAATGTCAAAAGAGAATACATACAGGGCATTAGCCTACCCATATGCTTCTGCATACATCACCACAATACATGTGTAATCGAGGGAAAATAAGGAACTTGGTAATGTTGATCATACGCCATGTCATCATAACTACTTAATGATACAGAAATGACCATATAGGGTCATTGCCCAAACAAATCCTCCAAGATTCCACAATCTGAATATGCAGTAGACCTTAAACAGACTGACATTCTTGGCATGACTCGTTGATTTTTGTGCTTTCAAGAGATAACTGACTTCATCTGCAAAGGCATCAACTCAGGATTCAAAATAACTGTGTCAATAAATAGCTCATTTAGCCTACTTAAGGGGATTATACTTATTTCAAAATCGTTGCAGTATGAATTACGTATTAGTACTGTATATTCCATGTAAAGCTGGTTCCTCAGACAGACATCTGAATAACACTTCCTGCATTGCACCACCTGCAGAACAGCTCTCACATCAGGAATGCATTATTACCAAGTACTCCAAGTCTAAAGGAAATCAGTACTCCTTACCATGGACACATGCTACACATACATATTTGTTTTTCTATGATCATTGTCTACCGTTCATCACCTCTATCATCGTTGACTGGTTCCCACGTTGTAGGCAAAACCTAACCCACCCAATCACATTGCCTACATTTAACAATCTATTTGAGGAGTTTTTCCTGTACATGGCAATTTTCTATTTCCTCCTCTGTGCATTATCCAAACATGAATGCAAACATGGACATTCTCTTCCTTGTCTAGCCTAACGTCTTTACAGACTGAGGATAAAAACTCCCTATTGAAACAGACGTATTCATTTTTAGATGTAATTATTTTTATTTTATTTATCTCTTCAATGTATTATCTCTTGTAAGTATTATTGTCAAGGTTATCCAATAAAAGGTGGTTATAAAGGATCCCCCCCCCCCAACAAAAGTGAAGCCATCAAAAATACTGCAGAATTCTTTCTGTATCAGCTACCCTGAAGCCCTCAATTAAAGGAACAATCCACACACTTTTTGGGAAATAAGGCAGGCCATCTGGTCAATCAGAGATCATCGAAGAGAAAAACTCTGCACTGCAAATTTGTACAATGCTACAATGCAAAAAACATTAGATGGGGCAAGCTGTCACAAGGGCAAAGCTGTCACAATGGCTATACTGTATGTCAGTGACTACAGGTTTACACCTTAAAATGGTGTGTAAAGCACTGCAAAGGTGGACCAGAAGCTGCATCTGAAGTGGCATATATACCAAGAAAATGTGTATTCACACAGACTGTTTAATGGTGTTCAGAGGTGGCATAAATGCATTAACAGCAATTATAACTGCATACATGTTATGATATAGGGCTTACATACAATTTTCTTTGTCCTTTTTTAGCATTTTACCATGTCATTGTTATGACTAGCAAACCTTTTATTTCTGAGTCAGTGTTGGTGTACCTACAATTATGGACACATTTTGAGAAATGAAAAAGGAAATAAGAGTGTGTCAGATCCTATAGAGCTCTGGTTGCATCATGTGCAAACTGAATGGGAAATTCCACATCCAAAGTGTCCAGCGTTGCTTTCAAAGAAAGTGCTTAAGTAGCAGTGACAAAAAGATTGTGAATACAGTATTTTAACAGAAAAATGTTTGAATGTCATTGCATTTTGGAACTAAATATCAAATTAACACTTGTTTTAAGTAAAGATATCAGAAGCACTTAACAAGCAAAATGTTTCACAATGTAGATTGTTACTGTAAGTTTTAAATTATCAATCAAAATATTGTTCAAAATCAGCATAAAGTATTTGGATACTTTCTGGCTGTCAAAAAGGAACATGTCCATATGTTGCATGCAGAATGTTACTCAAAAAAGTAATTCACTACAAACAACTAATAACTACTCTAAAAATTGTAATCAGATTACTATCTTTACGATTACTTCATCAACAAAGTAATCACATTACTAATTACATTAAAGTTACTTTTTAAAACACTTTTCACAGAAAAGCTTTTGTTTTTCTGCTCAATGATTTCAAAATAATTTCCTTGTTCATTGAGTCACTTGGGTCCACACCCTTTCAGCTGTCACAAAACACAGACTGATGTACATATTAATGCAAATCATGTTTCAAATGTATTTCACAACCATAATACTTTAGAAATAAACTTTTAGAAAGTAATTAAAAGTAATTAACTTAATTGAAAGTCAGAAACTGTAATCTTATAACAAGTATTTTAAATGTAATGCCGCAACACTACATTTTGTACAAAAATGTAATTATATTACAATTGCAGTCAGTGGGTTATGAATAAACCCACAGGACACAAAACTATTGGATTGGATTCCTCGGACTCTGAATTCTTTATTTCATGTTTGCTATAAAGGGGGTGATTCCCCCCCCCCCCCCCCCCGGAAGATCTAATATTAATAACAAAAAAATAATAACAAAAAAATAACAACAACAACAACAACAAAAAAAAAAAAACGCTTTTATCATTACACTTTTTGGAAATTTGAATCAAATGAAGAGGAATAATTTGGTCAACAACATACTGTATGTCTCACAACTGGTAGTTATTTTCACTATTTTCTGTCTTGCAAACACACTGGCCTACCGCACACCCATTAAAGGATTCATTTCACAAAAGTAAAGTCATCAAAAATACTGCAGAATTCTTTCTGTATCAGCTACCCTGAAGCCCCCAATTAAAGGAACAATCCACACACTTTTTGGAAAATAAGGCAGGCCATCTGGTCAGTGAGAGGTCATCGAAGAGAAAAACTCCGCACTGCAAATTTGTACAATGCTACAATGCAAAAAACGCAAGTTGTCACAGAGGCAAGCTGTCACAAGGGCTATACTGTACTGTATAGTAAAAAAGGACTTAAATATTAACACCTATCAAATCACTTCAGAATATATGGATTTAACCACCAGAGTCATCTGGAGTACTATTTTGCCTTTATGTTGATTTTGGAGCTTCAAAATTTTGGCACCCATTCAGTTACATTGTATGGACCTAAAGAGCTGAAAAATTCTTGTAAAAATCTTTGTGTTCAGCAAAAGAAAGTTTTATACATCTGGGATGGCATGAGGGAGAGTAAATGATGAGAGAATTTTCATTTTTGGGTGAACTATCCATTTAACATTTTGACTTCCCTTTCATTGTGTTATTGCAATGTCACATTTCACTAAATGTGCAGATTATTTTAAGTTATCTGTTTCACTTGCAAAGCTCACAGCTGACTCAGAAACAAATCTGATCAAGCATGGATTTTATCCAGTATTTTGACAACCTCCCCATTTTTTTATTTATTTATTATTTTTTTTTAAATTAAAATTATTTTTTTTTTTTATTTATTTAAGCAAATATTCTCAGAAGCCTGGGGGGGTTCCACATTTCCACTGAATCTGAACAGTCCTTAATGGCACTATCTGATTTATTTTTATTTTTGATCCAACATTTTGCAACACTGGGAAAACCTCTCAAGTGAGAGATGTCTGTGGTTTGGCAGCAGTATTTGTTTCTGCTATTCCTTTGTATTCTAAGCTGTTTATTAAACCGGTGCCAGATATTTCTTGCAATTCAGATCCGGAAATGATCAAGAAAAGTTTAAATTAAATGATGAAGCAAATGTGTTAGCAGTGACAGTGCATTACTGGCAGATCGGTAAATGACAGATATTTCCAAAGGTCATCCCTGTTCATTCTAGTCTAAACACAAATGCAGCATTTTGCATAATTTATTCATGCAGAAAGCACCAGGATGCAATAATAATAAAAACATCATCACAACCTCAATTTATTTAAAGTACCACAAAAGTCTCACCATAATGTCAACATGAATAAGAATGGGCTATGGGAGAGTTCACTTGTTTTGGTGCAAACAATGCAATAAATTAGAGCGCATGGAGTAAGATGGTGAGGAAGAAAAAGAACAAGCAGAACATTCCTGATAAGATCTGTGCTATTGTCATTTACCATGTTTTTGTCCATCTGAGGTGAAACTATTATGAGCCTTATGAGTCTTGACTGATAAGGCAAGGAAGGTACATGCTCTCTTTTGCCTGATGCAGTGACATTACTTGCAATAAGGGAAATATTCTTTCCTTACCAAAGACAAGTTGCTGATTCAGAATATGTTTTATTTAATTTTTTTTATACAAATTTTCTGTACTGTAAGGTTGAATATTAGTTATAATTTTCACACAACTATTCTTTTTTTATGATTCTTTTATTTTTATTTTAAATACAAACTTTTTAAAACTTTCATTCAATATGAATTACAGTCTATTGGGAAAATGTGTGACATTCAGCATTCAGTTTACTCATTCACACCCACTAACAGGCACCTTTCCTCAAAAGAGCCTCATTTTCATCAAAACTTTACTATACGTGCAAAAATAAAACAGGAATTGTTTAATGCTCAATCATTAATTCTGCTTACAGTTATAAGGGAGAACTATACAATGAGTATGTCATAGAGCGGAACATGTTTTGACCAAATTTGGTTGTCAGAATAATATCATGTAATGTTTTACTTTGTCTATAGCTGAAAAATATCATGTTGTGCAATATATCCATGTCATTATGGATCACCTCTAAAATTCCTCATTCAGTCAGCTGTCACTCTTTTAATCACTGAAACTTCAGGTTTACAAAGGCTTCAGTTTACGACACCAGCTCAAACATTCCAAGATTGTATTGCACAATTCCCTCTGACTCATATCCAGGACTGAGCTTTAAAAGAGCTGCAAGTTCCACACTGTGGCATCTGCAAATCACTTTCACATCTAGAGACATCACATATATAACTGTGCTGCTCAGCGTAGTACTTCAGGAGCTTTGGTTCTGAAGCATTTACTGCAATCGTTAAACAAACAGAACTTAGGAGCTGTAGATCTACTTTTATTCTTATTAGTTTTCACTAAAAAGTCAATCTGAGCTTCGCTTGAGCAGAATGAACAGCAAAATCGTCTTCGTGTCTATTATTGTGTTCCTGGCATATCTGACCAGTGGGGAAGGTATGTGAATTTCAAAACCAAATGTTGCTTATGTTGAGACTTTGATAAACTTGCACTTTGTAAAAGTTTTTAGTCATAAAATAATAAGCCAATTGCAGTTAGGCATGTATGTGAGAACTGGACATAACTAAATAATAACTGATACCTATGCTTTTTCTCTCAGGAATGAGTCTTAGAGGTCTGGGTATAGATCCACGCTGTCGTTGCGTTGAAACAGAGAGTCGGCGCATTGGTAAATACATCGAGAGTGTGGAAATCTTCCCTCCCACCTCACACTGCAAAGACACAGAGATCATGTGAGTGTCCACTCTTTTGATTTAGGAATTGTTTATAACATTTATCATCTTTACTCTGATGTGAAAATATCTGGTGTGAAACATTTGCAAATGTATAGGCTATATAATGAATCTATAATACAATATTTCTCTTGCCATGTGTTTTTATGTAACAACATTGCACTGTCTTAATTTAACTGGTGAATAATGCAATTAAAACAAATAGATGCAAAAATCGGGAAATCCTGATTATCAAAAACTTACAAGTTGTTGCTCTTTTTTTCTAACAGTGCCACTTTGAAGATCACCAAGCAGGAGATCTGTCTGAACCCTGCTGCTGAATGGGTTATTAAGGTCATTGAGAAGATGATTGTCAAGTAAGTGTCCATAAACATTCATAACGTGTTTGGGATTAGGACTTGTGTAAACATGGTGATTTAGATTTTACAATATTATATATTGTAAAATCTATAATGCTCTAATGTTCATGTAGAAATAACAATTAATTTTGTACTGCCTCTGTTTGCAGGAAACAAACATGAATGTGTGAATCATCTGATGTGTATTTCAACGCAACATTGAGCATGAAGGAAAGACGACTCTCCACAGCTGCCATTTCATACTTCAAAATCAAATCACTTTATTGTCACTCAACCATATAACCAAGTGCAACAGTGGGTGAAAGTCTTGGGTGCAGTTCCGAGCAACATAGCAGTCATGACAGTGATGAGACGTATACCAATTTACAATAACTGACATATCTAATATACACATAATTACACACAACACAATATACAGTATACAATTCACGCAATATAGAATACACATGCACACAATATAGAATACACAGTTTACAGTAAAATATGCAGTAGGTTCTATTGTGCTGTATTGATATTCAGGCTGTTGGCTGATAAGAATTCAACCCATACTTTGAATTCGATGGGTTGAATTCTATGTTTGGCTATGTTTACTGCTGTTTGATTACATGTTTAATGTTATATATTTATCTGTTGTTTAACTATTTATCTATTTTTATACTTGAAAAATTAATGTTATTTATTATATTCTGCAATAAAAGTAATATTGCACTTAAATTCCACAACATTTCTCTGTTTCCTTAGGTGTTTTATATATATTAATTACATTCCTAGTTATTTTTTTTTTTTTACATATTGTATATTACATTAATATATCATGCTACATATTTTGTCTAAGTCAACGCAGTTGCCCTTTCTCTTTATGAAAAATATTTTTTAAAAAAACTTTCATTTTATGATCCATGATTAGCTTTTCTTCTAGAGAGCATTTGTGGCTAATGTTGAAACAATGTCAAATAGTTTTGTGTCATTCTTAATCTAGAAAAAAACATAATTTTCAGACATAACTTACTATTGTGAGGGCATAACAATAATTGCCACATAGTATTATGTTTTTTGAAAATAAAAACTCATGTTGAAAATCATGTGAACACAGCATAACCTTCTTCAATTATCTTATTAAAAAGCATTTTCAGAGTGAATATGAGGTCGGATTGATTACTGACTTTTACCAATTTATTATTATTATTATTATTATTATTATTAATTATAAAACAGCAACAGAGAATTTACTCAGAATCTTGGATGTTCTTGGTTTAAGGTTTTACATTATATACTGTAATGATAACAGATCAGCAAATCATGAACATTTACATGTATTCATGAAAATAAATGATTTTTTTATTTTTTATTTGTTACATCAATGATTTTTTTAAATATTTTATCATTTCATGTTTTTTACTGATAGAATTATAAAGTTTTCAAGATACAAATTACTTGGGTTAAACCTGGTTTAACCCTGGTAATGATTAGGTGAATATACTGTAAACATCTTTTAAAACCTGAGGGGTTTTTATCTGTGTTTGAGCAATTAGCTGTACTGTCAGTCTCCCAGAGCATTGCCCTGCATAGTGTACAGTGCAGCACCTATGGTTAGAACGTTACATCTGCAAACTTGTTTCTAAACAAGACTTCACTTGTTGCAACAGATAACATGCAGGCTCATGACCACATCAAGGGAAAACACCATTCTGTTGCACCATGAGTGACACCCCCATTATCTGCCATTCATTTCACTGCACTTCGTACTTTGACTGCCATTTTAGAGAATGACAGATATTTCAATGCATTTGATAGCATATATTCATGGCTAAGATGGCCTGATTAGCATTAAATGTGGGAGTATTCAATAAAATGAATGCATTATTAATATCATATTAGGTTGTTCTAGAAACACAACAGACTGATTTTGTATGTTTAATAATCATCTATAAAACTATTTTTACTAACAATGGCTTTTCTAGCTTTTTTGTTACAACTACATGAAATGAAATTATTATAAATGGACCCTGTTTGAGGAATTAACAATATTGAGAAGAATCAGATGACCAACACAGTTGTGTACAGAGCTGTGCTTCATGCATATTGTTAATGTGATTAACGGAACAAAAAAACAGACACAGCTTAACAAAATTGTCAAACAAATATATATTTTGATTTAAATTCTAATTTTTCATTTCTAATATAAAAACATTTAACAATGATTCATTATTGTGATAAACCCAACCAGAATCTAATCTTGAGCAATTTGTGATATTTTCCAATCAAAGTCTGTGCTCATGAGTGTAGTCATTATGTATAAATGGGTTTGATTGGTCATTTTAAACTACGCAATCAATAGGCAACAAATAGGCAAACAAATAAAATAATAACATATATCATATTCCACCTCTCCCTTATTACTGGTCTTTGTTTCAACATTGTTTAAGTGTTGACTGACAACTTAATGGTGAGGATTCATTATCATAGAGTGAAAGAGAAATGGAGCGCGCAATTATTCTTTTTTAACACAACAGCATGAATTTGATAATATGTGGGAATAATTGGAATATTAACAGAGGCAAAGCTTTGAAACAGAAGTGAGTCTCTTTGAAGACACATAGCACACATACTGACACACATTTCTAACAGGATGTGTGCGGGCATGCACTGTCAATATACTCCAACTGCGTGGTAAACGTGTGGAATTTTCACGGTCCATCACAACCTGTCAGGAAGACGATGATTTCATCACATTCCAGTACTATTGGTCACAGAGGTAATCATTTGCATTTTTGGAAAGTATAAACTTATATGCCTCCATCTCTCTTAAATATAAATTTTAAGTTAAGTGAAAAAAGATACATAAGTTAACACATAGGCTATTTCTCCACTTACTGTCAGCTGAATGTTGTATTCATACTTTTCTCTGTCTCCTTGTGCAAAGAACTCTGTTGCTACAAGTTCAGCAATCTGTTGAGGTGAAGAAAGTTTGTGTGAATATAAGTGTTTTTGTGTGTGTGTATTTATATGTGGTTGTGGTGTGTTCTTACATATGTCTGCATGCATATCTGATTGTGTGTGTGTGTGTGTGTGTGTGTGTGTGTGTTGGTGGGTGGGTGGGTCGGTTGATGCTCACCCATTTCTGAACTGGCCATGGTTTAGATATTGCACATATATCACTTGCTGTCATTTGCATTGACCTATTTAGATCAAGAACATCAGTTAATATGGGGACAGGAAGTGGTCAAGAGCAAAAATGTGGTGAGTGTTTCCTGTTCTTCTCAATCGTCTTCACACAGGCCCTGTGTTCCTTCAATGAGAGAGAACTGAGAATCTGACTTCACTGAGAAAATTTCAGGGGTAGGAATGAAACAGTTATGCATAGATTGCTTTTATATTGTTTGATTGTTTTATAATTTTCCATTTTTATTTGGATGGATGGATAGTTTTGGATGGATGGTTTTGAACGGATGGTTTTGGATGGATGGATGGTTTTGGTTGGTTGGATGGATGGATAGATGGGTGGATAGATGGATGGATGTATCTTACAGGGTTGTTGACAATGAAAAGGCAGTGGTCATAATGATGGTGCTCCATGGATGAGGTGGTTGGTTTTGGTTGATTGGGGATTGAGGATGGATGAATGTGTGGGTGAATGGATGAATGGATAGATGAATGGATGGATGGATGGTTTTGGTTGGTTGGTTGGTTAGTTAGATGGATGGATGGAGCAATGGATAGATAGATGGATGCAAGGTTGATTATATGGATGGATAGATCTATGTATAGGTGGATGGAGGAGTTGGTGGGTGGGTGGTTGGTTTTGGTTGATTGGTGGGATTAATGGATGGATGGGTGGATGGATGAGTGGGTGGGAGGATGGATGAGTGGGTGGATGGATGGATGGATGGATAGATGGATGAGTGTGAGGTGGTTGGTTTTGGTTGATTGGTTGGATGGATGGGTTTGGTTGGTTGGATGGATAGATGGATGGTTTGGTTGGTTGGATGGATAGATGGATGGATGATTGGGTGGTGGATGAGTGGGGGGTGGTTGGTTTTGGTTGGTTGGATGTTTTTTGTTGGTTGGATAGATAGATGGGTGGACAGATGGATGGATAGGTGGATGAATGTATCTTACAGGGTTGTTGACAATGAAAAGGCACCGGTCATAATGATGGTGCTCCATGGATGAGTTGGTTGGTTTTAGTTGATTGGGCATTGAGGATGAATGAGTGGTTGTGTGGGTGGTTGGTTTTGGTTGATTGGTTGGATGAAAGGATGGATGGAGAGTGTGGGTGGTTATATGGATGGATAAATGGATGAGAGGATGGGTACATTGATGGACGGACGGATGGATGGATGGTTTTGGTTGGTTTGTTGGTTGGTTTGTTGGTTAGTTGATTAGTATGTTGGATGGATGTGAGGTTGGTTGGATGGATGGATCTTACAGGGTTGTTGAGAATGAAAAGGCACAGGTCATAATGATGCACAGAGACAGAAACAGAGCAGGAAAAAGTAAGAGAATGCAGAAAGAGATCTAAACATGTGAGACATAGCTTGAATGAATGTAACTATTAAACATTAATTTACAAGGTTTGGCAATATTGACCTTTTGTTATCTGAGTGTTGTGTCTTAAATAAACCACACAACATTATAGCTGCATGCCATCAAGGAACCTTGGACAAGCACTAAGAATATCATCATAGTCAAAGTCAGATTTATTATTTAGCATTTAAACACAGTGGGTGGAGTACTGTAGTTTACCTCTCTGTGTAAGAGTTATTCAATCCTCTATGGTCCAGATCATGGCTCAGGTTGGCAATCATGAAAGCAAGAACCTCCAGACTACTAAAATTATTCTAGATTAATAACACAAGAGATTAAACTGAGTTTGAATTGATATTGCATGTGTGAAATGAAAGATTCAGAACAGCGATTAATTAACTTAAAATTGCTTAACACAGTATCAGTGTTGGGTGTAAAGCATTACTAAGTAATTAATCACTGTAATTAAATTACTTTTTCATTGTAAAAAGTAAAGTAAGGGATTACTCTTAATTACAGTTACTTCTGATGTAATAGTTAAATACTGTATAGAATATAGAACAATTCTATATAAAACAATAGTGAATTTAAAATTGAAATTTAATGTCTAATGTTCAGATGTATGTTTTCTAATTTAATGCAGCCCCCTTAAATTATTTGGCCAGTTCATGAAAGAATTAAAAGAACTATTTCATATCAGACTCTAGCCTTGTATTTTTCATCTGGTCGAGGTTGATAAGGGTTTTAGAAAGTAATTAGTAATAAGTAATGCAATTACTTTTCAGACAGAGTAATTAGTACAGTAATCTAATTGCACTGTAGATGTAATTAGTAGTTAGTAATTAATTACTTTTTTAGAGTAACTTACCCAACACTGCCCAGTTTGTTCAGAATAAACCTTATTAGCACAACTTATTAGTGCTAACTAACTTATTAGCGCAGCAGCTCCATGGTGAGTAGTAGTGTATGCACAGTTGAGTTTAAGAGATACTTTAAGAGGGACTGTTCTCTGTCTTTTCTTCTGAAGTCCACCACAAGCTCCTTTGTCTTACTGACGTTGAGGGAGAGGTTGTACTCCTGACACCAGTGTGTCAGAGTGTGCAGCACCTCTCTGTAGGCTGTTTCATCATTGTTAGTGATCAGACCTACCACCGTCGTGTCATCAGCAAACTTAATGTTGGCATTGGAGCTATGTGTTGCCACACAGTCATGTGTGTACAAGGAATACAGTAGTGGGCTGAGAACACAGCCCTGTGGGGCTCTTAACTTACCTGTTATACCATGAGCATCTCTGAATGCTCAGGAAATGTGACTTTGAGAACTCTGAAATACTTTGTTTCAATATACTAACCTGCTCATATGTTTATATACGTGACTCGCCTGTGACCCTGTCTGGGCACATGTTGATTTGGAAATTGCCACTGCCTTGGTTCTCTGTTTGATCATAGACCGTGTTCCATACCTGAATACTTTACCTAGCTTACTTATCTGCTTTCAGTGTCTTGTAATAAACTCCCGCATCTGGGTTCATCAAGCTTCTGAGTTGGCATGTCATTACACTAGTTGATTTGAGCATCTGCTGATTGGTTGGTGGCCTCCCGGAAGAACAGGGAAAATGTAATTGCTTACAAAAAGCAAATGGACAAATATGATTGAATCTTTCAGATGATACATTATATTTATCCTGGTTTGACGTCAAATAGTGAAACCGTGGCCATTAACGTTTCTGGCATCCTTTGTTCCCCAAAGTATTTTTCCTTCCTAGTCTTTAGGGGATTTTAAAGAATTCAAGACCAACCAGCTCCAAGATGCATCAACATTACAAACTTTGATTTGAAGGAAAAAATAAATAGTAAAACATTTGTAAGCATCAATGTGCTAAAAAGCAAAGACCACCTTATCAACTACCCAGAACACCCTAGTTTATGAATAAATAGTAGTTACTCATTTTTCATGAGTGCTGGTAATTAATCATACTCCTGGTTAATGTGAAAGTCAAACATTTACATGAACTGTTCTCCTGGAAATGTGGGAGACTGAAAACATAACTTCATCATTATTTCAGTTTTCATACTTACCAAATTTCCCCAAAAACCACATTTAAACTTGCATGAGCATTTTCTTGACTTCCCCAGTGGGGGGGGGGTTGTGTGTGTGTTTTTGCAGTGTTCAGTTGCAAAAGTAACAATGGTCTGGAGAAATTTATTGGAGAAAGTATCTATTTTCTCTTCAAAATGTAGTGAAGTAGAAGTCCACAGAAATATTTATACTCAAGTACAGTTTTTCAATATTTGTACTTCGTTATTATACACCTCTGCTTTTTTTGTAAGGGTAAATTGCATATTGTGTCTAATGCAACTAACATGATTTGTCAAAACACCTTAACTCCAGCTGTAGCAAAAGCATATTTTTCTAAACCATTTTGGAACTTTATTGCAGCACTCAGTTTGTTTTTGATCTTGTTACTGGTACAAGATCAACAAATGGTTATGAAAGCCACACTATTAAGTGGCATGGATCAATAAGTAATCCATTATTTTATAGAAGGGGATCAAAATTATCATTTTTGCCTATTATTTTGAAGCAAAGCTACAGGTAAAACAAAAACTTAGTGTCATTTAAATTTGTTTTTGTTTTTTTTTACACAAACATTTGGGTCTATTTGTAAAATCAGTTGACTTCAGCATCCCTTGCTGATTAAATGCAAATATAGTGAGTCCAATTATTTTTTTTTCCCCCAAAAAACTTTGTGTTGGTGTGCTCATAACTCCAAAGATATTTAAATATCTTAATATCCTTTATATTCTGGAACTTTCATTTTTATATCCATGTTTAAGGTCCTGTGTGGTTTTATCCCAGATATATGGGGCTCTGAGTTTGGCTCCATGCATAAATTGTTAAATATTAAACCTTATCAGTGGTTGAAATTTAAACCATGTAGGTTTACCAGCTATTATAACTAGCTTAAACAATGTGAATTCCTTAGTGAACCAGCTTCAGCAGAAAGACCATACATAACCTCTGTTGCTCTGAGGGCCTGTCAGTGTAATTGTATTTGACATTTATATATTGTAAATACTGTAGGTTTAGTTATTTAAAAAAGCTTAAATGCCAAAATAATTAGTAAAGACAAGTTACTTGTACATCCTTAAAAAAAAAAAAAAAAAAAAACTGGGTTACAGTGAGACACTTACAATGAAAGTGAATGGAGGCTTTTTTTTTTCTTTTTTTTTTTTTGGAGGGTTTAAAGGCAGAAATGTGATGCGTATAATTCTATAAAAGTACTTTAATTATTTGTAAAATTATCATGCACATTTGTACAGTGGAAGTCAGAAGTTTACATACACTTTGTTAGTATTTGGTAGCATTGCCTTTAAGTAGTTTAACTTGGGTCAAACATTTTGGGTAGCCTTCCACAAGTTTCTCACAATAAGTTGCTGGAACTTTGGCCCATTCCTCCAGACAGAACTGGTGTCAGGTTTGTAGGCCTCCTTGCTCACACACGCTTTGAGTTCTGCCCACAAATTTTCTATCAGACTGAGGTCAGGACTTTGTGATGGCCACTCCAGTACCTTGACTTTGTCCTTAAGCCATTTTGCCACATCTTTGGAGGTATATTTGGGGTCATTGCCATTTGGAAGACCCATTTGTGACCAAGATTTAACTTCCTGGCTGATGTCTTGATGTTGCTTCAATATCCACAATTTTCCTTCCTCATGATGCCATCTATTTTGTAATGTGCACCAGTCCCTCCAGCAGCAAAGCACCCCCACAACATGATACTGCCACCCCCATGCTTTACAGTTGGGATGGTGTTCTTTGCTTGCATGCCTCGCCCTTTTTCTTTTTTCAAACATAACGATGGTCATTGTGGCCAAACAGTTAAATTTTGTTTATTTTTCTCCAAAAAGTAGGATCTTTGTCCCCATGTGCACTTGCAAACTGTAGTCTGCCTTTTTTTTTTTTTTTTTTTTTTTTTTTTTTTTTTTTTAATGGCAGTTTTGGAGCAGTGGCTTCCTTGCTGAGCAGTCTTTCAGGTTATGTCGATATAGGACTAGTTTTGCTGTGGATATAGATACTTGTCTACCTGTTTCCTCCAGCATCTTCACAAGGTCCTTTTGCTGTTGTTCTGGGATTGATTTGCACTTTCTGCACCAAACTACGTTCACCTCTAGGAGACAAAATGCGTCTCCTTCCTGAGCGGTATGATGGCTGCGTGGTCTCATGGGGTTTATACTCTCGTACTATTGTTTGTACAGATGAATGTGATACCTTTTTCAGGTGTTTGAAAATTTCTCCTAAGGATGACCCAGACTTCTGGAGGGCCACTTTTTTTTTTTTTTTTTTTTTTTTTCTCCCTCTCGGAGGTCTTTGCTGATTTCTTTTGATTTCAACATGATGTCGAGCAAAGAGGCACTGAGTTTGAAGGTAGGCCTTAAAATACATCCAAGGTACACCTCCAATTCCGTACATCTCCTATCAGAAGCTAATTGTCTAATGGCTAGATATCATTTTCTAGAATTTTCCAAGCTGCTTAAAGGCACAGTTAACTTGGTGTATGTAAACTTGTTACCCACTGCAATTGTGATGACTGTCTCAGATGCAACTGAGATTCAATCCACGCGTCTTATCACATGGCTTGTTGAGTGCGTTACCATGGAGGCATAGTGCGTGTGGAGATTTCACGCAATTTTCTGCAGCATCCACACACATCTCACCACATGCCCCACCGAGAGCGAGAACCACATAGCAACGACAATGAGGTTACCCCATGTGACTCTACCCTCCCTAGCAACCGGACATTTTGTGACATTTATATATTTTAGCCAGCAGGTGGAGGCAAAAGACAATACTTGTGTGTAATATGAGCCAGTTGGTGACATTGAGTCAGCGTCACTCAGTGTTTACATTCAACAGCACTCCGTGATCGCTTGTATTACTACTACACTACTAAAGTTAAGAAATGGCTTTAAACAACTTCAGCATTAAGGTTCATCACAGCTGAGAGACACAACAGACTGATTAGACAAATTCAAGGTGTTTTTCGTTTTACCGGACTTTCTACATTGGAGAGGACAAAATGGCGGAGGAGACTGCGGTTTCTATAGTGAAAGATTCTGCACTGGCTACCACGAAATAGAGGAATTACCCCGCTTGGACGGCTATTTTTCCACTGAGAAAATAGGATGCATTCCACCAAAATGACATTATCTTCAGAAAGCTGACTTAAATAAACCACACAACATTATAGCTGCATGCCATCACACACACACACACACACACACACACACTCGTCCTTGTTTGTCCAATAACATGTTAGAAACAGCCCAAGCTGTGATACTAGTAGTTCTGAAGTGATGTTTTTGAGAGGCTTGGATGCATCATTTGGTTTGAACCAGCAATGGAAGATTCTGATCCGTGGCACAAGTAGTTCCATGCAAAAATTAGTTCTTTTTTTTTTTGTGAACGTACTCAGTTTTTCCTAATTTTTTTTAAAATTTACTTGTTCATTGAACTGTTGTGTAAGCAATATCACACTCACAATCGTGATACATGTCCCTAAATCGGCACTGCTGTGATTACCTACGGCACTTGGCCTGCTGCCTCATGCCTGCGGCTGAATCACAGCAGTGCTGATGTAGGGCCATATCGCACTCTTGCTCGTGATATTGCTTATATTAAGAAAAGGGAAAATTCAAGTTAAATTCAACTAAATGTATGATAATAGTAAATCATTGGCTTTGAAAAAGAGTTCAGGAAGTGAACATGTATATTTTTAATTATACGCTTATCTACGATGATATCCAGCAACTGTTGTTTGATAGCACCTTTTATTTTAATTGTATCTGCATAATGTTTTATATAACAATTATCTTATATAGGCTACAGTATGATTTCTGACGATGTCATCAGCAGCATTTCCAAAACTCCTTGACTATAGCAAAAAGAGAAGTCCGCGGGAGGCATTTTGAGGGGAAACATTTTCGGCATTAACCACCCTCCCTTTTCCACTTTCCAAGCACTTCACCTTCCCCTTTCATATTGTCTGACTCAACACAGTACATATTTTACGAGTTGGCTATTTCATATGAGTTAGTTTATATGAATTTGTATATAACAATATTGAATAATATTGTTTTATATTCATATGTATCATATGAATTAGCCAAATTTAGAAAAGTCGTATGAATCCTTACGATTTCGCCATGAGAGTGTGTAGTCTGACCTTATAACAATGCATTTGCCGTTGAAATATGCTTTGTTTTAACAACATTTCTAGAAAGTGTGCAAGATGTTGAAATATGGAAATCCCCTCCAAGCTTCTGTCATAGCTATTATTAAAATAACTAACAAAAATGTCCATTGAATTCAGTCAAAGATTTCAAATAGTCAAGAAACCCCATTTAAAAGGCATCATTCTATAACCTAACCTTTTATTTAAAAAATATTAAATGGTTTGCCTTTTTTTTTTTTTTTTTGAAAATACAGGTATATTTGAATTTGACAGTTGCCTGAAAGCATTGTCCCTATCAGCTATTTTTTTTAATACTCATTTTGTTTTTGCAGGTTAAGCATTAGTGCAATGCTGTCACATTTGTGTTCTTGTTTTCATGTCTTTTTTTTTTTTTTTAAAAGATTAGTTACTGTTCAAGTCATGTGGTTCAATGTCATGTTATTCCCTGTTTCAGTGTCAAGTCATGTGATCATCCTGTTTCCCTCCATGTTCAGGTGTCTTGTTTTCATTGGTTTTATTGTCTTGTTAACTCATTATTGGTTCTAGTTTGTCATTGGCTTAAGTTTATTAGTCTTGTTTTATAGTTCTGTCTGTTCATTGGTTGTCTTGTTACATTTGTCCATGTATTTATACCCTCATGTTTGCCATGATCCTTTGTCAGTGTTTGTGTAATGTTGGTTCTATGGTCAAGTTGTTTGTCTGTTATTTCACGTTTGATTTATGGTTTTTGGATTCCACGTGTGTAATAAACTGCACTTGGGTTCTTCACATCTCATCTTTGTTCTCCTGTCATTGCCTTGCCAGCCATAGTTACAAATGCCTAACAAGTGTACAAAATAGCAACCGCAAAAAAAGTATAATCATTTAAATAGTTTAAAAACAATGTTTGTCTCTTGAATGCATGTCATTAGTATTATAAATGTTAAAAACTTGTATTTTGAAAAACTAAAACTTGGAAAACTTCCCAGGTCAAAGTTAAGATGAAGAAGAGGCTGCTCAAATGTGCATGTACTTTTCCCACTGTGTTGAAAGTTATTTATTAAAAAAAAAAATTCACTGCATTTGTTTTTTGTCTTCACATGGTTCATTTGAATATCAATGGTGTAACAATGTTTAATGCTCATGTGAAATTTTTATTAAACAAATTATAATTTAATGGTATAATTTATTGGGTTTAGTCTAATAAGTGGGGTATGTTTTGTGATGCTATTGACACCATCTTTGAAAACACATTTAATTGAATTTGTCACTGGTGTTACAAACATTGCTTCATCCGTGAAGGAAAAAAAAAAAAAAAAATGAAGAGCAAAAGTCAAGTTGTCCTTTTTATTAATAAAAATACAGGTATCAGAATACAATAAAATACTACAAAGAGCAAAAGGGTGCCACTCCTTTCATCTCATACTTAGAATATTACAGGTTCTTACAACATTTTTACCTTTACATTTCTACAAAAAGCTACAATATTGTTTGAAATTTATAAAGTTTGTTTTGGAACCAGACCATTTCATTATATGAATGTGAAACTTGACCATTAATAGGCCTATAACATTTGTATAAGACGCTTTTCTTTCACATGGTCAGCAAAAATGTGAAGCATATAATTTTATAAAAGTACTCTTTTTTTTCTGTTAAAAATTGTGTGAGCTGTGAAGTTGTTTAAATCCACGTTTTTACAGTCCTTGGTTTTAGTGTTTACAGCGTTGTGTAGTCATGGCAGTGGAGTTGTAAAATTTGATATTTTTGCACAGAAAAGGTTAGTTAACGATTTTATCACACTTAACCCTTGTGCGTCAATAAGAAAGTTACTCGGAGGACCTTACAGGACAAAAATGTCAGCATCAAAAAACTGCCATAAAAATATTATATAAATATTATTTTCCACTTTCAGTGAATTCATTTTTTTTTTTTTAACCAACATCAGGCCTGATCATAACTTACAAATATTCATTTTCAGCATTTTAACCCTTTAAATGCCAGTTTGTTTATATAATGCCACTGTTTTATGAAAAAAAAAACAAAAAAAAAACACAATGGATCATTTTCCATGTACGAAATGCTAAGTTTTTTTTAATTTAATTTTTTATCACAGTCTTGGATATGTCAATGATGAGCAACAACATTGAATTATTGCATTATTTTTTGTGCAGTGTCAGATTAAAAAAAAAACAAAAAAAAAACACACTCGGGTCCTTAGAGGACAAAAATGTTTGCATACTGCCATAAAATTATATATTAATATTATTTTCCACTTTTACTGATTTTTTATTTTTTATATTTTTAACCAAGTCCTGATCATAACTACCAAATATTAATTCAGTTTCAGGATTTTAACCCTTTAAATGCCAGTTTGTTTACATAATGCCACTGTTTTTACACACACAAACACTACCGGTCAAAAGTTTTGAAACACTTGACTGAAATGTTTCACATGATCTTAATCTTCTGATCTGAAGGCGTATGCTTAAATGTTTGAAATTAGTTTTGTAGACAAAAATATAATTGTGCCACCATATTAATTTCATTATAAAACTAAAATGTAATTAAAATTTTTTTTTTTTTAAATGGATGACTTGGACCATATAATAAAGAAAAGCAGCCAATAAGTGCCCAACATAGATTGGAACTCCTTCAATACTGTTTAAAAATCATCCCAGGATGATACCTCGAAGTTGGTTGAGAAAATGTCAAGAGTTCATGTCTGCAAATTCTAGGCGAAGGGTGACTACTTTGAAGACGCTAAAATATAACACAGTTTTGATTTATTTTGGATCTTGTTTAGTCACAACATAATTCCCATAGTTCCATTTATGTTATTCCATAGTTTTGATGACTTTACTATTATTCTAAAATGTGAAGAAAACAAAAATGAATAAAGAATAAGTGTTTGAAAACTTTTGACCGGTAGTGTACACACAAATTTCTCAATACATACAAAACACACTCTGACATCCATACAACACACCCACACAATGTTAGCTGCATCATTTATTCAGTTGGCCTACAGTGCTCTATAATACAGCAAACAGAAAATAGGAAAAAAGCATGTATTTGCTCCATAGACTAAACATGAGAAAAAATTGTGCCACCTGGTGGAAAATATAAACATTTTTAACTTTGAAGCCAGGGATCAGGAATGAAAGTATAATATCATAGAATTCATGATTTTATGCCTTAATGGCACTGGGATCAAATATTATATTTCAATGGGTTTCAATAGGGACATTTTTGTCCTTAAGGTCCTAAGTGTAACTATTTTGTGTACACAATGTATTATAGATGTATTATAGGAACTGAGGTTGAAATATCAAAATTCCCCCAAAAATACACACCTTTGGCAGAATTTATGCCGTTGGCATTAACACAGCCAAAATGATCGAAAAAACAAAAATGAAAAAGACAAAGGTCGCACAAGGGTTAAAATCATCTTAACACACAAACAGTTTTTGTCTTATGGCTTTACTTTTAAAGAGGCCCTATTATGCTTTGGGGGATTTTACCTTTCCTTTAGTGTGTAATATAGTTGTTTGTGCAGGTCTGCAAAGTTACAAAGCACAAAGTCCACGCCAAAGGCAGTTACTCTCTCCCACAGAAAACACTGCTCCTGAACTGCCTGAAAAGCCTGGTTTGCAGTCCAGCCATTTCTTCCGTGACATAACTACGTCACTATGTAATACATTTGCATAATACCTGCCTCATTATTGGAGGGTTTAAACACAGAAATGTGAAGCTTATGATTTTATAGAAGCACTTACATTAATTCTTCTGTTAAAACTTATGTATTATTTGAGCTGTAAAGTTGTCATTTTTACAGTCGTTTTAGGGTTTGTTGACATTACATCGTCATGGTAACAAAGTTGTAAAATTGGCTATAACTTTACACAGAAAAGGTTTGTAAGTGATTTTATCACTCTAAAATCATGTTTACACACATATCCGTTATGTCTTGTGGCTATACTTTTGAAACAGTGAGTATTTTAACGTTCAAAAATTGGCCCCTATTTACTTCCATTATAAGTGCCTCACTGGAACCAATATTTGTGCTTTTTTTCTTTAAGAAAAGGAGGGACGAGTCAAAATAAATGTGTGTGGTAATAAATATTATGCCACAAACGCTAACGATTCAGCTTAACTTGTATTGAACCCGTACTATTCCTTTAACTTGTATTAAACGTGGAATATTTCTTTAAACAAGATAATTTAGGATTACGTTAACCTAGAAGGTCCAGTGGTTACTTTAAATGTAAAAGTGTTTACTTATATGTTTTTATTGGTTGGCCATTTTGATTTTGGCTGTTAAAAATCCTATCCTTTCCCATCCTGCTGTGTATTAATATCCGTAAACACTAGGGGGAGCCACTCAACAAGTTTCATATCATTTTTTAATACACTACTGTTTCTCTCTCCATCTCATTTAATTAATTCAGATCTGTTTTTACATTAATTTACAGCTATCTCCTCGTACACCTGCAGCTTATTTTCATCCTTCTGTAATCTATACAGAATATACTTATCTATAGTTTCCACTTCCATCCTTGCCATCTTTGCTCTCCTACCATTTAAGCTGCTTTCACCTTGCCCAATTCCGATCAGCAGATTGCATTGATACACCATCTCGCAGTCATGCTTCTCACTCCCCTGAATTGCTCTGCATTCCTGATCCTCCTGCCTTCATCTCTCAGAATTCCTCATCTTCTCTCCTCTCCAGGCTCACTCCTCTTGTCACCTGCAGTGGGAATGCCAACCGTAGACAGCTGAGCTGTGATTGGCTGAGCAGGGAGTAGGAGGCTTCTGTGACATCGTGATGCTGTGCAGATGCTCAGCAGCAGTGGTAGCCGAGAAAGACAGGCAGGCGGCATCCTCTCTCTCTCCCTCTTTCTCTCCCTCCCCCCTTTTTCATCTCTCTCTTTTACTCTCTCCTTTCCCCTCGCACAGACACAGACGTACGTGTACACACACGCATACTCCGTCACACTGCAGCAGAAGGGAGAGGACACACTGTGAAGCTGTGAGGAAGGATCAGGCCTCTCCACTTCCCATCTTCCTGCTCATCCCTCCAGTAGAACACAGTCTGTCTCTGTTCTCCGCTCTCCTTCAAGGACTACCACACCAAGGGAGTGCCTGCTGTCTCTACGCTTGGACTCACTGCAGCACAACGGATCTACCTGGAAGGCTTTCCTCTTTTTTCCCTTGTTGCTAGGCATTGTTGGCTGAGCATCAGGCCCTCATACTTGTGTTTAAGTGTGTATGCATGTATGTGAGTGTATGACAGGGTCAACTGACTGAGCACACACTTGAACGTGGGACAGTTTTACATTCCAACTGTCATTCTTTTGGTGTGGCATCCTTTGCGTCCTTATCACTTGCCGCTCTTCTTCCTCCTGACAAAGGCAGACTGTATCCCAGGATGCTGTGCGGCAGGCTACTCTGCTAGGCCGCAGCAGCATGGGCAAAGCACCGGGGGGGTGGGACAGCGAGGATTGGACGGCTTTGCTCCGGACGGGCGCGCTAACACACTCCGCTGCTTCCAATGGGTGAAGACGGAGAGAGCCCCAAAATCAATCATAGCTTCCTCCGAGACTATGTCACTGAAGGTATATACACACATACACACTGGCATGAACACACCCTCTTACAAAACCTGCAAATACAGTCACTCACACCAGGGAACAAATGCCTCCATTCCCTTGCACACACTCACACAGCTGTAATTTGATCCAGTTCACCTCTCGAAGTCCTGAACATTACCTTGGTCTCAGCATCGGTGCGGTAAGTCTTCTAATACAGCTGACTCATCAGACTTTGGTCACCTGGTCCCACCACACACCTGTTATTGGGTTTCAGCATGCATTAGTGTGGCTGTTTATAGTAAAGCACAGTTATTGTGTCTTATTGTTAGTACGGTAAGCCTGCACTGTTAGCCATTGAGAATAATGCAAGACTCTGTTTGCACATGCATCTCAAAATACGAGATGATATGTTTTGATTGTTAAGGGTACCAGCATATGCTTTCATTTTTCATTCAAGCATCTGCTAATTCTATTTGTAAATTGTCTAAGAGTGATGTATTTCTTTTCCAGGCTTACTATAATCAAGTTACAGAGCAGAATTGCTTCATCAAGAGCAGGCCAGGCTATTTTTATGTAGTGTCATCACTGTGCTGGAAGAAGCTTGTGTTATTTATCAACTTAAAGGGTGTGTAAAATGTGAAATCCTAAGTCCCAGATGAAGCTCTCGACTAAAAGTGTTTGCGTCGACAAAACGACAACCGTGCAGCATTTGCAGTGCTAGCACATGTCCATGAACTGATGTTACTTTAAGTAATTAGTACTATCAGAGATTGTTTTTGGCTGGGATTTTCACACAAGACTGTTTTGTAAATGATACGCATTTCGCTCAGAGTATAATGTTATTCTACAACCATCTATTCAAATTTATATTTTTTTATACTTAAAATGTTTAAATATTTTCCAGTGAAAATCTTTGTCTTTTGTTAATGTTATTAAGCATAATAATAGTAATAGTAATAATGATAATAAAACATTGTTTATTAGTATTACTACTGTTTTTGATGTAATAATAATGAATAATAATTTTGTTTTTCATAAAAAAATTATAGTTATTATTATTATTATTATTATTATTATGTAAATATATAAACAATTATTAATTATTAAAACAAAATATATTTTATTATTATTATTGTAATTATTATTATTATATATAAAACAAATAAATTACTACAACAAAAATATATTATTATTATTATTATTATTATTATTATTATTAGATATAAAACAAATAAATTACTACAACAAAAATATATTTTATTGTCATTAAAAATTTTATTGATTCCATATTCAAATTAACACAAACAGTACATGAAAACATGGAATCAGCATTTATCAATATATGACAAATGTCTGAGGCCGAATGCATAATAATAAAACAAAATCTTGGGTAGGCCTAGCCCACCTTTGTCAATCGGTCTATGCAACTTACTGAAATGTAATCTGGGACATTTACCATTACAAATGAAGGACATTGCTATGCTATCAAATTGCTTGAAATAAGATAGGGGGACATCTAACTAAATCACACAAATTTGCTAATTAAAATAAATACTTAATGCCCTATTTGGGCCACTGGAAGGCACCCAGTTGAAAAGCCATTACCGGGCAGTACGCTGTCAGAGCCAAAGCTTGGGATTTATACCAGTTAACTCTCTATCCTGAGAATTTAGAAAAGGAATTAATAATTCTGTGGTGGCAAGGCATAGATCTAGTAGGGTCGGAGACAAGTAATAAAATATCATCTGCGTAAAGCAAATGCTTATGCAGCACACCTCCCGCCACCACCCCTGGAAAATCATCTTCCTTTTTTATCGTGGCTGCTAATGGTTCCAGGGCAAGACAGAACAATAATGGGGAAAGAGGGCAACCCTGCCAGGTGCCCCTATCCAGAGTAAAATAATCTGAAATTAATCCATTTGTTTGTACCGCCGTTACAGGGTGTCTATAAAGTAACTTAATCCATCCAATAAAAGTATTCCCGAACCCCTACATTTCCAAAATCTTAAAAAGTTAATACCATTCTACCATATCAAATGCCTTTTCGGCATCAAGTGAGATGGCAGCGACCAGAGTTATCAGAAGAGCTACGGCCCCGAATAAACCCCACCTAATCTATATGTATATGTCATAACTTTACTTAATTAGTTAGCCAAAATTTTTGACAATAGATTTTGAGCCAGTTCTGTAGCATAAGGTCTAAAAAATTCAGCAGCAAAGCCGTCTGGCACCGGAGTCTTGCCTATAGGCAAGGCCTTAATTACCTTGCCAAGCTCCTCCAAGGTTATCTCAGAATCAAGAGATTTATTTGCTCAGTCATCAGTTTAGGAAGTTCTAATGGTTCCACAAAGTTTCTAATATCTTCATCAGTAGACGAAGATGTGGAACTATAGAGATCAAGATAGAATTATTTAAAAGCATTATTAATATCAATGGCCGAGGTAAATATTTCACCCCAGCAGATTTCACTGAGGGAATGGTAGAAAAAGACTCTCTCTGTTTTATGTATATAGCCAGAGTTTCCCTGCCTTGTCCCCAGATTTAAAAATATATATTTTATTAATTATTATTATTATTATTTACACTGATAGATTAAAACCAGCCCTCTCTTTTTCACTCCAGCTGATGTCATTTCTACAGTGGAATTTAATCAGACGGGGGATCTGCTGGCCACAGGGGACAAGGGAGGGAGAGTGGTCATCTTCCAGCGAGAGACAGAGGTGGGTCAAAGTGTGAGCAAAGCCCTGCAGTGGGGGATTGATAATGGGGTTCAGATCAGTGTTTTAATAAGCAGCTTGATGGTGAACAGTTTGACTTTGGTGGGAGGGGAAGATTAAAGGTCATAATAATTTAAAAATACTGTGTTGCACAAAAACACTGAATATGCATGAGGGGATTTTAATTTCCATTACCCAAAGAGCTCTCTAAATGAAGAGAATATAAATGAATTTGATTTAAATCTCTTCATAAAGCCACAGTATTAGATATTTATTGTGACATAGTGCCATCTGGTTCACAGATCACTCTCATTGCAAAATACTGTCTCAATATTTATCTGCGTTTTCTTTGTATAAACCCAGAATTTAGCCTGCTAAAAACAAAACACATTGTTATTATAAGACCCCTCATCTGGAGTATCACCCACCCAAAGAGCAGACATTTTATTTGACCCTCTGTTTATTTGTTATTTTGGAGGTAATTTAGTAAAGCACTTCTTTAATACTGAAAGGAGAATGTTCTACATTTCAAGGAAATGACATATTTTTATGCATTACACATATTACTAACACTAGACTTTGTTTCATAGGTGTTGTATCACCTTCAGTTATATAATGTACTGTATATGTTGTATATTTGTTTAATGTACAATCAGCAGTTCAACACAAATATGAATTATGCATTTGAGAATTCTAACATTTTGCCTTTGTTGCTTATGTATTTATTTTGGTGTGTATTTCTGTGTTTATGTATTTGTGTCTTCTTTCTTGTAACAGTCTAAAGATGAACCTGAGGAGTTGGGAGAATCAGGTGAGTATAATGTCTACAGTACGTTCCAGAGTCACGAGCCAGACTTTGACTATCTGAAGAGTTTAGAAATCGAGGAGAAGATCAACAAAATCTGCTGGCTGCCACAACAAAATGCTGCCCACTTTCTCCTATCAACCAATGGTAAGCAAACCTTTGTCTGTCCACCCATCAGTGGTTAAAACTAGTCTCATATTTGACCAAGTAGGCTATCCTCATGATAATAAAGGGAATAGTTCTTGGTCCATGATTAATCTGTGCTATAGATCAATATAAAACACTAGACTGAAATAGTGCATTACACTTTCTAAGAAATGAACACTAGCATGAATATGCCATTAAAACATAATACATTATTAATAGTGTCATAGTTAGATAAAAATGCCTTGCAAGGCGACCAGTTCATTTCAGTTACATAAAAATAAATGGCTGATCATTGATGTGGTATGTAAACTCCAACAGATAAAACAATAAAGCTATGGAAGGTGAGTGAGAGAGACAAGCGTCCAGAGGGCTACAATCTGAAAGACGAAGAAGGGCGAATAAAGGACATTTCCACCGTGACCTCATTACGGGTATTTCCACAGCTGGCATATTGTGTTAACTGTTGAATGATGGATAGCTTATCCAATTCAAGCTTGTGTATGACTGGTGTGTTATAGCATTTGTTGTAGTCACTGATTTTGGTCACACATTTAATGAAAAACAATCATTACATTATATAATGATTTACAGAGCAGTAGTCAATAGACATTCAGATACATAAAAATGTCATGAAACTTTACTTTATATGTTTTCATATTGACTTGTAAATGAACTTCTGACCATGTGTCATGTTTTCACGATTTATTAAAGGGATAGTTCACCCAAAAATTAAAATTCTTCTATTATTTACTCACCCTCATGCTATCCCAGATGTGTATGACTTTCTTTCTTCTGCAGAACACAAACAAAGATTTATAGAAGAATATCTCCGTTCTGTAGGTCCTTACAATGCAAGTGAATGGTGACCAGACTTTTGAAGCAACAAAAATCACAAAAAGGCCACATTAAAGTTATCCATAAGACTCCAGTGGTTTAATCCATGTCTTCTGAAGTGATGTGATAGGTGTGGGTGAGAAACAGATTGATATTTAAGTCCTTTACTGTAAATCTACACTTTCACTTCCACATTCAGGTGTGGAAGTGACTTTCACATTCAGCCACCCTGTGGTTGGGGCTAGTCAAAGGTGGAGATTGATAGTAAAAAGTACTTAAAATTTGATCTTTTTCTCACCCACATGTATCATATAGTATTAGAAGACATGGATTTAACCACTAGAGTCATATGGATTACTTTTATGCTGTCTTTATGTCCTTTTTGGACCTTCAAAGATCTGGTCACCATTCACTTGCATTGTATGGACCAACAGAGCTGAGATATTCATCTAAAAATCTTCATTTGTGTTTTGCAGAAGAAAGTAAGTCATATACATCTGGGATGGCTTGAGGGTGAGTAAATGATGAGAGACTTTTAATTTTGGGGTGAACTATCCCTTTAAGTAAAGTCACTATGTAGTGTTACTGTGATTTGTAGGTCATTTCCTTAGTCAGATTCCTTAATCTATTTCCTTCAAGGTGCCAGTCTTGAAACCCACTGACCTGATGGTTGAGGTGCGGCCCAGGAGAATCTTTGCTAACGGCCACACCTACCATGTCAATTCAATCTCAGTCAATAGCGATGGGGAGACCTACCTGTCCGCGGATGATCTCAGAATCAACATGTGGCACTTGGACATCACAGACAGAAGCTTCAGTATCCTTCATGTGGTCTATCCATTCCTCCCATGCACACCCATTGACTGACCATATAATGCATACTAAAAACAAAAGTGAAAAGAGCTGACTGAAATCACCAGTTATAATCTGATTTGTTGGTTGCTACACAATTTTCGGGTCAGGGTGCACAGGTTTTTATCAGTCAGCCCGGAAACAAAGTTGTGTTACAAGGTACTGTACTTGGTTGATACAATGAGCGCTTCTTAGGAAGAACAAATCGGTGGTTTTCCAAAGTGTGTGAGGTTCGTGACATATAATCTTTGAAAGACATTTAGAGTTTTGTTTAAGGCTAGATATCCACAAGCAGATTTGTATATTCTGCTTTGCCCCCTGAGTTATGTCTGTAAAATAATCGATTCCTATGAAAGTCTACATGCATTTTTCTGCTGTTGTCTGTACAACCATTTGCGCAGACTGCTGCACCATTATTTGAGCATTCTACCACTCTATTGCGTGTCAATCTATTGCCCGCCCCGGAAAGTAAAACTGTAATCGGTCGCTTTACGTATCAATCAGATGGTCTTTGCCTGTCTGAGTGGGTGATTCTTGGCTGCAAAGTAGACCAAACTTAATGCAGACAGTCAAAAGTCTGGCTCTGTGAGACTTACTCACGCATGCACGAGCACAGACACACACACAAGAGAGAAGCATAGAAATAAAAAAAATTAAAAATACAGCCTACCCATTGTGTCGCTTTAAACCAAGCACCAAGAAAGACTAGCTACAACATAATACAGTACATAATAACTGGGACATAATGTCGCATCCTTGAGATCTAACAAGTATGAAAAATTGTTATGTTCCTGCACTGGATGGCTTACATTTCTGTGTATTCAGTCTTGAAACTGGGCTGAAGGCAGAGAGTTTTTGTGTTCCAGACAGCGAGCAGGGCGTTGACCTAGAAATGAAATATCTATGGAAACACTTAAATAATTCACCAAGGAAACACTCTCCTCTAAAACCCATAATAGCTACCTTCAGGAGCAATGTTCGCAGTGTGCGTGCATGCATGTAATGTGAGTCTGGATGCATGTGTGCACAGAATAATAAAAAACAACTGAAATCTTTATACTGTTGAAAAGCTATCGCTGTCGGAATATGCTTTTAGCTGTAAACCCTGTGTGATCTGAGTTTTACATGAACATAATTTTGAAGATTTTTTGTTTCCTCCTATTGGGGAATATTGTAGCCTAGTTAAAGACCTGGGCTGATGTGGCTGATTCGTTGTTTCCCTTATCGAGTAAAGCAAGTTCAGTCTGACTCCTATTATTTCCCGATCCCAATTCCACTCTTTTTTTTTTTTTACCTACCTATTGCTTCCTATCTCCTCTCAGTCTACCCCAATCATTAAAATGGCAAAAAAATAAAAATAATAATAAAAATCATAATAATAAAATAATAACCACAACATTGGAGGTCTAAACCCCACAAGGGATGAATCATAAACAACACCCTTGAGCAAGGCAGTTCCAGATTGCTCCTAGATATTCCAGATATTGTAATTCACCATTTCCACAATCCAAGATCACACAGTTATGATCAATTATGGTCAAAAAATATTTAATTATCACCGTGCTGTCCATGTGATATATAAACTTAATTATATATAAAACTTAAGCTTTTAATTACAACAAAAGCTTTCCTTCTCATTGGTACAGGTGTCAGTTTGAAAACATCTACCCTTAACATTCATAGTTTCACCCTCATTTAAATACTTTTTTATACATGTATTCTTATGTACAAGCTTTCAGAACAGTAAATAAGATGCTTCCCTTGACCACCTCCCCTCCCAGACATTGTGGATATTAAGCCAGCCAATATGGAGGACTTGACAGAGGTGATAACAGCAGCGGAGTTCCATCCACACCACTGTCACTTGTTTGTGTATAGCAGCAGTAAGGGCACTCTACGCCTCTGTGACATGAGAGAGTCTGCACTCTGTGACAAGCACTCCAAAAGTAAGTATACGCATTTTTTTAAATGTATGACTGCAGACTTTGTTACATATAATGCTCTAATATTACTCTGCAGAGTCTGTACTCTCTCATTTCATATGTATTAGTGGTGCTTGCTAAGGGAATCATCACTATTACTATTTCTCACACTACTATTGATAACCCCTAATGGCGAGTATTAAACTTTGGCGTGTAATTCATCCAGCATTGTTTGTGCTGCAGACATGAATGATACCCAAATCATGCGGTTTGTTGAGGAGTGGTGTGCTATTACTTTTCTGAACATTTGGACTTTTGATTTTTGCTTGGCAAATGACAAAACAAACGAAAAAATCCCACAAATTTAAAATGAAGGATGGACCAGAGACATTTCTAGAGACCAGAATATTATAGAGACATAGGGGTGGGCTCTCTTGACTTGGCCCTGTAACAACTAAGTAACCACTCAGAACACTCTTGCAACTGCATAGCAATATCTTGGCAAGCACTAAGAACACCCTAGCATTGTGATGGCAAGTACCACTCGTATGTAAATGTCTAGTTTAAAGTTATCATCTAGAAGTCTGAATTTTTAACTACAGTGTATATATTTAAAGGAATAGTTCTCCCAAAAATGAAAATTCTCTCATCATTTACTCTCTCTAATGCCATCCCAGATGTGTATGACTTTCTTTCCTCTGCTTAACTCAAATTAAATTTCTCAGCTCTTTTGGTCCATACAATGGGTGAATGGGTGCCAAAATTTCGAAGTCAGCATAAAAGTAATCCATAAGACTCCAGTGGTTAAATCAATGTCTTCAGAAGTGATATGATAGGTGTGGGTGAGAAAACAGATCAAAATTTTAGTGCTTTTTTACTATTAAATTTCCTCCCTGCTCAGTCAATCTCCACTTTAACTTTCACTTTCAAACGCTTCTTCTTGTGTTCTTGGCGATTCACATTCTTGATGCAAATTGCCCCCTACTGGGCAGAGAGAAGAATTTCTAACAAAATAAGACTTAAATATTGATCTATTTCTCTCCTACACTTATCATATCGCTTCTTGATTTAACCACTGGAGTCGTCTGGAGTACTTTTATGATGCCTTTATGTACTTTCTGGAGTGTCAAAAATTTGGCACCCATTCACTTTGGACCTACACATTGTATGGACCTACAGAGCTGAAATATTCTTCTGAAAATCTTTAAAAATGTGAGCTCTGCAGAAGAAAGAAAGTCATACACATCTGGGATGTAATAAGGGTAACTATATTCTCTAAAAGTTGTGCTTATAGTATGTATATTCCTGCGGCAATTGTGAAAGCCATCTTCATTTTGTTTTAAAAAGTACCATTTATTTTGTTTTTAATAAGTACCACTTATTGTGTTGAAAATCCTAATGAAGCACAGATTATTTTCATGCAACTATCTTTAAATGGATCATGACATGAGGAATCACATTTTCTTTGATCTTTCAACATATAAGAGGTCTCTGTACTGTAAAAACTTACTGTAAGTTTCAGAACTCAAAACTTCCTCCTCAGTGTGAAAAGAGCATTTGTTGAAACCAAGCTGACAAAACAACTTGTTCTCTACTACCTCCACATTGTGAAGTCACACTGTGGTAGACATTTGCGTCTGACCACATCTACAAATTCCGTAGCCCCGCCCAGCAGCGGTGGGCAGTGAGATGGCAGGTCAGTCAAGAGCAGAGACCCAATCATAACAGTGGGTGTTTACTGTCAAGTCTTAAAGGGATAGTTCACCCAAAAATGTATGTGTTCTATAGCGGTACGATCACTTTTGGTGGGAAAAAATATCAATATTTAAGTACTTATTAACGCTTCTGGTAAGCTTCATGAGAGGGTGGAGATCGGTCTTTCGTGTGATGTATTACCGTTACCATGATACAGACGTAATCTTATGTTCTCCACTCAGTTGTGACATCCTTGATAAGCACACAAATGCATCATTCTGAGTAAAGAAACAATAAATACAAATCTAAACCAAAATCAACCAAGCTATTGTACTGCATTCCTCCTTCTCACTTGTAAACAGCGCTGCTCTTCTGGCTGTGACTCACGCGCGTCAGTTCTCACTTTTCAAATTCCAATGCGATTATGTCACGCGCGCTTACCGCTGCAGAACGGAAGCATGATTTAGAGTTAAAAAAGTACTTAAATATTTATCTTTTTCACACCAAAAGCAATTGTGTCACTTAAGAAGACATTAATTTAACAGCTGGTGTCGTATGGATGCCGTTTATGCTGACTGTGATTTTTGGAGCTTCAAAAGAGAAATCACTGTCCACTTGCATTTTAAGGACCTACTGAGCGAAGATATTTTACTAATTTTCTTCAGATGTGTTCTGGTCAAGAAAGAAAGTCATACACACCTGGGATATCATGAGGATGAGTTAATGATGAGATCATTTTTATCCCTTTAAAGGAGAAGAAGCACCAAAACAGAGTGTTTCTGACAGAGGGTCAGAATGAGGGTGGAAAATTATCATATTTTACAAATGTATGACATTATTTTGAACAAAAAACTTTACTAATTTTATAAATGTATCCTACTTCCACCTTCTTGAGTTTCATTATGCCCTTGAAACTGACTTAGCCAGAACCTGCTGGAAGTAGCTTAGTTAAAAAAGACAGCAGGGAAGCTCTGAAATCGAAAACAATTAAGAAGAACAGCTGCACTAGCTGCTGGGGCAATTAGCACTGTAGCACTTTAGTAGCACTGTATTGAGATTTACACTTATAGCTGAATTGATAGACAAGCAGACCACAGTGTTGAAGGCTTTTCAGTGCCATCATTAAATGTGAAACCATTTAAACAATTGCCCAGCAGTGTTTGTTTGACACAAAATGCCTGATGACTGAAGGCTAGAGTGTAAACTGTGAAGCTAGCTCATCATTGCAAAGCTATTGCACTAAGCTGATAAAAGCTTCCTTATCCTAATTATTTCAAGTAAATCTGAACACAGTTTGAATCTGCATCTTTTCTCTACCTCAGTCTTCGAGGAGCCAGAGGACCCAGGCAATCGTTCTTTCTTCTCTGAGATCATCTCATCGGTTTCTGATGTCAAGTTCAGCCATAGTGGACGATATCTCCTCACCAGAGACTACTTGACTGTCAAGGTTTGGGACCTCCATATGGAGAAGGGCCCATTGGAGACCTATCAGGTGAGAAACACAGAGGGTAACATGCTGATTACACCATGGGCTCTATTTTCAAGACCGCACTAGGCACAGCACTACACGCAACATCTGTGCACTACTTCTTATCCAATTTTCATAGGAGTGCTAATTCTAAGTGCAATTTCTGGACCAGCACAAAGCGCAAGTGGGCATGTGTAGGAGTTTTTGCACTATCTGTGGGCGTATGCACGCAAACTGTGGGTTTATTTTATGTTAATGAGGTGGCACAGAGCACAATTTGCTATTTTCCTGAGAAATAGGTCATTATGCTAAGACATTTGAGCACCCCATCTAGGCTCTGCGCACAGTCTAAACTCCGTTCCTGCATTTGCAGTTTGAGAATTCCACCAGCAGATGATGTCAAATAGCTATCAATCACTTTTAATAATAGCCATTATTTGTGTCTCAGAAGATATGATTGTATGGCAATATGATTAATAATAATAAAACTTTATTTTGTATAGCCTTTCCAAAGCTCAAGGATGCTGTATAGAAATTAAACATAAGACATTAAAAAGAGAAACATATAAGAAATATACATTAAATAAACAACGAACAATGGAAGGGAAGCAATGCATTTTTCAAGCAGATAAGACATGGGCGAGCAGGACGAGAACCGACAGTTCCGGAGAGGTCACAGACTGTATTGTATTCTGAACCTCAGAATTAAATAGCACTTTGCACGCATGAATTCACCAACCCACTTGCACCTAGACTTAGCACATGCTTGCACAAAAATATCAAAACTTCATGGCCATGCCCACTGACTTTGTGCGTATGACTTATCGCATAGTGCTTCGCTGAAGACATAGCGCTCTTAAAATAGGGCCCATATTTGCTATTATTTTTAGTAGTAGTGCATAGTCACATCCTAGCATTGTGGCGGCAACTTTTACATTTTCAAGCACCACTGGTCTTTTTTTCACAAAATCTAAACTTCTAGAAATTCTTGCTTTCTCAGGTTCATGAGTACCTAAGAAGTAAACTTTGCTCCCTGTATGAAAACGACTGCATCTTTGACAAGTTTGAGTGTGTCTGGAATAGTACAGACAGGTAAGAATTTCTGAGGCTTCAGATGTTTATACAGCTTTCTTATTTAGATTATACAGTCATCGTATTTCCTGTATTCTACTCAAAACTTATTTCTCTTCCTCCATTGCATTTCTGTTATATTCTTTGCCATCCATTGCTCTCTTCATTTGTTGCTGAACTTTTTCTCACTCTTTCTCGCTTCATGCACCCATTATGTTTTGCTGTCTTTCATTGTGCCCCCATCAAGTGTAATCATGACGGGAGCGTATAACAGTTTTTTCCGGATGTTTGATCGAGAGACCGGTCGTGGTGTGACCCTCGAGGCGTGGCGTGAGAGCAGTAAACCGCGAGCCGTGCTGAGGACTCGCCGCATTTACACCGGGGGGCGTCGGCGCCGGGGCGATGTGGGTGTTGACAGTCTGGACTTCAGTAAAAAAATTCTGCACATGGCTTGGCACCCGGCCGAAAACATCATCGCCATAGCAGCCACTAACAACCTCTATATCTTTCAGGACAGGGTCAACGCAGAAAACCAGTGACATAAGAACTCACTAAGGTGAAGCAATGGTGATCTTCACAGGGCCACAACACAAGAAAAACAAAAACATTTGAATAAAACACACACATATATGCACTCAAATTCATCCTTTAAAAACATCATTTACAAAACATACGTATTATTGGCCCTGTGGAGATGGAAATAGTTGCCAAACTCCTGTAGTACACATATGGACTTTACAGTTAAGCCATTCCAACAGAAGAGAACTGCACAGGTGGAGGAGCATTTATGTATAACCAACAACTCTCTGGTTTATTACACCGCAAAGAATGATGCAAATTAGCTATGGTACATGGAATTTTTAATTGACTGCACAGTTAGCCAATCCTGGACTCCTTTGAAAAGTGATTGATGGTGTTGTCAACCAATCCCAGAATGCGCTGATCTGTGACTGACAGCTTACAGGAATAAGGGGTGGTGACTTTGGGCTGAAGACCAAGGAAAAGACAGCTCCACTCCTCCATGCCAAGTTGCCATGGAAACAGGATACTCAGCTGTCATGGTAACAAGAGTGCTCTGAGCAGTCTTCCTATCACGTGCTTCCCAAACACCTATCCCACAATGCATCTGCTACACGAGCACTCATTTTTCTTCACATTGCATTAATCATTTGTGGAGACGCGGATGCCTAGAAGACCGAATCACTTTACTACACTTGAAGGAGGTTCAGATTCCAGTATTTATATGGAATATACACAGATCTGATGGATACTCCTTCAGGAAACTCACTACTTCATCAAAAAACAGTTTTAACTGGATTACACCTTGCAATGTGTAACATCTAGACCTGTGTGGAAAGAAAGAAATTTTGCAATCAAAAACTCTTTATTTTGATTGTACTGATCCCTCAAAGTTCAATCATGTAAAGAAAATAAGTGGGAAAAATTTGTGACACATAGCAGAAACAATGAGACATACAAAATACTGCAAAACATGGAAAATCAGTTGGTATATTTACAGTACATTTTTAAAGGTGAACATAAATTGTTTTGTTTCACTGGTAGATTCAACAGTGGTCTTGGACCTTATGCTGATGATTATCGGCATGGATGTAGCATCATGCAAAACCAAAAGTTATCAGTTACCAGATGCTTTTATAGGTGTATTTGTCACCTGTGTTTCATTTATTAAAGGTATAGTTCACCCAAAAATAAAAATTCTCTCAATTACTCACCCTCATGCCATCCAAGATGTGTATGACTTTCTTCTGCTGAACGTAAACGAAGATTTTTAGAAGAATATTTCAGCTCTGTAGGTCCATACAATGCAAGTGAATTGGTACCAAAATTTTGAAGCTCCAAAAGAACAAAGGCAGCACAAAAGTAATCCATACGACGTGGTTAAATCCATGTCTTCAGAAGCGATATTAGTGTGGGTGAGAAACAGATCAATATTTAAGTCCTTTTTTTATTATCATCTCCTGTTTTTGGCATTTCACATTCTTCATGCATATCGCCAACTGCTGGGCAGGGAGGAGCATTTGTAGTAAAAAAGGACTTAAATATTGATCGGTTTCTCACCCACACCTATCATATAACTTCTGAATATATGGATTAAACCTCTGGAGTCATTTGGATTACTTTTATGATAACTTTATGTACTTTTGTAAGCTTCAAAGTTCTGACCACCATTTACTTGCATTGTATGGACCTACAGAGCTGAGATGTTCTAATAAAAATCATTGTTTGTGTTCAGCAGAAGAAAGAAAATCTTACACATGTGGGTTGGCATGATGATGAGTAAATGATGAGATAATTTTCATTTTTGGTTGAACTTACCCTTTAACCATCCAAAAGTGTCCAATAATAAGAGGGTTACCCAGATAAATTGAATAGAATTCAGCTGATCATCTGATTTTATTTTATTTTTCTCTGATATGAAAAAGCTGATATAGCTGATTTAGCAGTTTTCATCTCATGCGAGTGTACACCATTTTAAACACTTTTCAAAAGTATGCTACTGTTAAAAGTTACTAAGTGCACCTTTATCTGAAAATGACATCTGAAAAAGCAGCTGAAGCCTGCTATCTTTATGACCACACAGGTGTACATGTAACACCCTATTCACCGTAGAAAGTACATGGAAAGTAATTGTTCTTGAGGTGCCAATCACCTTATGGGTGACTGTTTGTTTGGTGTAGATGTGGTACTTGTGTTGGGTGTCTGCGTAGCCTTTATGACACGGAGGTGAGTGATTGTTTTTGCTATATGGCAAAGGCTGAATGAATGTAACTGACAAAAACATGCTTTTATTAATTCAAGTGTTATGATGTTAATGGGGTGCTCTAAAATTGACAAGTGAGCTTGCTTGCTTGCTTTCTAATTTTTCTTGGCTTTATCTGATTGTCACTTTTCTGTTTTTTCCAGTGTCATTCACATGTTTCCATGTCCCATTTGTCTAGTGCTCTTTTCTCTGCATATACAGGGGCTGTGCCTCTTACAATCAGTCTCTCCCTCTCTTTCCCTGTCTTTATCTCATTTAGTTTTTTTTTTAAATTCTTATTACAGCGCTTGCACGGCAGCACTGTATTGATGTTTCTCAAACATTCTGGTTAGGGGTTTGTTATATATACCAAACCCCAAGTATTAAACTTAAGCAGCTCATTTAGCCACTACTGCTTAATGTACAAACTTTCTGTAGATAATTTCAGCCTTATGTATGCTTGCTATTTTTGGTTTTATAATTTAAAAAATGTAAAAATAATGTTTGAACATGTGCCATTTACTTACATTGACAATTTAACTGACAATGATGACAGTGTCATATTGGTCTTCTTTCGTATTTTTCCATTTGCACACTAATTTGTGATTGGTCTTGTCTTTTTCATCCATTTAACCATACAGGAGCCTTTGCGCTGCAAAGATTGTGTCATGTTGATACTCATACACAGTTGACATAAAACCCAGATTGAGTGTCACGGCAACACCAAAGCGGCTCATTTCATTTACGCTGAACCAAAGCCTAAAACCTAAGCTTGGCTAAAACTTTAACATTACTCTTGTGCTGCCTTGCAAGCACTAGTATTTCTTTTAGGAAATGCAAATCGAGTTTCTTTATTTTTAAGTTTTTGTTCAAAACTACAGACTGCTGACATCATGCACTATAGTTAACATACTTTTTGTACAATGCTTCTCTCTCACACTTTGTTCCTTTCTCTCTCTTTCTCTCTCACTGAATACCACAGCACCATGACCATCTGACATACGGTTACCATGGCGATAAGCCTTCTGCCACTATACATTCTCTCATGCTCTAGTCTTAGACATGCAGTGAAACACATGCTCACATTCACAATGCAACCAGGGAATAATGGCTTGACTTTTTCAGGGCACACACTCTCTCCCACACACATGCACACACACTCACTTACATAAGCATATACATGCAAGCATACACACAGAAAAGCATGTTTATCATTATCCAGTATTACAAATGTCTATATCTATGATGTCTAAACATATTCTATTGACACTTAATGGAAAATAAAAGAGCTAATGGAGGACTGTGATTATATGACCTCTGTTTACCTCTGATTAAGTTCTTCTTTAGATTATAATGCTTTCAGTGTCAGAATTGTTTTTCATAGCGCTGTTTCTCACTCTTTCTTTCTCCTTCTCTGTCTATAATACACATGCACACACCACACACGATTACAATGACTACGTGCAGCCATCCAGCCTCAGACCTTAGAAGGACAGATTGTGAACCTTAAATTCACTTTTATTCATTTTTACATTTTCACAATAATAGAAAGAATCCCAGATAAAAAAAATCCCAGAGATCAGAATAGGACAAAGTACACTTTCATATACTGTAAACAGGTTTTACACGACTATCAGAGAGGATTTTCAGGAAAACATCGATGTGGAGACATCATCAGAGTGCGACAAAGAGGTGTAAGATGGCTGAGTGGTGTATTTACATTAGACTCTTGAATGATGTAGTCTAATATCTGTGTATCACAAAAAACACCATTCCAACAAATGCTTGATTCAAAAGATCATCTTCTCCATGCATAAATATTCAGTGCATTCTGTAATACATGACTAAATGTGATGTCAGTCAAAATTCTACAATAAAAGCACAAGACAATATATGTATACACATGTACTGGAAATAATAATCCATTGCGTTGCACATGGGTCATAACCATAATTATGTGGTTTATCATTTTGGATTGCAAAGGGCTGGCTTTACAATAAAGCCATTTTCAGTTTATGATAAAAAGCAGAAAAAGACATTAAATTTCATTTAACTAGAAGTGTCAAAGGCAATCCTAACTTACATTTAAACAGGACAAACACTTTTAATATCAAACCCTCTGTGGCACATTAAAAGTACCTTTTTTTTGAAACCGCAGAAGCACTGCGGAGAATGCTAATTCAGACAAATCTTTCTTGAAAACAAGATTAAAATATGGAATGAGGGCAGTTGAAAAATACTCATTGGAAAATAACTGAAATTCTATATTTGTAACATTTTGTAAATACACCTACATTTAATAAACAATACATTATAAAATGCTTTACAGATTTCTACAGTACATCCATTCGAAAATCATTAAACTTTGATTCATGTATATTCAAACTTAAATTACAGATCTGTTAAGCATGATACAATTTTAGTAAATTACTAAATAATCAAAGTTATTATAAAGTGTTTCCCGATCTAACTGTAATGAGAACATAAAAGGTAGCAGCACAAATAGTATAATACTGTTGTATCAAAAAGCATCAATCATAGCCTACTCACTACATTCCCTTCTAGACTTTAATCATTTTACTTATGCCACAAAAATAATACACAACATCTAATGAGACTTTTGATTTCTAAAAAGTTTTCTTTTGTGACGTGCAAATTGTCATGACACCCCTTTCTACGATTGACCATATAGGAGCATGAATTTCTAGTTTATCCTACTAAGTTTTTCACCAGCAAAAAAATACAAATTAAAACACTTTGATTCAAACTTCCATATCTCTGTCATCTCTCCCTCCGCATCTAGGGCCTCATGTATAAACTTGGCATAGGTTTTATCCAAAAGTATGTGTATTCCCAAAGTTTTCAGATTTAGAAAGCTGTACCTACGCTGAAACCCGGGCAAAGTTCACTTTATAAATCCCAGTTGGGCATATTTCCAATAGCTTTATTCTCCACCCAGTTTCCTCCCCAAAATACCACATATGGAGCTTACAATGCCTGTTTTTACTGTGCATGTCTTCACCTGCATATTATTTCCATATGCATATTGCCATCAAAGACACGCAATACTGCGTTTAATGGTAAAGGAAACTAGGAAAATGGAACACATTATACATTTACAATTGTATAATGTAAATAAAAATATTTTCTGAATCTTTGTCTTGTTTTATAGTAAAAATATCAAACATCCTTTAAAAAAGATACATTTATCTAAGAAACATTATTTTATAAGATAGATTATACAGTACTGATATTCTAACCCCATTGGCAAATTATTTTTGATTGTTGTAAGCATAAATCTAACACAATTTTGCTTATTAGGTAATTATTAAAAACATTTTAAAGATAGCTACTTAAAAGTCAAAAAGAATTTTTTTTACTGAAAGCAAAACAAAGATACTGATAAAAAATATTTTTGCAGTGTAAAGCACTATTGTATTAGATAGGAGCTTTTTAAAGACAAAACGTGCAAGCATACCTTTTGTTCTGTATTCAACTTAAACCAAAAACACTGCCGTACAGCAATGGTATTTTTCATTATGTTTTTATAATAGCACAAAAAGGGTTATCATTGCGATTCGGGTTGGGATAAAGTGGGGCAGGCAGCACATTTTATGCGCAATGATGTGCAGTGCGGTGTCTGTGTGTGGCTGTACTGTACTGTGTTCCTGATAAGACTATCAAACAGCTGACTGCTAGCCTTTCCAATGGTCTGTTCAACTACTCAATGTGTCCAGCATTATACTGTTTATTTTACCTTTCATTCAAGTGTGCATCACAGATTTAACTTTAATCAAATGTTGTCTTGATTTCTGTAATATAATTTAATTCCAAGCAGATGGCCTTTGGATAAAAAATATCTTGAGCCAAGAATTCCTCGCTGTCATTAAAAGCATGCTTTCTCATTAAAATGTTATTGGAAAAGTCTTCCAACAACAACTTCCATTACCAGTGTTGCCTTTTTACAGCTTATATTTTAATGCCTTTTCAATTAGTTACATAAAATATTTATAATAAATCACCTGGATAATGATAACTTCTGATTCAAATGCTTAACTCTATATTTTTTATTCTAAATGTGGTGTAGTAAATGAAAAGCAGAGTTTGGAATCCGTCTGTTCAGTTCATTACATGGTCATTTGGAGTCACCAATTCGCATAAGAGTACATACACACAGTCAAGAGTGTGCGGATGGTGTGAACATATTTCACTTTATTTTTTTATAAATCCTGATGTCTTCCTGGGAAATTTTATATGTTTATACATCAGGCCCTGAATCTCTGCATTCTCCTTTATACATTGATTCTAGCATATAGGAAGGGAGCAAAAAAGAAGTCAAATGCAAATTTAATTGCTTTAAGCATGGTCTTTCTCCAGTTGCGCTCAATCTTGACCTGTCGTCCCTCCGGCACCAGTGACGAGCTGCAGTCTAGACAGTGTATGGCTTTCAGTTCAAATGCTGGTAGCTTGGCACCCAACCTGCCCCCCAGCTTCGTGCTGAATTCTACCATGCTGCCTGGGTCGAGGTTCAGGAGCACCTGTCTAAACTCATGACTTGCCATCAAGATGATATCACCTGCCAGATCATCACTTTTCGTGACCTCATCCACAGGCATGCCAACCGTCACCTCAAAGCGGTAACTGTCAAAGCGTTTGACATGGCATTGGTGTTTAGCAAAGGCTTTTATTCGACAGAGCTGTTCCTCTTCTTGTCGGAGGAACAGCATGGTGGTGTTGACAAGCGCTGAGTCACCTTCAGTTACATTTACAACTGGAGACGTATTATTCCATGGTTCACACTTCGGGTAAACCTCACCATAGAGACATCGCAGCCAGTCTCCCATGAACACTGGTAGCATGCTTATAACAGACTGAGCTCCGTTTTCTGTTTCAGCTACGCGAACATTACGAAATATTCCTGTCCAGGTGACACGATGGCCTTCCAAATGGCTGCAGAGGAGCTGTGTTTGAACCATGCCACGATCCTGCCAGGCATGTGGGCCACAAAGTGAACCATATTTCTGCCAGGTGAGTGTGGAGTTATAAACCTTCAGACCTTCAGCATTATAGACATAGACCCCACAGAGTAAAATCAACGTAGAGATGCATAGGAGGATCAGTTTTACCGGGCCTCTGTGGGTGATGGAGCGGAAGACTTGGAGAATGGAGAGGCTGAATCGAGTCCAAAGCCGCAGTGTCACTGGCACAGCACACACTGCTAGCGTTACCAGCATTTTAGTCAACTCCAGCTCCAGGAACCATTTAACCAACTGAATCAACAGCATTGCTACCAGACCCATAGCCAAGACAGGTAACGCAAACAGGAAGAGGAAGTAAGCAACACAGGTGCGAATGAGACCAATAGTGGTTGAGTTCCGGAGCAGAACCACAGAGAACTCACACCACACAAAGCAGACCAGGTAAGGCACCAGGAAGCAGTACGTCCCTCTGAATCCCCTCATACGTGCCATACTATAAAGCACCAAAAAAAAAAAAAAAAAAAAAAGAGATTACAATCAGGAATATACAAGAGGAACTGTTTCTAGTGAACAATCTTACCAGAGCAATGCATTCAATTCACTGTCATAATATTGAATTACTATACTGATGCCAATTTCCAATAAAGTGTCAATGTTTATTTTTGCATTTCAAAGTTTTGAAATTTACAACTTCTTGTGTGCATTACTCAAATATTTGAAAGGAATATCTATCCATTTTTTAACTTCTTAGTCTACACCATAGCAGTCATTACCTGAAGAAACCTTAATGCTGAAAAGTGAAATTTACAAATTCAAGAGAAGTTAAACTTCCCACTATCAAATCCAGCAATGGATTGACCTACACTAGCTTAAATAGGACTTACAAAACCATTCCCCTTACCTGAAGAACAGGTAGAGCAGGTAGATGTAGAGCACACAGGGTACACTGAGCTCCAGCACCACTGACTTTCCAAGAGGGATTGTTGCAAAATTATGCCCCAGCATCCTGACCATCACCATCTCCTTGGGCAGCCTGCTGGTCAGGGCACACAAAGATGATGCCACCTCGATGATCAGTGCCTTTCGCGCATAAGCTGCTGCAGATGGGCTCAGACTCATGTAGCTCAATACCGTGAAAAAGATGGCCACCGTGGAGAGCTCTGAACATGGGATCCAGCCTTTATCGGCTACTGGGAAAGTGAAGATCACAAAGAACACAGATATCATGAAGTAGAGGTACTGTTCCAGGTTGTTCCAGCCGAAGTTGGTCTCCGCTTGCTCTACATCCAGGCTTGGCTCGAAGCGTGTGAGGAGGGCAGTTAAGGCACGGAAGTTGTCCCAGCCTTTGCTGCTCTGGAAGACTCTCAGTGTGCAGATGGCCATGGAGGTAAAAGAGAGATAGAAGATGAGGAGAGGGATGACAAATGCAAACAGATCAATGGTGAGATTGGAGATGATGAAAAAGAAAATAAGGGCATTGACGTGTTGCGTAGGGATGATGGTGCTCAGCCACTGTACGCCAGCACGAGATGCCCAGTCAATTAAATGTTCCTTCATCTCAATAATGATGTGGAGAGGATACTGGAGACCCTACAAGAAGAGGATGGACATGTTTGCATAGGAAATGTTTTATCTGTATACTGTAAAACAGAAGCTGAATTATTGGCCAACAAAATGGGAATTATGCCAGTTAGGGGCTAAAATTAACATATAATTTATGGATTTTACCAAGAAGTGAGCTTTTATATCCAGGGCTTTCTTCATCGCATCACTGCGTCTGGTCGCCAGCATCATCCCACTGCTTCCCATTCCCCAGCTGGTCTTTCGAAGGCGCTTATGAGAGACAGGTGCCAATTCATTTTTTCCCTATATGAAAATACCAACACAATGAAGTTCTTACTTTGTGAAGAACTCATTTGGAAGCATTGGGCAAGTCTAGATAAAAACAAAACAAAAAAAAAATTGATGTATTAGCAAGTTGTCATACAGCTGCCGCTTTTAACAACTTACAGTACGCTTATTATGAGGATAGTCACTTTGGAGCAACCAGAGGTTAAATTGCTCAAGGGCACAATCATGATTTCCATAGAATTATGGAAACCATAATTTTTTCAAAAAAAAACTTCAAGGTTTTGGGAACTTGCTGTCATCAGTAAAGTAGCTGAGGATTAAATAAGGACAATATGGATTCTCTGAGCTGATTCTGATCTTCTTCCATAGTACCTCACCTTATCAAATGTGGCTCCATCACCAGGACTTTTCCTTAATGTGTCTTCTTTTCTCTTTGCATCGACACCTGCGGTGCTCACTGTGGGAGTGCACCCAATTCCTTCTGTGAACTTTTTCGTCATCTCCACAAAATCTTCCACATCCACATACTTAGAGCCACCTGTAGAAGAAGCAGAAGAGGCATAGTTGTGTTTCTTTGGCTAAAATATCTTGTAAAAATATATTACAGCTATGGTTGGTACCTCACAAAGAGTCACAAAGAGTAAACAAAATCACTCACAAATCCCAAATACATCTCTTTGTTTTATCCTTTGTTGATCTCAGAATGAGATCCTTCAGTATGGGTTAACTTGTAATATGCAGGCACACATTCATGAACAATTAACATGCACAAACAACATTCGAACATACAGTACATGCACTTACACTCTCTAGATACCATGGTTTCCAGGATTTTCCTTTGAGTTTGTACTGTGGGTGTTATGCCACATACTGCAGGCTCACCTGAAAGGAAGGAATGATTGATAAAATAAAGAGAACCAGTGAGATACTACTGTGCTACTTCACTGACACCATGTCCTAACCAGGTGCGACATGATTAAGCGATAAAAGCGAAATCTCTTCCATGTAAAATGGAGTATTTGTTCTAACCAGCCTCCACCCCAACAGTACATTTTGTCAGTTGCTCGGTTGCTATTTCTGTGGTGTCACTCTTGGTAGACCAACAGTGAAATCTCATCGGTCCAAAATCCCATAATGTTCTGTTTGGCCTTTGAAATATAATAGTGTTGTGTCAAACAGCATTTTTGTTTTCAGTGTGGGCAGAGAAATTACTTGTTGCGCCTCACCTGGTTAGGACACGGTGTGCGTTACTGCTTGCAAGACGTGTCAAATATTTAAAATATAAAAACTTTTATCAGTCACAAATTGTCTTAAACAGTACCTATATAACTACATTGAAAGAGGGTTTTAAAGGCCACAAGTCTGAAAGCTACTGCTACTGTTAAAAGAAAACTGCCAGATGAGCAAATGCAACTTTGCGGTTTCTGCCTATTACCTGGTACAGCATTGACCTGGCTAACGTTCTCCAACATCTCAGACATTGCAACTTTCTTCTTCTTGTCAGGATTGAGTTTCCAGTACATCATCATGGCAGCCCTCCTCACTGCCTGTTCAAACTTGCTCTCTGAGGAGAGCCTTCTCACCTCCTGGGCATTCTCTGGTGTGATGCCTGCCAGTAGGGAATCAGGTTTTCTTCAGGTTTGTTCTGGTTTTGTTTCAACAGTTTATTTGTGATTATTACCTTTTATTTGTCAATTAAAATTTAAGAGCCTTTTAGGTAGGTACATGGACATAGCCAACAATGAAGACAAGTTCTCAGAATTCCCTCATTCCTTCCCCTCACCTTTCTTTTGGATCCAGCACTTCTGAAGTAGTTTGGCTGCATCCATCCGACCTTGCTTTGCCGCTTTCATCAGCCATTCAACAGCTATATGGTCATTTACCTCTGTGTCTTTTTCTTCTCCCAGTTTAAGGTAGTATTTACCAAGCTACAGCAAATATATACATTACAACACTAAAACATATACCAAAACTTACTTGACTACAGTATAATGGAGAATTGACTACATTACCCACCAGCACAGTACCATTCTGATAAACAATAACAACTGGCCTAAAATCCCAGAAGCTCAAAGCCATGCTAAGTATCATATAACCAAATCTAATTTGAGCCTCTCCTAATGTTAAACCCTAATTACTAAACCACAGAAAGAGATTTACAGTGTGCTTTTAACAGCAAATGCAAAATGCATCATCAACAGAGAATAAGCTGTAATAGAAGAACTATGCTGTGAAATGTATGGTCCATCTTTTAGATTGACCCCTATTCAACAGATTTCTCAACATACTGCTGTCTTGATCCTTACTGTCAAGAGTAAGAAAAGGTCTAGGTTTGGGATTTATTTTAGAGGAAAGGAGAAGTGAGTATTGAGTAAGTAGTCAGGAGTGCTCATCTTTCAATGTATGCATACGTGCCTTTATGTGTGTCAGCTGGGTCTGTATATGCAGACACATCCGCTCTGACTGTGAGAGTGTACTGTATGTGGAATGTGTTCATGCAGGAGCAGTTATATTGAGAGAGTGGGCTCATCTTCCAGAAAGCTGAAAATAGACACTTATGACCTGGCCAAGAGGGACACTCTGTCAACTGCAGAGTCAGAAAACACTAAAGAATTGAATACTTGATAATACACTGTGGATAGTTTAAAATCTTTAAGCCACAACCAATACTGTGATAGTATATTTCTGTGTCAATACCCAACAGTATTAATGTTTTGCATGCAACATTTTATGTCATCTATAAGCCACAACAATCACACAATGAATTTCATAATTATAAAACAGAAAATCCATAATATAAATGGTCCAATCTACAAATAATGTGGGTGAGTTTCCATATGTGTATTAATGGACTCACTCTACTCTGTACTTTGGGATCTCCAGCCTCAGCTTTCTCCAGTAGCTCCTCAAAAGGCAGATCCTCATCAGCATCATCTAGGAGAGAAAACAACCAATAGGTCATATGACTGGAATGCTATTTTGATGCAATATTGAACCATGAGTCTCTATACATTTATTTAGGGTGACAGATTTCTGAAGAATCCTGTGGTCTCGGTGATTTGACCATGATTAATGATGATTAGAGTTACAGAACATTCATGAAGTAACTTTTTATAAAATAATATTATTCTGAATGTATTCAAGCTTGAGGATGTCTAAGGAGACATTATTTTGTGTAATAGTTTTCTGCCAGCTGAGTTGCATTATATTACTCTTTGCCGCTCATTTAATTTATGGCATCAATATAATAAATCCCAAATGTCTTAATTGCATCTGATTGTAAGACTCGTTGAGATCTCCATTCTACTTTCTCACTCAATATTTTTCACTTTCTCTCATTTTTTTCGGCCCATAATCACACCACAATAGCAAAACCAGACTTACTGAGACACTCTATATTTTCAGAACAATTACAAAATAAATGTATCCCTTATAGAAGTGAGGGGTGAATCTATTTCTCCAGGTCCACATAATTCTCCTCAGAGGCATATGTTGTTGGACATAGGTTTGAAATAAAAATAGGATGTATGTGCTTGAGTCACCACACACATTCCTGGCCATAACACTGCTAGTAAACATTACTGCCCCAGCATGTCTCACTGGTGTTTGTCATTGAGACAAATTCATAGTGCACCACATACTGAGCAAAATATAAGAGTCAAACTTTAATGAGGCATTTGAATCAATATTATCAAAACAATAAACAATTCAAAGCTATATTGGATTATGTCCTGTTTTACATGGTAAGTAAACCAGGAACATGTATGACTCTGGAAGTTAAACATGAACATACAACAATAATGCAATAAAAGCATAACAGAACCAACAGGAATCCCAAGTGTGCTTAATAAAATAAAGTTTATTTTAGCTTTTCTGGGCAAAACTTCTCTTACCTGACTCTTCAGCTTTAGCCTGCTCCTCAGCCTTTCTTATTTTCTCTTGCATCATCACCTGCTTGGCTACAGCCAAAAAGCTACGTTGACGAGGCAGCTTAATGGTGTCCACTGCAGGTGCTGTGGTGGTAGACTTAGAACCCTCTGGGAGAGGTGTAGATGGGGCAGGGTCAGCAGAAATGGTGATGTTTGGCGTCATTGCATCATTGGGAGAAGATAATTGTGCTGCAGAGGGTTCAAAAGAAAAGCCTGCAAGCGATGTTGATGATGATGGTGTTGGAGCTGGCATAGCTGGAGTAGTTTTAGAAATATGAAATAATGCAGGGTTAGATGTAGGTGTCATTGGGTTGTCAGTAATTGGTTTAAATGGAACATTAGAGGTTTTAACTTTAGTGTGTTTTGATGTACTATCATGAGTTGCAGAAGGGGTCGATTTTGGTGGTTGATCTACACTGTCAGAGCTGGAAAGAGGAGGACCAGCCATCTGAGAAAGCTCAGTGCCTGGAATGGATTTGGTCAAGGAAACAGGAAAACTGATACTTTCATGGGTTACACCATCCTCCCTGGGAGTCCCTGGGGATGATGGTGGGTTGGCACTAGTTTCCATCTCACCTAGAGGAAAACAAACGTAACAGGCATTTAAAAGAAAGTTAATAAATTTAGCACCAGTGTTCTTTCAGCTAACTTAAAATCTTAAATATTAGCATTTGTCTGTGTAATTGATTCAACACTTTACAACATGTTTTTTTTTTTACATATATAAATCTGTTTTATATCTATATCTATTATATCTATCTATCTATCTATCTATCTATCTATCTATCTATCTATATATATATTTATATATAGATATATCTATATATCTATCTATCTATCTATCTATCTATCTATCTATATATATATATATATATATATATATATATATATGCATACATACACACACACACACACACACACACACACAGCTGATCTGAGATTAATTGTATTTTTTAAGAAACCAAAATTGAAACAGCTTACTCATTTAGGCACTAATGTTCATCTTACCTAGAGGAAAACAAATGCAACAGGCATTAAGTACAGCACCAGTTTTCTTTCAGCTAACTTCACCTTATCTGCCTAATTTATTCAACACTTTACAACAAGATTTTGACATGTATTTTTTTTTTTTACATATATTTATATATCTATTTTATATACATACGGTATATACTGTACATTCTATATATGCATATTCTATTATACAGAATGCATCTATATCTTTTCCAGTGCCAATGCATCATATACAAATCATGTTGTGTATATCACGTATAATATAAAAATAATTTATATAAATCGAAAACATATAACCAAAATCGAAACAACTTACTCATTTAGGATGATTGAAGAGACAGTTTGCAGAGAAATGATGTATGGCATGGCACAATAAAAACATTCTTTAAAATTACAGTTCTTTAAAAAGTTTGTGTTCTGTCCACTCATAACCACTCTATGAAACCAGAGTCCCACTGCTGGATCGCAGTTGTTAAAGTCCATTCTACCTTCAGAGAACGAATGTTCCATTGGACAATTCAAGTGCCTGTCAAAAAACCCTGTTTTGATTGGGTGAGAATGGAAGTAGCGCATGGCAGTGCCCAATGTTTTCTTTTTTTTTTTTTTTTTTTTTGTCATGTCACTTATTTAAGGTTCACATGTCAGAGCACATTATAGTTATTTGGCATTTCACAAAGCAGTTCCACAGTTGTCAGGACCATTGGGTATGCTTACTATAGACGAAATTAAAATGTAACATGCAGTCCTTTCTTGTATTCATGATAAAGTCAGTATAGAACAAATTAAATCCAGTGAGGTTACCTCATCATGCAACCACTAGATGTCAACGAAGTGAAACGAGATAGCATCTTTTTTGACACGCACGGTGGTTTATGCATGACCATCTGCTCATATGCAATCATTAATCCTTTAAAACAAAAACAAAATGTAGATAACGCACTCTTATTATAGCCTACAAGTAACGATACTAATGGGAACATGTATGCGTGTTATTCAGACATTGTTTTTCAGTGTCTGATCGTTTCGTAGTGCTGAATGACAGCTCCAGTTCGGTCAACACAGACGCGTTTGATATGAACAGCCCACCAAACCTCCTTGCGTTTACCTAGACTGGTAGTTTTATGCAAGTCTGTTCCGTTCACTCACTGCAGTGTTTTTGCGCATCTTGCACGCACTTTCGGGAGGGTGATGGCCATCACTGCAACACTTCAACCCAACAAAATGCAAAGAAAAAGCTTTGATTTCCATTAAATGAAGTGAAGTGTATTTGCTTTGACGTGTACAGAGAAGTCCAGTTTTGTATGTGGATTTGAGCGTGCATTGTTTCTTAACTCGGACTAGCTCATATTAAGACGCGTTAGATATCACTACCCTTCTGTCTGAAAGTAGATCACCGCATCATACTGTGACCTCCGCTCAGCATCGCCTGGCAAACCAAGCTTGACCTGGTTTTCAGAACTGACATATAGCTTCATTGTATCGGAGCATCATCCCTCTTCTGTATGTGATGTCGGACTGCAGGCGACAGTGGAACCGGGAGGATGAGCTCCCTGTCTATCTGGCTAAACCCATTTCTGGACCCAACCAGAGGCACAAGTCTCAAGGAATGTTTAGCTCCGTCGAGGGCGCCTATGATAACAAGACAATAGATTTTGATCAGTACGCGGTGGGAAGGCAAGGGAACAGGACGCCACGGAGCTGTAGCAGGGAGCGCATTCTGGATGGGGACACTGGAGCCTATGAGATCCGCGGGGGTTCCCTCATCAGCTCCCCGGGCGAGAGAGACAGCGGGAGTCTGGATGTCGAAGTTACCGATCAGAAGGACCTGCATTATGGGGAAAACAACGAGAAAGTGGGTAATTTATTTATTTAAAAAATAAATGAATAAAAACGTCTGTCGGGGGTTTGATTGAAGGAAATCTTGAAGTGCAAATTGATTTGCATTCAGTTGCTCTCAAATATTAACTTCATCACCTATTTAAAAGGATCGTTGGCCCAAAAATGAAAATTCTCTCATCATTTAGGCCTACTCACCCTCATGCCATCCTAGCTCCGTGGACCCATACGTTGCAAGTGAATGGGTATCGACATTTTGAACAAAAAGCACATAAAGGCAGACTCCGGTGATTAAATCTATATCTTCAGAAGCAATATGATAGGTGTGGGTGAGAAACAGATCAATAGGCCTATTTAAGTCCTTTTTTTACTATAAATTATCCTCCCTGCCCACTAGGTGACGATATGCACGAAGAATGTAAAGAACCAAAAACAAAAGAAGAAGAATGCGAAAGTGAAAGTGGAGATTGATAGTAAAAAAAAAGACTTAAAAAGACACTTATGATAAAAAGACACTTATGATATCACTTCTGAAGATATGGATTTAACCACTGGAGTCTTTTATTAAAGATTGACTTTTATGCTGCCTTTATATATGCTACTTTTGGAGCTTAACATTTTGGGTAACCATTCATTTGCATTGTGAGGATGTACAGAGCTGCAATATTCTTCAGGAGAAGAATGAGGGTGAGTAAATTATGAGATTTTCATTTTTGGGTGAAATATCCCTTTAAGTACAGATGGGAGCAGTTCAGACGGAACATGTTCTATATTTAATAAAATGTTGTACTGCGCTAATCAGTCCTTGTTTTCTATCAGCATCTCTGCAACATATATAAGATAATATATAAATATTGAAATATATAATCATGAAAAATATGTACGAAAAATAAAACCTAAAAGATTAGATTAGATTAGAAACTTTTATTGCCACACAGCTGAGCCAGTGGAAATTGTTGAAGGTACAATGCAACACATAAGAACCAGTGTGTGAAGGTGCTCTGTGCATTTCTGCAATACAGTACTATATACATTAAACAGTACAATATAACCCATGATATACACAATACAATATAGTATAAAAAATAAAAATGTATATATACAAAACACAATGAAATTTACAATACAATATAAGCAAACTGTGATACAGTGCAGACAGATTATGGGTGGGGGACATGGGAGGATTCAGTCAAATCTGATGCCTGACAGCCATTGGAAAGAAGCTGTTCTTTAGTCTGGATATTTTGGTTGTCAGTGATCTCAGGCGTTTGCCTGAAAGGAGCAGTTGAAACCAGATACTGTATGTGCTGGATGAGATGGGTCCTTCATGATCTTATTAGCACGCGTGATGGTGTGTTGGATGTACAGCGATTCCACTGATTGGAGATCTGTACTGGTGATCTTTGATGCTTTGGTGACAATATGTTGTCCACAATAGCTTTATAAAAGTGGACTAGAAGATGCTGACTGACTCCAAATTTCCGCAGTTGCCTGAGGAAGTACAGTTAGTTTCCATTTTAAAGTGCTGCAGATGTGGGTGCCCAGGAATTTGAATGAGTCTGTAATGGTGATTTGTGGCCCACTGATGGTGACTGGGAGTTTGGTGCCCTGTGAGTGTCTGAAGTCAACAATGATTTCCAAGGTTTTGTCTGTCCACTTCAAGCCAGTATTGTGCTTCGTCATTTTCAGAGATGAGACCAACAATGGTGGCTATGGAGAGTACACAGACTTGTGGGGCTGCTGTACTGATGTTCAGAGGATCAGATGTATGTTTGTTGATCCTGACTGACTGTTGTCTGCCCTGGAGGAAATCATCCAATAAAAATAACCATTAGAAAACGTTCTGTATATTTTCGTATTAGGTTGTCACACAAAAACCTCCCTGCGACTTTCTGGGAATGTTAATTTATCGTTATTAAAAATAGAACCTAAAAAGAACATTGCTAGAATGTTGGGAATTGGTTCCAAACATATCCAAATGGGAACCATACGCTAACGTTAGGAAAACATTCGATATTTGCTGGGTTCTTGTGCTAAAAAAGGTAGATGCAGCGCAATGCATAGAACTAAATGCAGGTGTCTCGAGACGCGTTTTTATAGTTGCCGTTCTTTTATCTGAGACAGCGTTTAAAAAGCGTGGCGCTCCTGCACGAAACGCTGAAAAATAATTAGTAGACTATTTTATGGGTTTTTACTTGAACCAGATTCTTAAAATGTATGCCTATTAATTTAATACATTTTTCAACATACAAATCTATCTGGCAATGTGACACTATTAAGACGCCGGCGTGTCTCTCTCTCCCTTTCAAGTTAGGGGGCGCTCCACCATACAATCCAATACAAAAAACGTCTCGCATAGCCAAACATATGAAAATACCAACCCGATCTCATGAAAAGTCGTACAGAATTTACTAGATGGCTATTTCGTATGGTCTCGCATGATGTTGTTCGCATAAACTCGTACGACTTCATCACGTGCAAATTCCCAGATGTCTAATGCGGAAGTAAGCACGAGTTTCGCGCACGAGGCATTAAGGACATACTTATTAATGTTATGCCCTTACCAAACCCCTTATCTAAACTTAACCAATCAGTAGAGTGTGTAAACTTGATAGGAAGCTGTTGTCGCGTATAAGATGGAAACGATGTCCAGAGATGTCATTGGCGCTGGTTCGTTAAGTAGGTTGGTGGCACAAAAGAAGCGGATGACTGTTCATTGTTCACCCCTTCGTATCCGTAATTGACACTGGACTGATAAAGGAGAGATGTCTGGGACGGGTCCTGAGATGTCATTGGCTGTAGTGAAAGTCGTAGGAATTCAAACGAGTGCAGTCGCACGATATCATACGAATTAGCCAAATTTAGAAAAGTCGTATGAATCCTGACGATTTCGCCATGAGTTTGTGTTGAAAATACTTACACACACACACACACACACACACACACACACATACTCAAACTTGTTTTGATATCATTGTGGGGATTATCCATAGACTTCCATGCATTTTATGGATTTTATACAGATCTAACAATAATTTCTATCCCCTAACGCTAACCCTACCCCTAAACTTAACCCTCACAGAAACCTTTTTGTATTTTTACATTTTTAAAAAAAACATAGTTTAGTATGTTTAATAAGCCATGCCTCTCATGGGGACCGCTGGCTGGGCCCCACAAGGTAAGTGATCTCAGGTTTTACTATCCTTGTGGGGACATTTGGTCCCCACAGTGTTGTATAAACATGTACACACACATATGTTGGTGCGGCTATCCCTATGAGGACTCTCCATAGACATAATGATTTTTATACTGTATGAACTATAGATTCTATTCCCTAACACTAACCCTACCCCTAAACCTAACCCTCACAAAAACCTTCTGCATTTTTACATTTTCAAAAAAAAAAACATTTTTAAGCGATTTGAATTATGGGGGCACTAGAAATGTCATTTATAGCATAATACCCTTGTAATTACCAGTTTGTAACCTAAAAAAAAAAATGTCCTCGTAAACCACCCAGACCCGCGCACACACACACACACACACACACACACGCCCACACACACCTCGGAAGAGTCGCTCGCTCATCCTGCACTAAGGGAGCGCTGGTTCGTTAAGTAGGTTGGTGGCACAAAAGAAGCGGATGACTGTTCATTGTTCACCCCTTCGTATCCGTAATTGACACTGGACTGATAAAGGAGAGATGTCTGGGACGGGTTACCAGGGAAAGAAGAATATTCCGCATTTGACGGTAAGATACTGGCTACGAGGCGTCCCTCCGCTACCCGGTAAATCCCTGCGCATGGGGATTAAATTCTTAGTGAGCCAACAAAGCATAGGCCAAACCCGCTTAGAAGAGCACTGAAATCAGCCAACGGGAAGGTGACTACTGCTACAGTGTGTCAAAGGCAGGCGGACATCCCTGGCATGCCTAAAGTGAGGAGGCATTTGATAAAGATGCAGAGATAATTAATGAATCAATGCTTGAATCTGGCATTGTTGAGCGCGTTTCGTTTGACAAATCATAACGAGTGCGCTTGCATGAGACGCAACAGGATCTGCGCCAAGAGCAGAGAGCTGGAAGCACTCTTTATGCCAATGCATTCAAAATGGGAGAAATCCATGCCTTGCTTGTTTTTTCTTTTTTTTTCTTTGCATGTTATTACCAATGGATTACAAGCGATCCTAATCCTTGTCCTTTGCGATCTGTGCCAATGATCTTAAACATAATCTGGTGCACATCTAGGAATAGTTTGTAGTAAATTAAGGTTGCATTACTATGCCTTTGCTCGGAATACCGAGATACCACTGGTATGTGCCTTTCTGACAGCTGGATGCGAGGTTACCATGGCAACCTAACATCTTTCTACATAAGCGACTTTGCTCTGCTCTCTTCATTGAACCCCACCCATTCCTTGGGAGGGGGGGGGGGATTGTAAAAAGGCAAATATTTCCTGATCTGACCATTTAAAGTGATCTAATATTATGTAACCTAATGTATTCAGACTGATTCAGGCATATATTTATTTTTTTATTTTTATTTTTATTTTTTTGTGCTTTAAATGAAAGGTAATTTATAGGTGACCACACTGATCACATTTAGGTTACCTGAAACATCTTTTTTTTTTTTTAACAGTTGTTTACTTTTTTCTCTCTTTATTTGTATTTTTTACATTTCACTGACCTGTAAATGTTCTCTCTCTCTCTCTCTCTCTCTCTCTCTCTCTCTCTCTCTCTCTCTCTCTCTCTCTCTCTCTCTCTTCTTCAGAGTGAGAGGCTGCTGATTAAAGGAGGAAGAGTAGTTAATGATGATCAGTCCCTCTATGCTGATGTCTATGTCGAAGATGGACTTATTAAGTAAGACACCACATCCAGAGACACACACAATCAAATGTAATGTTTCACATGCATTGTTCTATTTAAGTACAATGCAGTCAGTAACACTTTGCAATAAGATTGTTTTCGTTCACATTAGTTAATGCACAAGGTATCATAAACTAACAATGAGCATTTTTTTTTCATGTATTTATCTTGGTTAATGTTCATATATAAATATAGCCTATATTGTTCACTCTTTGTTTTTGTTAGTTCATAATGCATGCAACTAATGTTAACGTGTACATTTAATGTAAAAAATTTATTTATACAGATGTTGCCAGTCCAAAATGGGCTTTTGCCGCCATTGCCATACTATTTCAGTAGGTGGCAGCTGAATGCATCAAAGCTTATACTCCTAGAAGCAAACTGTGATGTCGTTAATTGCTTTTGTAGAAGAAATTTACTTGCAAATGCACAATTAACATTAACAAAGATTAATAAGTGTCATTAAAGTATTGTTCATATAATGTTACAATCTTATTGTAAAGTGTTTCCATGCAATCACTGGCAATTGCAAAATATTTTTGCTGTTGCACAAGATGAACATGAGCATTGAAGATCCACAAAACCAACCAGTCCCAGTCCAGTGCCGATATTCTTAAAAATAAAGGTTTTTAATGTTACTTTGCATCACCTTTCTTCAACAACGAACCTTTGTCTTTTCAAGACCCATTTAACTAAATTGGGTTCTTGAGTAAGGGCCGCCGATAAGGGGGGACAACTAGACCCAGGCCCAGGCTTGAGGGGCGGGCTTGGGGAGGGGGGAGGGCATATTGTATTGTACAGCACATGTAAACGTGCTTAGACGCGTATATAAACACTGCACAACAGCAAAAGCCGTCGGGGTAGCGCACGTTGATGGGATAACTGTCTGCACCTTCTGATATTACATCGTAGATTCTTCATTCACAAATGAGAAAAAAGTGAAACCCTCCTGGGTTCTTAGAAACACCAGTGTAAAAAAAATGAAATTACATTTTATTCAGCTTATGGTTTTTTTTTAGTCACAGATACTACGAAATGTGAATTACTTTGCATCTGCATAAAACATATGTTAGACCAACAATAATACACCAAATGTTGTCCCAACTAGCCTTCATATTGAACAATGTTGCTGATTTGTGAGTTCCCAGCATGCATTGCAGCATGATTAAATTATGCAGTTAGTGTGATGGGCTTGTTTTTTGCTATTTGCTGACTGTATTTATGCTGTTGCTGTTGTTTTTTTTTTTGTTTTTTTTTTTGCCACTGTTACCATTGTCACCATTATTGAGGTTTGTGTGTTAAGAGTTGAGGTCTACTGTGTGTCTGTGATAAACAATTGAACATACCATTTTGCCTTGCAAAACATACTTTTCTTCAAAGGTAGATAGGGTGACAAAATGACAGTTCTTGTATTGCGAACTTATAGTTGGCTGAAAAAGAAATTAGATTTTTGCATTTAGTGAACAAGCAAATTCTCAAAATCATACTGCATCATGTTGCCTTGATTTTTTAAACTTTCCTCAACACTTCCTTTTTTACAGTGTAGGGCTACATAGATGGTTTTCAAAAGAATGAGTAATTTAAAACAATGTTATCCTTTGGCATTACAAGAACTTTTTTTTTTTTCATGTGGCATCCGACTGCAAAACCCTTTTTAGAAGTCTTAAGAGTGTCTATTGTATACCAAAATTCAATTCTTTCATTTAATATATTACATTTGTATTGTTGCATTGCCTATACTGAAGCCTACTGGAAGCAGACTAAATCTAAGCTCAGTTGATAACTTTTTCTCCTTTTCCTTTCCGGCACTCTCTGCTCTATGTCAATCCCTCCATATCTCCTTCAGACAGGTTGGGGAGAACCTGATTGTGCCGGGGGGTGTGAAGGTGATTGAGGCTAATGGGTGTATGGTGATACCTGGAGGCATTGATGTGAACACCTGCCTCAATAAGCCCTACCTGGGTACCCCACCCATCGATGACTTCTACCAGGGCACCAAAGCTGCTCTGGCAGGAGGAACCACAATGATCAGTGAGTTTGGATGGACTGTTAACCTGGTGCATAGGGTAAACTTAGATATTTATAATGTTTGTTGTAAAAAAAAAGAAAAGAAATGTGCACTTAAAATTAAATGGTTGTCTTATTTGAGCAATGGTCAGTGTAAGTAGAACATTTAGGATACAGTGCCAAATGCTCTGGTTTAGAGCAACCTCCCTAACAGGGACTTCACTTGTACCCACTTGTATCTCCAAAAGCAAATCAGTGTCTCAATTATGTCATTGCTTACTAAAATTACACGCCTAAGGAATTGACTGTTTCCAGCCTTCATTTTAGCTGCAACCAATCAGATTCCATTTCATAAATGACGCTGAGCCAAGAGTTCATTATAGTTCGCAGTGGTTCATTATCTTTAAACACTGACAATGAATTAGAATTATTAGCTATTGTCAGTGACAGCGTTTCTCAAGGGAGCCATTGTAAACAGGGAAGAAAGAAGTCTTAGAGGCACATACAGAGTTTAAGTGTAATCTGTATCGAGAATAGAACAGAATAGAATGGAATAGAATACCTTATTGCCACACGACTGGGTCGGTGGAAATTGGTGTTGGTATAGCTATGCAACATGCAAGAGAAAGTGTGTAAACGTGCAAATGTGTGAATAAAAAAATACTGTTAATGCTACTTAGAATAATATGTTTAATTTATAAAGCACAGTTCCAAAAGCTCAAGGTCCCTTTATAAGAAGATTACATCATACAGTCAATTACTATTACTATATAACATATGGTACATATTATATGGCACATACATACAGTATGTTACTTTGTAAAATACTATGTACACAATGTACATAATAATACAATATATATTAAATGTTACAATGTGCAATACAGAATAAAATGCACAATAAAATCTATTCTATGCAATACAGTACAAATTACAATACAAAAACTATGATACAGTACAGACAGATTATAGATGGATAAAGGGAGCATGTAAAGGGATCACGATCTATACCTGATATTCAAGGCTTTGGTGATGATGTATTCCAATTTATTCTTTGATAAGAAAACTTAAAAGCATAAATCTATCAAATCAGAGAAATCCTTCAAATTATAAGGTATAGAAAATCTCAAGAACGTTTTGAACTGTCTTCGATTTCAGTTGACCATGTGAGTCCACTGCCAGGGGACAGTCTATTGGAGGCCTTTGAGAAGTGGCAGGAAGCAGCAGATAAGAAGTCCTGCTGTGATTATTCACTCCATGTGGATATCCCACAGTGGCATGAAGGTGTGAAGGAAGAGCTTGAGCTGCTTGTACAGGAAAAAGGTGAACATATACTGTATGTTATATAAACATTACTGTGACATTTATTAATTTATTAGATGTGCACAAGTATACTGAGTTTTCCAAGCCTGTTTTTAACATGTCTTTGAAAACACTTTCAGAATTCATCAGTGAGCATTTTAATGTTATCTTCTTTTGGTAGGAATCAACTCTTTCCAAGTGTACATGGCTTACAAAGATTTATTCCAAATGACGGACACTCAGGTTAGTATTCTGGGTTCAACAAGTAAAGCTCAATCGACAGCATTTGCCGCATGATATTAATTGCCAAAAAAATTAATAACATTAAAAATCCCTTGTTTATTAAAAAAGGAACATAATTACAGTAAAGCACTTATAATGGAAGTGAATGGGGCCAGTCCAAAAACATTCAAATACACACTGTTTCAAATGTATATCCACAAGCTATAAACATTATACTTGTTAACATGAATTTAGTATGATAATCACTTTTATCCAATATTACAACTTTGTTGCCATGATGACAAAATGCGAGTAAAATGTATAATACATTTTTTATCTAATTTTTTCATACTAAAAACATTTTAACATGTATAAAGTTTACATCTTTGTGGCTATAATTTTGAAAAAGGGTGTATTTTAATGTTTATGCTGAACCCATTCACTTCCATTGTAAGTGCCTTACTGTAACCTTTGATTTTAAAATAAACAAGGGACTATCCAAAAATATTTTCGGTGGTAATTGACATTATGCTACAAATGCTGTTGATTGAGCCTATAATTTATAACTAATTCATTTTATTTATCACACATTATACATTTACACATATACAGTGAAATTCTTTTTTTTCACATATCCCAGCTAAGCTGGGGTCAGAGTTCAGGGTCAGCCATGACATGGTGCCCCTGCAGCAGACAGGATCAAGGGCCTTGCTCAGGGGCCCAACAGTGGCATCTTGGCAGTGCTGAGGCTTGAACCCCCAATCTTTTGATCAGTAACCCAGAGCCTTAACTGCTGAGCCACCACTGCCCCCATAACATGTATTGAACCCCAGAAAGTTCCTTTAGTGCTGGTTTTTGTAACAGTAAATATGTTCCTATGTTCACAGCCATATAAATAACTCATAGGATCTCTCTCTGTCTCTCTCCTTCAGTTGTATGAAGCATTCTCATTCCTTAAGGAGCTAGGGGCGGTGGCGCTGGTCCATGCAGAGAATGGAGACCTCATTGCCCAGGTAACCATCAACAAATAAGTGTCCTTTCATTCCGTATTCAAAAACACATTTTAATAACCAACTGATTGTTTGGATCATACAGTAAAATTGTGTGACTGTGACCCTTCAGCTAAGGTATTTTATGGCGTTAATGAGATGTTATGATATTAGCAAAGGCTTCATAATCATTTATGATGCAGTTATTGCAGTAACAAAGGGAAAGTGCTGTGCAAACATTATTACATAATTTTTACCTTATTGTGTTCCAGGAGCAAAGCAAAATTTTGGGAATGGGCATTACTGGTCCAGAGGGTCACCCACTGAGCCGCCCAGAGGAGGTGGGACCTTTAAGCAAATTTAGTGATAAATTAATTCAAAGGATAAACAGACTAACTATTTATCCAGTCAGATTCAGATTGAGGAATAAAGTGTTCTGTTGTGATTGGTTGTCTGTTTCTTAGCTGGAGGCTGAGGCTGTTTTCCGTGCTATCACCCTTGGCAACCGAGTCAATTGCCCTGTCTACATCACCAAAGTGATGAGTAAGAGTGCAGCTGAGACTGTGACCCAGGCACGAAGGAAAGGTGAGTGCATGGAATCGACAAATTAGTTTAATTAAGACTTTAATGAAGTCTAAAATGGGAAAATAAGTGTTGCATGTTGAATTCTCTCATTTCCATGAAGGAATAGATGATTTACCAAAATCATACCAAAAAAACAAATGCATTTATTTGTAGGATTATTTAGTAAGATGTCTAGCATGCCTTGTGGATTTTTTTAACTTCAGTACATCATTTCTGTTGTACTGATTTGAAATCAGACAGATTCTCTTGAAGGAATAGGACAAATTCAGACTAATCACACTGTGAATTCGGCAACAGGAGGTCGAAAGTTCTGCTGCTGAAATCGGTTTATGTTTGCCGAAATTCAAACCACTGCCCCCAGTGGCTGTAGCTGGAAGACTTTTTTAAGGCAAAATGTCCACAGGATGGCACCAAAAGCGAGTTGTGTTTTTAGTTGTAAATTATTTAATTCAGTCCACAGGGATGCATATTTTATTAAGCCTACTATCTAACCCAAACCCCAATCTTAAATTAACTATCAGTGGTGTAAAATTTATATTTTAGAGCAAAACTCAACCTCTGAATCACGCTTACCATTGTTTTTGTGAGCGCGATTACTTTGTTTCCATGGGTCCATGAACTGTGTCGACGTTCTATCAGTAGCACGAGTGGGAAAGATGAACCCAACTGAATTGATGCAAAAATGTCTGATGGGGTCAATTTTAGGGTACACAAACAAGAAAACGGAAGCAGCATGTAGATTTCCTGTGTGATTATGCTGAAAAATGTTGTCATCGTTTGCTCACCCTCATTTCACTCAAAATCTGTAAGCATTTCTTTATTCCATGGAACACAAAAGGAGATGTTTAGTAGAATGTTCAGGCTGCTCATACCAATTTTCCATTGGTTATTGGGACTGTCAAGCTACAAAATGGACAAAACACTTTAAAAGAGCTCCACATGACTTGTGCCCTGTATTCCAAGTCTGCTGTAACTATACAATAGGTTTGTGTGAGGCAAAGAGTTGTTATTAGCTGAAAACCTCGCCATAGCTCTCAAATCTGATTCGGGTTTATTATGAGTAAATAACTGATTTAACTTTGGGGCAAACTGTTTCTTTAATTTTTCTGTCTTTAGGCTCTGTTGTATTTGGTGAGCCAATCACAGCCAGCTTGGCAACAGATGGGTCACACTATTGGAGCAAAAACTGGGCGAAAGCAGCAGCCTATGTGACCTCTCCACCCCTCAGCCCTGACCAGACGACACCTGACTACCTTCACTCTCTACTGGCCAGGTAAGAAATTATTGATTTTAGTTTAATCAGAATTTTCACTAATTTTGATCAATCATATTTTGATCAATCATTAATATGTCATTTCTACACATTAGGAATGCAATGTAACATTACACAGATGTAGTCTTGGGGCCAATGCTATACCTGTCTTAATCTAGCCATTTTTACAGTATCTACTATTTCCATTACATTTGCTCTGAGCTACATCCCTACACTGCAGACACACCTTTCCCTGGCCCCATTTCTAAATATAAAGTAGGCTTTCATCTCCTGTTTCCATGGTTACAGAGCACACCCCCTCCCCACAACACACTCTCACCTAAATTGTAGACTTGCATCCAGGCTGCTAGACTGGAAGAGATGTCACTATGTTGACATTGACTCTTCTAAGCAGCCGCCCATACTTTCACATGCGCACACTAAGGTTCGCACCCATAGTGGCAGTCACACACAGATTGGCACTGCTGGAGAGAGGACATTTATTTTTAGAATTGATACATTAAGAGTCCAACAGATAAGAGGAAACATAATGTAAGCGAAAATCTTTAAACGCCTCAATGGGAAGAAAAGCTTTAGTGGTGGTATTGTCTAGATGTTTAGTGCTGCATTTTGTGGATTTTAAAGCATATTGCTTCAACTGTCTGGACAGCTTTTTCTTTTTTGTGCATCTTTTGGCCACATAACAGCAACACTTAAAACCTTTATGCATGTATTTATACATTCTTAATAGTAATTTTGTTGAGCATTCTAGTCTATAATCTATTGAGATTGGTCCTCTGGCCTGTATGCAAGTATGCAACCATTGCTAAATAAGCAAATCTAGTGGCAATCGATGGAAATGCCTCTAATACTTTATGTTGAATCTTCATGATCTTTAAGCAGGTAGGATTTTATGGAATAAAAGAGATATTAGAGTATATGAGTAATTAGCATGGCAAAGAGTTGTCATACCTACCCTTTGAAGTGTCATTTATAATAAGCTTGCATATATGAAGGATTTGAAAGTGTTCAGAAAATGGTAAATACTGCCGACTCATCAAACATGAAGTCTATTGATTTTAGTACATGTCTATGGCAATGAAGCATTATGCAACCTTTAAAAATAACAAAGTCAGTTATTTGAAGATTAAAAATAACAACAGAGCTAGATCTAGAGGAACAGGAGTCTAATAATTAATTAAAAATATCATTCTTTTTAGTTAAGCATGGCTAGTTACGTGAAGTGTATCAGTAACTCTTGTAAAATGATATTTTTTTAATGGCTCAGCGGTTAAGGCTCTGGGTCACTGATTAGAAGGTTGGGGGTTCAAGCCCCAGCACTGCCAAGATGCCACTGTTGGGCCCTTGAGCAAGGCCCTTGACCCTATCTGCTCCATGTGTGCCGTATCATGGCTGACCCTGCACTCTGACCCCAGCTTAGCTGGGATATGTGAAAAAAAATAATTTCACTGTATATGTGCAAAACGTTTAATTTCTTATCATACAAAATTGTTCACTGTGATTGGGTGGGCATGAGTGGCAACTCTCCTGACCACCTCTGTCCCTCTTGGGAGACACACAGTTGGTTATCCATAACCCATGAGCTTTTTTCTTATTTCAGTGGGGACCTGCAGGTTGTGGGTAGTGGACATTGTGCTTATAGCACTTCTCAAAAGGCAATAGGGAAGGATAACTTTACTCTTATACCTGAGGGAACTAATGGAGTAGAGGAGAGAATGGGCTTTGTTTGGGATAAATCTGTGGTAAGTGTTGTTATATGTGTTTTTTATAAATTGAGGTTCTGTAAGGGTTACATTGCATCAGTTATAGTTGAGTCACCATTTAATTATCTCCACACAGGCTATGGGGAAGATGGATGAAAACCAGTTTGTAGCAGTTACAAGCACCAATGCAGCCAAAATCTTCAACCTGTACCCCCGTAAGGGTCGGATAGCATTGGGTTCAGATGCTGATATTGTCATCTGGGACCCCGCTAAGATTAAAACCATCACAGCTAAATCACAGCAGTCGGTAAGACAGAACTAAAAACCTTTGCTTATGTTGGATGATCCTCTATATAGTGCTGATATTTTAGTAATACAAGACTGCTTTTTTGTACTTTTGTAATGGGTTGTTAATTAGTTGTAATTTTGGAAACCCTTAAAATGTTACCTATTCCAAAACAGTAATTGCCATTCTGTCCATACAACTGATAACACTTTGTTGGAAAATATTAGAATGTACAGCTCTGTCAATAAGATGTTTTTAATCATTTTTAGCATGTCTCTCATCTTTTCTTTCTAGGCTCTGGAGTATAACATATTTGAGGGTATGGAGTGTCACGGTGGACCCGTGTATGTGGTCAGTCAGGGCAGGGTTGTGTTTGAGGACGGGAAGCTTCAGGTTCATCAGGGCACTGGACGCTTCATCTCCCGCAAACCCTTCCCTGACCATGCCTACCAGCGCATCAAGATCCGTGACAAGGTCTGACTCTATTTTAGGCTGTAGAGAGCAGCAATGGCTCAGTTCATAACCGTATGGTACCATCCTGGCAGTTAGCAAACCAAAGGTTCCTTTGGATGCAAAGCATTTGTTAATTAATGAATTACTTGTACAGAATAATTAGATGTGAGTTAGTTGCAATGCAAAACATGCAGGGACTAGTAAGAAATTAGGTGCATTACCAAACGTGTATAGAGTAAATGTAGCAAAAATTTTTAACCTTCATTACAATATTAAGTTCTGTCCTTTAATTCATTAAGCTGATTCTTAAAGGGATAGTTCACCCCAAAATGAAAATTCTCTCATCATTTACTCACTGTCATACCATCCCAGATGTGTATGACTTTCTTTTTTCTGCAGAACACAAATTTTGATCTTCTTTTAGAAGAATATTTCAGCTCTGTAGGTCCATACAATGCAAGTGAATGGGTGCCAAAATGTTGAAGCTTCAAAAAGAAAATAAAGGCATCATAAAAGTAATCGATACGACTTCAGTGTTTTAATCCATGTCTACAGAAGTTATATGATAGGTATAGGTAAGAAACAGAACAATATTTAAGTCCTTTTTTGCTAGAAATTCTTCTCCTTGCCCAGTAGGGGGCAATGTGCATGAAGAATGAGAATCACCAAAAACACAAGAAGAAGAATGTGAAAGTGAAAGTTAAAGTGGAGATTGACTGAGCAGGGAGAATTTATAGTTAAAAAAAAAAAAAAAAGGACTTAAATATTGATCTGTTTCTCACCCATACCTATTATGTCGCTTCAGATTGATTTAACCACTAGAGTCTTATGGATTACTTTTATGCTGACTTATGTGATTTTTGGAGAATCAAAATTTTGGGACCCATTCACTTGCATTGTATGGACTAAAAATCTTCTTTTCATGAGAGTATTTTCATTTTTGGGTGAACTATTCCTTTAAGCTTTGGGTTTTGTTCAGGAATATTAAAGTTTATAAGGGTGTGGTAGATTTCTTTCAAATAACTTAAATCCCATTGAAGGTTGCAAAAGAAAAGCATTTTTTCCCCCAAACTATAGTCACAGGCAGTGTTATGCTATGGACAATTATACATCATCAGAATCAGAAAAAATGTGTGCTTAGTAACAAAGGAGCTAAACAGCACCAAACCTATTCTTTAACTGCCGTTTGACAGATGACGAGCAAACAGGGAGTGTCGCGTGGGATGTATGATGGTCCAGTATATGATGTACCAGCAACGCCCAAATACATAACCCCAGCACCCTCTGCCAAAACCTCGCCCACTTCAAACCAGCCACCACCAATCAGAAACTTGCACCAGTCTAACTTCAGCTTATCAGGTAAGGTCGGTCAGACTTTCCTGTTCCATTTATTCTAAAAATTAAACCATCTTATAATTTCATAGATTTATCTGCATTACAGTTGGATATAATTTTTTGCTCTTTGTTGTTTCATGATTTCTAGGGGCGCAAGTTGATGACAACATTCCTCGGCGCTCAGGCCATCGTATTGTAGCACCCCCTGGGGGACGCTCCAACATCACCAACCTTGGTTGAGCCTTTAGCAGATCCCTATTGACTATGAGTGTGTATGTTAGTGTGTGTTTGTGAAACTGTGTGTGTGTCTGAATTAATACAGTTGGATCTGTTCACAAACCATCAGTACTCTCCTCACACAGGGCCATGCTATGATTTTTTTTTTTTTTTTTTTTTTTAAATGCAAATTATGCATGTCAAAATTTGGTCCTTAATATGTTGATCACTTTAACTTATATGTTGATAACCAGTGTAGTAAAACTGATAAAGCATACCTAGACATATACTGTATGCAGAGACTAAAAATATACCTAGACAATCACCAAAATGCTCTACTGTATATCAATAGCATTTAAACAATGACAAGATAACCGCTTAACTTTTTGAATTTAAAGGGATAGTTCACCCAAAAATGAAAATTCTCTCATCATTTACTCACCCTCATGCTATTCCTGATGTATATGACTTTCTTTCTTCTTCTGAAAACAAATGAAGATTTTTAGAAAAATATCTCAGCTCTGTAGGTCCATTCAATTCAAGTGAATGGTGGTCAGAACTTTGAAGCTCAAAAAGCGCATAAAGGCAGCATAAAAATAATCAATACGACTCCAGTGGTTAAATCTATGTCTTAAGAAGCGATATGATAGGTGTGGGTGAGAAACAGATCAATCAATTTCAGTGGGTGAGAAACCTTTTTTACTATAAATGTCCACTTTCACTAGCCCTCCTAAGCACTCTCCTCTCTCCTAAGAGTTCTTCTTTTGTTTTTGGTGATTCACATTTTTCATGCATATTGCCATCTACTGGGCAGGGAGGAGAATTTATTGTAAAAAAATAAAAATAAAAAGGACTTAAAAATGGATCTGTTTCTCACCCACACCAATCATATCGATATATATAAGACATAGATTTAACCGCTGGAGTCTTATGGATTTGATGCTGCCTTTTTGTGCTTTTTGTAGCTTCAAAGTTCTGGTCACCATTCACTTCCCTTAAATGGACCTACAGAGCAAAGATATTTTTCTAAAAATCTTCATTTGTGATGAGCAGAATAAAGAAAGACATACACATCTGGGAAAGCATGAGAGCGAGTAAATGATGAGATAATTTTCATTTTTGGGTGAATTATTCCTTTAATCACTGAGCTTTTATTCTACTGATGTAATCCCAGTGTGACATAGTGTTGAAAATGTCCTACTCTAAAGCTTAGTGAGGCCTAGTGTTAACGCCCTCTGTCGCTGGTTGTCCGAAAAAATGGTGCTCCCTCTACTGGACAACTGGCAGAACTACCAATCGCTTAACTGTTATAGAATGCAGGTCTGAGATCAGTTTTAGGCACAATTGTAACGCTAATAAGTATTCTAAAGTTGAGCCAAGAGCTGCCCTTAAAAGCACTTTTAACTCTTCTGTTCTCTGTGCACTGAAATGCTTTTTTTTTCTAATAATAATTCTGTTCAGTGTCTTTGTGGTAAAGAGTTTTGATGAACTGCATGATTTCACTTGTAGATGTTGGTTTTGCTCATATCTGGGTTGTAAACTGAGGTATTTACTTAACGATTCTTACTCTTTATACTTTGAAAGACAGTTTTATTTTTCACCATATCTATTTCAAATTGTTTTAAAACAATAAAATCTTTTTGTTATAATGCATTTCATTTTAATCTTTAGAAAAAAAAAAGGAAAAAAAAGGCTGCATGTGATGTATTAGGTACACTTTCTCAAATTCTTCTTAGCTGTATAGATTTTGCTTATTGGCAAAACTAGATGTTGACTAGAGAACCTAAGGTATTAACAAAACCTCTATACCACAAATGCAAAATCAGAGAAAAACTACTGTATATGCAAGCTGCATTTTTTTAATTGGCACCGTACTTGTCAGCAATGCAAAATATTACATCAGCAAGTGTCACATGTATTCAAAGAGCTAAAATAAATGTCATTCTGTGGTGTTACTGAGTATGCAAACATTTTTGTTTTTTCTTCTACTGTGACATTTTTACAGTATTGCTCTATATACATTGTGCTATACCTGTTGCCTAGTCACTGTGTAAGATGAAAGTCTTAATAATGAACTTCCACTGGTTAAATGGGCTTTAGCTCCTGATGTTCTAATCAAGGCCAATATATGGCCATTTCCAAGTCTGCTGTATTTACCTGCCCTAGTGAGTTTTGCCTATGGTATTTAAAGTGCTTATAATCAATGTCATTTTAGTTTCTGTAGGCTGATATCCACTGATGCACTCATTGACTGTTGACAATGAAATTCACTTTGCTATGATGAAATAAAGTCCATGAATAGAAGTTGTTGAAGCTGCACCTGTGGGTTTACTTGTGTAGGATTTCTTCTGAATTAATTGTTTGGCTATATTTTTTTTAATTAAGTTATCCAGTTCCTCAGTTAAAGTGCCTGGTGTGTGTGTGTGTGTGTGTGTGTGTGTGTGTGTGTGTGTGTGTGTGTGTGTGTGTGTTGGCGGGTTTAGGTGGTTTACGAGGACGTATTTTAGGTTACAAACTGGTAATACCAAGGGTATTATGCTATAAATGTGGTTTATGAGGACATTTCTAGTGTCCCCATAATCCAAATCGCTTAAAAAAACATACTAAATTATGTTTTGTTTTTTTTTGAAAATGTAAAAATGCAGAAAGTTTTTTGTGAGGGTTAGGTTTAGGGGCAGGGTTAGGGTTAGAGGATAGAATCTATAGTTCATACAGTATAAAATAATTATGTCTATGGTGAGTCCTCATAAGGATAACCATACCAACATGTGTGTGTGTGTCTGTGTGTGTCTGTGTGTGTGTGTGTGTGTGGCTAAAGAAGAACAAACCCATTTTTTCATTTTATCTTAAAGGAATATTTCGGGCTCAGTACAAGTTAAGCTCAATCAATAGCATTTGTAGCTTTTGCAAAATGTTGATTAAAACAAAAATTAACTCATCCCTCCTTTTCTTTAAAGAAAAAAAAAAGCAAATATTTGGGTTACAGTGAGGCACTTACAATGTCAGAAATTTTAAGCTTAGAATTTTATAAAAGCACTTACATTAATCCTTCTGTTAAAACTTGGGTATTTTCTGAGCTGTAAAGTTGTTTAAATTGTCATTTTTACATTCATTTTAGGGTTTTAAGGTTTGTTGACATTACATCGTCATGGCAACGAAGTTGTAAAATTATAACTTTACATAGAAAAGGTTAGTAAGTGATTTTATTACACTAAAATCATGTTAACACACATATTGTTTATGTCTTGTGGCTATACTTTTGAAATAGTGAGTATTTTAACATTCAAAAATTACACCCCATTCACTTCCATTGTAAGTGCCTCACTGTAACCCAGATTTTTGCTTTTTTTTTTTAAGAAAATGAGGGACAAGTTGAAATCAATTTTTGTGGTAATCAACATTATGCCACAAATGCTGTCGATTGAGCTTAACTTATATTGAACCCAGAATATTCTTTTAAAATGTGTCTGTGACTACACTGTGAATTTATCCTTTACCACAACATATATATTATCGTATTGCATTTTATATACACTGGCGGCCAAAAGTTTGGACTAATGTACAGATTTTGCTGTTTCAGAAGGAAATTGGAACTTTAATTCACCAAAGTCACATTCTACTGATCACAAAGTATAGTCAGGACATTACTGATGTAAAAAACAGCACCATCACTATTTGAAAAAAAAGTCATTTTTGATTAAATCTAGACAGGCCCCATTTCAAGCAGCCATCACTCCAACACCTTACAACATCATGATAAATTGCTAATTTGGTACTAGAAAATCACTTGCCATTATATCAAACACTGCTGAAATATATTTGGTTCGTTAAATGAAGCTTAACATTGTATTTGTGTTTGTTTTTGAGTTGCCACAGTATGCAATAGACTGGCATGTCTTAAGGTCAATATTAGGTCAAAAATGGCAAAAGAAACAAAACAAAAAAAAAAAAACAGCTTTCCCTATAAACTTGTCAGTCAATCATTGTATTGAGGAATGAAGGCCATACAATGCTTGAAATTGCCAAAAAACTGAAGATTTCAAACAAAGGTGTACACTACAGTCTACAAAGATAAAGGACAAATGGCTCTAATAAGGACAGAAAGAGATGTGGAAGGCCCAGATGTACAACTAAACAAGAGGATAAGTACATCAGAGTCTCTAGTTTGAGAAATAGATGCCTCACATGTTCTCAGCTGACAGCTTCATTGAATTCTACCCACTCAACACCAGTTTCATGTACAACAGTAAAGAGAAGACTCAGGGGTGTATGCCTTATGGGAAGAATTGCAAAGAAAAAGCCACTTTTGAAACAGAAAAACAAAAAGAAAGGGTTAGAGTGGGCAAAGAAACACAAACATTGGACAACAGATAATTGGAAAAGAGTGTTATGGATCTTAACCCCATTGAGCTTTTGTGGGATCAGCTAGATGGTAAGGTGCGTGAGAAGTGCCCGACAAGACAGCCACATCTATGGCAAGGGCTACAGAAATGTGGGGTGAAATGTCACCTGAGTATCTGGACAAACTGACAGCTAGAATGCCAAGGATCTGCAAAGCTGTCATTGCTACACATGGAGGATTTTTTGATGAGAACAATTTGAAGTAGTTTAAGAAGTTCTGAACATTTTTTTCAAATTGTAATAGTAATTTTCACATTATTAATGTCCTGACTATACATTGTGATCAGTTGAATGCCACTTTGATGAATAAAAGTACCAATTACTTTCCATAAGAGCAAAATCTGTACATTATTCCAAAATGTGGCCGCCAATGTATATTATATGTTCAATAGTATCTATTTATTCTTCAAAGCTTTCAAAAACTAACATCTTGTGGCTTTAGTAAAATTACAACATAAAAGCCAATTATTTAATTTGGTCTTTAATATCATGCTATTGCTTACTATAATTTCTCACTGGTCCGAATTGGTAGCTGTAGGCTACACAGGGTTGGGAGTGTTACTTTGAAATGTATTCCACTATAGATTACAGAATACATGCTGTAAAATGTCATTTGTAATGTATTCCGTTAGATTACTCAAGGTCAGTAATGTATTATAAATTCTTTCGATTACTTCTTCAGCACTGGTACATTTTTTCACTTGTTTTGACTATAAAAACTCTGCCAGTACAGTAAGACAAAATACACATGTTATAAATACATAGTCTGAAAAACCTAAATATCTTATGCATTGTTTCTAAAACAAGATCAATCAAAAGGATTTTTTAGATATTTTTACAGGAAAACAATACAAAAATTATTATCACGAATATGATTTTTGCCCTAATATCAAAAGTCTTTCAAGAAAAAAAGAAATTATGATCCAACATGAATTTTCTTGATAAAAAAATATGATCGTGCCTGGTAACGTGCATGTAAAATGGGTAGAAACAGCATTTTAGCTTGGCATAAAGCTGACAATTTACACAAGGTTTATTTCTATTTCTTCTGCTCCAAACTTACTTCAAACTTACTTCTCTGTCTGCTCGTATGAATGTAACACATCATAAGAAAGTGTTTCACCGCTGTTCAAATGCACTTTGGATCGCATCATTTATATGGATAAATGTTTTTCCATCTGAAAGGACTAAATATTAAATGAAACAAATGACAATAAAATGCAAAGTAATCTCTTCAGTAATCAAAATACTTTTTGAATGTAACTGTATTCTAATTACCAATGATTTAAATTGTAACTGTAGTGGAATACAGTTACTTATATTTTGTATTTTAAATACGTATTCCCGTTACATGTATTCCGTTACTCCCCAAACGTGAGGCTACATGAAAATATAGTTGCCTTTTCATTTAAAGATGGGGGTCCTTCACAAGGGCACCATCATATTTGGGAGTCCTTGGCATCAAACCGTTTGAAAACCCCTGATTTAGATAAAATATTAAACCAAGCGATGCAGTTCATCTCATTATTCGTATGTTCCTTATAGTTTAGTTATATATATATATATATATATATATATATATATATATATATATATATATATATATATATATATATATATATATTTTTTTTTTTTTTTGCTTTTTTTTTTTTTTTGCTTGAAATGCTGATTGTGCTATCTTTCTTTATAATAAATGCTAGTTGTTTTTTAGTGCGACTTAAGTGTCCAAATAATTTTAAAGGAGCACTGTGTTTTAACTAGAAAAGTGTTGCGGTCAAGTAAAAGGATCAGTGAGTACGGCAAAAGAGGGCGTTCTGCACACACGTTTTTAATCTGAAACAGCATCTGTACCAGAGAGGACGCCTCACATTGTCATTCAGCAATAGGAACATTTTAACGAGGTTCAAGAGTTTTGAAAACCATGAAGTCTTTCAGATCCGTAGCATACTGTCTTGTTTTTAGGGAGGCAAAGTGGTGTACAAGTTGCACCTGTTTGTAAATATTTGGCGGGGGGGTTTTGTTTCGGCGCACATTTCAGAAAAAGAGAAGTCATGTACAATTTCAGCACTTCTTCTGTGACATCTTCATGGAGCGCTCACGGAGAGCCAGTGGGTCGCATATTGCTGGGTTTCGCTCTTTCTTTGCTCGTGTTGTGGACGCTGTTGGGGAACTCAACGGTGTGCGCCGCGGTTTTGCGCTTTCGTCACCTGAGAGGAAAAGTGACCAACATCTTCATCGTCTCTCTGGCCATGTCAGACCTGCTGGTGGCTGTTCTCGTTATGCCATGGAAAGCGGCTACCGAGGTGGCAGGACACTGGTCGTTTGGCTCATTCTGCGAGTGCTGGGTGGCTTTTGACATCATGTGCTCCACAGCCTCCATCCTCAACCTGTGCGTAATCAGCGTGGATCGTTACTGGGCCATTTCGAACCCGTTTCAATACGAGAGGAAAATGAACCGTAAAGTCGCCCTCGTTATGGTCAGTGCAACGTGGATTGTATCGCTGGCGATTTCATTCGTACCCGTGCAGCTGAACTGGCACCGGGCCGACCTGGGGACGTTCACCGCAAGCAATTCGAGCACCAAAGAAATCTGCGACTCGAGTCTGAGCAGAACTTACGCCATATCCTCCTCCCTGATAAGTTTCTACATTCCCGTGGCAGTGATGGTGGTGACATACACGCGCATCTATCGCATTGCTCAGGTTCAAATCAAGAAGATCTCGTCACTGGAGCGCGCAGCGGAGCGCGCACAGGGCTGCAGGGGAGGCGCGCTTACCTGTCCTCACCACCATCGCGCAATAAGAGAAACCAAACTCCTTAAAACTTTATCCGTGATCATGGGGGTGTTTGTGTGCTGCTGGTTGCCGTTCTTCATCCTGAATTGTGCGGTCCCTTTCTGCCACAAACCAAACTGTGTCAGTGAATCGACTTTTAACGTGTTTGTATGGTTCGGCTGGTGCAACTCTTCGATCAATCCGATAATCTATGCTTTCAACTCTGATTTTAGAGACGCATTTGCTCGTCTTCTGTGCTGTCATGGCCTATGCACCAAGGCACCTCTAGCAATTGAGTCCAAGGATCATGTGTCTTGTAATAATCAGGGCAGTTCTGTTAACACGTCTATGGAGGTCGGCTATGTCAGTTTAGTCCCTGGAGAAGCCGACAACGAAATGCACTGTCCACTGATGAAGCTACATATGTTTAAAGATGAGAGTGAGGTTGATCCGCTTAATATCCCAGATACAGTGGATGTACTGCATTACTAAGTCATTAATTACTGTAATTAAATTACCATTTCATTGAAAAAGTAAAGTAAGGGATTACTCTTAATTTCTCAGTAATTCAATTACAGTTATTTCTCACGTAATTGCATCAAATACTGAATAGACTATAGAGCAATTCTATATAAAACAATAGTGAATTTAAAATAGAAATGTAACGTCTAATGTTAAAATATATGTTTTCTAATTTAATGCTGCCCCCTTAAATTATTTGGCAAGTTCATGAATAATTTAGTAATTTAGTAATTTTATATGATTTATTTGAAAGAATTAAAAGAACAGTTTCATGTCTAACCTTGTATTTTTCATCTGGTCCAGGTTTATAAGGGTTTTAGAAAGTAATTAGTAATAAGTAATGCATTACTTTTCAGACAGAGTAATTAGTAAAGTAATATAATTACACTGTAGAAGATGTTATTAGTAGTTAGTAATTAATTACTTTTTTAGAGTAACTAACCCAACACTGCCCAGATACAAGATGCATGTCACAATAATTGACTTCAACCTACCTTTTAAAGATTTTCAAAGCATCTTTGGGATTCCTCAGAGGCTAGACTGGCGGAACCCTCGGAAGAACCACTAAGCACCCTTTTATTTCTTTTAAACTTGCTCTTAGTTCCTGCAAGAACTCTAAAGACTGTCAACTGTTCCTTCATTAACCTCATCGTTTGGCAAAGGTTTTGAACCCTTGAGTAAATATAGGATATAATGGGGTTCCAATAGTGTGGCATCTGTGGAACCCCAAATGGGGCCTCAGGTATCTTTAAATTTTTGCACTGGATTTGGAGGACTAGAATTGGGTGCATGCTTTTTTGGTAACACTTTATATTAATGTTTCCTTTGTTAAGGCTTTATAAAGGGGTTCATTAATGACTAATAAGTCATTTATATATTCTTTATAAATCATTTATAACCGGTTATAACAACATGAAAAAGGACACCTTTCGTGCAATGCCAGATACAGAGCACCATGTTATAAATGCTTAATAAATGCACTTATTCATACTTAAATTAATCAAAAACATAAAAATCACTATGATTTACTGTATGTCGCAATGCAGCAAACATTGATTATTATAGTGAGAATAAATGAGGGATTATGTCATATTGTAACAGTCCAGCTTTGTGTTTACATAAATTACTGTAATGTGTCTTCTTGACTCACTTGTGTTGTCACTGTCCTTGTCACGTTGATGCCAAAAGAATGATGCTACTCTGAGTGGAGTCCCAAGTTAACTTACCTAGTCCTTGTTACCTAAAGCCCTCTGCAGAAACACTCTTCAGGTCTTTATGCTCATTCACAGCATAAAATAAAGCCTGATAAACATTAAATCACATGGAAATGTATGTACATAGGTTTCTAATGTTGGCGACTCTTTAATAAATTCTTCATAAGTGTCCAATTTACAACTAAGGTACTTTTTCATTGGTAACTAATGCTGAATAAGTGTTATTAAGCATTTATAACAGGTGAGGTAAATAACTCACTATTTGAAAGGTATTGCAGGAAAGTCTCCCTTTTATAACCATTGTTATAACCGCATATCGATTATTTATAATGCATCTGTAAATTAACTATTAATCATTAACTTAAAGGCAGGGGCGGACTGGGACTAAAAAGTGACCCTGGACTTTCTGGCCCAGAGCGGTCCACCAAACCCAGCCCGCAATACACCACACCATAACACACCGGCTCATTGATTTAAATTTCTGGCTCAATTTCACATTTTTGCGTTGAAAAAAATACATTTCTACTGACTGCTAGTCATGACAATGGGCCCCACCAGTGCAAAAATTGTCAAAACTTTAAAACATATAAAACCACTGTAAATGTGATGAGTGGATTTTTTAGAGAAAGCACTAAAAATAAGTACATTATAGATCAGACAAATAACATGTCAGAAAACTTTTTTCCCAACATACAGATGCTAAGTTAAAATGTACATGAAAGTACAAGGGAAAGTGTGTATTTTAGGTGCTGTGACAAGTTAGTATTTCTTCAAAGCTTTTAAAGATCTTAATCACCTTTCAACTTTTTTCTAGAAGTGCAAATAAACTACTGACTTAGTTAATATGAGGTTGCGGAAACAACTAGTATAATAATAATATATTATATGTGTGTATATATAGCTATACAAGATCATAAAATGTTTAAAATAGTTAGATGAAGAAACGTGTCACACAGCAGGACACTGACAATGCTTAAAATTTCATGTCAATTACTCACATAACTATGTGTAAATGTTTATTTAAAAATAAAAACAATAAAAACAAATTTGGCCAAAATGTGTACATATATATATATACAAATATAAATATATGTAAAGAAATCAATAAATAAAAATAAACATACAGTTGAAGTCAGAAGTTTACATATACCTTTAAGACAAATACATTTAAACTCAGTTTTTCACAATTCCTGACATTTAATTGTAGAAAACATTCCCTGTCTTAGGTCAGTTAGGATCACTACTTTATTTTAAGAATGTGAAATGTCAGAATAATAGTAGAGAGATTGATTTATTTCAGCTTTTATTTCTTTCATCACATTCCAAGTGGGTCAGAAGTTTACATACACTGTTAGTATTTGGTAGCATTGCCTTTAAATTGTTTAACTTGGGTCAAATGTTTTAGGTAGCCTTCCACAAGCTTCTCACAATAAGTTGCTGGAAGTTTGGCACATTCTTCCAGACAGAACTGGTATACCTGAGTCAGGTTTGTAGGCCTCCTTGCTCGTATACACTTTTTTAGTTCTGCCCACAAATTTTCTATCGGACTGAGGTCAGGGCTTTGTGATGGCCACTCCAATACCTTGACTTTGTTGTCCTTAAGCCATTTTGCCACAACTTTGGAGGTATGCTTGGGGTCATTGTCCATTTGGAAGACCCATTTGCGACCGAGCTTTAACTTCCTGGCTGATATCTTGAGATGTTGCTTCAATATATCGACATAATTTCCCTTCCTCATGATGCCATTTATTTTGTGAAGTGCACCAGTCCCTCCTGCAGCAAAACACCCCCACAACATGATGCTGCCACACCCATGCTTCATGGTTGGGATGGTGTTCTTTGGTTTGAAAGCCTCAAGCCTCAACCCTGGAATTGTCATTTAGTCAATTAAAAGTGAAACAATCTGTCTGTAAACAATTGTTGGAAAAATTACTCATGTCATGCACAAAGTAGATGACCTAAACGACTTGACAAAACTATAGTTTGCTAATATTAAATCTGTGGAGTGGTTAAAAAATTAGTTTTAATGACTTCAACCTATGTGTATGTAAACGTCTGACTTCAACTGTACCTCTTAAAGTGTAGATTTTTGCAGATATTTTGCAGATTAACTGTTCATATTTTCACTCTATGTGAGTTTGTTGCATCTTTATATCTGCAGTGTTTTAATTCCTTCCCCAGATTATTCTTGAGAAAAAGTGAAAAGACCAATGCTTTGACAAGTGTTGTTTCTGCTATCCTTTAAACAAAGTAAGCCTCAAAGACTCAAACAGCTACAAAGTAATTTTTTTCATGACTTATTTTCTGCATGTTTATCAGGCGTGAGCATTCACGCTTCACCTCCCAGAAATTCTTTGTGGTATGAATAAATTATGCAAATGACTATGTACTGCTCATAGCTTTACTGTTTGCCTGTATTTTATTTACGCTGCTGTTATTGTATTTGTTGTAACTTGCAGATATTTGTCATTTAGTGATTATTTAGAGCTCATCTTATACTTAATATGTTGTTTTTGGTTGTCACCATTATAGTGATTTGTATGTCAATTAAAGAGCTCCACACAAGGTACAAGTTGATGTGCTTAAACAGATATGTACTCCAATGTGTTAGTAATTTCAAATCAAAAGTCAAAAGTACATTAATTCAAAATAAAAGTCATTGTATTGGCTTGTCATGCAGAGTTTATTACATTTGTGCTTGTTATGAGGTCATATTGGAGCCCAGGGTGGCCACCTATATCGCCTGTAGGATGGGCCGGTACTTGCCCAGAAGCAGGCCGGCCCAAATTACCCAGCGGCCCACTGGGAAAACGACCGGTGTTCCCGATGGCCGGTACACCCCTGCTTAAAGGGTTAGTTCACCAAAAAATGAAAATTCTCTTATCATTTACTCACCCTCATGTTTTCCCAGATGTGTATGACTTTCTTTCATCTACTGAACACAAACAAAGATTTTTTGAAGAATATTTCAGCTCTGTAGGTCCATACAATGCAAGTGAATGGGTGCCAAACTTTTGAAGCTCCAAAATCCACATAAGGGCAACATAAAAGTGCACCAGATGACTCTGGTGGTTAAATCCATATCTTCTGAAGTGATATGACAGGTGTGGGTGAGAAATAGGTCAATATTTAATATTTTTCCTTCACTTTCACTTTCTCCTTCTGTTTTTGGTGACTCACATTCTTCATGCATATTGCCTCCTACTGGGCAGAGAGAAGAATTTGTAATAAAAAATGACTTAAAGGTGCACTCAGTAATTCTAATCCAATATACTTTTGGTCAAATTCTGCAAATATCTCCTCACAGTCTGCTAGCTGTCCGTTCTGTGGATGGGCTGAAAAAAAATCTAGTATTTGTACATAGCCCTGGCTCTGTAAATGGGACAAAAACAAAGTGGATCAGACTGAGCCACACAACACTACTCAAGCCAATCAGCAACAGGGGGTGGTTCTTGCATGTGCACAGGATGGGGGGTGGGGGTAGAGCAAGAAGGAAATTCATTAGATGAGCGACGGCAAATCTGGCTTCTCAGGAAACGCTGAGTGCACCTTTAAATATTTATCTTTTTCTCACCCACGCCTATCATATCATGTCTGAACACATGCATTTAACCACTGGAGTCATATGGATTACTTTTATGCTCCCTTTATGTGGATTTTGGAGCTTCAAAATTTTGGCACTTGCATTGCATAGACCTACAGAGCTGAAATATTCTTCTAAAAATCTTCATTTGTGTTCTGCAGAAGAAAGACATACACATCTATCGATGGCATGAGAGTTAAATCATGAGAGAATTTTCATTTTTGGGTGAACTATCCCTTTAACAAAGGGAACACACCCTTTTTAAATAAATTTTTGGATTGCACATGTTTGGAGATGACCATATGTTCAACCACAAAGTGCAGGCTAACTCAGCTGTGGCCACAGAAAGAGGTCAGAGCTTTTGATAGATAGACCGAATGCCAAAGATGCTTGAAGAGTCCATGTATCGTTTTCCATTAGGCACAAATGCACATGGTTACTTCCTCTCTCATTAATAATTAGTTGGCTGCAATCTCTACTCAAGGAAAAGCATGTTACATTTCAGTGTGCAAGGGATCTGGGACTACAGATGCATTTTGACATGTTGGATGCTCTGAAAGTGCATAGGGTTTTTCTGTCTAGAGACTATTGATGCATATGCTCTTCAACTTCATCAGGTCCTGGCTTGGTGGTTGAAGAACATGGTATTTAAAAGGCTATAGACAGAGTCCATAGTAATCAGGTACATTATTTTAGTTTCATAATCTTAACATGGCCAATTTATTTCGTTTTATAAAACAAGCCCTTTTACAGGATTCTCCTTGATTTCCATTGAAGTGGATGATGATTTGCAGAGATTGTAATCACAAAAACCATCTAAGGCAAAGGTAGGCTTGTAAGGTTGTACTCTGCGTTTTCTGTGCCATGCAGTCCTTTAAGGACACATTGGGCTAGAGTGCATTCATGACAAGCATCTTATGTAATTAATTCACAATGAGAGGTTTCAGTTGGCTCAAAGCAATGAATAAAACATAGGAAGGCTATCCTTTAGCTAATAACCTTGAACCAAATGTAAAAGATTTTTTTTTACAAATGTTGATTTTAAAATGAAAAGTTTTTAATTACAACAGCATGACTATGGTGACTGATGGGACTGATGGGACACACTCAGTGTAAATAATGGGCAAAAGCATTGACGGACACTTTTCTCAGATGTGTTGCTGGGTGAGAAGATTTAAAATTGATGGGCCCTGCAGGAAATAATATGTAATGAGAATGTCCTTGATGATGTCTTTATTCATTAAGTACTTTCAACCCCTGAGACATGCTGCAATTTTGGGATCCACAGGAATGTTTGCCTTTTGAGAGTGTTAAAAATAGCTCTGACAGCGCTGTTGAGAACAGGTCCATGCCGCTCTTAACCTAAACTCATAGTCTTAATTTCTTTCAGTGGCTGGGGAGTCTGACAGGAAAATGTGCCAGTAGGTGTAACAGTTAAAATCCTCATTTGAAAGTTGTAATAAAAGTATATTCCACATTTACAATGGCCCCTTAATGTATTTTGTACTTAAATCCAAAGGCGTAGCCAGGGAATTACTTTTGGGTGGGCCTCAACAGAAATGGATGGGCCAAGTTTTTGCCCCCAATTTTATTTTTTACTTTTTTTTACCAAATGTTCCTTAACAACAGAGAAGCGGTGCATTCAAACAGTTCTTTCACACTTTCAGAAATCAGATTTTTTTTTTTTGTTTGTTTTCTTTTTTTTTTTACTATTTTATAATATATATTTGAAGTCAAAGAATAATCCCAAATATTCTGGGTGGACCTGGGTCTAATTCCCACCCTTGGCTACGCCACTGCTTAAATCAAACAAATGATACAAGCACACTTTTCAAGCAAAAGTAAAAATAAGTCTGTGAGGTTTACTAAAACAGATATACTAAAACAATTAAATACTAATAACATACTATACTCTACTACTACTACTACTACAATGCTAATAATAATAATGATAGATACACTGTGAAATGAAATGGTTTTTAAACCTGCATGTGGAACATGTCCACATAGTGTGATACTGGACACCTGTGGAACTTTATGGATAAATGAGTTCACACATCCTCTACAAATGACACTGGGGCCAGCAATTGCAGAAATGGCTTAAAAAGTTTTGAGAAAAGGTATAGCATCGTTTGTTTCCAGATACCACTTGGTCTAATATTTTCTTATGTAATGCAATGTAATTCATGCACATGTTTTAAGTGTGGCTTAAGTCTTTAAATACTTTTCGGGGGCCAATTTTATATGCATGCTTAGTGAGGAAGAAAGAGTATCTCTCTGTTTAAATATGTGGTTATCAAACACTCACAGTAATGCAAGCCTGCACACAGCTCATTTGGTTTCCTGTAACTGGTCAATGAGGTTAACCTGCACACCTAGCGTAAGGAGATCAGTCACTAAGGGAGGAAACAAACAACACAGGAATCAACAGAGTACAATAATTGCATACAAATATAAAAAAAATACACATCATGAAAAATGGATTAAAGAATGAAGAAGGGTTGTAATCTAAACTAACTGTTAATTAATAAGTTGTTAAAGAATAGTTTTATACCAGAATTAAGTGTTTTGTAGCTCTTCACACGGACATTGTTTAACTAGCTACCTATTAAACAAGAGTAGAGAATCAGAAAATATTTTAAAAATAAAAAATGTTTATCAAAAAAATTAACAAAAATGAAAATGTATAGTTTTAGCAAATATTGGAGTCATCTGTGTCTTTGATCATTTCTGTTTTGTTGTTTCTGTTCTTACTGTTTCTGTTCAGTGCTCTATCTGTACTGAAATGCTCTATTTAAGTAAAGAGAGAGAACTTGTAAAATAGTTATTAATTAAAATTAATATTAATTTGCCAGATGGGAAATGTGAGTGAGTATGTTGGGAGGGCACTGAATATTTAGTGTGTTTCCTAAAAACAATATGTACTCACATGAAGACAGATGCACTCTCCTTAAATTTGCACATTTGATAATGGAAAAAGAAGCCACACAAACTGGGAGCATCACTGTATGTGCAAGTATTTTCATATTGTTGAATCAAAGATGAATCGATCATTGAAAAAGGCATTTGATCTGAAAAACTGGTTAGCAGTGTAGGCAGTATGTCACCCTGCATATATACTGCATGAGACTGTGAGTCGAGCTCCCACACCAATTGAGATTACATCTAACTATATACAGTATATGTATATATAGTATATATACAGTATATACATCTGTGATCAGGTGGCTAATTCACCATGGGTTCCCCTCGCAAATTTCTTATGGGTTTTTATAATGGGGGTTTTCCATTTATGAGTAAAATAAGGTTATAAACTATACTTATAAATACTTGGACGTTTTGTTCGACAACATAAATTACACACAGTCATACCTCAAATGTGAACTTTGAAGCCGCTGTGTTTAATAAAAATGTATGTCGTTAACGAGTTGCTAAATAAGGACTACAAATACCACAAGCATGTGAGAGAAATTACCTGACCAAATGGAAAACCGTATTAGAGCTTATCTAGCAACTTGTTAGCTACAACAACAACAACAACAAAAACTACAATAAAAAAAAATAAATAAATAAAAAACACTGCAGCTTCAAAATTCACGTTCAAACGTGAAACGTCATCTTCAAGTAATGTTTACCACAGACCTTATATTACTCAAAAATCCAAAACCTCCATTATAAAAATCCAAAGTAAAATCTTGAGGGAACCATGACTTCAAAATGCTAATTCTCGTCCAGGTTTTTGGGCTACAACATGTACCAAGACACACCAACCATGATTTGATTACTGTAAAATATTATTCTGAGACAGTCAGACAAACAAACAAACAAACAAACAAGCATGCAAACAAAAAAAAAACACAAGAGTGAGATAAGCTTAAATCCTTTTACATGATGACACTGTCAGGTTACTGTTTTATTTTATTTTATTTTATTTTATTTTATTTTATTCGCATCGGACATTTTAAAAGTAGCAACTTTTAATTTGTACTTCCTTGAACAGGAACTGATTTCATCAAGCCTGCAAGAACATCCTGCAGAGTCTGTAGGAAGTGTAGAGAGCTCCATATACATCTTTTAATATGTTTGTTGTCTATTGACGTAAGTGCGGTTCTGTTCTTCCCACCGAAATATTCGTGCGTCTTTTCGGAATTGGTGGGTTCTGGCGGTGTCTTTGGGTTCAGGAGCGCATTTTATGGCCCTAAGGAGATGTCTGCAGAGGAGGCGGATAAAACCAACACTACTGATGCGAGCGCCGGAGATGAGGAGGAGGAATGGCTGTACGGGGGTCAGTGAGCGCTAAATCTACTTTACACAACAAGTGTGGTAATTAAAGTGCATCAGGATGCTGAGATGGATAATAAGTTCATTGGTGAGGGCCTTTAGACTGCAGTGTTTTATTATGCCTGTCACTTTACCGGTGGTTTAAGATTCATGGCAGTGCTTTAAGAAGTATTTGTCTTGACGAGAGCACTGAAATAGAATTTTTTCGTTCTATTTGAGATTCGATTTGATACAGTTCGTGATTCTATTCGATCCTGTTTGATAATACTATTCTTCACTGCCTTCAGAATAATACGGGGGGGTAGATGCTATTCTTTGCAACTTTTAAAACGTTTTATGTGCATTTATTAGTCATACTGTGTGGTGTGTGTATAGGTAGGCAAGTATATACAAATTTGGTACTTTGAACCAATATATGTCAAAGGAATATTTCACCCAAAAATGAAAATTTTCTCATTTACTCACCCTCATGCCATCCCGAATATGTATGACTTTCTTCTGTTGAACACAAAGTTTTTTTTAGAAGAATAGTTCAGCTCTTTAGGTCCACACAATGCAAGTCAACGGGGTCCAAAACTTTTAAGCTCAAAAATCATACAAAGGTAGCATAAATGTAATTCATACAACTTCAGTGGTTTAATCCATGTCTTCAGAAGTGATATGATAGGTGTGGGTCAGAAACAGATCAATACCTTTTTACTTGAAATGTCCACTTTCACTTCCTCATTTGTCATCTTTTATTTTTGGCGATTCGCATTCTCCATGCATATCGTTACCGCTGGCAGGGAGAAGAATTTATAGTAAAAAAAAAAAAAAGGGCTTAAATATTCATCTTGATTCTCACCCACACGTATCATATAGCTTCTGAAGATGAATGGCTTTAACTTCTGGAATTGTATGGATTACTTTTATGCTGCCTTTATGTGCTTTTTTTTTAACTTCAAAGTTTTGGACCCTGTTGATTTGCATTGAATGGACCAACAGGACTGAGATATTCTTCAAAAAATCTTCATCTGTTCGTCAGCAGAAGAAAGAAAGTCATGTACATCTGGGATGGCATAAGGGTGAGTAAATGATGAGAGAATTTTCATTTTTGTGTGAACTATCCCTTTAAGGGTCTAGAAGGTCAGTAACCAGTTTGTAACTCATTCAGAATCTTTCTTACAGAGGAGGGTGAAAGTAAGGACACTGAAGAAGAGGAGGCCAAACTGACAGCAGCGATCAGGTGAAAGATGGTTTGAAGTTGCTCTGTCTCTATGTGAGATGACGTGAAGTGATGAATGAAGAAAAAGACATTTGTTTATACTTATTTGTATAAGATTTCTTTCCTGTAGTTCAGATAGTTTTCTAGAAATAAGCTAGCATCTTTTCAATGAGAAACTCTGTTGGTCAGGGCTTTTCAACGACTGTCTTCTGGGGACCAGATTGTCTGGATGAATACTAATTATTATGTAATGATAGCACAGTGTTAGCACTTTTATTGTAAGTAACATGAACACAGAGTCATACACATGTGCTGACGCATGTATGCACTGCTGTGGCTTTTGTTTTGTGTGAATTTATTTTGTGTCAAATCTGAAGATTTGTCCAAGTTGACCTAAATGAAATGCTGTAATTGACACTGTTCAGTATTGGTTCATTGTGGCAGCTGTAATTGTAATCTTGATTATTCGATTCATTGTGCAGCCCTAGGGCTTCCCTGTAATCAACTGCTTTTGATTTTCCTCTTCATTATAATGCTGATCCATCTATATTTGCAGTGCACCCCCTGCCCATCCTGTTACAGAAGAGGCCCCCGCTACTGAAAATGAAGAGGACAGTCAGTTAACAAGCAAGACCAATGTAAGCAAACTCTTTCACTTATGTCAGCGCTCTTAGGACACAATGAAGCTCGAGTCGCCATTGGCTGGTACATTTTTTATTTTACTCGCCAGACTTTTTACATGGAATGCATGAACAATGCAACTGGAAAAAAAAAAAAAATATATATATATATATATATATATATATATATATATATATATATATATATATATACATATATTAAACAAAATGTACTTTATCTGTCTGAATTATTCTTTATGGTTGCATATGGTTTTAATCTACCATTTCTTAGCAAATGGCTTCTTGCCAATTGACTTCAGCCACATCTCCACAGCTGATGACGGGTCATAACTGCTGAAGCTCTGGGCCTTCTGTTGAAATGAGGATCAGGTCTGAAAGGCGTGAAGATGCAAGACTGCTGCGGATATCTGATTTTATTCTCTTTTGGGCACTGAAGGCTCTTTCGCAGTTGGCAGAGCTGATTGGCAGAACAAGAAGAATCTGAAAAAGATGAAGAATGTTTTGCATCTCATCTCTGTAGGCTTGCTTCAACAGCAGTGTCTGGTACAGGTCCAGGTCATTTTTTTTCTGCAGCAGAATTAGTGGCTTCATCTGAGTGAAACTCAATTCCTCCTTTGTGATATAATATGCTGTATTCATTTTCACAGAAAGCTCACATCTCTCTGCGCTGCCATTCTTTTTATTTTGAGTTTGAAACCCTTTTGCGATCGCAGATTCCTCAGGATGTTTGCTTGAAGCCATTACACTCTCATGGCACGCTGCATGTCGATTGCTGATTGAGTGCGCTGTGAGATTTTCACGTTTGAAACTGCGCGACCCTGATACAAAGTCTGTTTTACCGGCTAAGATAGGTTTTCTACTGCAGTACCTGCATATCATCACATCTTCCATCTCATCATAATAAAGCCAATCAAAGTCCAACTGCCAATGAGTCTGGAACTTTCGCTTTTCCATGACACTTTTTGATTCAGAATGCACAATCTTTCCCGCCACATTTGATGTGCTTGGCTGGGGTTCGCCGGCGCATTCACCGTCTTCTGTCTGCACGGAACTGGTCTCTTTAATTTTCGTTGTGGTTGAAAAACCATGGCACAATAAAGAAAGAACCATTTTGCTCAAGCGCGTCCATTCTCTTTACATGGCATGTGTAAGCCTCTCTCTTTTTCTCACTTTGAGTGCGCGTATGTGAGAGAAAGCGATAGAGGGCGCTCTCAGCCAAGCGACGGTGCGTAAAGCGGACTGAGCAGGCATTGAAATGATATCTGCGCTAAACTTATTCTTTGCCTCTAACTTAATCACAGGTGAGTGAAATCGGACACTTTACTAGCCATTGGCTAATTAAAGACATTTTTTAGTCGCCTAGCGTGAAATTTGGTCGCATATGCGAGTGATTTACTCGCATTGTAGAGGGTTGTTTGTTGACATAAGCAGTCATTTTAGTGTTTAAACTTAAGAGAAATATTTGAAGGAGATGTATTTAAATACAGTACGTGGTTAATAGAGACGATTTGCTGTCATGATAAATCAATTTAATAGATTTAACATGCTCTTTTAGTACATTTGAATTGAGAAGCAAGTTACATTAGACTGCACTGTATGTCAGTTTTTCTACGGCAAAAGTTGCAGATATGTGTGTTGAGTTTTTAATAACGGATTGACAGTATCAAACAAGTATTTTGCTTAAATTTTTCATTGAAGCCACATTTTGCTAATCGCAGCAAAAGACCCTCTGCACAAACATAGTGTAAAATGCCCTGCTCAAAGGCCTAATGACAGTAAACAAGGATCAGCCTATGATCTCAGAACTCCTCCACACTTAAAGCGATAGTTCACCCAAAAAGGACACATTTTCATCATTTACTCTCCCCCATGCCATCCCAGATATGTTTGACTTTCTTTCATCTGCTGAACACAAACAAAGGTTTTTAGAAGAATACCTCAGCTCTGTTGGTCCGTACAATACAAGTGAATGTTGACCAGAACATTAAAGGCCCAAAAACACATAAAGGCAGCATAAAAGAAATCCACATGACTCCAGTGGTTTAATCCATGTCTTCTGAAGAAATATGTTAGGCGTAGGAGATCAACATTTAAGTCTTTTTTTTACTGACCCACACCTATCATATTGCTGCTGAAGACATTGATTTAACCACTGGAGTCATATGGGTTACTTTTATGCTGCCTTTATGTACTTTTTGGCGCTTGAAATTTCTGGTCACCATTCACTTGCATTGTGAGGACTAACATATCTCATATATTTTTCTAAAAACCTTCACTTGTGTTCAGCAGAAGAAAGAAAGTCATACATATCTGGGATGGCATGAGGGTGCATAAATGGTCAGAGAATTGTCATTATTTTGGATGAACTATCCCTTTAATCCTACTTGAGAATACACTTGTAAACTTTATTGTTTAGCAGCCAAGATCACTGAATATTGAGCTATTCCCATGTGTCACCTGAAACTAACTATAAACTAAGAAGCATCTCAGCGTAATGAATTTGTAGCTGTGTTTTCTGCTTGTAGCTAAATGTGCAAATTATAGATAAATGTTACAGATGTGCTGGTGTAAGTTGATGAATAAGATGCCAGTTATTGTCATTCTTTCAAAGTACATAAATATGAATAATTTTTGTTTCTTAGGATGAAGCACCCGGTGATGATGAAGATAGTGAGAGTGATAGTGATGATGACGATGATGACGTCCGCGTCACCATTGGAGACATTAAAACAGGAGCACCGCAGTACACGTAAGCATACAGTGATTTATGGACTAAACCCTGAAAGCTGACATTCCCCTGTTTGTTTGAGCAGCCCGTCCAGTCAGAGAAAAAAACTCTGCTAATGGTGGAGTTCAGGGAGGGACTATCTGTTTGTACAGCCAATAAAAGACGGGGAGTTTAATGGAATCTGTTTGAAAAAGTTATTATTTTTGCAATAACTTTGATGGTGTCACAGAAATTACACACCTAAACTTGAAGATTGTAAGGTTCACATTGAGTGTCTGATAAAACAATTGTTGCGTTTCATGTTGACAACCAATGTGTGTAAATTCCTCTAAGAGACGGTTTTTTACATTTCTCTTACTTTGTTGACATGTTACAGGGGTCATGTCATGCATCTTTTTTTTTACTTTATTATTTTCCTTGAAGTTCACTTATAATTAGGGCTGGGCGATAGGACGATGTAATCGGTTATCGACGATATCTTACAAATATGATAATGCCCATTGTGACACTCATTGACAGACGATGATCAACAATATAGGGAAATGGCAAAACCATGGATCTGGGAAGTTATATATTAAACAGTATAGTTATTATAATATAGTATATATAGTTATATATTAAACAGTAGCCCAGGGTGTGAAACTAGAACCCACCACCGCCAAATGCGACAATGCTGAATCCAGTTTGCAAGCTTCTCATCCAAATGTAGGAATTTCACGCGTGGGTAATTTTGCTCATCTACCCGCAACAGGCGGGCGACCTGTAAGACGTCTCGGAGTGACACATGACAAGAAATGCTGTTAGACATAAAGACACGCGCTTGAAGAAACACACTTTATTATATTTTTAAGAACAGACAAAAGAAAAGTCGTCAATGCTTGTGTTTGATTCGCTGTTTGCTCAGAGGCGTGCAGCGTGAGCTTGTCTCGTGGAACAGGCGCATGTAAAGAGTTTTCACTCTTATTCTCTGTTTCATTCGTCTGAAAACTGGTTGCAAGAATAATGTCATCTATGAGAATGCTGCAAATGATCTCGATCATCTCAGGAGGTGCTGTGAGTTTAGTTTGCTTTATTTCCATGGAGCAGTTCGTGGGTAACATGCATTGTGAATTCAGCTCTGCAGGTTCAGTAATATATGTCTTTGTATTAAAGAAACAAAGACGAAAGTGATTAAATCATAAAGTAATACAAGACACGTTCACCTTGAACCTAAAATTGAGTTCTATTTTATTTTCATTAGGCAACATTAACTGTTGTACCAAAACGCAATACAAACACAAATTCAATAAGAACATTTTTGGTAGCATTATTTTGGGAACACAAGGGAATTTATTAGGCTTATTTATTATGATTATTATTACAACCCCAATTCTGAAAAAGTTGGGACAGTATGAAAAATGCTAATAAAAACAAAAAGGAGTGATTTGTAAATTATATTTACCCTTTGCTATATTGAAAGCACTACAACTACACATTATGATGTTTTACCTTGTGAATTTAATTGTTTTTTGAAAATGTACAGTCATTTCAAATCAGACGATTGCAACACACTCCAAAAAAGTTTGGACAGTCGAGTGTTTACCACTGTGAATCATCACCATTTCTTCTAATAATACTTTAGCATTTGGGCACTGAAGACTTAAGTTTGTTAAGTTTAGAAAGTGGAATTTTCCCCCAATCATCCATTATGCAGGTCTTAAGCTGGACAATTGTACAGGGTCTTCGTTGCCGTATTGTGCGCTTCATAATGCACCACACATTCTCAATTGGAGATGGTCAGGACTGCAGGCAGGCCAATCTAGCACCCACACTCTCTGCTTATTCGGCCAGTATGTGGTTTGAAGTTGTCCAGCTGGAAAATGCAGGGACCTCCCTGGAAAAGACGGTGCTGGATGGCAGTATATGCTGCTCCAAAATTTGTACATATCTGTCTGCATTAATGGTGCCCTCACAGATGTGCAAGTTACCGATTCCATGGGCACTGACACATCTCTGGCCCATACAGACACTGGCTTTTGGACCTGATGCTGATAACAGCTTGGATGGTCCTTTTCCTTTTTGGCCCGTAGAACACGATGGCTGTGTGGTCTGAAGTGGACTCTTCAGACAAAAAAACACAGTTCCACTGTTCTGCTTTCCATCTAAGATGAGACCGAGCCCAGAGAAGTCGGCAGCGCTTCTGGACAGTGTTGATGTAGGGCTTCTGCTTTGCATAGTAAAGTCTTAACTTGCATCTATGGATGCAGCAGCCAATGGTGTTGACTAACAAAGGTTTACTAAAGTAATCCAAGCCCATGTTCATGATATCCCTCACAGATTAATAATGTTTTTTAAGACAGTGATGTCTGAGGGATCAGAGATCACGCACATTCAGAAGTGGTTTTCGTCTTGCCCTTCACGCACTGAGATTTGACCAGATTCCTTGAATCTTTTAACTATATTGTGCACTGTAGAGGGTGAAATGCCCAAAATCCTTCCAATTTGTCTTTGGGGAACATTGTTCTCAAAGTGCTGGATTATTTGCTGAAGCATCTGTTGGCAAATTGACAAGTCTTGAATGATCCTTGCTCTTGAAGGACTAGGCTGTTTTTGGAGGCTCCTTATATACTTTGCATGATTGCCTCACCTGTTTAACATCTCCTGTTTCACATTGCCTTGTTATTTTAACTCGTCAAATTGTTATTAGTCTTCATTTGCCCCTGTCTCAACTTTTTGGGAGTTGCAATCATCTGATTTGAAATTAATGTACATAAAAAAAAAATGTTTAAAAATGAAATTCACAAGGAAAAACATCAAATAATGTATAGTTGTAGTGCTTTCATTATAGCAAAGGGTGAATATAATTTACAAATCACTCCTTTTTGTTTTTATTAGCATTTTTCATACTCTCCCAACTTTTTTGGAATTGGGGTTGTATTATCTTAAAATGTATAATTGTCTTTTTCTTAATTTTTAGGCTATTAGTAATTTTCCACCTGTTCACGTTGACGGATGCTTCCCTGATGGCAAATGGGGCCATTGGAGATGGTAAATGTTTGAATTTGGGGAGGTGGTTATATAAGATTTTTTGATCTCTTTTTTAATTGCTTTTTAGTTTCTTTAAAGTGCATTTTGAATTTAGAAATGTCTTTTTGTTTAAGTTTTTCATGAATTAATTAAATTTAAGCAAAATCAGCAAAGCCAAAATATTCACCGACCCTCGGCAGGTGGGTTGACAATGTAATCGGATATCACAATATTTTTAAGGCGATTGTCGATCAAATATTTTTTACATATTGCCCAGCCGTATTTATAATGTTGTTAAAGGTTTTTGCACGTAATGTATTATGTAGTATGACATAACTGTTTCCACCCTGTCTCTGGCCCTCTGTCTGAAACGCTCAGTTTCTATGTACTAACCCTTGAAGACTTCAACATACATGCCCACTGTGTTGATTGGGTAACATCTATGCAGCGCAAACACCCCAGCCATTACACTCGTGGAACTATTTTTTCCAAGAATGAACATTCATAAAGATCTTAAAGTTCTAAAAATGTCCCTATTTATACCAAGTACGCAATCACAGTACTACAGTTGCTCCGACTAATATATAACAATCGAAACCTGAACGAAGACGGCACCCTGTTGCTCCCGAATAATTATATTGTTAGGCATACACGATTCGGTGATAGAATAATGCTATATAAAGCTGACAACAGTGATAAGAGTCCAGTCTAACACAAGCTGTCAATGTAAAGGGTTAAGAAATCTATATCTAGTTGTAGATAGAGTTATAAGGAGATGGTTGTCCTCCTCTGTTCTGCCACCTCAATATGCTTCCCATGTAGGTAAATACAGAATGTTCACCTGATGGGGGAGTCCCTTATGATCATTTAGCTAGTCGACCAGGAAGGGATGCCCCTCGACTGTTTCGCAGCTAAAAAAATGGCACATCGGGCATCCTGATGGGTTCATATCGGCCAAAACACTGGACGTCCCGGCTAATATGAGCCCAGTGAGAGAGCTGGCAAGCTTACTAGCGTTTACTACACAGCTGTCTTTCGTTGCAATCTGCACTGTGTTCGTTTTACATGAAATAATTTAATCTCAAGTATTTCTTGAGCAATTATGTATGGTAACCATGTAATAAGCACGATCCGCTCTGCTTTGGAGTCCTAATCATGGTTTATTTAGCGATTTAAAAACAGTTGACTATACAATTCCTTACAAATGAACAAACACAGATTAAATTTGTTGCTTATCGGTATTACTGTCATGTCCAATATATCTGGTACTGCTCCATCTTTCAATATAAAGTTTATGTGCAAAGCCATAATTGTTCTCAAAAGAATTCAGCAAACATTTTGATGCTTTTAGGATCTTCGTTTAAATAAATTTAAGACTCTTATTCCTACTGTGATGTCACAATGTAGCCGATTTCAAAATGAGTTCTTTTTGCAGAGTGAAAAACAATAAATGCTCTTTTTGTACTGGTTGGGGAAGTTTTGAGTTCTGAAACTTACAGTATGTTTTTATACACTCACTGGCCACTTTATTAGGTAAACCTGCACATCTACTCATTCATGCGATTATCTAATCAGCCAATCGTGTAGCAGCAGTGTAATGTATAAAATCATGCAGAAACGGGTCAGGAGCTTCAGTTATGTTCACATCAACCATCAGAATGGGGAAAAATGTGATCTCAGTGATTTAGACTGTGGCATGATTGTTGGTGCCAGACGGGCTGGTTTGAGTATTTCTGTAAATGCTGATCTCCTGGGATTTTCACGCACAACAGTCTCTATAGTGTGTAGAGAATAGTGCAAAAAACAACCATTGAGTGGCAGTTCTGTGAACGAAAATGCCTTGTTGATGACAGAGGTTAACGGAGAATGGCCTGACTGGTTCGAGCTTACAGAAAGGCTACGATAACTCAGATAACACCTCTGTACAATTGTAGTGAGCAGAGTAGCATCTCAGAATGCATAACATGTCGAACCTTGAGGCGGATGGGCTATAACAGCAGAAGACCACGTCAGTTTCCACTTCTGTCAGCCAAGAACAGACAGCTGAGGCTGCAGTGGCCCTACCATTTGTGTACCTCAGCAGAAATTCAGATTTGTCAGATCAGGCGATGTTTATCCAATTGTCTACTGTCCAGTGTTGGTGGGCCTGTTCCCACTGCAGCCTCAGTTATCTGGTCTTAGCTGACAGTAGTGGTACCCAGAGGGGTCTTCTGCTGCTGCAGCCCATCCGCCTCAATGATCAACGTGCTGTACAGTCTGAAATGCTTTTCTGTATAGCACTGTTGTAACGCGTGTTTATTTGGGTAACTGTCACCTTCCTGTCAGCTTGGACCAGTCTGGCCATTCTCCTCTGACCTCTGTCATTAACAAGCCATTTTCGCCCACAGAACTCCCGCTCACTGGATGTTTTTTGTTTTTCACACCATTCTCTTTACACTAGAGACTGTTGCATGTGAAAATCCCAGGAGATCATCAGTTACAGAAGTACCAGCCCATATGACACCAACAATCATGCCACTAAAAATCACTGAGAACACATTTTCCCCCATTCTGATGGTTGATGTGAACATTAACTGAAGCTCCTATCTGCATGATTTTATACATTACACTGCTGCAACACGATTGGCTGATTAGATAATTGCATGAATAAGTAGATGTACAGGTGTACCTAATAAAGTGGCCAGTGAGTGTAGTACAATGACCTGTTATATGTCAAAATATCAAGGAAAATTTGGTTCATCATAACATGACCCCTTTAAAATTATGTGCAATATTTAACTGTAGTAATGTTGTTTTATTGTATTTCATTGTGCAGGGCATATGGAGGAACTCCGGTCAATCTGAACATAAAGACAGCTGGCAGCAGACCGTATGGAGCAGGTGCGTTTACGAGTGCTGCAGGGCTTCATTCATTCATTCTCACACACTTAAAACCACAGAACTATAGTTTGTTAGCTGCTTGTAGTTGAGCAAATGTGACACACATACTGCTGTGACGGTCTCCATGGAGCAGCCTGTAATTTGAAACTGTGCCTATGTTTGCAGCAGAGATCCTAACCATTAGTCTACAGCTACTCAGTTGTAACAAATATATTGTTTTATCTGTCCATCATGTCAGTGTCATCTTAAGGCATTCTAAAACATTAGTCAGACTACATTTGTCTATTACCTGTCTGAACAGGGTGATAGTCTACTGACATAATTTGGGTGTATGTTCCATAGGTACCAAAGTGAAGGGTGTGGACCTCGAAGCTCCAGGCAGCATCAATGGCGTTCCAGTCCTGGAAGTGGACATGGAGTCCTTTGAGGAGAAACCATGGAGAAAGCCAGGTATGTGTTAACCTATGGATATGTCTGGAAAAAGTCCTTTTTGTGGCTTTGGCATCTGGTGCTGTGTATATTCTCCTTCTGTTGTTTAGTTCTGCTTGTATGTTTACAGGTGCTGACTTGTCTGACTATTTTAACTATGGTTTTAATGAAGACACATGGAAAGCATACTGTGAAAAGCAGAAGAGGCTGCGCATGGGCCTCGACATTCTCAACATTGGGTCCACCGCTAGCAAGATCTCTGTAAGCGGTATCACCAGGGACCTGGATCATGTCTAAAAGAACACCTTTATTAACTACTTACAAGTAAAGTCTGCATTTTGATAGTTGCAGTTGTTATCATCTTTTTCATAGTTTTTCCCTTTTCTTTTCCTGTCAGGTTCAGCAGGGTCGCACAGGTAACGGCGAGAAGGAGATCACACTACCAAGTCTTGCATCTAAAACAGACTTTTCCTCTTCATCCACACTATATAAAACCGGACTGAACCCAGTTAGGTAAGTGTTCACACACACATTAACTATGTTTCCATCCAAGGGTTTTTTTGCGACAAACGGTGTAGCGCATCAAAAAGTTTACCGATATAGCTGATGGAAACGCAAATTATCACTGTGTATTATAAGTGTTGACATAATATTTTTCCGTTTAACTCTAGCGCATAAACACAAAAACATAAAATGTCGATACTTCAGATGTCACGAAAAACTGGTTTGGAAACACTTTTTGTCAACAAAATTGGCATTAATTTAAAAATATTGTGTCACATGACAGAATTTACCTCAGCCTGTGTTAATCATGATGACAAGGAATACATCCTTGAAAGCCAATTTATTGTACATGAAGCATTACTTGCACTGTTATGGATTGGTCTTAAAGGCATACCTGCACAGATCCGATGCTGCAATCACATCTGCATCATGACACTTCCAGGAGTGCCAACACAAATATCTCTCATGAACCTGTCATCGACAAGTGCACGGAGAACAAAATAATGGCCACTCTTTGTGATTAATCACTGTAGCCATCCGTTTATTTATTAAAGTTGCTTTTACACACCATTCAAAATAATAGACAGCAGTCACGAAATTAGCCCACAATACAAAAACATATCATTTCTGTGCACAAAGATGTTTTAAATTAAAAATAAGTACCCAAAACTAGGAGAAAAGCTTCAATGTGCTTTTTTGGAACACTAACATGTAGCCCAATTCTGTAAAATTATTGTTTAGTTCACGTTTGAAAAAATGCCGGCAAAATTCCCTGTATTAAATAAAATAAATTACCAAACGTAAAAAGCATTAAATTAAAAAAATAAATTACCAAACAAAAAAATTATATTGTTAGGCCTATATAATCGCCTTTTCTTTACACAAACTTAAATTAGCCTTACCGTGTTCTGTAGATGAAAAAAAGTCGGCTGAAAGACATTCTCAGAATGCTCTACACTTTTTTTCAAGACTATAAACTATAAGAATTATTTGTCCAATGCTGAGCACTTTCAGAAAACAAGCTTTTTAACATTTATTTATTTTAAATATTTACCTTGGATCGCATTAGCTGAGCTTCTTCAGAAAATGTCAATTGCATTATGATGCTAAAATTCATTTTAGATGACAATCAAGTTCAGTTGGTCGTTAAAAGTTGCTGGACAAATATGCGGGAAATAATGCAGTTGTGATGGTGATGATTTAGATTGTTCAAAATAGCCTATTGAATATCAGGAATGTATCATATATGTAAACCCTGATATTACACTGCATCAATTTTTCTTTAATAGCTGTGCACACAGCATATACACATCGATGGATGGTCCTTAAACTAAGACCGAAAGTTTCCCCCACTACTTGGTGCAGGTTGCCAGCTTGAACAGGGCCATGATGACTCACTTTCGGGTCGGAACCGGTGGCCCATTTTACAAAGACTTCGGGGGGAAAAAAATTACACAAAGGTACACAATTAGCGATATACACACATTTCTGTATGGAAACGACTTAAGGGCAGATTTCTTTCACGATAAACCAAAACTTATGCCACAAAGTGTTTTTTTTAAGCATGACGTCATCACGCACACCATTTTTATCGATAAAAGGCCATTTGAATAGAAGCAAGCACATTTTTACACATTCACTTTGTCGATAACAAAACTGCGTGAAAAGTGGATGGAAACTAGGTTATTGACAGTTTCAGAGTCTTCATGTTTGGAAATGCATGTGTAGTGTTTGTCCCGCATCTGTCATGTGGGAGAGAGGAGATTAGTAACTCATGTTTGCCTGTCTCCCCTTACTCATGCCCTCATAGGATATCCCCTCCACAGTGGGCGGGGCCTGCCACCCAAGAAATGCCCTATTATACGTAAGTGGGAGTGGTCATGGGCGTGGTTTGGCCCACAAGGCCTGAGTAGTCATTTGAATATTAAATTATATGGGTTTTTCTTGTACTGTTTCATTGAAGACCACAATTCATTTCTGTTGGTGATGTTTTAACCTGCATAACACTATGAGAAAATGCCAAGATATTATCAGCTGATATGACAACGGACACAGGAAATGGACTGTTTCTTTCTCTGCAGTGTTGTATGGCCATTAGCCTAGAATCTTATGTTGGGTTTTTTGTGTATATCATCTAGTTAGGCATGACACTTTGAGATGTGTGTATGTGTATGTATGTGACTGGCAATGAAAAAACACTTGAATGCATGTATCCTCAGATTTTGAAAGCCGCATGTTTATGTTTGCGTTTGTTGCAGGCAGGCAAGCGGGACTATAGATGTGATTGGCGGACAGACTGCCACTATTAGCAGAGTGGAGGGAAGGCGTCGCCACAATCTGGAGGGGAATAACATCCAGGTATGCATTAACACTTAGTCTCTCTCTCTTAAAGTATCTCTCTTAACCCTCCTATTGTCTTAGGGTCATTTTTGACCTGACACAGGTCAAGAAGACTGCAAAGTATTTGACACTGGAACCAAACATTTTGACTTTGTACAAAAAATAAAAAAATAAAATGTATTTTTGTATGTACAGTGCCTTGCAAAAGTATTCAGACCCCTGACCAATTCTCTCATATTACCGAATTACAAATGGTACACTGAAATTTCATTATGATTGATATTTTATTTTAAAACACTGAAACTCAAAATCAATTATTGTAAGGTGACATTGTTTTTTTGTTGGGAAATATTTTTATGAAAAATAAAAAACTGAAATATCTTGCTTGCATAAGTATTCAACCCCCACACATTAATATTTGGTCGAGCCACCTTTTGCTGCAATGACTGCTTTAAGTCTTTTGGGGTACATATGTAACAGCTTTGCACACAGTGACGAAGTGATTTTGTCCCATTCTTCTCAGCAGATTTGCTCAAGGTTGTTCAGGTTGGTTGGGTGACGCTTGTGGGCTGCAATTTTCAAATAGTGCCACAGATTCTCAATAGGATTGAGATCAGGACTTTGACTGGGCCACTGTAGGACATTTATTTCTTTGTTCTTGAGGCACTCCAATGTTGCTTTGGCCTTATGCTTGGGATCATAGTCATGCTGAAAGGTGAATTGCCTCCCAAGCTTCATTTTTTTAGCGGACTGAAGCAGGTTCTCTTGCTCTGTCTTGGTCTCATCTGACCACAAAACCTTCTCCCACATCGCTGCTGGGTCACTCACATGCTTTCTGGCAAACTCCAGACGTGCTTTCAGATGGTACTTTTTGAGTAACGGCTTCTTTCTTGCCACCCTCCGATACCATTACTCCACTCCCGGCCTCTGAACTCTGCAGCTCCTTCAAAGTGATTGTTGGCCTCTCTGTGGCTTCTCTCACAAGTCTCCTTTTTGTTAGAGTGCTGAGTTTTGAGGGACGGCCTTTTCTTGGCAGTGCCTGGGTGATGTGGTGCAGCTTCCACTTCCTGATTATTGATCCAACCATGCTCACTGGGATATTATTTTGTACCCTTTCCCTAATCAATGCATTTTTATTACTTTATCTCTAACTTCTGTGGAATGCTTTTTGGTCTTCATTTTCCTTCAGATTCACAGCCTGACCAATGATCCTTCAACAATGGGTTTTTTATCCAGAAAATGTGATTGCAGTTTTAATGATTCACAGGTGGATGCCAATGGTAAAGTAACTGTGTCCTTGTTAGGGCAGTTTCTTTCATCTGTGTAACCTGGCAGCTTCCACAGCACAGGGGTTGAATACTTATGCAAGATATTTCAGTTTTTTATGTCTTTTTTATATATTTCCCAACATAAAACCAGTGTCACTTTACAATAATTGATTTCGAGTTCCAATGTTTTAAAATAAAATATCAAACAGAATGAAATTTCATTGCACCATTTGTAATTCAGTAATATGAGATAATTGGTCAGGGGTCTGAATACTTTTGCAAGGCATTGTAATTGTTTAAGAGAAATCAAATTGTACCTTTCATTGTCTTAATGGGCCAATTTTGACCCATAGGGGAAGAACCAGTTGTGACCTTTCACCTTCTGACTTTCTGGATGTTATGTAGCTTTAAGTAGTTTCTTGTACATATATGAATCAAATTGGAACTAAAAAATATCTCACATTTTCTCAAATTTAGCCCTTAGCCCCATACTGTTCTCTAGTCTCCCCACCTGGGTACTGCTATAAATTGCATTCTTTCCTCTAAAACAGGGTTTGTGCACACACACAAGTCCACACACGCAGAAAGAGGTTTTTGAACAGGCAATATGTAGTAAACAAGTTACATTTTTATATGAAAGGCTACAATAGGGCTACATTTTTCCTATCATTATGCACATACACCACAACAAATTTTTCTGACAAAGGGACAAGGACAAAAGGAGAGTGCAGTTCCTTAAGACAATAGGAGGACTAAATGCAGGCAATATACAGTTTCTTGTGGCTTAATCATGTAACGTAACCTTTTATACTTGTAGGTGATCTCGGAGCACTCCAGCTCAGAGGCTGAACCCGCAGTAGCTAAGATGCCACCTCCATTCTTTCCTCCGGGGCCACTCCCCCCAAACATACCCCCTCCTCCGTTCCTCCCGCCTCCTGTCAGCCAAGCTCCACCACTAATCCCACCTCCACGTGAGTTTGACAACTAATTATTATAGTTTTATCACAGTACCTGTCTAAAGTTTGGATACATCAACATAAACATATTGTACATTATTGCTACTTTCCGAATATTAGAATTATAGTAAAATCCTCATATTGAAGTTTTTCCAACGTTTTTTCCATCCTTTGCCTAAAATGTCCTGCACACTTTGGGCATTCTCAGGTGCCATCTAGGATGCTTTTCCAACAGTCTTGGAGTTCTCATGTATGCTAGACATTTGTTGATTGATTTTCCATCATTATCCGGTCCAACACATTCCCTTTAAATATAGTTTAGTTTTGTAAATAAATTCTTATATTGGCACAATTGATGTTTGTTCACTAGACTAAAGTCAAGCATTTAAGTATATGCCTTTAAATAAAAGCATAAATTCAGTCAGGTGTGCCCAAACATTTGACTGGTAGTGTATCTAAAAGCAAAAGGGTTTGTACAAGATCAAAAAATCTCTGAATGTAGGAAATACAAATAGGCACTTTGTAAATCACTTTCCTATTTTCCAGATGAAAAAAAAAAACTATGCTTAGACCCGTGAACATATGGAAACATTAGTGTTGATCTCTCTCTCATTTCCACAGGGATGCCAATACCTGTTCCTCCACCCAGTAAGTTCATCTTTCTTTTCTGTGTAAAACAAAAAAGTTTAGTGCTCTTGGATATTATGCTCAATGAAAGACAAATATACTGAATGATTTATTATCTGAAGGTATTAATGTTTCCTATGTCTATCATTATTCTGCTTAACTCTCGTTTCTGTTTGTGTTGTAGATTTTCCCCCTCCCACAGGAGGACCACCTCCTTCACTTATTCCAACTATGGACATGTAGGTGTAGTCTTAAACCTCTGTCAATCCACAGTAAACATGTAGGTGGGTCTGTCAGTCTACATGGCACAATAGCTTCTTGCTCTCCTCTAGTGGCTCTGAGTAATGCTGTTATGCACCAAGAACAATATTTTTCCTAAAGCTAGCACCAAGCAAATGTTGTTTAGTTTTCACATGTCTACATTACCCCATCATGTTGGTGTGCTTATGTCCTGTCAGAAGAAAGAGAGAGTTAACCCAGTTAGTAAAGAGTTAGCTAGATATTGGTCCTTCTCTGTCCATTTTCTTAAAGGGATAGTTCACCCCAAAATGAAAATTCTCTCTTTATTTACTCACCCTCATGCCATCCCAGATGTGTATGATTTAATTTCTTCTGCAGAACACACAAATTATGATTTTCAGAAGATTATTTCAGCTCTGTAGGTCCAGACAATTCAAGTGAATTGGACGCTCCAAAAAGCACATAAAGGCATTATAAAACTCGTGTTTTAATCCATATTTTCTGAAGCAATATGATAGGTGTGGGTGAGAAACAGACCAATATTTAAATAATTTTTTGCTTGAAATTCTCCCAGCCCAGTAGGGGGCGATATGCATGAAGAATTTGAATTAACAAAAAACACAAGAGAAGAGTGTGAAAGTGATCTGTTTCTCACCCACACCAATCATATCACTTCTGAAGATATTGATTTAACCACTGGAGTTTTATGGATTACTTTTATGCTGCCTTATGTGATTTGTGGAGCTTCAACATTCTGGCACCCATTCACTTGCATTGTATGGACCAAAAGAGCTGAGAAATGCTTTATTTGTATTCAGCAGATGAAAGAAAGTCATACACATCTGGGATGGTATGAGAGTGAGTAAATGATGAGAGAATTTTCATTATTGGGTGAGCTATCTCTTTAAGAAATGCATGCACACAATCCCAGTGGTGCTTTTCCTGCAATTGGCACACTTACAGTCATTTTGGGGGAAAATTGTCTGCTAAACGACTAACTGCTAAATAGAAACTTCTGTATGTGTGCCATTCATTTTGGACGCTGTTTCTCCTGGGGTAATTACTCTAGGCAACTTGAACAACATGCATGTTATGTTTGAAGCATGTAATCTTATACATTAACATTTAAAATGTTTACAAATAATAAACATTTTATGTACACTGTGTTGTAAATCAAAACTCTACATTTACATAGTGTACTTTCTGTTTAGCAGTGGGCATCCAGGAGCATATGATGGACGTCCTGTTGGTCCATACCCTTTTCCAACAGGTAAGTGTGGGACAAAAGCCCCATTCACACTGCCAGCGACTTTGTCACTGGTTGTCGCTAAGTGACTTTGTCACTGGTTGTCGCTAGTCTCTGTTCTGTGAAGTCTGCTGTCACTTTAACGCTATTGATGGACTGCACGTCGGGCCATATCTTTAGAAAATCTGATCACAGATAAGATGTACTGCCAGTAAAACATTCTAATTTGACAAGAAATTTTTGCCTCTTTAAATGAACAGTCTACAGGGGAGAGTGTTTTTTATAACAAGCAGCAGTGAACGATGCATCATGTCATGAACAAGATTAACAATCTGTCAATATATAAATCAAACTCACTCAGAATGAGGACAGTTTCTGACACTGTTTTCCACCCTTCATTGTTTTATTATGTTTATGCATGTGGTTACAGAACAGTGAAATCCCTTCTTGCATGCACTCGACTCCAGTATGTCACATTGGCAGTCGCTCCCGAATGTCGTTCGTCATTTGCATAAAGTTCACATTTGTTGTCGCTTTCCATGCCCACATCTGGTCACCATCGCTCTCTGTCATTCATATTAGGGCTGCTCGATTATGGCAAAAATCATAATCACGATTATTTTGATCAATATTGAGATCGTGATATTTAACACGATTACTCATTGACTTTGGAAACATCATGAATTTATTGAACTTTTTTTATTTTTTAAATTGTCTTTTTAACAGTGGATTTCCTTGAACTTGAAATGTAAACTGCACTGGGTAGGGGAGGAGGCTATTGTCATATGGTAATTATTTTATGTCACGTATGGTAGTCAAATAAAAGAAAGCCTCCATAGCCAACATTTGCAGCAGGGATGCTCATATTTCTATGGAATGAGATCTGCTTTTTCATCATGTTATTGCAGCAAGATCTACCATGTACATTAAAGACTATACATTATCACAAAACTACAACAAATAATAACATTAATATGTTAATTATGGAAGAAGGTTTTCAAGTTCTTAATTATTTTAGACTAGTAATCAGTCAGTAATGAAATAACAATACAAAACATCAATGAATAGAAATAGATTAAAAATAATAGAACAAAAAATACAAATTAAGAAGATTCAGTGCTTTTTTAACAGCAGTAGTCTGTTAAATATTCAAGTAAACATTCAGAATGAAATGCAGCATAAAACTACAACTGGTATTTACTGTATGATTATAATGCATTAATACTTTTTAAAGCTACTAAAGTTATTCAGTCAAGAGCAGTGAGTGGTTTCTCGTTTTCTTGTTATGGTTGTTTGATTATTATGATGACACACTAGACGGCAGCAGGTCTATTAGCTTACATTTATACTGACAAGTTTGACATTTGAATACAAATCTGCTTTTTTCTCTGCTGTTTACGTTCACTTTAGACATCACTCTCAGTGTTTACATGAATACCTCACCAAGACGGGCATTTTGGCGGAATTTGGAAATGTATTTGACTGTTCAGGTGTGCATTAGAGAGAGCATTTTCGGAACACACGCGCATGTTGTTCAGCACACACACATACGCCACCTGTCAATCAAACAGGGCGCGGCTGTTACTAGATCGCTAGCGAATTATAAAATGACGTGCTCTGGATTATTTTCAAGACTATTAACTTTATAATAAGTGACACAGGCCATTACAAATATTGCCGGTTATTTTTTCGTTATTGACGTTTTAATCTGACTGCTTTTCCGGTCGGGCAAGGAAAAATTCTCTTTCACTTTTTTTGTCTCCGGACAAGCGTTAATGTCGAGCCCTGATTAAATATTGTATTCAACATTCTCCGAAAACAATTTTTTCTTCTGCAGTATAGCCCCTAAAGTAAATGCACATTGTTTTAATGGAGTTTTGATATTATTTTGGAAAACAAGCCAAAAAAGACTAATCAAAAATGTATTTTGTTCCAGTGTATAATGGGCTAAGACTACACTCTCTCACCTTTATGTTCACTTCTTCGATCCATCTTTAACTTTCTCTTCTTAATAGAGCTGTTTATCACCGATTTCTTCATGATAAGATACACAGAGTGAACGTGACATATATTATGATTCACTATGTTATAATCTAGCTGCAGCAAATGCACACGAGTGACGAGCGTCCATGCGCCAGAGTGTGCATCAGCCGGGGGAAGATTCAGTCTCATCCCAGAGCACTTCACGCAACTCATAGACGCGGTGCTGACCGCACAGAGAAATGCCAGTTTCTGAGTTTATTTTCATAACCCGCTTCCTTATTATTTGAACTTAAAGGATGCTTTAAAGATATAACGCCGGGGTGTTTCATTGCGAAACGGAATGCGTTTTATTTCGATTATCTTGTTTTTATAATCGTTGGAAGGCAAAATCGTAATTGAAAATAAAATTCGATTAATCGCCCAGCCCTTGCTCGTGTCTCCGAAAGTGGCTCTGCTCATTGAAATTTAATGAGATCCTGTCGCTGTGTGGCGCTGGCGGTGTGAACGGGGCTTAACTCCCAGAAACCATACATTAAGCTAAAGAACAAATTGCAGCACAAGTCACATGTACTTAAGGATACATTGCACATAAGGATCTGTTTATGTGGTTTTGTTTTCAGGTGGGTTTCCTCCACCTATACAAGGAGCTATGAACCCCTGGCCTGGTATGATGGACAATTCTAAGCAGTGGGACTATTACCCTCGGCGAGACAAGGAGAGGGATAAAGAGCGAGACAGGGACAGGCAGAGGGAGCGAGGCCACGAGAGAGATCACAGTCCCTCCTCAGTGGCATATAACAGGTGAATTAAAAGAATTATTTTAACTGTTAAATTGAGCCTCGGACATGGTGTAACACCTTCAAGATATAGAACATTGTGGCATAGTATCTCTGATTCTATTCATGTCATTCTTTTCAATAGAGCCTTAGAGTTCGACAGATTAGTTCTCAATGGTGGGTTTAAAAAACATGATTTCTGTTACCAAGACCAAAGTCGTGATAACCTTTAAATTAGTATTAATGACACTATTTCTTCTGCAGTGATGAAGAGCGATATCGTTACCGTGACTATGGAGACAGAGGGTACGAGAGGCATCGGGAGCGGGCGAGCCGTGAGAAGGAGCATCACAGAGAGAGGAGACATCGAGAGAAGGAAGAGGGGAGACACAAGTCATCACGGAGGTATTATACTCTCAGTCTCATTCACCATCACTTACACAAATACTCTAAAGTGGTGGTTGAAGTTAATAAGACCGCAGCCCTCTGTTGGTTCATGAAAGCTTATTACATGGCTACCTAGCAAACAAATGAATAAGTGGACTTGAACTAATTGCATGCGTTGAAATTCTATTAGTATGTAAGAAGAAAGATACTACAGAATCTCCAGAAACACATCTCGGGTTAGCAGAGTTCTGATGAACCTGTTGGTGTTAATTTTACGAAAACGACCATCTGGTTGCTTGTTTTCCTGCTTATTACAAGACTACTTGCCAAATAAACAAATAAATCAGAGTTTTTCCTGCATTGAAAATGTTTAGCCGCTGAAGCAAACTTTTGGACCGCTGAAGCAAATTTTATTCTATTCATCTTGCTTAGGTGCTTTATAAGGGCTAAATATGCTTCTCATTTGGCACGCGGATGTGCGCTGGGTGATTGATTACTGATATCGCGTGCGTGTCGCATGATCCACCGAGAATCTCTCATGCAAGTGATGCGCTCTTTTACTACTGTTTACTGGAGCATGCAAGTGCGTGTTCGTGTCAACCGGGCTTCTCTCGATATGCGAGCTCCGGTAACAGGATAGCGCTGAACGGATCACATGCCCGATTAAACTGGGGTTCCTTCGATATCATGCTGCATAACAACCCCCATGCGACCCATTTGAATTCTACCTGAGAATTTTCTATTTTAAAGCACTATGGAGCAATTCAACCATTTCAAATGGAAAGACAGCACTGACATTCTGAACAGCACTGACAAGGGAAAGAGAAAACACCTGCACCAGCAAATGAAAAAATACGATTTTTCATAATAAATAAATGAGAAGTCTAACATCTGTGCAGAAACATCTTGTGTCTTAACATGTAATATTACCATCATTAATCGCTCTCGCTCTGTAAATAATATAAAGCCGTCCTGCTCACTGATAGCTGTGCAAATATTTCTACTGGGGTTTCTGTACCTCAACGGGTAGAATGTGGCCATGTTTTACTGTTAAACTACATATATAATTATGACCTCTTCCTTTTCTCTCACAGCAGTAGCAGACGGCGACATGACAGCGAGGAGGGTGACAGTCATCGGCGCCACAAACACAAGAAGTCCAAGAGGAGTAAAGAGGGCAAGGAGCCCAGCGAGGAGCGTTCTGTTGACCAGGAGAACCAAGAGGCCATGGAGTAACTCATGTCCCTCCTATCTGCTCTACTTCCTTTTGATTGTCAGAGCGCTGTTTATCAACCAAATCATGCTAAATGAAACTATAAACTTGTAACTTTTTACCTTCCTTTTGTTTTCATGTTGCCATTTTTGTTTTTGTTTGTTCTGTTGTGTTTTTCCAGTGCAGTTGTACCATGTAGATGTTGATTTGTTGGATTAAAAGAGAGCATTTGTTGGTGGTCTTTGTCATATATGCTGAATATTAGTTACAGAAGATATGAATACATTATACCACAGCATTGTTAAATTCTTGATTCAGATTGTTTGACACATTTCAAGGACCCACATAACCATCTTTGGTGTACATTCATTTTCTATAATTAAATGGTTTGTTATCAGTTGTTCCTAACATAAACTGTGATCAACATTCACCAATACTGTTAAGCCCCGTACACGCATGCAGCGACTTACAGCGATAAAGCGACAGGATCCCATTCATTTTCAATGAAAGCTGGCAATAACCTCAATGGCCTCTGGCGACTAGATGTGGGCGTGGCGAGCGACACTGAGAGTTGAGAAAAGTTTAACTTTATGCAAATGAGGAGCAACTTTCGGAAGCGACAACCAATAGGAGTGAAGACGTTTACACTGGAGCACAAGTCACCCATCTCCTTTGAGATAATGGAGTCGAGTGCAGACAAGATGGAGGATAAATGAACATTTCCGATTTCACTGTTCTATATGAGTTGTCTGTAACCACATACATGGATATAATTAAAATGATGTGTAGAAAGGAAAATGTCAGCAATCTGATTATTTGTCAAATAAGAATGACATTTTAGACATTTAGTCGTAGATTTTGTACATTGATAGATCGCTAATCTGGTTAATGATTAAAAACATTGAGCACTGCTGTAGTTGCTCTCCACAGAAAATAAATTCCTTGTCAAATTAGTATTATACTTTGGTTTTACCGGTATTGTGAAAACTATTTTTAAAGACATGCAGTCCACCAATAACGTTTGAGCGACAGCAGTGGGAATGCCCAGGAGCGACTTCATAGTACAGAGACTTGTAACATCAAGCGATAAAGTTGCTGCATGTGTGTACGGGGCTTTAGGATATAGGAAATATAACATACCGTTGTGCTCAAACGTTTGCATACCCTGGCAGAAATTTTGGCATTGATTTTGAAAATATGACTGATCATGCAAAAAAAAAACAAAAAAAACTGTCTTTTATTTAAGGATAGTGATCATTTGAAGCCATTTATTATCACATAGTTGTTTGGCTCCTTTATTAAATCATAATGGTGACAGAAATCACCCAAATGGCCCTGATCAAAAGTTTACATACCCTTGAATGTTTGGCCTTGTTACAGACACACTAGGTGACACACACAGGTTTAAATGGCAATTAAAGGTTCATTTCCCACACCTGTGGCTTTTTAAATTTCAATTAGTGTCTGTGTATAAAGTCAATGAGTTTGTTAGCTCTCACGTGGATGCACTGAGCAGGCTAGATACTGAGCCATGGGGAGCAGAAAAGAACTGACAAAAGACCTGCATAACAAGGTAATGGAACTTTATAAAGATGGAAAAGGATATAAAAAGATATCCAAAGCCTTGAAAATGCCAGTCAGTACTGTTCAATCACTTCTTAAGAAGTGGAAAATTCAGGGATCTCTTGACACCAAGCCAAGGTCAGATAGACCAAGAAAGCTTTCAGCCACAACTGCCAGAAGAGTTGTTCAGGATACAAAGAAAAACCCACAAGTAACCTCAGGAGAAATACGGGCTGCTCTGGAAAAAATTGGTGTGGTTGTTTCAAGGAGCACAATACAACAATACTTGAACAAAAATGAGCTGTATGGTTGAGTTGCCAGAAAGAAGCCAATGCCACAAAAAAGCCCGGTTACAATATGTCCAACAACACCTTGACACGCCTCACAGCTTCTGGCACACTGTAATTTGGAGTGACGAGACCAAAATAGAGCTTTATGGTCACAACCATAAGCGCTATGTTTGGAGAGGGGTCAACAAGTTTTGTGCTCCTTGAAACAACCACACTGTCTTTATCCAGAGCAGCCTGTATTTCTCCTGAGGTTACCTGTGGGTTTTTGTTTGTATCCCGAACAATTCTTCTGGCAGTTGTGGCTGAGCTCTTTCTTGGTCTACCTGACCTTAGCTTGGTATCAAGAGATCCCCGAATTTTCCACTTCTTAATAAGTGATTGAACAGTACTGACTGGCATTTTCAAGGCTTTGGATATCTTTTTATATCCTTTTCCATCTTTATAAAGTTCCATTACCTTGTTACACAGGTCTTTTGACAGTTATTTTCTGCTCCCCATGGCTCAGTATCTAGCCTGCTCAGTGCATCCATGTGAGAGCTAACAAACTCATTGACTTTTTATACACAGACACTAATTGCAATTTAAAAAGCCGCAGATGTGGGAAATGAACCTTTAATTGCCATTTAAACCTGTGTGTGTCACCTTGTGTGTCTGTAACAAGGCCAAACATTCAAGGGTATGTAAACTTTTGATCAGGGCCATTTGGGTGATTTCTGTTACCATTATGATTTAAAAAGGAGCCAAACAACTATGTGATAATAAATGGCTTCAAATGATCACTACCCTTAAATAAAAGACAATTTTTTTGCATGATCAGTCATATTTTCAAAATTTCACAATTTCTGCCAGGGTATGCAAACGTTTGAGCACAACTGTATATTATGTACTGTGTATGTGCATATACAGTGTGTGTGTGTGTGTGTGTGTGTGTGTGTGTATATATATATATATATATATATATATATATATATATATATATATATATATATATATATACAGTATATGTATGTATATGTGTACATTCACCGACCACTTTATTAGGTACACCTGTACATCTACATTACTTAATCATGCGATTATCTAATCAGCCAATCGTGTGGCAGCAGTGTAATGTATAAAATCATGCAGGTATGGGTCAGGAGCTTCAGTTAATGTTCACATCAATCATCAGAATGGGGAAAAAAAATTTGATCTCAGTGATTTGGACTGTGGCATGACTGTTGGTGCCAGACGGGCTGGTTTGAGTATTTCTGTAACTGCTGATCTTCTGGGATTTTCACACAAAACAGTCTCTAGAATTTACTCCGAATGGTGCCAAAAACAAAAAACATCCAGTGAGTGGCAGTTCTGTGGATGGATGGAAATGCCTTGTTGATGAGAGAGGTCAACAGAGAATAGTCAGACTAGTTCGAACTGACAAAGTCTACAGTCACTCAGATAACCGCTCTGTACAATTGTGGTGAGAAGAGTATATTCTGAGATGCGGGTTGGCGCTGATTTGGCGGCAATAGGGGGACCTACACAATATTAGGCAGGTGATTTTAATGTTGTGGCTGATATTTTCATATACTGTATATATAGAGATAGATAGATAGATAGATAGATTTATATATACATTTATGTGTGTGTGTGTGTATGTGTATATATATATATATATATATAGCAATATTTATACTGCGCTTAATTTCATTCAATCATTCAAAGCATATATTAACTTATTATACAATACGCTGTCTTTGTATGTTTTGATGTGCCCTTGACTAAGTAAATGCGAAATGAGAGGAAGTTCTATTTAAATATGATAATTACGTAGTCTTTTTAATCCTTTCAATGTCCTTATAATTTGTTAAAAAAACTAAACCATTTTGAAAACAGGGAGGAAAATTAAAGGCAGCTATAGGTGTCTTTAAAGTAACAGTTCACCCAAAAATGAAAATTCTCTCATCATTTACTCACCCTCATGCCATCCCAGATGTGTATGACTTTCTTTCATCTGCTGAACACAAATGAAGATTTTTAGAAGAATTTCTCAGCTCTGTAGGTCCATACAATGCAAGTGAATGGGTGGCAAAATTGAAGATCTAAAATCCACATAAGTTCAACATAAAAGTATTCCAGATGACTCTGGTGTTTAAATCCATATCTTCAGAAGCGACATGATAGGTGTGGGTGAGAAACAGATCAACATTTAAGTCCTTTTTTACTATAAATTCTCCTAAATAAATGAATAAAGACCTTTTTCACGCTAGCGCCATCTTTGATTTTAAATGAGAATGACAATGGGGCTGTGAGGGATAGGCTTACCATCTCTTCAATGGCACGAACGGTATAAAGCTGTATAAAGCTCCTTGATCACTTCTGATTTTATACAACTCATGTTGTCTGGAGTTCTTTGTATACTGAATGTTCTTGGACAGATATTTTATCAATGTTTTGTCTGCAGAATGAACCAAAAACACTTTAAACTGCAGCCCATTGAAGAGACTGTAAGTCTATCCCTCACAGCTTCGTTGTCTTTCCCATTAAAAATCAAAGATGGCACTAGCGTGGGGCCTGGGTAGCTCAGCGAGTAAAGATACTGACTACCACCCCTGGAGTTGCGAGTTCAAATCCAGGGCGTGCTAAGTGACTCCAGCCACATCTCCTAAGCAACCAAATTGGCCCGGTTGCTAGGGTGGGTAGAGTCACATGGGGTAACCGCCTCATGGTTGCTATAATGTGGTTCTTGCTCTCAGTGGGGCACGTGGTAAGTTGTGCATGGATGCCGTGGAGAATAGCGTGAAGCCTCCACACGCTGTGTCTCCATGGTAACGCGCTCAACAAGCCACGTGATAAGATGCGCGGATTGACGTTCTCAGACGCAGAGGCAACTGAGATTCAACCTCCGCCACCCAGATTGAGGCAAGTCACTATGCCACCACGAGGACTTAAAGCGTATTGGGAATTGAGCATTCCAAATTGGGGAGAAAAGGGGAGAAAAAAAAAGATGGCACTAGCATGAATAAGATCTGTTAATCTCCTTTTTCACATTCACCTTCTGTTTTTGGTGATTCACATTCTTCATGCATATTGCACCCTACTGGGCAGGGAGGAGAATTTATGATAAAAAATTATTTAAAGGTGCACTCAGTCATTTTTTTTTAAGTATGTCTTAGTGGCTTACACTGGCTTACACTGACACCTAGTGGACTGGATGCTGCATCATTCGAACAGAAGTTTTCACATAACAATGCCATTGAGGTTCACTATGCACAGTAAGCCAGGATTAATTTAATCATTGAATGAAAGTCTCCAATAACAGTTACTGAGATTAAATGGGTAGTATTCAGCTGGTCATGTGATGCTAACATGGCTGCCCCATGTGGCTCCCCTGCCCGATGTAGAATAAAAGAGCTGTCATATGGTTACTGATATGACTGAATTCTTCATCTCACATGAGTGGTCATGATTTTATAAATGTTTATACATTTGAATCATTCTTTTGCTTTTAAATTGAGCCTCAGACAAGATGTAACACCTTCAATATATAGAACATTGTGGCATAGTATCCAGTTAGTCAATTAGCCTATCAAAAGCTAATTGGCTAATTGCCTAAAGCCTTGACATCATTTTCTGCAAGGTCTGGCAGCCCAACAATTTTGAAAACAAATGTTTATATACACTTGAATATGTGGCCCCCACAGCTTTTAGCTTATACAAGGCCCCCTCAGTAGGGCCCTGTGAATATGAGGGCCCCCAGCCTGCTTATAGGACCCTTTTGCCTTCCTGTTTCTAATTAATTTTATTTGAGCCACTCTTTAAAAATTTGAAATTTGAATTTTCTGACTATTATTTCATACTTTAGGCTTTATAGGGTTAAGCTTTATGCTTTGTATGAAAAGTGCTGTTGAACAAAAACATTTATTACACTATACATTGCTATAACTGCATTTCTCCCCAATATTACAAAAACATAACTGTGCTTGGGTGGTTGGGAAAAAGAAGATATTGATATTTTATTTTGTGTGGTACAGAAGTATTGACCTAGAAACGTAAAGTTTGTCGAGACAATCTATAAGGTTGGTTTGACAAAACCTTGTCTGAAAGTTTAAAGTAGTTTTAAATGCTTGAAGTTCGAACATTTTACAGGTCTTACAATAAAAAAGAAAGAAAGAGAGCACCTTAAAGTAGATTAAAAGGCTTGTGTGAACGTTTTGACCGCTGAAGTTTTGAAATCATGAACATTCAAAAACAGACTCTAAGCTCATTTAAACATTCTGTTAATATAATCTACTTTAAGGGATTTTGGCATACATGATGCATTCACAGGGCTTTTTGATGGGTGAATAATAATGGTAGCCAAGGTGTTGGATCATTGCAAACAGATTTTTCAACAAAATGACCAAATGACCGCTAGTTTTGAGCCCCACACCTTTCAGCCATTCGAAGCTCTCACAATGGAGGGTAAAGTCTTTGAAGGAAATAGGGTGTAGGGATGATCACTTCTGAATGGAACGCATCCCATCATTCAGATGAGTTAAAAAATATATGGCAGTACAAGCCAGAACTGCCTGAACTCTTTGCCAAGTTTCACCAAACCCATATATACATGCTGTAGGAGTCTATGTGTTCAATTCTTTACATGTAAAGTGTTTGAAGTTAAAATATGTCATAATGTATTATTGCCCCTTTAAATATATGCATGTTTACACATTTATTACACATTTTGTTACATTCTTGTTTTTGTATGCATCATTTGCAGTATTTACATGTATTTACACTGAGTTTACATTATGTATAACAAACGTTAAAATGCTACTGTCTCTTTAAGAACAGTGGCTGTTCAGCAAACCTGTTTCGGCTGAGTGGTTTCTTTACTAGGACTGTGCTGTATGTTTGAGTTAATCTGACAGTAAATAACAGAACGGCTATTAAAAGAGACTTAAATCAATGAAAATAGATTGCGTAGATCTCAACTTTGAAAGATAATTGGACCGGGGGGGGGTCCTAAAAGAAAATTGGCCCCGGGACCCTTGCTATTCATATTCCGCCCCTGCACACACCTATCATATTGTGTCTGAACACATGGATTTAAGCACTGGAATCTTATGGATTACTTTTATGCTCCCTTTATGTGGAGTTTGGAGCTTCAAAAATTTGGCACCCATTCACCTGCATTGTGAGGAACTACAAAGCTGAAAACCTTTTAAAAATATTTTAAAATCTGTATTTTGCAGATGAAAGAAAGTCACACATCTGGGATGCCAGGAGGGTGAGTATCATGAGGGGTGAACCATCCCTTTAAGATCACAAAGCAAATTATTTTTTGTTATAAAGGTTGCAAGTTACTCCCAGGTCAATTTTGAAATGAAAAAGCCCCAAGCAATCTCCCAAAATGTGATTTCCATAATCTCGCGATGCATCCCGAGATAAACCGCACGATATTTGCGGCGGATGTTGATGTTTTGATCCGGATTTCTGTCGTGATATCTGCGTTATAGCCAATATTACCGTGTGAGAAACGCGGTCTATCTCGGCGCTTCTCTAGGGAAGCATAGAGGCCGAGGCGGGGAGGCGATGATGGAGGACTTCGACGAGATTTACGAGGAGGAGGAAGAGGAAGAGTTGGACGAGGACAGGGCCGCGGAGGAGCAGCTGCTGAAATACGCTCCGGACCCAGTGGTAGTGCGCGGATCCGGACACGTCACTGTGTAAGACTCCCGGCGGCTCGTATTAAAATATATTTGTTTATATTATCAATCAATCAGTGTGTGAATCAAAGCCTCCAGAAGCTCAGTGCTTCTTTACAGACAGGAGACATGCTGGAGCCGGTGATCTGTATCAGCTGAGTGAATACACAACAGCAAAGATAGTACAACTGGTGTGGTTAATCTCTAAACCTTGTGAGTTTCCTACCTAGGCACCATTTGTTTTTGTTTTTTTTTATTTTTTACTTTAGATGAGCCTACTATGATCCAAAATGCTGTCTAGGTAGGCAGATTACTAGATTTTGAGAGACAGACCTAATCTGACACATTTAATGCGTGAGTGTAAATTAAGTTGACATATATATATATATATATATATATATATATATTAGTAATCATGTGAGAAAATAACTTAGTGCCTTTAGGGACTTTAATGTAGACATATCAGCTCACATGTAAGAAAGTGAGATCAAGAAATCTAAAGTGTTTTTTCTCTCCCCGCAGGTTTGGACTAAGCAATAAATTTGAGTCGGAGTTTCCCTCAGCCCTTACGGGAAAGGTGTGTCATTTTAATGCCTTTCCATCTCTAGGACATGATAATCGTGTTATTGTGTCATCTGTTCACCTTCATATTATACCTGTGATTCCATATCAACCCTGTGGAATACAAAAGGAGTTAGTCCCTATTTAGCAGAATGTCCAGGCTGCTCTTTTCCATACAACAAAAGTGAATAGTAAAGCCCAAAGTAGAGGTCAGCCGACAGTGGATTTTGCTGATACCGATATTTAAGGTGATGGGAAAGGCCGATAACCGATTAATCGGTTATATATAGTTTTTAAAAATAGATTCATAGAATGTCAAAAAAAAATTCTTATTCCTTCTTTACTATGGCAGGCACAGACAAAGAGTCAAAAATGAATAAAGTCCCAGATGCATTTTAATGTTCAACCAAAATCCCACTAATAACTAGAAAAAAATGAATATTTGGTGCTTACCATGGGACTTTTAAGTATAAACAAGCCAGAAATACATTGGGGACTCTTATTTTGAAATTGCTAAATTATGAAAAAACTATTGTCAACTATCGGCATAGATCTTTGCCTATAACGATAGTTCCAAAAAGCAAGTATCGGCACCGATTAATCAGTAAAACCGATATATCGGTCTACCTCTAACCCAAAGTATACTTCGAAGAATGTACAAGACTCCGGACTATTTCTCTTCAGGTGTTTAGACCCATAAAGATGTCTTTAGATTCCTTAAGGCTCAAGTTATACAAATGCAGGTATCTCCAGACCTCCTCACACAAGCACTCTTGACGTGCACATCCACTGTTGTTTTTAACAACTTTTACCTAGATTACATCATTGTCTAGCACATCTTTGTGACAACAGTGGCTCAAATGTGAGTGTTGCCACCTTTTGGACACACTAATTAGCGCAAATAATTCCAGGCACATATGCACTCTGCGCGTTCAAAGACGCACAGTTAGAAAAATTTGGCAGCGCGTGTTCAGTGCTCAAGTACTCCGCTGATGATGAGAATTGCGTCACGTGTCCTGTACGTGGACGTTGAGTGTTTGCGTCTGACTGAAATATACTTTGGGCTTAACTGGGACTGTCCAGCTCCAAAAAAAAAAAAAAAATGCCATAAAAGAACCATAAGAGTAGTCTTGTGAATAATCATACAGGTTTCAAATAACAAGAGGGTGAGTAGATGATGACAATTTTTATGTTAGGGTGAACAATGTCTTTAACACTTTAATGCATACCTCGGGTCTTCAGTGACCTGGGACCTTATTCCAACCACTGTCTCATCCATTTTTTGGAGATATGCCCAGACTTCTTTAGTATTCCTCAACCTTTCTCTTCTGAATAGTGTAACAAAAATAAAAGGCCAAATTGCACACACACACACACACAAAAAAAAAAAAATATATATATATATATATATATATATACACACTATATTGCCAAAAGTATTCGCTCACCCATTCAAATAATTGAATTCAGGTGTTCCAATCACTTCCACGGCCACAGGTGTATAAAATGAAGCACCTAGGCATGCAGACTGCTTCTACAAACATTTGTGAAAGAATGGGCCGCTCTCAGGAGCTCAGTGAATTCCAGCGTGGTACTGTGATAGGATGCCACCTGTGCAACAAGTCCAGTCGTGAAATTTCCTCGCTACTAAATATTCCACAGTCAACTGTCAGTGGTATTATAACAAAGTGGAAGCGATTGGGAATGACAGCAACTCAGCCACGAAGTGGTAGGCCACGTAAAATGACAGAGAGGGGTCAGCGGATGCTGAGGCGCATAGTGCGCGGAGGTCGCCAACTTTCTGCAGAGTCAATCGCTACAGACCTCCAAGTTCATGTGGCCTTCAGATTAGCTCAAGAACAGTGCGTAGAGAGCTTCATGGAATGGGTTTCCATGGCCGAGCAGCTGCATCCAAGCCATACATCACCAAGTGCAATGCAAAGCGTCGGATGCAGTGGTGTAAAGCACGCCACCACTGGACTCTAGAGCAGTGGAGACGCGTTCTCTGGAGTGACGAATCACGCTTCTCCATCTGATGGACGAGTCTAGTTTGGCGGTTGCCAGGAGAACGGTACTTGTCTGACTGCATTGTGCCAACTGTGAAGTTTGGTGGAGGGGGGATTATGGTGTGGGGTTGTTTTTCAGGAGCTGGGCTTGGCCCCTTAATTCCAGTGAAAGGAACTCTGAATGCTTCAGCATACCAAGAGATTTTGGACAATTCCATGCTCCTAACTTTGTGGGAACAGTTTGGGGATGGCCCCTTCCTGTTCCAACATGACTGCGCACCAGTGCACAAAGCAAGGTCCATAAAGACATGGATGAGCGAGTTTGGTGTGGAAGAACTTGACTGGCCTGCACAGAGTCCTGACCTCAACCTGATAGAGCACCTTTGGGATGAATTAGAGCGAAGACTGCGAGCCAGGCCTTCTCGTCCAACATCAGTGTCTGACCTCACAAATGCGCTTCTGGAAGAATGGTCAAAAATTCCCATAAACACACTCCTAAACCTTGTGGAAAGCCTTCCCAGAAGAGTTGAAGCTGTTATAGCTGCAAAGGGTGGGCCGACGTCATATTAAACCCTATGGATTAAGAATGGGATGTCACTTAAGTTCATATGCGTCTAAAGGCAGATGAGCGAATACTTTTGGCAATATAGTGTATATATATATACACACACACACACACACTGGCGGCCAAAAGTTTGGACTAATGTACAGATTTTGCTCTTATGGAAAGAAATTGGTACTTTTATTCACCGAAGTGGCATTCAACTGATCACAATGTATAGTCAGGACATTAATAACGTGAAAAATTACTATTACAATTTGAAAAAAAAAAAATACATTCAGAACTTCTTAAACTACTTCAAAGAGTTCTCATCAAAAAATCCTCCACATGCAGCAATGACAGTTTTGCAGATCCTTGGCATTCTAGCTGTCAGTTTGTCCAGATACTCAGGTGACATTTCACCCCACGCTTCCTGTAGCACTTACCATAGATGTGGCTGTCTTGTTGGGCACTTCTCACACACCTTACAGTCTAGCTGATCCCACAAAAGCTCAATGGGGTTAAGATCCATAACACTTTTCCAATTATCTGTTGTCCAATGTTTGTGTTTCTTTGCCCACTCTAACCCTTTCTTTTTGTTTTTCTGTTTCAAAAGTGGCTTTTTGTTTGCAATTCTTCCCATAAAGCCTGCACCCCTGAGTCTTCTCTTTACTGTTGTACATGAAACTGGTGTTGAGCGGGTAGAATTCAATGCTATCAGCTGAGGACATGTGTGGCGTCTATTTCTCAAACTAGAGACTCTGATGTACTTATCCTCTTGTTTAGTTGTACATCTGGCCTTCCACATCTCTTTCTGTCCTTGTTAGAGCCAGTTGTCCTTTGTCTTTGTAGGCTGTAGTGTACACCTTTGTATGAAATCTTCAGTTTTTTTGGCAATTTCAAGCATTGTATAGCCTTCATTCCTCAAAACAATGATTGACTGACAAGTTTATAGGGAAAGCTGTTTTTTTTTTTTGTTTTTTTTTGTTTCTTTTGCCATTTTTGACCTAATATTGACCTTAAGACATGCCAGTCTATTGCATACTGTGGCAACTCAAAAACAAACACAGACAATGTTAAGCTTCATTTAACAAACCAAATTTCCTTCCAAAACAGCCAAATCTGTACATTATTCCAAACTTTTGCCTGCCATTGTATATACATATGCAACAGGAAGCGTGGGGTGAAATGTCAGTGAGTATCTGGACAAACTGACAACTAGAATGCCAAGGATCTGTAAAGCTGTCATTGCTGTACATGGAGGATATTTTTAATATGTTTTTGAAGTAGTTTAAGAAGTTTTTGAACATTTTTTCAAATTGTAATAGTAATTTTTCACGTTATTAATGTCCTGACTATACATTGTGATCAGTTGAATGCCACTTTGGTGAATGAAAGTACCAATTACTTTCCATAAGAGCAAAATCTGTACATTATTCCAAACTTTTGGCCGCCTGTGTGTTTGGGTGTGTGTATGTATATGTGTATGTGTGTATGTGTATATATATATCATACATACATACAGTACAGTACTGTGCAAAAGCTTTAGGCATTTGTGAAAATGTTGCATAGTGAGGATGTCTTAAAAAATAATGACATAAATACTTTTCATTTATCACTTAATGTCATACAAAGTCCAGTAAACATAAAAAAGCTAAAGCAATATTTGGTGTGACCACCTTTGCCTTTAAAACAGCACCAATTCTCCTAGGTACACCTGGACACAGTTTTGCTTGGTTGTTGGCAGATAAGATGTTCCAAGCTTCTTGGAGAATTCGCCACAGTTCTTCTATCTATTTAGGCTGTCTCAATTACTTCTGTCTCTTTATGTAATCTCAGACTGACACAATGTTCAGTGGGGGGCTTTGTGGGGGCTGTGAAATCTGTTGCAGGGTTCCCTGTTCTTCTATTCTAATATTTTCTATTTGCAAAAGTAATGTTTGGGAGTCTAAAATGTATATTTCCTATTGACACACTAAAGCTGAAGATATAAATAACCATCTTAAGACAAATGCTTTTGTGAAACATTTTATGTGCCTAAGACTTTTGCACAGTACTGTGTATACCACCAAAAGAGTATAAGGTCTTTAAGGTCGTTAAAGATCCAAGATATGTAATAGTGTCGCTTTTTTTTCCCCACTTCCATAAATCAGATTTTCATGATTATTTGTATGATTGAATACTTATAGTATTTCAGTTTACTAACACAGGATATATATTTCTTTGTTTATTACAATACACATGAGTACTATATTCATATAAATGACTACTATATCAGGATGATTTTCTGAATGACAATGGTGAATTATCAGTACATATGCAAATGCATGTACACATGCATATTATACAAGCTGTTTCTTACTCAAGGTGGCGTTGATGTTTCAGTGATTGACATGAAGTACATTTCACACTGCAATTTGATGAAGAAGCAACATGGAAGTAAACTATAGCAAGTGAAACACATGAACAGTATAATTTGGATATTGTAATTTGGGGGTACTACTGAAATTATTGTTGCGTCATCTCTTTGATAAATGAAAAATAAAGCATCAAAATATATCAGAATATTTTCTATTCTAATATTTTCTAATTGTCTTGGAAATGTAAGACTGTCTGGGCATTTTGTTGGTCAGTTTGTGGTAAATGTATGTGCCGGGTCTTTAAAGACCCGAGGTATGTATTCATGTTTGGTGAAACACCTATTTATTTAAGCGTTAATAGGTAATCGATCATTGTACAAATTCAAATAGAAATGTCATGAAGCTTTAATTCAATAAGTTTCATTTATACTCGTATCTGAAAATGCACCTGAACTGCTGCCTACTCTGTTGAGCATTATTTGATGTTTAACCTCATATTAATGAAAGTGATTATAAAGTGTTACCAATAGGTTTACCTGGAAGTGAATGTGTTTTTGATGGTCAGTTCAGTTGTTTGATTTGCAACTCTTTGACTCTTTCATTGTTTCTCAATTGCTAAACTCAGAGATTCTAACATATGCCTACCTCATTCATGTCTAGGTAGCGCCAGAGGAGTTCAAAGCCAGCATAAACCGTGTGAACAGCTGTCTGAGGAAGGCTCTACCGGTGAATGTGCGCTGGCTGCTTTGTGGCTGTCTGTGCTGTTGCTGTACTCTGGGCTTTAGTCTGTGGCCGGTCATCTGTCTTAGCAAAAGGGTGAGTTTGTGAGAAGTTCATATTCACTTAACCTTTAAAAGGTTTTTGTATCCTGGGGGATACAAACATTTAAGAGGCTGGGGAGAGAAGCAATGGGTGAGTCTGTCAAATATTTGTGAAAATATTTAAAAGGGGGTTCTACAAATACTGAGGACATGCGACTTTGTGTATGAAGTCTGACATCAATTCACAATCTTTATCTAAAAGGAAAAAAAGCAGCAATTTTAAGAAGACAGCTGACCTCAAAGCAAATGCTCCTATCTTTTAAATATTATTTTCATGATGTCTAAAAGCTATAAAATTAAATAAAAGCATTATTTTTGAAAAACAAAAAAACAAACATGGAAATGGATTACGTAGGCCCTAATGTGTTGGAAAATAGCAATGAATCAGAGGTACCTGTGTATTCTTCCCCTTTTTAGGGTTAAAGGAATGTTCAGCGTTCAGTACAAGTCAAGCTTTATCAACAGCATCAGAGACATGCTGTTGATTACCACAGAAATGGATTTAGACGTGTTCCTCAGTTTGTAAAAACTAACAACATGTACAGTAATGGCCTGTTGGAAGTGGGTTAGGATGGAAGTCTAAGGGACAAGAATTGCACTGTAACAAAATGTTAAAATCAAAATGTTATCCAGAAGACTTAAACATTATGCATGTTAAAATGACACTCGATAAAATGATTACTAACCTGGTCTGTGAACATTTCCAATCTTTCAAATTCCTTTTATGACAATGTTAAGATTTAAGTTTTGCATGATACAAGTTCATATAACAGAAAGAAACTTGATGTAACTATTCGCAGTTTTGTTAATATGGAGTAGAGCTGCGCAATTAATCACAGTCCCTATCAAATTGCGATATGAGCATGTGCAATTTCTAAGCCGCAGCAAGCTGTAATTTTATTTATTTTTTACTCCGAATTCTATAATTCGAAAGTCTGATTGGTGCACATCTTTTGCACACTGACGAGATCTCGCTAATCAGAATGCATTGCGCAAAAGACGTACCGGTAAGAGAACAAAACAGAAATCGGGAAGGTGAATAAAGGAGAAAAACAAAAAGGCATAAAGAAATATCTGACGCTATCATCTATTAAAAAAAGTGATATTACTTTATTGTCCTTATATGGAGCAAACGCCACATCCTGGAATCAATAGGTAATGCATAACCTAAAATTAATCTGCTTAGAAAAGTAGTCCCACCTCAAAAAGATAAAGTAATTTACACAATTTCCCAGCTCAAATAATAAATGTTTGTTCAGACAAATTATTTAAAATGCTTTACCAAACATACAGGTGCATCTCAATAAATTAGAATGTCGTGGAAAAGTTCATTTATTTCAGTAATTCAACTCAAATTGTGAAACCCGTGTATTAAATAAATTCAGTGCACACAGACTGAAGCACACCAACACCATGGTCATTTATCCAACTTTTGGTGCTTTTGGCAGTGTGGGCAGGTGCCAAATCCTGCTGGAAAATGAAATCAGCATCTTTCAGCAGAAGGAAGCGTGAAGTGCTCCAAAATTTCTTGGTAAACGGGTGCAGTGACTTTGGTTTTCAAAAAACACAATGGACCAACACCAGCAGATGACATTGCACCCCAAATCATCACAGACTGTGGAAACTTAACACTGGACTTCAAGCAACTTGGGCTATGAGCTTCTCCACCCTTCCTCCAGACTCTAGGACCTTGGTTTCCAAATGAAATACAAAACTTGCTCTCATCTGAAAAGAGGACTTTGGACCACTGGGCAACAGTCCAGTTCTTCTTCTCCTTAGCCCAGGTAAGACGCCTCTGACGTTGTCTGTGGTTCAGGAGTGGCTTAACGAGGTATACGACAACTGTAGCCAAATTCCTTGACATGTCTGTGTGTGGTGGCTCTTGATGCTTTGACCCCAGCCTCAGTCCATTCCTTGTGAAGTTCACCCAAATTCTTGAATCGATTTTGCTTGACAATCCTCATAAGGCTGCGGTTCTCTCGGTTGGTTGTGCATCTTTTTCTTCCACACTTTTTCCTTCCACTCAACTTTCTGTTAACATGCTTGGATACAGCACTCTGTGAACAGCCAGCTTCTTTGGAAATGAATGTTTGTGGCTTACCCTCCTTGTGAAGGGTGTCAATGATTGTCTTCTGGACAACTGTCAGATCAGCAGTCTTTCCCATGATTGTGTAGCCTAGTGAACCAAACTGAGAGACCATTTTGAAGGCTCAGGAAACCTTTGCGGGTGTTTTGAGTTGATTAGCTGATTGGCATGTCACCATATTCTAATTTTTTGAGATAGTGAATTGGTGGGTTTTTGTTAAATGTGAGCCAAAATCATCACAATTAAAAGAACCAGAGACTTAAACTACTTCAGTCTGTGTGCACTGAATTTATTTAATACACGAGTTTCACAATTTGAGTTGAATTACTGAAATAAATGAACTTTTCCACGACATTCTAATTTATTGAGATGCACCTGTACAAGCTTCACATTGCTTGTTTTAATCTTCTGGAATGCCTTGCCACTTAGACTTCCATTGTCAGTGCATTACAGTAGGTTAAACAAATTTTTTTTAAAAATAGGATGAGTTGAAATTATAACGTATCTGTGGTATTCACGCTTATCTTGTATTCAACCGTTATGGTAACACTTTACAATAAGGTTCTATTTGTTTACATTAGTAAATGCATTAGGTACCATGAACTAAAAAAACTAAAAAAATATAGGTGTGTTTTTTTTTTCCCAGCACTTATTTATTCTGGTTAATGTTGATTTGTAAAAATGTGATTGTCCATTGTTTAGTCATGTTAGTTCCTAATGCATAAACTAATGTTAACACACAACATTTTGAAACTACTCTTAACCAAGATAAATAATTGTAATAATAATGTATATTAGATTGTAAAGTGTTACCAACATTTCTATAACAACCTTTTCTCCAGTAAGAGCAGATCAGTGTAGTTTACAAATAAAAGCACATTAATCATTAATAACAGGCGTTCTTGAAGAATTATATTAATTATGTGATTTCTAAATGTATCTCTTTGACATGTAGACACGCAGGTCCTTAGAGAAATTATTGGAGTGGGAAAACAGCAGATTGTATCACAAGGTATGTACATAGTCGTATCGTTCTTGGGTGCTATTTGTCTTTGCATACATAGCTGATTTTACTTCCTTCTCGTGTCTGTTCCTTTCATTTAGCTGTGTTTGCATTGGAGGCTAAGCAAAAGGAAGTGTGAAACCAACAACATGATGGAATATGTAAGCCAACTACTAACACACACACAAACTTGTTTTTATATCATTGTAGGGATTCTCCATAGACTTGCATGCATTTTATGGATTTTATACACTTTAACCGAACCCTCACAGAAACCTTTTTGCATTTTTACATTTTCAAAAAAACATAATTTAGTATGTTTAATAAGCCATTTCCCTCGTGGGGACCGCTGGCTGGGCCCTACAGTGTAGGTAATCTCAGGTTTTACTATCCTTGTGGGGACATTTGGTCCTCAAAATGTAAGATAAACATGTGTACAGACACACACACACACACACACACACATGCACAGCCAAAGCTAGTTGGGCAGTAACATAGTTCATAGTTTCAAATAGACTAAATGTGACTTATAAGTTGAAGTGTGTAATTTCTGCACCACTAAAGGCATTAAACAAATTTGCAAAAGTAATTGTTGTTTTCATAGAGAAACCCACAAAGGCCATATTATAAGTTGTGATCTTAAAGTCAACATGACATCAATATTGACCGTTTTTACTTTCTTAACACGTGTTTAGTCTTATTGTGAATGATTCATCGATACTCATTATTCCAGAAGAAAAAAAGTCATCAAAATTTTAAAAACTTGCTCCACCTCTGAAACGACTTTCCTTTTTGGCTGACATCACCAGGACCTCCAGTGTATTAAAACAAGTCCCGGTTTTACTGCATTACAGAGAAGTATAATGGCCGTGTCTTGTTGATTTTACAAAAACAAGAGAATACTAATAATTGCATCCATATGTTTGAAAACAATTATTATTTTTGCAATTACTTTTGTTTTTGATATGGGTTGCCACGATACCAGAATTTCAGTCTGTACCAATACTGGTAAAATTTTACAATTCACGATACCACAGCAAGAACAGGTAATATGCTAATGCACATACTATATTAGCCTATTTAAAAGTTCAGTATTAATGTAAAAAAGAATAAATTTTCAGGTATGTAAACATTGCTTCAAGTTTTTTTTTTTTTTTTTTTTTGTATGTTATTACACGTTATAACAAAAAAAAAAAAAAGTACTAAGTAAAAAGTAAACTAAGAACAGTTATAAGAAAATCAAATAAAACAATTAAGAACATTTGCTTTCTTTTTAATATAGGGGTGTTTTTATTTATTTTTTAATTGGTGTTTTTATTAAATAGGCTATTAACAACATAGTAGACAGCCACCGCAAGGTCTAATGCTCAGATCTGAAATTTTGACTCCTGATTGTTTTTCTTCCACCTGATTCCAATACCGCGGGCAGCTGCATTACCGAATTTCCCACGGGGTGCGAGCACTCTTCATCTGAGCACCGCCTCTGACATGACAATCAGCAGCACTTTTTTTTTTCCATTTTCCTCCCAATTTGGAATGCCCAATTCCCAATGTGCTTTTAAGTCGCGTAGTGATTCGCCTCAATCCGGGTGGCGGAGGACGAATCTCAATTGCCTCCGCGTCTGAGACCGTCAACCCACGCATCTTATCACGTGGATTGTTGAGCATGTTGCCACAGAGACATAGCGCGTGTGGAGGCTTCACGCCATCCACCGCGGCATCCAGGCTCAACTCACCATGCGCCCCACCGAGAACGAACCACATTAAAGCGACCACGAGGAGGTTACCCCATGTGACTCTACCCTCCCTAGCAACCGGGCCAATTTGGTTGCTTAGGAGACCTGGCTGGAGTCACTCAGCACGCCCTGGGATTCAACCTAGCGAACTCCAGGGGTGGTAGCCAGCGTCTTTTACCACTGAGCTACCCAGGCCAATCGAGCACGAGCTCAAACAAGCGTGTGAGCATTTGAAAGCAGTCATATCACGGGTACCAAATTGAGTTAGTACTTGGTACTACTAGTACTGCAGAAACACCGGTATCGTTAAATCTTTTATTTTAGTATCAACTTGGTCCCTAGTTTCTGATAGTGGCTCTAGAAATTACACACTTCAGCAACTTCTCACAATTTCTCTCTCCCATGTAAAGGTCATCCTAATAGAGTTTCTACCCAAGATTCCCATCTTCAGGCCGGATTAGCAGCGGCGGGCCAGAGCGCAAGCCTCCGGCGTGGTCTTCCTGAGGTGCCTTTCTCCGGTACTGTCATGGTTTTATTACGTGGCCTCGTCCCCTTCCCTTTACGCACTGAGCAAGAGACTCACTTCACATCTAAGGGCCACTAACAGCACTTCTCACTGAGAAAGCACTGTTTACAACCCACACACATTTGCACAGACTAGCGCACATGTCTGTGCTCTTCTGGTTTCGTGCATGCATGAATACACACAGAGGGACCTTTACTGTCACATGATTACACAACACCTGTGAGGAGGCCATGGAAAGAAAGCTCCAATCTGGAGCGTCTACTCTTAATCACACAATCTGCACAGGAGCTCAGTGACGTCCTGTTGCCAACAACCTCCTCAATCACTGTAGAATGGACCAGGACAACCTGAGGAAGGGGCATCTGTGTGGAATAATCTGTAGAATTAAACACTGTTGCTGTATTGGTTAAAAGATGGATTTTTTTTTTTTTTTTACGTATAAGGAACGGTTGAGGTCAACCCAGGATCAGATAGCTGAGAGCCAAAAGGACACGATCACTGCACAATGCTTAGTTGTCCCATCTCTCCTTCTCAGAAATGATCATATTCAAAGACAGTCAAACATTGACTATGCCACGCACCGACTGGATTCCGATGGGACTTTAGCGAGTCTAGTTCAACTCACGGACCTGATTCGGTCCATGTGCACCAATGGGCAGTGATGCAGCACAGAATTCATTTTGCTGTTCTCTTTTTCTTTTCTTTTTTTTTAAACCTTTTGTTTACTTGCTCAGTTTTAAAAGATGAGCAGCAAATGTTTGTCTCTTGATTTGTGTGCGTGGGTGATCGTTTCTGTCTGTCCCTATGACGTGTTGTTTGTCATTTGCTCAAATGTAAGACCAATAAAAATTTCTAAATCGGTTCAGTCATGTTGAAAACGTTAAAAAAGGCATTATATCGTCAATTATTGTGGGACAAGCTGAAAAATTATTTCTGTTGCCATTTTTTAAATGTACACCCACATTTGTCGGAGCTTCACCAGGGCAGAAAGACGCATCTTAGTGTTTTTTTTTTTCCATCTGTGTTTTAATCCTGGGTATAATCCTAGTTAAGAATATTTTTTGTGAAGACTGTTTAGGCTGAGCAAGTCTGTGTTGCCTATGCAGGCCTTTTCTCTTAGTGAACTATACTTGTGTAAATGTATCCAAATGTTGGTTTATAACTCAGTAATGTCCCGTTACTCTTAAGACATTTGGTCCTATTAGATCTTAAAAACACAAAGTACGAAGTGTGCGTGCTTCTATCACTGAAATTACGAAGCCCTTCTATTTCTTGTTTGATGTCACCCCAAATCCCGGGGACATCATCTTTATTTTTCAAACATTATTTCTGTGTATCTATGTACAATGTGTGTACAGAAATAAAATATGCACAACTTGACTTTTATGGCATGTCATTCTTAGGTAATTTAGCCAAAGTAAAGTCTTTAATAGTCAGATTAGATTCAATGCACAATTAGTGAACTAATGCATGTTTTTAAAATCTCAACATCCACTTTGTTTAACCATACAGTTGAACAGGTGAATTCAATATTTTTGTAAATCAAACTTAAACAACAGTTGCATCTTTAACTCATGATCCTTATGTCAATGACAGGATGTCTCTCAGACACACAGTTATCTGTATTTTTAAAAACATCAGTTTCAACAGCACAAACAGAACATTTTTAGACAGATGAAAGTGCAGTCAGTGATTCTAGACAAGGGCAGTTTATCAGGGTACCTCTCACTCCTCCCATGTGTCTCCATATATATTCTTCTTCCCTGTTTACCAAAGAAAGAAATGTATTTATGGCACCCTCTTTTAATATTATTATCAGGGAAATTATATTCTGAACCATTGAATTTACTCCTTGATATTGTCATTTCATTGACAGACATGAAAAGTGAATTAACAAGTGAGTTTTGTAAGATTGTTTTTAAAGGTCTTACCTCTATTTGTTGGGGCGATCACAGTTTGCGGCTTCAGCTGTGTGTCTGCTTTTGGAGTCTTTGTGACTTCATAGTTTTCCCCGTTCTTACTCTGCGGTTCTTCGTACAGCAAGGGCTTCTTCTGTGCGTCCTCCTCAATGTAAGATGGTTCTGCTGGATTTAAAAGTATAGTTCACCCAAAAATGAAAACCCTCTCGTTTACTCACCCTCGTGCTGTCCCAAATGTGTATGACTGACTTTCTTCTGCAGAACACAAATTATGGTTTTTAGAAGAATATTTCCGCTCTATAGGTCCAAAAGATGCAAGTGGACGGGTGCAAAATGTTTACGCTCCAAAAAGCACATAAAGCCATCATAAAAGTAATCCATACAACTTCAGTGTTTTAATCCATGTCTTCAGAAGTGATATTATTGGTGTGGTTGAGAAACGGATCAATATTTAAGTCCTCTTTTGCTAGAAATTCTTCTCCCTAGGGGGCAGTATGCATGAAGACTGTGAATCACCAAAAACACAAGAAAAAGAATGTGAAAAGTGATCTGTTTCTCACCCACACTCAAAATTTTGGCACCCATTCACTTGCATTGTATGGACTAAAAGAGCTGAGAAATTCTTCTAAAAATCTTTATTTGAGTTCAGCAGATGAAAGAAAGTCATACACATCTGGGATGGCATACGGGTGAGTAAATGATGAGAGAATTTTTGGGTGAACTATCCCTTTAAGTAGTTTTTAATACCAATGTATAGTTCAAGAAAAGCTTTGTTCAGTTCGTATTCATAGTTTTGCTGTATGTTCCTCCCTTTCTCTATATTTATATAAAACCTATGAAAGTGCAAATACTGATACATTTGTGTAGACACATGTTTAGACATGATAGCCAACAAGAATCAATATCCCGCACTGGGTTATATGATATGTAGCCATACGATGTAGCAAGCCCTTTATGTAAACAGATAAAGGCGTTTAGTTACCTAGAAGCTGGGTGTCATACTGGGATGGTGAGGCTATGGGGTCACCGTAAGTGAAATCTCTGGTTAAAGAGAATGATTGAGCTTTCTGATCATCAAGCTGAAAGGCCGGCTCAAAATCAGCTTTATTTGGATCACTCAACTCAGACTTCTCGTGGGTAAACCTGAGAGAATAGAAACCAGAGGCAGAAATGAACTTTTCCCATTAAAGGAATAGTTCACCCAAAAATTAAAATTCTCTCATCAGTTACTCACCCTCATGCCATCCCAGATACGAATGAATTTCTTTCTTCTGCTGAACACAAATGAAGATTTTTAAAAGAATATTTTACCTCTGTTGGCCCTCACAATGCAAGTGAATGGTGACCAGAACTCTGAAGGTCCAGTTACATTCAGGCATAAAAGTAAACAAGTCCTTTTTTTTTTTTTTTTTTTTTTTACTATAAATCTCCACATCAACTCCAGCTAGTAGGTGGCTGAATGTGAAAGTGAAAGTGAAGATTTACAGTTAAAAAAGGACTTAAATATTGATCTGTTTCTCACCTACACCTATCATATCACTTTAGAAGATATGGATTTAACCACTGGAGTCTAATTGATTACTTTTATACTGCCTTTTGAGCCTTCAAAGTTCTGATCACAATTCACTTGAACTGAATGGACCAACAGCTGAAAAATTATTTTAAAAATCTTAATTGTTTTTTACAGAAGAAATTTATACACATCTGGGATATCATAAGGGTGTGTAAATTATGAGGGAATTTTCATTTTTGGGTGAACTATCCCTTTAAAGGGTATATAAAATATACACTAAAAAATATGTTAGCCTTTTTTTAAGATTTACAATTTTAATTTCATAATACTCCATCAAATTCTGCAATGTTTAAAAAAATTACATTTATAAAACTTTATATATTTTTAAATAATTGTATATTATTAAAGATTACTCAATTCAATTTGGAATGATGGAATTTTGTTATAAAACTAAAATGCATTAAAAAAAATTGAGTATACAATGTCATCTTTTTGTGTGAAAATGTATTAAATGTACTTGATTTTTATTATAACATTAAATTATCAAATTTCAACATAAGACTTGAGAATTTATTTCCTCTAACCCATACATTTAATCAACATCAACATATATATATATATATATATATATATATATATATATATATATATATATAAAATAACGTATGTTGTATGCTTAAATAAAAAGAAAAAAAATAAATCATTATGGGGCCAATTTTTACCACCATATTTTAAATTTTGCATGCATCATTTTTACTTTCAGTGGCATTTTTGCCCAGAGCCCCTTTTAATTTCTAACCCTGATAGAAATGAGAATAGAAATATGAAAATGTGGGCCAAATCACATTTAGTGTTTAGGTGTTTTCACATAAAAAATAAAATAAAATGCATTTTGGTATAGCGGTAGGGCACCATTTTGATTCTTTTAATGAAGTTACAGTATTAGAAATCAAATTATTTTTTTTATGAAGCAGATCATGGGCCCAAATATTCTAGGTCACAAATATAAAAAAACAGAGTAGCATTAGGCATCTGTTCTACTAAGGTAAGAATAAAAAAAACTTATCTTGGTCAAACCTTTTTCAAGGTTATAACAGTTCATCACAAAAGTACCATTGGCTAAACCTATACAAACATCAGTCATTTATAAGTCGGTTGTGCCTGTTTGTGCCTTTGTGTGTTGTGCTCACATTGGTGGTTGGTGGCGCTGTCTCTCTCTCAGCACCTCCCCCAATGGAGAATTCTCCAGGCTCTTAAACTTCTCCTGACACGTCTTCATATATGACATCTTCCCTCCGAGGTACCCACAGACACCAGCAACTAACACACACATGCATATATATTTAGTGTTCAGTCAAACAATAAACAATCACACATTTACAGTACTATAAGTATTACTCACAGCCTACTTTGGGCAGAGAGCCGAATCTACCAGAGGCTGTAAGTGCACCTAAAAAAATATAACAAAACATTTAGATTATGACTTTTTCATTTTATATAATCTTGAATAGATAAATAACAGAACATCATTGAGATTATTCAGCATTTAACAACCAAACTTCATACAGGGACCCCAAAAAGTATTTGGAAAATGAAGCCACACTTAAAAAATATTTTCAATTGTATTGCATTAGATAATAAATTAATCTGCAAAACAATTATGCTCGATCAACTGTCAGAACTAACTTCACTTATATTAGCTGTGTTTTGCAATTTCTTCCTTAGTACATCACATTGGATGTGCTTGGAATAGCATACTATTATATAACTCTATAATTTCTGGAGAATATAGTATGTATATTTTTGCATATTTTGCAAGTTTTCTGTATGCATGAAATATGAGCCATAATGTTTGCCAAAATGTGCTGTATACTACAGAGCACAACATACAATACTGTATCCCACAATGCAATGATATGTGTGGGTGAGAAACAGATCAATATTTAAGTCCCTTTTTTCAATAAATTCTCCTCCATGCCCAGTAGGTGGCGATATGCATAAAAGAATGCGAATCACCAAAAACACAAGAAGAATGTGAAAGTGGGGATTTATAGTAAAAAAGGGCTTAAATATTGATCTGTTTCTCACCCAGAACTTATCATATTGCTTCTGAAGTTATGGATTAAAACCCTGGAGTCGTTTGGATTACATTTATGCTGTCTTTATGAGCGTTGTAATTTATTTTGGGTCAAAAATCAGTTTTGGGGAAGTTACTCTAAAAAAGTAATTAATTATTAACTACTAATTACATCTTCTACAGTGTAATTAGATTACTGTACTAATTACTCTGTCTGAAAAGTAATTGCATTACTTATTACTAATTATAAAACCCTTATCAACCTCGACCAGATGAAAAATACAAGGATAGACGTGAAACTGTAATTTTAATACTTTCATATAAAATCAAATAAATTATTCATGAACTGGCCAAATAATTTAAGGGGGCTGCATTAAATTAGAAAACGTAAATTTTAACATTAGACATTAAATTTCGATTTTAAATTCACTATTGTTTTATACAGAATTGTTCTATAGTTTATAAAGTATTTAACACAATTACATCAGAAATAATTGTAATTAAATTATTGAAAAATTAAGAGTAATCCCTTACTTTTTCAATGAAAAGGTAATTTAATTACAGTAATTAATTACTTAGTAATGCATTACACCCAACACTGATACCCATTCACTTGCATAGTATGGACCAACGGAGCTGAGATATTCTTCTAAAAATCTTCCTTTGTGTTCAGCGGAAGAAAGAAAGTCATACATATCTTGGATGGCATGAGGGTGAGTAAATTATTCCTTAAACTGGCCATATACTTTTTGGAACCACTGTATGTTATAAACGTAAGAGTATGCATGCATCTATCTGTATAAAACGGTTTTCAAAAACAAAAAAACTCACCTCTAGATATAAGAAACTGAGTGAGAGCCATGCCAATGACAGATATAGGGACAGCTGTATTTGTGTAAAGATAGATAAACTTCATTCATGACAGCAATAAAACCACAAGTGTAGTAACAAAAATTGTATGTCCACTTACATCTGTACCAGAAGCTTTCCTGATTGCACTCTCTGAACACCCTCTTCTCCTCCTCTGTGGGGATGTAGTCAATTCCAATGGGACCCTACACACACACATTATAAGTAATGAATGATTACCATACAAGTACCACGGTAATTACATGGTAATCAAAAGTACTTCAGAGAATACCATGGTGCATGTCCCAAAAGCCATGGGATTATTTCCAAACACATGGTATTATTGCCATGGTAATGTTTTGTTAGTGTATAAAGCTAAGACAAATCAGATCTAACATTCAGTCAAATAAACGGGTCTCTTTATAATGACATGTTATAGTGGACACCAACAGTAATCAGGATTAGAATTGTCTAACCTAGCTGGCAACATCATGCAATCCTTTCTGATTTATTAGGCGCTGTTCGTTACCAAACACACCAATGATGCTTGTCCTGGCTGTTCCGGTTTCGTGAAACCCTCTGGTGACTGACGAGACATTGTGCATCCGATATATCTGGTATCTTTAGCTGCAGCAATAGGTTACTGCTTTTCCTCCAGACACCCTAACAAATGTCAAATACACCAGAACAGTCTTCTTCGACCGTGTTTATGGTGATCTGCTGCTCTTCACTGCCGCCCTCAGGTGTAATATAGAATAGCAATAGAAGACCCGACATTACCTCTGCTTGTTGTTCTGAAGTTGGTGGTCGCTGGTTTAGACCCATGACTTAAATTACCCTACTCTTTAAAACCTGTGCTATATGTTTACAACATATACTATATATATATATGTAACATTTTTAAAAGTGTAAAGTGTGAAAGTGAGTTCGTACATGATTAAAAATTTTAGTCTCTCGTATGCCACCGTTTTATTACTCAGTATAGGAGAACTACTGCGTCAGCCTGATTAGGGGACAGGCCACGCATATTTCCCATGGAGCTTCGGGGGTGCGCGCACTATCGCTTATTCAACGTGGGTTGTCATATCAAAGCACAGAATATTTATTGGTTTTATATTTCAATTCTACATGCCAATGTAACCTGTGTTACAGAAAAAGCATACATTTGTTTCTAGAGACACATGGTATTTATAGTACCCAAACTTACTCTTAGTCCTAATGACAGTGATTTTCAATTTTATGAAACTGGATCACATATTTTTATCCATTATATATAGCCACTAAATACTCATACAATTAAAAGAAACACTACGCATAGGCTATACCTTGATCCAAAAATTTTGTTAAACAAACTTTACCAAATCGTCCAAAAATATCATTTGGAATCTTTGATATGTAAATGAGCTATTACATGAAGCCTATATAAAATGAATAATTAATTTACAGAATGAATGACTTTTGGCAAACTAAACACTAATGCTTTTATGTTCACACTATCACTTGTATAATTTAAGAGGAAGAACAAAAAACACGTGTTTGTAGTATTTTAAATAAACTTCAAAATTAAAATAAAATAAAAAAATAGACGGTTTGTTACATCGTCATGGCAACCAGGTAACGACTCAATCCATGGTGGCATCTCAAAAGCACTCACCTACACTGTTAAAAATGTTCTCGTAAAAAAACAGTAAAGAACTGGCAACAGGGTTGCCAGCAAGTTACTGTAAAATTAACAGTATCTTGCTGTAGCTGAAATTTACAGTTTGCTACTGTTTTTGCAAATACAGCATAAAGCTGTTATTTTACTACCTTAACAGTAAAATACTGACAAAAGGATTAGCAGTTAATTACTGTTTATTTGCACTTTTTCACAAGAGGTATATTTGCAGGATTTTACTGTAAACTACAGTAAAAATACACTACATGCTACTGTAAAAGCTATTGAGTAATGGACTGCTAGCAAAAAGGACTGCAATGTGTTTACTTTTTTTCTAAACCTTGTGATTTAATAAATTATTCCTTAGTCTTGCAATAAAAAAAATACCATGTTTTAATAGTGTATAAATGTAGCCTTTGAAATAGTGACTTAAACTTTTGAGACAAATAATACAACTTCAAAGTGTCTTTTCAAAACGTCTCTCTTTATTTGCAAAACCCCATGCTTGCAAAACATCTGTACAAAATTATAAGGCAACTGGTAAAACAAAGCCCAAAGCTGATTTGGGTAAATAAACTTACATTATAACAAATAATAACAAATCTCTGTCTGTCCAAACACTGAACTCTGGACACAAACACTCAGTAAATAACTGAGAAAGTGGCGGAATGAATGACTAAAACAGTGTGTGTGAGTGTCTGAGAAAGTGTTTAGTGTGTGTGTGTGTGTGTGTGTGTGTGTGTGTGTGTGTGTGTGTGTGAGTGTCTGAGAAAGTGTTTATGTGAGTTTGTGTGTGTGTGTGTGTGTGAGTGTCTGAGAAAGTGTTTGTGTGAGTTTGTGTGTGTGTGCATGTGTTTGTGTGTGAGTGTTTGTGTGTGTGTGAGTGTTTGTGTGAGTTTGCGTGTATTGAGTGTGTGTGTGTGTGTGTGTGTGTGAGAGAGAGAGTGTGTTTGTGTGAGTTTGTGTGTGTTGAGTGTGTGTGTGTGTGTGAGACTGTTTGTGTGTGTGTGTGTGTGTGTGTGTGTGAGAGAGTGTTTGTGTGAGTTTGGTGTGTTGAGTGTGTGTGTGTGAGAGAGAGTGTTTGTGTGAGTTTGTGTGTGTTGAGTGTGTGTGTGTGTGAGACTGTTTGTGTGTGTGTGTGTGTGTGTGAGAGTGTTTGTGTGAGTTTGGTGTGTTGAGTGTGTGTGTGTGAGAGAGAGTGTTTGTGTGAGTTTGTGTGTGTGTGTGAGTGTGTTTGTGTGTGTGAGAGAGTGTTTGTGTGTGTGTGTGTGTGTGTGTGTGTGTGTGAGAGAGAGTGTTTGTGTGAGTTTGTGTGTATTGAGTGTGTGTGTGTGTGAGAGTGTTTGTGTGTGTGTGTGTGTGTGTGTGTGTGTGAGAGAGAGAGAGTGTTTGTGTGAGTTTGTGTGTACTGAGTGTGTGTGTGTGTGAGAGAGTGTTTTTGTGTGTGTGTGTGTGTGTGTGTGTGAGAGAGTGCTTGTGTGAGTTTGTGTGTGTTGAGTGTGTGTGAGAGAGTGAGTGTGTGTGAGAGAGTGTTTGTGTGAGTTTGTGTGTGTTGAGTGTGTGTGAGAGTGTTTGTGTTTGTGTGTGTGTTGAGTGTGTGTGTGTGAGATAGTGTTCGTATGTGAGTGCTTGTGTGAGTTTGTGTGTGTTGAGTGTGTGTGAGAGAGTGAGTGTGTGTGAGAGAGTGTTTGTGTGAGTTTGTGTGTGTTGAGTGTGTGTGAGAGTGTTTGTGTGTGTGTGTGTGTTGAGTGTGTGTGTGTGAGATAGTGTTCGTATGTGAGTGTTTGTGTGAGTTTGAGTGAGTGTGTGTGTGAATGACAGGGTTCACTGACTTATATAAAGTCCCACTCAAAGTCCATTAGTTTCTTTAGTAGACTGGAGACACGAGGGTTGACTGATGTCATCTTTTTCTGGGCGACTTTCCCCGTATGCTTTGACAGGACTTTGTCTCGTCCAGCCTTGGTGCCTCTCTCAGGATTTATCCCGATGAAACGCCTGAAATACAAATGTGTGTATTCATAATTAGTGTCAGGAGAGCTTTCTTAAAGGAATAGATCACCCAAATATAAAAATTCAATCATCATTTACTCACCTTAATGCCATGCCAGATGTGTATGATTTTCTATCATCATCAGAACACAAACGAAGATGCCTGTCATTTCAGCGCGCTACAGAGACAACAGTGGAACATTATTCAAATAAAATTTGCAACGTTGTTTGAAGGCTGCACTTCGCAGAATAAAAAGAAGTTACGTTTTTATGAATCTCACCCTGTAATATGGAAGATCTGTTTCAGAAATCCAGCTGCACTCGGTGTCACAGTTACAGTTGGTTCCCACTGAAACAAGTGTTTAAAAAGTTAGATACAATTCCAGTATCACCAATGTTTTCAGATTAAAAGAGAAGGAATATCATGCATCCCTGCATAAAACTTAACATTATCAGCTGTACAGCTGCGTTTCCCAAAAGCGTTGTATACTTCATCGTAATTAGATTGTAGAAAGTATTGTCACCAATGGTTTCTACAACCTATTTAAGCTTACAATGCTTTTGCGATTTGCAGCCCAGATCTGAACGTTAAAGTTGTTAACGTTATCTGACCACACTGACCGCTTGAGTGAGGTGTTTCTGCACTGTTTTGTGTGTCAGCTCAGACTCTAATCTCAAACCTGACATGCAAATTAACACATTAACCCAAATCCAGTGCATTATTCAATCTGACAACAAATCACTTAAAGAAAACAATTTTAGTAAAAGAAACAAAGATCTTGGGCTTAAAGACAGAAATATAATGTTACAAACAGCTTATTTAGTTGATATTGGGATCTGATGGCAGGTAGGCTACCAAAATCATTATTACTGTTTTCTTTCCTTTGAGCAATCAATACTGTAAAATACTGTAATATTACGTCTAAGTCATTTAACCAACCAAAATTAACAGTAATGTACTGCATTTAAAAATAACAGGATTATACTGTTGATATTTTGAAGTAAATTAACAGCAATTTTTAAGAGTGTAGAAAATACCTTCAAATGTTTAAGGTCGCAAGCGGGCATATCAAATATATCGATACTAACTTCATTAACCCTCTGTGGCGTGGTGTTGCCCTCAGGCAACAAACTACCTTTTTGGTATTATGTCAAGCACAAATTCTCTGATTCAAACTTCTGCTATAATATACTATAACGCTATAAAACCGCTATTAAAAACATGTCAGTCAAATATACAAACTTATTTATACATTTCAAAAAAATGTATAAAAATGTATTGAAACAGATTTAGATTTATGATAATAAAATACATATATGAAAACTGTCTTTGTAAAGAAATTAATGCGCTCCTGAAATAATAGCATACAAAAAGTATAAAATATTTTTCTAGTATTAGTATCCTATTACTTTTTAGTACACCGATCAGCCACAATATTAAAACCACCTGCCTAATATTGTGTAGGTCCCCCTCTTGCCGCCAAAACAGCGCCAACCCGCATATCAGAACATCATTCTGAGATGTTATTCTTCTCACCACAATTGTACAGAGCAATTATCTGAGTTACCATAGACTTTGTCAGTTTGAACCAGTTTTGCCATTCTCTGTTGACCTCACTCATCAATAAGGCGTTTCCATCTGCAGAACTGCCGCTCACTGGATGTTTTTTGTTTTTGGCACCATTCGGTGTAAATTCTAGAGACTGTTTTGTGTGAAAATCCCAGGAGAACAGCAGTTACAGAAATACTCAAACCAGCCCATCTGGCACCAACAATCATCCATGCAATTAACTAATCAGCCAATCATGCAGTGCATAAAATAATGCAGATATGGGTCAGGAGCCGGTTGGCGCCGGCTGGTGCCAGATGGGCTGATCTGAATATTTCTGTAACTGCTGATCTAATTTAATTATACTCCATCTATCTATCTATCTATCTATCCATCCATCCATCTCTCTCTCTCTCTCTCTCTCTCTCTCTCTTGAATATATATACACAAAGAAAATACAGTATAATTTAACTTTCTTTTCACTTTTATTTTATTTTTTCTGGAAAGTGATACATTTCCCTAATAATATATTTATCACGCCAAATTGATATTTTTCAGCAAATATTGCTCATGGAAATAAACAGATTTTATAACGTTATGTTTTACATTTTTACATATTTTGATGCTATTTGTGACACAAGATTTTGAGTTTATGCTGTTTTCATAATAATAAAGAAACTCAACAAATAATTTTGAGTAAAGTCAACATTAGTCTGGAGATTAGTAAACCCAAAATAATTGATTTTTGTAGCTTGTTCTGTTTACTACATTAAAATGAAAGCAACAAAGTTTCACTTAGATTTGTAAAATGTAACTTTACTTAATCCATTTGTGTTGGGACAACATAAACATTTTACTAAACTGAGCGGGGATTTATATAGCTGATAATAAAATAACAAAGATTAGCCACAAAGTCCTTTATTTCTGTTCATGCAGGTGTGGAAATTATGTGCCATAGTACTGAAATCAATAAATAACCACGTGAGGTTGATCAATTTAGGAAGCCCTAATTATGGTTTCTGTCCATAAATGTACACATAATCTACATTGGAAGCATGATATGAGAAACTTGAATCTTAAAATTCTGCAAAAAATACATAGCATTTGCAATTAAGAATTGCGAAGCAAAGCATCACTATTATAATCTCACATACTTATTATTATTCTTCCGTACACTTTTTCGACACCTAACTCGTCCCCCACCGCATGTCGTAGACCCACAAATGAGGTGTCAAAACGTCCGGCCTCTTGAGGACACCTGTGCTAAAACTTTTCTAAGGGATGGGGGATACGGTGCACACTTAGGGGGCAAAAAATTGTCTCAAAAAGTTCTATAGGGTACTATGGCAAGGGATTGTTTTTCCAATGCAAGACATTTGATGGATCATATCTCCGGATCAGAATTTCATAGAGACGTGTGTGGACTCATTTCATATGGCCTAGCAAGCAGTTTTGGAGCATTACATGAGATTGGGGGTAAGATGTACCTCTGGGGGGTAAAAACGGCCCAAAAATGTCCCATTATCATACAATGGCAAGGGTCTCGCCCATGAAAACAATTATTTTTTTCCTACTATGACAAGACACTGAATTTTGTGGGATCATATCTACCATTCAGAATGTCATACACGCCACATGGAGGCGGGCTCATTTCATTCTGGTTACCAATCAGTCTTTAAGTATCATCTTGTAAATGGCGAAGCCACGCCCTAGCAACCATTTATAGTACCCTAGCAACCGCCCCCATAGATTCCATTCAAAATGGCTCAGAAGGATTTCTTCAGAACGTCATTGACACTTGGGGATTGGCTCTTTTGAGTCAGGTTAGTAAGCAGCCAATAAGAATCATTATGGTCACTGGCTAGCCATGCCCTAGCAACCATTTAGAGCACCCAAGCAACCAGCCTCATTGACTTCCATTCAAAAAGGCTGACTTTGATATCTTCGAATCAGAATGTCCTAAAGACATGAGATTAGGCTTGTTTTAATTGGGTGAGCATCTAGTCTTCAAGTGCCATAATGGAAACTACTTAGACATGCCCTAGCAACCATTTTAAAGCACCTAGCAACCAAACCCCATTTACTTTCATTCAAAATCGCTTAGATGGGTATCTCAGGATCAGAATGTCATAGAGACTTCATTGTTGGCTTGTATGACTCAGGACAGCAATCAGTCTTCTTAGTATCACCTTGGTAACTGCCTAGCAACCAGATGGGGTTAGCCTAGCAACCAAGTAAAAAAACACATCTCTTCACCAGAACATCATAGACACTTCTGGGTTGGCTCATTTGACTCAGGCTGGAAAGGAGCCTTTTAAGTATCACCCTGGTAACTGCCTAGAAACCATATGGGGTTACCCTAGCAACCAAATAACAAAACACATATGTCTGCACCAGAACACCATAGACAATTCCGGGATGGCTCATTTGACTCAGGCTGGAAAGGAGCCTTTAGAGTATCACCTTGGTAACTGCCTAGCAACCAAATGAGCTCACCCTAGCAACCATGGAACAACACCAATATCTCTGCACCAGAACATCCTACTGTCATGGGGTTGGCCTCTTTCAACTTGAGGCAGATGGTGGGACATTGTGATGACAAATTTTGTCACAGCAAGCACCACTCACATTTTCTTCAGGAAATGTACCTATCTAGTTATTCTTACAATGCATAATTGATCTAAATTATGGAAATCATATACCAAAATAATTTACTGATAGAAAATTAAAATACAACTGGAACTTTGAACATATAACTAATTATTTTTCCAGGCCAAACATCTGTAAGCAATTAAAGAAGAGCTGAGACCACAAATGTACTTTTAAGAAGTCTTTACAAATACATATTTATCTTTCAGATCATGTCTCCTCTTTGTCTTCACACCTATAAAACAATTCCATAATAGTAAAACACCCTTTATCTTTATAGAACCTGACTGGAATAACACTGTAACCATTATGAAAATGGCATAAAAGATAAAATGGTAACACATTATAATAATGGTCCTTCATTAATAGGTAATTATGCAGGAATTAATGCAAGACAAATAAGTAGTACTACATTAACACTTTAGTTACTACTATTAACTAATATGGAAACACGATTAACTAATCAGTTAGTAATAGCGAACTGATGACTGAGGTAGTTCACTGTTAGGTAATCAATAATTACTGAATTTGATTTGCCTCATTGAAAACTATTAACTAACAATGCCTAATTTAAAATAACTACTAATTAATTACTAATCAGAACATTAACATGTCTAAAATGTGAATGATTATGTTTTTATTGTGAACAAGATCATTAATTGCGCCTTCAGAGAAACATGTGCCTCAAGTGCATTCTTTGTGGAAATTAATTTATGAACATAACAGCTCTCTAAATCAAGGCTACAGTGTCTGGTAGAGTATCATAGTCAGCTTACCTCACAGAAATATGTGCATGTGCCCAACCTGTGTATTCCTTGGGATATCTCTTCTGTTCATTACAAATTATTAACTTCGGCATGTTAGATATTGCTGGAGGTCTTTTTTTAATAATTTTGGTAACCATTAAGTAATGAGTCAAGTGTTACCACATAAACATGAAGGGATTACTAATGATCTGGACCATTATTTTAAAGTGAGGGTCATGGTAACGCATTATTAATTAATAAGATCTTACTGTTTCCTTCCTTGGGAGTTAAAGGGTATCTGGACCATTATTATAAAGTGAAAACACATTATAAACCATTAATAGTAACTGTTTGCTCCTACATTTTGTCCATTTAATCAAACAGATAGTTAACAAACATTCACAGACATTCAAAAACATTTTTTTTTTCTGGCATTAAATTATGAATCATTGAAATAATTGAATATAATTGCATACTTAAATTAAAAGTCTTATATCTTAACATAAAGTAAAATTATGTGTTTAAAGGAGTGTTTAAAGTGTGTTGATCTCCACAAGACTTCAACAGAAAACCAGAGAAAACCATCATGCAGCTATGAGGCCGATTCCACTTATCTGTGTACTTCCGCCCTAGTCAGTCCACTTGGCAAATACGGACAGTTTATATAAAATTAATTTGACATGTTTCCTCCTTTGCCTCTGATCGGTCTGAACAGAACAAAATGTATGTTAAAGTTTACCACGTACAGGCGGAGCAACAGGAGGGATTTAGTGAGCTGTTACGTTCATAAATTAATTTCCACAACGAATGCACGTGAGGCGCATGTTTCTCTGAAGGTGCATTTCATGATCTTGTTCACGATAAAAACAGAATCATTCACATTCTAGGCACATGTTAATGTTTTGATTAGTAATTAATTAGTAATTATTTCAAATTAGCCATAATTAGTGAATAGTTTTCAATGAGGCTAATCAAATTCAGTAATTGTTGATTACCTAACAGTGAACTACCTCAGTCATCAGTTCACTATTACTTACTGATTAGTTAACTGTATTTCCATATTAGTTAACAGTAGTAACTAAAGTGTTAATGTAGTACTACTTATTTGTCCCGCGTTAATTCCTGCATAATTACCTATTAATGACGGGCCATTATTATAAAGTGTTACCTATAAAATTACTATTACGTTTGTACAGTTTAAAGAAGCAAATAATGACAAACTATCCAGTCCATAAAACTGACAATACATCAATAAACAGTGACAGATTTTATGTTGTGTATCATAGACTATGGAACCTCTGCCAAAATTAGAGGATGTCTTTGAAGAGGAGACTGAAGAAGCACTTGGAGGTAAGTGCAATGACCATTTGAGTATAGATTTTATATTTGTGTACCAAAATCCAAATAAACCCATTTTTAAAAGTCTCTCTCTGTTTCCTCCATCTGTTCTCTCAGTTCCCAGAAAGAAATCTATCTCTATGGCCCCTGCTCTCTCTACAGCGGTTTTGATAGAGGATGATCCCTGGGATATGCCTGAACTGCAGGAAACGGGGGTTAAATGAGCAGGTAGGCTGAACGTTTGTGTATTTATGCAAGGCACTTAACTTTATTTCAGGGACCTATTCAAAACTAACTTGCTGTAGTATGCATACATTTATGCATGTTTCGTGATAATTGAATAATTAGCAATAACATGTACATTTATAATTCACAAAAGCATTATTTTGTTATATGTAAATGAATAATTATAATCGCATGATCTTTCTTTCTGTCTCTCATCTAGATCTGAACACAAAAGGGAAAGTCCTGAGAGTTATAACCACAGCAGCAAAGCTGGTGTGCTCGTTGGTTTATTCTACATGTTTGTTTGCTCACTGGACATTCTCAGCTCAGCTCAGCTTTCCAGCTTGTTGGAAGTACCATCGAAAGGCACACCACCTCAGAGCACACAAACATGCACAACTGCACAAACACATTCAAACTCAAAGTCATTAGTTATGTGTAACAAAGACATTTTTTTTTCTTTTTTTTTTTTTACTCAGGGAAAGCAGCAGGGGGCATCTTCCAGGAGAATGAAGTGCTGTCAAACCCTTTAGCAGGCCTGGCGATTGGGATGCTGGTAACACTGCTTGTCCAGAGCTCCTGCACTTCATCATCTATTGTAGTCAGCATGGTCTCCTCTGGATGTAAATATCAGTAAGAAGGATGAAAGTGATTTTATTGTTGATGATTATTTGAAAAGAACAATTCAATACATTGATTACAAAAATCTTAGAAAAATTTTATAATTTTATAATCACTATAATTGTTCCCAATGTATTATGCATTAATTTCTTATCCAGAAAAAAATACATTAAGACCTATTTTCAAATTCACTACAATGTAAATTCTCCTTCCAGTAACTGTAGTGTCTTCTTCATATATCTGAAAATAATTCTGAATGGTAGGAAAATAACTATATTACATCAAATCTAACTGAACCGAATTTTAAAGGATTGTATCTATTAAGAAAAGAATCGTAATTTAAATGAATAATTGTCAGAGAGAATAAATACACAATTAATGATGATGTTAGTAATAATAAACCATTCTTCAACAGTGCTACAGGTCTCGACTGCTGTTCCTATAATTATGGGGACCAACATTGGCACATCAGTCACAAATACCTGTAATGTTTAATATGTGTGTTCATGTATATCATGTCTTTTATTTTGTATTCTAGTTCCTGTTTCATGTCATGTG